>NW_024040040.1:38654147-39854147 GCF_014851395.1 Micropterus salmoides | reverse complement strand
AACATGTGCACCCCTTTTGACACTAAATACTTAACTGTTGATGTGGTCACAATGTACCTACACTATTGACTTAACAGTTCACCATCGTGGAAAATCACAAAACATCTTGTGCTGGTTGATAGAACAGTGGTTTACTAGAGTGGCACAGGCACAGAAGAATCCATGTTTTCATTCCAGGTTCTGCGCGTCACCATAAAAGGTCATGTTAAATTAGAAGGTCATCGTTTTCCCAAAATTTATTTTCATCCAACGTTCTGTTTGGCAGAACCAGCATTAATTAGACTTAAAAGTATGTAACATATACTCCTAACACAATGTCAAGCGTGGTTACCTCTTACAATGAAAAGCAACCAATGTACTCCTATTACAAAGGATACAGGGTATAATGAAATACATTATTATTTTTGTATTATATTTTTTTTAAAAGTGCAATTGTTATCATTTAGCAATTTCTCCGCTTACTGTTTTTGTCATGTTTCATCCATTTTGTAATGTTTTACTTGAGCTACACCAAAATACACAACAGGGGATGCAGATTTTTCTGTTATTTAAAGTCATATAGAACAAGGTAGCAACTGACAAGTGCTCACCAAACACATCTTTATTAAGGTGGAGAGGTGAGGAAAGATTTATGGGGGGGGGGGGCAACATATTTGTCACATTCTGGGGCAAGTGATGCATTCTGCCCTATCCATTTATTACATTAAAATGAAACCCTTTAATACTAATAAAAGTATGACAGAAAAAAAAAAAGTTTCATATGATGTAAATGAAAAAAACATTTTAAATATTCAAAACAAAAATCTAAAAATGTTTTAATTTGCTACATTATCTCTAACTTTAGCAATCCAAAAAGTTCGCAGCCATGAGAAGTTCCAGTGCGATCTCCGGAGCGATGGGGAATTCAGGGATTTCTGTGGAGCTGTTGGTGTAACGGACCTTGTAGGTGAAGTACATGCAGACCTTGGACAGGACGTGAGACGGAATCTCCCTGAAGTTCACTTCATTGGTTTCATTCTCAGCAAACTGACCTGCAGATGGAGAGTTACAGCAGAGGTCAAATAATGAACAGACATACAACATTGAATTCATGCAATTTAAGAAATACAGCTTTGAATATGCTATCCCAGAAGTAGCCATCAAAATATTACTCTGACAGATGCTACCTGCTAACAAAAAAAAAGGCACAAACACAGTCAGGCATCAATGAGGGGTAAGAAAAACATCTAACCTTTAATATGAGGCAACAAAACTGTTGGATGGAGGGAGCATAGTGCCACCAGCTGGACAGGCAGAATTAACTTGACTAAATACCACAGTCGTGCAAAGTGTTATGGCAGAAAATTGTGTCCTCTTACATTTAATCTTATAATATTATTATTACTACTACTCCTCCTCCTCCTCCTCCTCTCATTATGGCTTATAGATATATATGTATTGTGTTTTTATCCTTAACCTTGCCTCTCCTACACTCCTTATGTTAGTCTGTCCACATTTACTAGGGTTTATGTCAGAGCTGTGAGATTGTTTTGGTGTTTTCCTCTCCTCTCCTGGAATGTTCATTCAAGGCCAAGAGAGGATCTCTGTTCCCCAAAACATAGAAACCTAGACTGTGTAAATGATGATGCATCCCTTTGCACGGGGCCAGACGCCCGATGCCACCTTAGGCGGCAGGTCTCTGGACCAGCTGTATATGTGTTTTAGTACTTCTGTTTATTCTCTTTCGTTAAATTAATTCTTCAAAGACAATGGATGGTTGTAACTCAACCCCTCACCAGGAATATAATTTCCATGACACAAAGCATTACTATTTCCTATACAGCCATATAACAACTAAGGCTGACAAATTATTAATAAGGTTTTTTATTAAAGCAAATTTTTAAACATTTAAGACTCTAGTATATTTTAGCTAGTTTTAAAATGACCAGTAAACACTTCACATGACATAAAGTTTGCAGAGTCTTAAGACAGTCCAGACTGAAACTAGCAAACATGTTGCTCAACAGTTACTTCACAGCTGTAGTAACAGTGTTGGTATCCACAGTTTAGTCAAATCTATCTAAGCAGCACTAATGACCAACATAATGCTCTGACTTCGACTCCTTTCCAATCTGTAGTTTTTTGTCCCGTCTCTCATTAGGCTCTTAGAAGAGCAGAAGCTATTTCTTCCAAATTTCAATCACATTTCACACCACGCTGGTAAATTGTACAATACAAATATCACACTAAAGAGGATCAGGTTTGACTGGTGTGAGAGATGGGAAACCCGAAGCCCGATTATTCGTAACCCATTAGAATTATGGGTGAACAAATGTTTACCGGGTACATTAACCTGTTTTTATTTTCCATTAGTCTCTTTTTAAAATTTGTATAAATGTTTTTTTTTTTTCATATTTATTAATGTTTTATGTCTAGCACTTTGAATTGCCTTGTTGCTGAAATGTGCTATACAAATAGACTTGCCTTCATGGGAAGCAGGCATATTAACCTTACTGTTAGTGTAGGGTGTCTTGTTGTGCATATTCTATGCAAGTTATTCCATAAAACCATTGAAACAGGTTTAAAGAAAAAAATAAAAAATAATAAATAATGATATGTGACACAAATCCAGCTGTCTGGATAAAAAAACACCACAAGATAATCCCCACTGCTCCCAAAAGCTGAGTCACATAATAAATGATTTCAATTCAAACCTCATCAGAGTGACATTGGGTGTGCTGATGAGTTTATTTCTTGGGCATAGTGGATTTTTACTAGCTTACCAGGACTAAAACTATGTCAGTTAGGGTAAAAGTAACGTTAGAGAACCTTTAGTTAGTCCATAGTGTGTGCTAATCCGTCGCGTTAGGACAGGATATAGCCGTTTGCTATACTTTTGAATAATGTGCGTGAATACTCACCTGGCCCGCTCAACATAGCTTTGATAGTCCCAGATGTCAAGGCGTGTTCTCTTTTCACAATAAATTCATGGCCATCTGAAGAGATCAACTTCACATACATGGCATCTGGCCCTTCACAGCCACCGTAGGTTCTCTCTTCACCATCTGTGAAGCAACACCAATAAACAATCTCAAACAGGTGCGAGACAAAGGCTTAAGTACCACACACACACGACCAACTGTAATAAGAAGGTAGTGATTTGAAGAGTAGCGTTAAGAGTAGAGTTAGCGTTAACAAATGAGACCTCCGAGTCGGCACACACCCCGAATGATTTTATTAGATGAATTGGCAAACATTATGGATTCTGAGAAGGTACTCACCCATCCTGTTCCGATATTTCTGTTAACCTTGGTAGAAAAGATAAAAAACACAACATATTAGGACACCAAGTCCCTCGTACATAACGTTACAATAAATCGTCTTGGCTGGACACTGGCTGTAATGCGGTTGTGTTAACTCTTACGTTAAGGTTTCCGTTAGCTAACGTTAACTCTAGGCCTTGTTTTTTGTAAATCACCGTGTAACCTTAAGTTAAGCCAGTTCAAACAAATAACGTTAGCTAACGTTACCTAACGTTACAAAGTAATACACTCCAATGTAACGTGGCTATTGTTAAATCTGAATAACTACAACTAACTGTAACGTCTGTGATCTAATCCATTTTGAAATTGGATTAGTGGCCACGTCTTTCTCTATCCAAAATGTTTTTTTAGAGAGTTCGTAAGTTAGCCGTCAGCGTTAGCTAGCAAGCTAACGCCTTCTCAAACGAATGATAACGTTATTAATTAATTTTATCGGTTGTTTAGCGTTGTAAATTCGTATCGGACAAACAGACGGAGACGGGCCAAATTACAACAGCATGTAATCGAATCACAACACTTTTTCTTACCACCCTGTCGCAGAATGTGAAGTGGAGATTTCGTTTCAGCTAATGTTAGCCACCAGGCTGTTGATACCCGGAACCAATTTGAAGGAACACTCGTCCGCGATAAATGTCTTCCGTAGAATTTTATTTGTGAAGAGAAACGGTCCCCTTTACTATAAAATCCTGCTCATCGCAAACGTTTCAAAATTCCAGTATAAACAAAATCAAATGGCCAACGTCCCTGTTGAGTTTACTAAGGAGACAAAATGTTTGTTTTTATCTTTATAAAATTATATATTTTGAAAATCACAACATGCGCAAGTATTAATAATATAATAATAAGAAGAATACATTTTATTTATAGGCGCCTTTCAAAACACTCTAGGTCACCTTAAAAGACATGATGAAACAACAGCAAAGCAATAAATCAATGAGAATTAAGAAAAAAACCAAAATTACAATGCATAAAATCAGGGTACATAAACAATTACAAACAAAAGATTGAAGTGAAAATATACTGCCCAAAGCAGAGGCTATTTCTGAATAATGAACATTTACACCTCTGCTGTTCATTAAAAGTCGGTGTCACTATACAAAGCAATTATTCATTGTTTATTTTCGTAGAGTTGAGATAACTTGTCAAATTTAAACGGGTTTACTGGCCATCCATGAAGACATGTCCAGTGAAGCCTGTAGGGGGCGCCTGTGTTTCAGGTTATCCTCCCTGACTGTCTGGGCTGGCTGTGATGCGCGAGGGCAGGTGCTGACTGGACATGACAGAGACATTTTGCAGACCCATAAATCTGGATTCAAGAATATGAGAAAGCGAGAGAGAGAGAGAGGGCATGCACTCTTACTATCATACATTTCCAGTTAATGGAAATTAATCACTTCAGCATATTATTTTAATTACAAAAGTAATGTAGGACAATTATAAGTATTCACATCTGAATAGTAGTAAAAGACCAACATGTTCTAAACTAGATCATTAACTTTGTTATTAACAACCAAACATTACAGCTCATACATTACAGTCTAATCTAACACGTAAAGGGGGTGTCCATCATAGCTCAGTGACAGTTGAGAACATGGCACATGCTGCAGTCACGGTCAGGTTCAGAATGTGACTTTGCCCTGATCCTGCCTGGAGTCCTTTCATGCAGGAAAAGCGATGACTGTTGAAATCGGAGGCTTCCAAATGGACACAGAGTTATCTGAGCTGTGACACTAAGAGTACTGCCTGTAAATCGTGCTTTTTGACTCTGAGGTGAGGTGCAGCTCGTAGAAGACGGTAAGGTGTTTTAATATTTTCGCTCTTCCTTACACTGTTTCTTATTAATACACAGATGTTGGGGATCCACAACTGACTCACAGGTGGGTCAAAGAAAACCAAATGCGACAGCTCTGGCCAGCCTTATTTAATTGGCTGTGCTCATTGCCACAACAGACGCCAATGGTGTCTTCTGCAGAGATGACACCTGACCTGGTATTTGCCTTACAGTAATGCCAGGCTTGGCTATGCTGTGAGTTAGGGTTCCAGAAAGTTCTAGTAGCCTCCTGCCTGTTGACGGCCTGTCTTGTAAAAAAAAAAAAACAGACTTACACACACTCTCACACACATAACCAAAAACAATCACTGACCTTCCAGTCCCCCATTACACCATTAGCGCTTATGATCAAAGCGGGTGGGTGAGCGGCAGCCACTTTGATGTCTTTCTGATACGACCCTCCCCGCTGCAGCTGTTCTCAGCTCTATTTTGGGGAGGCTGCTGTGGGCCCTTACAACAGGGCTTCCTACACACACATACACACACACACACACATATATATATACACACAATACATGCAAACTCTCTTGTCATGCCAGTGATATCTTCCATCCCTTTGACACATCAACCACATACTTGCACACACGCAGGCCATTCTGCACATGGTGGGATGCAGTTAACTTGCTAGAAAAGGCACATGTCCATCTTTATGCTTGTTAGTCTAATTAAATGTTGGTTTTTGTCTGACATCTTAGACAGTCAATTGTGCCACATTCTGCATAGTTTACATTCTTTTAAGTTATAGGTTAGCAAAGGTGCAGATACAATGATGTTCACTTGGTTCAAATGTGGTTCAAACAACCCCACCCCACCCCATACACATACACAACCACTTTCAATACCGCAGAGTCGTTCAAATGTCAACACACACAGGATCATTTATGAACAGTACAATAGCTTGTAGAGGCCCTGAATGAAACCAGGTCAGAAGTTTAGTCATGATAGGGAAATATGGGGGAGGAGTGTCTTTGGGCATTTCTTTTCTGAAAAGAGGGAAAGGCTTGTCACAATGCATTTGAGGGTACTGTCCCTTTTGCCTGCAGCTAGTCACTGCGCCCTGCAAGTCTCATGTTGGTCCTAACCTCACGAATCTTCCCTGGAGAGGAGCAACATGAACCCCGTGGCATATCACAAACAATTATGTCTGATTGGATGAAAGGTGAAATAATTATATGTAATGTAATTAATAATGTGCATGTATTTCAATACTGTCAAAGTATACCAACACAAAACTACACCTATTTTGGTAAAGACCTTTCTTAAAAAAAATTGTATTTGGTTCATGGAGCCTCATCAACAAGAAAATCTGTGATAGGTATACATTGTCATAATGTGTAAGAAAGATATATTAGATATTGTGTGATTTCAGCTCTGCTGCTACCACAACCATAACGCCACAGCCATCATTTGGTGATAGTTTGAACACTGACTCAAGTGGCACACATCTGTCATGTGCGAACCTTGGATGGACATAACGTCTGGTGAATTTTTAACTCACGAGATTCTTCAGGCATCTTATTACAAGCTGATGTTTGAATATTGGCATTACAAATGCGCTCACACGATGACAGTGGCAATGTAGTGGTCAAGTGTGCCACTCTTGACTGCTATTCAGTAATGTGATACTCAGTGGTGGAGTCTCTTAATCATGTGTTTCTTGGAGAAATAGTTGCACAGGTAGCAGATCTGCTTACAAAACAGACACAGTGTCATAGAGAAAATAGGTATGTATGTATTTTAGCAAAAATTACAACTACAGCAGAGAAAGTAGTAACACAAAGCACTCTGTCACTGAGGCAACGTTATTATAACCGGTGTTAACAGTGCACCCTGCAATACAGTCATGATTCAACGCCACAAACTTTTGCGACCTAGCCTAACATAACCTTCACAAGCAGAGGAGAAACAACATCTGCCCAAATCATAAAAATGATGTGAAAAGTCCTTCGAAAGATGTTCATGCCATACATGTTTGTTTTCTACAAAACAGTATGAGTTTATTGGCCCTACTCCCCACATGATGAAAGCTTCAAATGGCATAACAGACAGATAAGAGGATGTGACACCATTTATTTTCAATAGCTTGAGGCTAATGCACTATGTTGAGGCCTTGCCTGTTTGAACTATAATGACTCACCCAACAGACCCATATGATAAAACCTCCACTCGCATGTCATTAGATAAGCAGGGAATGAAAAGTTTTAAATGCCATATAAGGGATTGGGTTTATTGTTTTTGTCCACCATGTGGCAACATTTGCATATGACAAGAATAGAAAGTGCTGCCTGTTTAAATGGCAAGACAACAATAATAGTTTACTTTAGATGACAGAGTGATGGCTTTATGGTTGTATAACCGAGGTTTGTTTGTGTAAATATAACAGATGAAGTGATGCTAAGCTAAGCTAGCTATGCAAGGCATGGAAAGGGGATCTGCTTAATACTGATGTCTTAGCAACAGTTTTTAAAAACGCTGGGCACTGATATCCCCTCACTGCTTACAAGCCTTAATCCAATTTTAGAAGCACAATCAAGTTGCATTTTAGTTGGAAGGAGGAGGCTCAGTCTCAGAGAGGGAAGTCAAATATAATTCTTTAAACCATAGTTGATTTATTCTTAATCAACCCATCAGAAGTACATTTACACAATTTACCAAATCTGTAACAATAATAGCCCACTGTCATTGTATTTATAAGCAACAAATGAACACTAACGGGTTTATAATCCACAGTAAGTAAAGATATCATTTGAAATGTTTATTGATGTATTTGTGAACTGGTGTTAAACAGTTAATGAATGCCTAATAACACAGTGCAACATAGGTGTAATCATATATAATGAACAAATGTTATAATTTGTTGAAAAACATTTGTTAAGTGTGAAGTGAAGACTATGAAGACATTTCATTATATAGGATTACAACTGCGTGATATGATGTTGTAAAGCATTCATTAACTGTTCAGTGTTACAGTTATGGATGCTTCATAGGAGGAGTTATAAAGGAGGAGTTAAAGTTGTTGACAAATGCAATGGTAAAGCCTTAAAATATCCTTATATGTGCTTACTATTACATTTATTTATTTTGAATGCTGCTTTAAAATGCTAAATAGGGGGTTAAAATAAAGTTTAATCAACAAATCTATTTTTTGCTGTTGATCTAGAGTGGCTGAAAACAAATCTGAATATTTCTGGCCCTAGATTGTCACAGTTTAATAGATTATCATCTCTTAAATGTTTTATTATCAATATTTATCATATGTAACAAATTCAGTGGTTGCAATATCTGTCCAGTTATTTTTGCCAAACTGGTCACGCATTATGGAGGACCACAAAGTGTGATGGAAATGGTTATTAAGCAATTGATTGATTGATATTTAATTCCACAATAAAAACGAAAATAAAATATCTTAATTAATGGATAATCTATAAATAAAGAGTCTAACATAAGCATTTCATTAACTGATATTTAAATAAAATAAATAGGGATGCACCGAATGTTCAGCCACCGAAATTAATCAGGCGAAAATAGCAAAAATTGCACTTTCGGTGTTCGGCCTAATAAGTCAAATCTTCGATTAAATTTTACAATTACGTTGACATGACATGTCGGCAGTGTGGAAGCATTTTAAACTGTCCGAGAAAGACGCAAAAATCGCCGTTTGCAGGTCACTGTTCTTCTGAATTGTCTAATAGCACATCCACTCCATCTGTGACTGACTTCTTAGAAAAGGCAACTAACGGTCTGACCCGCTTTGAGTGTTTCTGTCACTCGTTTCTGAGGTTAAGCTAGCCGCACCTAAATGTGGAGTGCACACGTATTAAAGCCTTTATGGTAACTGAAACGGACCAGTGCAAACTGACAGGCAGGTTAGCGACTTTATCCTGTCATTTTCTCTCTTTACAAAGACAAGTGTTGCAGTATGAGAGTCCTAACTGAAGAGAAGTTAAGTCTTCATGTTACGCGATACGAGAACCACATACAACATTTATCATATTGGGTCAGACATGATGAATTTAGCGTGAGGATATGGGACAACGTCCTGTTTTCAAAATAAGGTGTCTATACAGGATGGAAATAAGATTAATTGGATTGTATTCACACAAAGTATAAAACATATTTCGTGTGTACATTAAAAGTAAATGGACACATTATTTTACCAGACCCTCTTGGGCCTTGGACCCACCCACCGCAGTCCCTCCAAATCCTGTGGGAAACACTGAGTAAAAAGCACATTTTGACAATTTAATTTATGCAATGGTAAAAAAAAAAAATGGCAGAAATGTGAATGTACTTGTGGTGTTCGGTATTCTGCAAATATTTCCATTATATTCCCTTTCGGCTTCGGAGAAGCTTCCAAGAATTTTCATTTCAGTGCATCCCTAAAAGGTACAAATATTAAAATGCAAATTTACACACACACACACACACACCTCCAAATTTGACTTTTTTCCTTCTGCCAAAAATCACCTTTTGTTGCTGTGAAAACTTGAGAAACAACGTGAAGTGGCTGGTAAGGTCATCAGATGGCAAGTGGGAAGCTTCTAACAGGCTGTGGTGCAGTTCGACCAAAATCAAATACATGTCAAATGCATGCCAGGATCAGGCTGGCATGTGTCATGCTGTTCGGTTGTCGACCACAGTCCTGCTGCGGCGAATTCATATGGAGTCTGTCCCCAGTACAGTAGATGGTACATCCACCTTTGCTGAATATAAACAAGATTACTGTAGATTCTCCACCCTGGTGGTGATCTTAGCTGTCACTGAAATCTGTTACATGGACTCGATGAAGGTAGGATACGCTTATAAGGTTTTGGTTTATATTTGTCCAGGACTGTTTGAGCAACATCTTATCTAGCATTTTGTGTTTTATCAGAATAGTAACAGAGATATTCTATACTATTACTGACAAGTTCTGCTTCACATAAGGGATTTAAGTGCCAGGATTACACATATAATGATACCCTATAATGTGGGAGCAGTCATGATAATCAAATAGCAATATGAGTGAGTTAAGAAATGTACTGCTAGCCCAATCACCTCCACAATTTACAATATGAAACACTATGAGATGAGGAAACTCTGCAGGTTTGGTCAGTGTCTGTTGGTGTCAGGGCAGAGGGCACAGCAAGTGCATGACATGGTTGCTGATTCCAGGCAGGTGCCGCTGCTGGTGTAACTCTACACTAATCCAAGGCTGATCAACAGTGGAAACAGTACAAACTGACCCCAGACAAACTGGGGCAACTGCTTGTTGCTTGCACTGATAATGTGAGTGACCCCGACGAAGATACTTTGATTTCATGCCTACTATTTTCCCCCCGGATCTCATTATGAGAAGGTCACCGTGAGGCCATCATCGTTAGGAGGCTAAACACAGATGAGACACTGAACCCCGTAGATGCATACATCTGGAAGGTTGGAAGTTATAATCCTTGGGATGATGCTTATTGGTGTAAGAGTGTCAAAAATATCAGAAATAAGCAAATTGCAGCTTAACAAGGCATAACATCTTTATTGTTATACACATAACTTCATCTCCAAAGACTTTGCACAAATCAGTGGGGTAACATGAACCTTGAGATATCAAAAGTCTCCCACAGTTCCTCATTATATCCTAAAATACTCAAAACAAGTACATCTGCCTTTCACATCCCCAAAATGGTACATACAGTACATCCAATTAGAAATAAAGTATTTTTTTCTCTACTGTCAAACATTTTCATATGTGCATTACATGACCAATTACAAACAAGTTATATTCATTGTCAAAATACAGGTGTGCAAATTGTTAGAAAAATACCAACTCATACCAGATTCTGGATTGTCCTCTGTAAAAATCCTTACAAATAGTATATAATTATCTATATATAAATGACTCCAACATGCAATGTTGCATTTCAAAAAATATCCCATAAACAGTTCTGTTAAACTCTCCGAAACTCCAGTCTCCACCATACTCGTGTGAAGACAGTTAAAACACGAAAAAGAGGGTGTAGCAAAGAAAGGGTGAAGGATTGTTATTTAATGCATTACATTTGTAATATAGCAATGTTTTCACATAATTTAGTTTCTTGGTCTGGTTTTGTTGTCTAGTCCAGATGCTGCATACATTTCAAAAGTTAGTTTCCAGTAGTGATGTGAACAGTTTGCAAGCATCCTAACTGGCTAAAGCATTCTCCAGATGCAATATGCTGCTCATTGTGTGACAGACAATATAGTTGAACTTCAAAACTGAATTGCAGCAAAGAAAACCTAGTCATATTAAAGCCCTTTTTTATGATGAGCAATGTTCACCAACACATCGGTTGTACAATGAATAAATAATCTTGGTAGGGGTGACAGTAAATGTCAACCATATAAATAACCACTTTTAAAATCAAAGAAACGCATGCCATACCTGCAACAAAGACTACAAACAGCTACGATGAGGCAAGTAAAAAGCATGAGTCGGGTGATGACAACAAGTGTCCCCCACACAACAAAGTTAAGACAAGGACGGCATTTCTTTCGCTCCCTCCCCCCACTTCCTCATATTTTTTCTGAGGTAAACAGTAGTACTGTTAAAGACTTTTAAAAGGCATCTCTCCTTTTCCCTGGTGCCACATTCCCCATGGCCTCAACCTGAATAAATTCTACTGTCCACAAGACCGTCTTGATCCAGTCTCATAAGCACGCAAGCACGGCTGGGCCTACAGAAGCAGCTGTGAGAACTGCGTCTTTGCATTTTAGTGGTATACTGAAACAATGAAAGCAAAGGTTAGAATGAAGGAATTCAAGCAAAATGGTCTAGGCATGTACAATGAAATCATTTTCTTCTGAATTTAATAAATAACATAAGACATTTGTTACTTCACTCTCACAGAGCTTGGTAGATTTCAAAGTGTGAACCTCCTTCCTAAACACAATGCCTGCTGTTAATCGGCACATTCTCTCAAAACCAGTCTTTTCAAATTATGAGATTCTGACAAAATACATGAAACAGGATTTTCTATAATTCACCCAGATCCCACTTTTTAGGCAAAATATACTATAAGCTTTTTTTTGTTTGAAAAAATAAAACATATTGCACTTTCAGTAACATCAATGTGTAATGTCAATTACAACTGTATTGATATAAATGAATAAAATTTCAAAATAAAAGGGGATAAAATGTGTATTTACTAATTTTGAGAGAAAACAATTTCCTTTCCTTTTCAACCACAAGCATATGACGGCAGGTAACCAACATTCAGAGAACAACAATGAACAAAATAAAGCTACAATAAAACAGAAAACAAACAAAAACAAAATGTTAAAAACTGTACCATGCACGGGGAGTGTTTCAGAGCAGACAGAGCTTGAGAAAGCTGCGGGATTATTGGGTAAACAGAGTAAGACTGGCTAGTGACCGTGCTAGCACTGGCTGCTGGCAACGGCCGTGCCCAGTTTCCTGTTGCAAGAGTGGTGTGAACCCCAGAAAACGCTCCAAACACCCGAGCATGCTCCCGCTGCAACTGTTCCCCCCACACACCCCGGCTGCCGAGCTCACGTCTCCCCATCAAAACATCAGATGGCAAAATAGAAAGGCAGCTGTTTGCTCCCGTCATCTAAAAGTGCATCTCCACACTCTTCCAGCAAAGTCCGTCAGCCCGCCGCGATCCCTGCCAAGGAGGTGGGCTACAGAGACCAGTGCTTGGATCAGCACACGTGTGGGTTTCAATTACTTCTTTTTTCAGACAGTGTATGTTTGGTTGTATGTTTAAACTTTTTTTTTATCTCACTAGACACGACATTTCACTTCAGCTTTTAGAAAAGCCAAAGGAGTGCTAATTCAGGGGACTGGCCCAAAAGAAGGCCCATGACAGGTTGGTGGTAGTGAGGCCTTCCCTCCTGATCCTCTTCTGTGTCATGCTGATTCCCAACCACCTACGGCCGCCCCCGTGTCTCACTGGCGCCATTTTCATTTTTCAAGGCCGGTGATGCAACTGTACCGGTTGCCATGGTTTCACTGCAACATAACGTGAGTAAAAAACGGCAGATTCATTTTTACAAATACATTAATTCATCTGCTCTTTATTCATTTTTGTTGGTGAATAAAGGTGTCAGGAAATAAAATGAACTTACCTGAGAAACAGTATCATCATGTCAGAAAATGGACAAATATAATAGCAAGGCCAATATTCAACAGCATTACCATAGCAACAAGAATCGAGTTCGGACCCTGCAAAAAAATGACATTATGATAAAGATCAGATATCACATAATAATCTACAACAATCAAATGATGCACTGTACCGCCCAGCAAAACAAGGTTATTAAGAACCAGTTGAACAGAAAGAAGTAAGCAGTGTTAAAGGAATAGTTCTACATTTTGGGAAATTTAATATAGGTCATTCGCTTTCTTGCCAAAGCTAGATGAGAAAACTGATCCCACTCTCATGTCTGTACGGTAAACATGAAGCTACACCCAGCAGGTGGTTAGTGGATTAGTGAGCTTTAGAGGTGCTGGTAGGCAGATTTTTTTACGTTTGGACACAGCCAGGCTAGCGGTTTGCCCCTGTTTCCAGTCTTTGTGCTAAGCTAACTGGCTGCTGGCTAGGACTTCATATTTACCGTACAGACGTAAGAGTGGTGCCAATCTTCTCATCTAACTCTTGGCGATATTTCCCAAAATGTCAAATATCCTGTCAAAAACACATTTTTCCTATCCTAACACTTACTGTTTCTTCCATGGTTTCTGCAATCTCCATACTGGCTTTCTTTGTGTCTGCAAGGCTCTTTGGCTTTAGGGAATCCTGCTTCCTGAGTTTCTGGTCGCTCTTGCCCTCCCTTATGGAGGCTGGCTTAGGAGTGGGCGTACTAAAGGACCTAGGGGGTTGTGGGGGCATACGTGCCAGGGCCAGGGCACTAGGCTCTTCTTCTAGGTCCTCCTCAGGGTCCGGGGGTGGAGGGACCCTTGAAGGGGCCTTCACGTAGTAACTGTGGTACTCACTGTGGACCTCGCCATTGACTGGAACTGCAGGAGGCTGTGGACGAGGAGCAGATGCTGTGGTAGGCTGCTGAATTTTAGCGGGTTTAGGGGGAGCCTCGACATTCACATGAGAGCCTTTGGGGCCATCAGTGACCGACGGCTTCTCCTCTTTGCTCAGCTTTCTGCTAGACCGCTCATCCTTGCTGGTCTTATGACTCGCCTTTTCTTCTTTGCTTGTCTTGCGGGAAGGTTTTTCCTCTTTGCTAGTTTTGCGACTGGTGCTGTTGGCTAGCTGACCTTTCTTCTTGCTGGAGTGAGGCGAGGGAGGAGGTGTGGCTACAGGACTGGTCAAAGGGGAGCGGGAAGGAGTGGTACCTTTGCGGTAAAAGTGGGGAGAATCTCCTGGGGACTTTTCCTTCTTTTCAACAGGGACCTCTTTAATCTCCACAGGCTCCTTTAATGGTTGTTTAATGTAGTCAGGTCCTGCAGGGGCGAGAGAGGTGACATACATATTGAATAACCTACAGATACATGGTTAAACTGGCTACACCGGCATCACCTCAGTTTGTATTATCATTACATTTAAGTTATAAAGCAAGGTGATATGTTATTCCTGTTTACTAGCTTGTTTTGGTTGCAACTTGCAAAACGCTTTAAAAATATTTTTGTGCTACTGTATTTTTTAACCAGATGAACAGATATGTCTTTAACAATAGTTCTACATTTTGGGAAATGTGCTTATACACTTTCTTGCAGAGTGTGTAAAGTAGGGTGGCCAGACGTCCCTGTTTTACGGGGACAGTCCCTGGTTTCGGTGGCCTGTCCCCATCTGGAGCTGTCCCCATTTTTAACTTTGTTAATCATAGACTGTTTAAGATGTTAACAGACCTGAAATCAGATTTTATGTGGCCAGAAAGATTAAGATTAAAATACCTTTAAATGGCCAAAACAACACATAAAATGCAATATTTTACTTGCCAGAGAGTTATTGCTGCCTCTACTTATTGACTGAAAGGTTATTTCTGCCCTGAAATGACTTGATTATATTCATGAGGGCTATATTTGACTTTCCTCCTTCTTTATTTCATATATAATATCATTATATTTTTTAATGGCGTGGCCTACTGACCACCAAACCAAAAATGTCCCCGGTTTTCATTTCACAAATCTGGTCACCTTAGTGTAAAGTAAATATGAAGCACTACAGGCGGTTAGCTTAACTTAGCACCAAGACAAAACAGCTAACAGATAGCATGGCTCTGTTCAAAAGGTAACAAAATCAGTCTACCAGGCTAGCTGTTTCCAGTCTTTGTGCTAAGCTAACCAGACGCTTGCTGTATTTTATTTATTGTAAAGACATACGAGTGGTATCTTTTTTCTCATCTAACACTCAGCAAGAAAGTGAATGAGCGTTTTCCCCAAAATGTCGAACTATTCCTCTAAAGGATTTTGTAAATAGTTGTAGATAAATGTATTTAGACGACCCTCTGAGTTTTGCAAAGATCACCAGGGATTTACCTTTCAGAAAAATGGATGTTTAGCTCTGTGACTTGAATGTAATGATAGTGGTAACACCTGCCCAGCTCACACATAAACTGAGAGTACAACATAAATGTAAATGCTCTGTATACTGCCTTTCTAGTCTTTTCGACCACTCAAAGCGCTTTTACACTGCATCGCATTCACCATTCACACACATTCATACACTGGTGGAACAGCCACCAGAGGCAATTCGGGGTTCAGTAACTTGCTCAAGCACACTTCGACATGCAGCGTGGATTAGTCGGGGATTGGACCGTCGACATTCTGATTAACGGGCTACCTCCTGAGCCACGGCCGCCCCGGCACAACATACAGGCACACCAAGATTCAAATACCCCATTATATGAAGTTCAAATATAGTTTAATGATGATACAGATACACCACTGCTATTCTGACATTTCTGATCCAGCCACCATCCAAGAAGCGAGATAAGGAGAGCAGAGCACTCTTATATGCTATCCATCCTGGTTGGAGTTTTGCACTGAGCTAGATTTAAACCATCCAGTCCTAAGGGACTAAATTATCTAGTCCCATTAAATGAATTTAAAGCCATGTAAAATGCCATGTAACTGCCACATGTGACCTGGCTCAGTCCCTTTCCTTTATGTGTGATGCTTGTTTGTTTGTTTTGACTATGCTGTATTTCTATTTAAATTGTAACTGGTGTGCCGTCTTGGCCAGGTCTCCCTCAGAAAAGACATTTCAATCTCTAGTGACTTCCTGGTTAAACAAAGGTTAAAAGGTTAAAACATTGGTTAAACTTTCAAATAAAATATTCAAGAATCAACATTATATATGCAATCATTCTGCAAAGACCGAGGCAGATCGGGAAAACTGGACTGATTAATGCAGGGTCACAAACACCTTTTTACAAAGGAAGCCTCCTCTGCAGGATCATCTTTATCATCAGTCATTCTCTTTTATCAGCATGATGTTTTCCTGGAAGGGCCCTTGTCACATCAATTCTCAGCAGCCAAGCAACACGGGTGTACCAATAAAGAGATTCGACCTTAAGGTGCAATGATGCCTCTCCTTTTCATTCTGAAACTCATCCTGGTGGCTAAATTCCTTTCTTTCCATCAGGAGTTTATGGGCTGAGGTAGTAGACACAGAAAGTCTAATGACTAAACTAAATGCGCACTCCTCTTTTAACTATATATCTTATCATTTTGGAAATTACGTCCTCTAATGTGTGGACAATAGGGCCTGAATCCGAATGTAAATGGCTTTTCACATGTGAGAAAAATGACACGTTATTTGTCCTTTTGTTCTGTACTGAATTAATATTTATTAGAGACATCAGGCTCTTTGTTTGCCTGTGTTTTTCCCACATCGCCTAAATTAGACGGTGTCAGAGTGACTAACACAGGGACAATGCTGCTTTGTTTGAAGTACATCAGATGGCATGAGCAGAGAAGGATCCTCCGCATCCCATATAGCCAGTTTGTAACAGAGAGAAAGAAATATAGAAATGATATAGACAATATAATTGGTGTGTATGAAGAGGGAAAGACTTTGAGCTTTGCTTGTTTTCCACCCCTATTCACCCCACCAAATTCAATATAATCAGTCAGTGTAAAGTGATTCTAAAGTGTTCATGTTGGAGCATTCATTAAGCAAGATATTGGGTTGTAAAACAAGTTAATCTCAGAGATCAATCAAAGATTTATAAGAAATATCTTATATGCGTGCCACTTATTAACTGTAATTCAATGGAAAATCATTCATATTGATTTAAATTTGACACTTGTGCAAACCTCAAATCCAGAAGGGTGTCCATCCCTATATCAGCGTAAACGGCCACATCGCAGAATCTTTTAGGCCCCAGCACCAATAAGCCCAAAGTATGTTTTGGCTGCATGGCAGTCTTAATTTGTTTCATAACCGTCACAACCAATAAGACCCACTACAAAGAGACAGGGGGACATTTGAACATCTGTGAGGCTTAATATATCTGCCGAGCTTAATTTCACACCATAACTCAATAAGAGTTACGGCTCCATGGGCGGGCCCGAGTAGTTTCAGTCTGTTTGGGGACAGATTCCTCTGAGGGGTTCCAGGCATTTTCTGAATGGTTCTCTGCGCTAAAATGACCCCCAGCCTCACACTCACATAGAAGTGCAACACCGCCGGTCATTAAAAACAAAATCCCACCACGCTTCTGAAGCCATGCAAAATGTTTTTTTTTGTGCGTGTTTCAACACTAGAAAGCTGCTAAAGAATCGGAAATGTTGTTGTAATGAGTGAGTGAAGATTTATTAGATGTACTCTTCAAAGGAATCCTGCCAGGTCAGCTGAACATGTACTGGGACTCAATTACCCAAATATCCGTGGTGTTTCTTTTATCTGAACATAGATCCGCTGGGCTGAGCTTGCAGCCCTCCAAAGAGGGCCATTTAAATAGGCCACGGTATTAGTTGTGACCAAGACACAAATCCTCAACACAAACCCAAATAAGCACAAATAAAGATCTGAATTCCAGCATTTAGAAGACATGCGTATCATGATTTTTATTCTTTTTCAGAAAAGCACAACTGTAATATTCCTCATCATCATCTCTTTGAGGATATTAGAATACAAGCTTTTGTTTAAGCTGTTTGGTTGCCAGTTCTGTTCATGTTAATCCACAGCACATTTTCTGCTCCAGTGCACTCTTAGCTAAACACACGCGCTGACACACGCTCAAACATGCGATCATATACTCACACAAAACACAATGGATTGGCTCTGTAAGATCCAGCCTAACCCCTACTAACCTTAATACGAGATGAACAGCACTGGCAAGAGAGGAGCTTCAGTGTATGTGCGCGATGTGTGAATATGGGGGGAGGGGAGTACAGTGTGTGCTGTCATCACATCTGTTGCCATTGGGCATCCTTGTGAGTTCAATCAAAGATTCATATTGGGAACCCCAGAGTTGAAAGGCCAGTAAGCAACTTTGTCCTGAAAAGAAATATCTATATTCACCTTTTGAATATTGTTTTGCGCTGACAACAGCAACACACACCCACAGCTATTGATGATATATGAATAATGACAGGTCTTGGCTGCTGCCTTGCCTTTACATCCTTATCAGATGTACAGAGCACTCAACAGGGACAGGCATGCACATTTCCTAAGGCAAAGTGTTTGCTTTAGTGTTTCACTGTGTCCACGTGTCAAATATAATAACATATATAATAACATGTCTTCCAAGTGGTAGTGAAAGGCATTTGCGTGTTCTTGTTGTATTATATATATATTTGTCTTTTCTATGGGTTGTGATCTCCGCAAGTTCTCTACTCTATTATTTTTACGATTCATGACTCAATTAGTAGCGTTTTCGATTTTCTCTTTCTTCCTCCCACTCACGCTGTCAGATGGGCAGGGGAGCTGTTATTGTTTGGCCAGATTACTTCCACTAGTGTTACATAGACACACACGCACACAAGCACACGCAGACATGTGCGCACGCACGCACGCATGCACGCACGCACACACACACACACACACACACACACACACACACACACACACGCATACCTTTGCACTGATACAAATACATGCAAATAAATCGTACCCTACTGCTTATGGCTACTGGTTGAGTATAATCACTGCCTTTCTGCCTTGTTTGTAAGTGGCAGCATTCAAAAAGGAAAATGGAAGGCCTCACGTTCACATGGCAAGCTGGAAACAAATCCAGACGAGGAAACAGCAGCAAACACTCCAGACGTTTTCCAAACACAAACTTTACGTTTTGCAGATATATGCTGAATACATCAGCATATTTGGTAAAGGGCACCATGTTTGTCATGTTTCTTTGAAGTTTGCCTGTGATCCAGCTCTGATCAACAAGTTCTCCCAGATTCACCTCTTTTCATGCTTCAAAAGTTTTACCTCTATCATTCACATGAATGTAATGTCCCATCTACTGTATGTAATGTTACTAGATGACTACCATTTCCACAAATGGGACAGACAAAAATTGTTTTAAATATTTTTTTGTTTGGATCAGATCAGCATATTGGTATCTTACAATATTTTATATGCTGTATCCTTGAAAGTCATAGGAAGTTGCTGCATGACTTTAAACTTCAGCTGAACTACCGTCTTGAAAATTCATGACACCTGCTGCTGTGAATATAGAGCAGCACCTGCTCATGTCTGGTTTTCAGCCCTGACAGTTCCAGGGTTTTATGGTTCCACCTGGCCCAAGTGTACCTTGACTGGGTCAAACAGGGCGGAGTGGATCATGCTGGGCCCCCTAACCTCCAACCCCCCTCCCCAGACTGGTTGAAGGAAGGAACAGCTGCTCTATGTCAGCCCTTGAGAGGGTGAGCACAGGGCTGAGCTCCTCTCAGTGCATAAGGATTTCAGCTATGTCTCCATTAGACTCCAATAAGCACCAAATATAGCCCAATTAACGTCACGACACAGGCCACGCCTAGCTAACCCTCGGTGCTCCCCCACCAGGGTGCTGTATGTGAACCAATCATAAAGTTCAGGGTCCTGTTCCCTGTGACCCTCTCTTTCCTTTTGAAGTACACCCTCCCAATCTGGGTGATAATCTGCTATGAGTCTGAAATGCCAATTACAAACAACAAGGGGTTTAGACCCCTGGTTGTTACCCTAGAGGACTTATTAGAAGCAGAGGGATGAGGGTAAGTGAGAATATTTCCAGTGTAGAGGTAGACATTGAGGAAGCAAAGCAGATTAGTTTGGGAAAGGCACACATGTTTCTTCTAATGCTAGGGAGTCAGATTGAGCAGCTCTGTCCCAGTGGTACATTTGGTTAGACAAGGTGATACTGGTATATACATGTATACAGTACATTTTTGGTGGAGGTTAAAATGCAAATAGGAGAAACTGTTTACACTCAAACATGATATCCTGCCTAAGGACAAACCGTGAAGTAGCAACAAACCTAAAAAGTAGGCCATTCTTGATTCCCCAGACTGCTACAAGCTTTCATAGACTGGAAATAATATTAAGGTAAGGAGAATGTGGTTTGGCTATTTGCAGGTGCCTGTCTGGCTTATGACTGGGTTTACCAGACACACTTACATAACTGAATATTTAAACGTTGCCGCTCAGTTGTCGCCCATGCGCTGCACGTTATTATGACACCTGCCACTTTCTCATTCATGATCTGACTTATAAGGCAAGGACACTCTCCGCACATACTTGTGAACCTGGAGATCACCCGGCCTGCCAAGCATGACCACCATTTTCCACAACACAGACACAAGCCGCAGGATGTTCTGGCCCGGGCTGGCCATTTCTACGGCTTAGTGGAGGGACATGCTTGAATGGGTCCCATTGTCAATGTATTTGTCACCCACTATTTTGCGGTGGCTTTTGGCAGGAGCCCAAGGTCGGCTAGCTCATAGGCCTAAATATATTGAATACAAGGAGGAGGAGGTCACAGAGGAGGCGAGGCTAGCATAGATCTTACACTAAATAAAAATAAACAAACAAGGTATGACATAGCTCTTAATATGCTAGCATTTTCAAGCAATATAAATATCCATCCAAATGATGGCTATAGAGCAATTTCAAATTAAATCAATATAAGAGTTTACCTTTTCTTACAAAACCTATAACCAAATACTGGCTGATCCAGTTTAGTAAATGAATGCTTTACTATGTTTTTTTTTTGTCAAGACAGAATTATTCCTCCAAGAGGGACTTCAGCAATGATGAAAATTGGTCTAAATTTGCTCTCAGAAAATTATTATGATTCACCCTTTTTGATGTTGCCCTATTTGTGCCCTCGTGGTCCACCTCTGATCCCACCTGCATCACAAGCTCTTTGACAAAAAAGGATCTGCACCCCTCACTATTTATGGCGTATTACATGTTCACCACGACCTTGTAAAACTCAGCTTACCTTGTAAATGAACTAAAAAGTGTTGAGTTGACACCCTACGCAGTGAGCTGCTGTATAGTATGGCAGTGTGCCTGTTAAACCTCCAGACAGAGGAAAGATAAGAAGTGCTTGGTATTAAGAGCAGTAGGTTTTCCTTGACTGCAGCTCATATACTGTTCTACACTAAAGCACAAGTTTGATATAGCCTGAAAAACGCCACCACTTGCTATTCTCACTTCTTTTTTTTTTGGCAGAGTTTATGGCTGCAAATTTTAGACAGTATTTCCGAGCGGTGACAACAGGCCTTTGAGAGCAGAGACTAGGCTTCCGTCCAGAATACAGTACCCTGCTTCAAGCTGGCTCTGCTTTGTCTTAGCACAAACACAGTCCTTCATTGTAGTCTTAGAAGTCATCCTCGATACCTCTAGTCTTCGATTACAGTCCTGGAACACCTAACCCTACGCTTTTGTGCGCCCACAACAAGCTCATTACTGACTCAGACACAGCTTGTGTAAACAACTCTAAAACTGTGCAAACATCATTATTCATACAAAGTACCCGGCCACTTACCAGTTACCCAATTCCTAAAAACATGTTTTGAATGGCCAGATTGGTTGCTCAAGGATTGTGTAGCTATAAAAGGGATAGTGAGGTGAGGGGGGATTTTAGAATAGCTTGGCTGGGTAAATGTCCCGCTGTTGGGGGTGAACCACTCACGTGTTAAAGCCTGCCTCCAGGCCCCTGTGACAGTTTTAGCAAGGACTGCAACTTCACTTCTGGGTCAGTCGTGTCTAAAACATCTGAAAACCTTGTCTAAACCCTCGCTTGCATTGATATAGCAAAAGATTTATGCAAATTTAGCCACTTAAAAAAAAAGTTCAAGTATTGAATTTCTTTAAGTGCAGTGAACAAATGCGACCTCCCTAACCCCCTCAGTGCACCTGCAGTCCAAGTGTTTCTTTTTTACTACTTTGCCACTAGGAACATGCTTTAAAATATCAGACCTGTGTGTTGTGTGTGACGGCTTGTCGTTAAAGGTTACCTGGCTGGTAGAAGTTGGGGGAGAGCTCTCTTGCAACCGCCCTGGCGATTTCAGAGTCGTGCACAGCAGAAAGGGCGGCCTGCTCTGCAGCCTCGCTTTTTGTCCTGGCATGGGCCGTTCTGGAAAAACACAAACAGTTGAGTTGCACGGTAACTCAGAAGTAAAGACATAAAGAGGGTGAAAATCACCTTGAAGGAAGTGTGGTAGATAACTACACAGAAACATACACAAACACATCATTTTACATTTTTCCACAATAATTAATTGGTCTGTGACTGTCGGCATTATGACACTTTCAACATCAAGATTGACACCACAGCTTCCCTCTACGATTCTTGTCTCTTTTTCTCCTCCCTGGCCCCCCAACCCCCAACCCCATTCTCCTCATCTTTGAGCTGCATCACTCAGCCTGTCCCTCTTGGGGATGACATAACACCTCTCTTTGTGCTTCTATCTCAAATCCAAATCCCGATTTTCCAAATGAAATACAGCCACATCCAAGCAAGACCTTAATCCAGTCTGGAGCACTGCCTACTGCTATACATTATATACATACACACATACACACACACACATATATATATATATATATATATTTACATATGATATCATGTATAAACTGTAGGAGGTGGTGTAGTGAAGGCATATGTTAGAATCCCAGCAACATAACAACAACAAACATATTCATTTTAGGTGACGTATAAAATATATAAAAAGTCAATGAAAACATTAATTAAATAAACAAAAACATTTTTCAACAAATTTCAAAGATCTTTTAAGGTCTGGGTGAACCCTATTGTACTCACTTTGGAGGGTATTTCCAATCCTATTCTATGAACGTCTATACAATGAGTCTAAAAAACAAATAAAAGTGACACTGATAATATAATAGCCGTGCCTCAACACCACCATGAGAAAAGCTTGCATCCACATCTACTATACTATGCTGATGCTCAAAAACCAAAAGGCAGGAGAGTAATACGTTTTGGGATCAATGTGAGCTTAGTATTAGTACTGAGAGGTATTAAGGGGGCATACCATGGTCAGACCGACAGTGGCCAGGGGGTGACCTGCTTAACAAATCCCTTGAAAACTCCCCAGAAAGATAGTGTCCATGTACACATGCTCATTCACATGCAAATACCATGAGTATGGTGTTTAAGAGAGCCATATGTATAGGGGGGCATATATGCTTTGGCATGAGAGCATGTTTTCCCTCTGTTACCAACAGACTCAGATTCAAAAGAGACCTAATTATGCAACGATATAAAATGAATCAGTTAAAGCCAGTGGATTAGTCACTTACTGTATGAACAGATAGTGAGTGGAACCCTTACACAATACATGACAGTGTGAAATGGAATGCAGCGATCCAGATGGGCTGTCCAAGTATCACTATAAGTATTGACAGCTGTGCCTACTGCCCTGCTTAACCCCACTTATCCATCTTCCTCTTTCTCTCGTCATCCCTTCTCTCTTTCAATCAGTGCTCCTGTTTTTTCTCCGATCCTTCTTCATCAGTCTCTTGACACTGCATCCCCTCATCCCCGCAACCCCCCGCATCCTCACTCCTCCCCTCCCTCCCTCTGTCTTTCTGTCAGTGACCCCAACGGACAGATGTCTCTATTTCAGACTACTTCTCTGTCCTTTGACTCTGGGCTGTCCTGTTTTTGACAGGCTGGGACAGTGAGATATTAAAATGCATGAGGAACCATATGCTGGTTGGAGAGAAGGACCATTTCCTCTCCAGAAATAAGTTGCTGCATCACCCACAGACAGGCAACACACTCAGGCTGTGTTTACAGGCAGCAGAGCTTCTGGAAACCGCTGACCAGCTGCAGATAAAAATTCAGATTTATGACATTTTTAACAGTTATACAGTGTAACACACAGAATGCTTTGCTTCTTGCCATTAGTTCTTACAAACATGTAGGAATTTCACTAGTGTGACCAAAAGCAGATACAGCATTGCTTCTGGTCTTATTTAAGAGCATGTCACTGTTAAAAACTGACATTAAAGCATTCCAGTTACATCACACCACTGATACGTATACTGTAGACATCCACTTGCCACATATGCTACCACAAGGACATACGTGCTTCTATTTCTGAAATGTGTGAAATGTGCAGCCGAGTGTAAGGAGGCATGAATGCGTCATGAATGTATACAGCATGCCCACAACATATCCTATGGATCTTAACAGTTCCATTTAAGTAGAACGGGCATAAAATCACAGGCAGACACAGGAAGCAATGTAGACTGTTCAGACAGGATGTGTGGTGGCGGGAGGTGGCAGGCAGAAAATGATGGGAGTGTGATAGAGCAGTGGGACAAGAGGAGAGTGAACAGAAAGGCGAGAAAACATGGGCATGTGGAGTGCAGAGAAAAAAAGGGTTGGTTGGTTTCCTCCCAATTTAATCAAACTAGCAAGCGACACCAACGCCTTACACAATGCATGGACTGTTAAACCTGCAGTGATTTTTTTTGTCCACTTGCAACACTGACATCTCTATTTACTATTTGATGTTAGACCAATGCAGATAAATAGCAACATTAGCATTAATTTGGAGGTCTGTCCGAGCTTTTTTCAATATCAACAGCTGCCTCAAGTGGTTAAAACATTGCTGTTGAGAGCGGGGAGAGAAAATCACAACAGTTAAATGGCTATAAAACCAAAACAATGAGCTGAAAGATGATAAAATGCTTCGTTTAGCTGAGCGAAATTGCAGTCAGGGGATGAATTCTCTGTGGGTTTGTCACTATGAGTGATCCTGTTCACATCACACACAGTCATGTGATCCATTGTTTATGTAAAAATATTGCTTATAGCAGCTTTAAGTATGATTGGTCCCAGTAGACAAACACCATTTTCAGGCCAAATTATGTAATAGAGTGTCTTGTTGATTACAGATTCAAGGCAAAAAAAGTGTGAGTAAACAACAATATGCAAGCTCACGAATGACCTTTGAAAAAGTTCTGTAACTCGTCCGACAGTCTGCAGCCTCCCTACTTGAGGCCGCTCTGCCACTGAATATAAAACAACACCTGTTCATGTCTAGTTTTGGGCTATGCAGGCGCTCCTGTCTGGTTGAGTGCTGGGGATGGGTCCAGGCAAATCAAGGTATTTAAATCCATAGGTGCACCTGCTGGCACAAATGCAAATACACACACAGACACACACACACACACGCACACATTTGGACAAAGTGTTGAAAAGACTTTGAAGCAATCCCTTTTGGACTGAAGCTCAGTTTGAGAGATGATATTGATTAAGGCCTGGCGAGATCCATGGTTATTTCATTACTGTGACAAATGAATTGTGTTAAAAGTGCTGAGTCAGTTTGGCAACCGGTGCGGCGAATGCTCTTTCTCTCTGCGGAATGTGTGTGTGTGTGTATTGGAGATAGATGATGAGAAAAACACATACCAAGAAAAAGGTATGGCAATGGGAAGGAGAGAAAGACAGAACTGGAGTGAGAGACAGAATGAGACCCGCTGAAGACTCCTGGGTATTTAGGACTGCTGAGGTATGCATCTCAGCCTCTCTAATTTTACCATAGGGTTCAATTTCAACCCCCATGCTCCCATGCAGCACGGTGCATCCTCCTTTAAGGTTTGTCACACCTCTGTCTCTCGCAGAATACAGCATGTGTAAATCTGTATTATGTGCCTGTTGTGTGTGAGTGTGTGATTGTGTGTGTGTGCACATTTCCCTGAGTGGCTCTTCAGTCCATCACTCCCAGGGCTATGGCCTATTTGAGGAATCTATCTCACATATGCTGACACAATTCTGCACCCCCTTTGTCTCTTGGTCCTCTCCATCCCCCTTTGCTTCTTCCAAAATGCCCCTCCCCTTTCTCTTTTCCTCATCTTCCTTCTCTCAACCACGCTGACCTATTCCCCCTCCCCGTCAGTCCCAGCTTGGTAACTGAAATGCTGACTGGTATGGTATATAATATGATAGAAGATGGGTCTTGACCTTGTCCGTGGTAAACATCCACACTCAACAATCTGCCTTTTTAAACTGCATCATTCGCCCTGGACCAACAGAAAACTGCTACTATAGAGGAAGTCATATTTCAGGATCACGCTCCATCTGGGCAGTGGTGCTCAAATGGAGCTCAAGTGGTGCTCAAATCTGTTCATGAAAGGATTTATACATCAACAGAAATGACTGCCCTGTATCTTGCCCAAACAATTCCCAGGTCCAAAGGAGAAGCACAGAACATCACATAAAGTCTGCACAAATTAGCACTTAGCTTGCCCTGCACACATCTCTTATATCCGTGCTGCCCTGCTATTGAATTTCTGGCTGGTGCTAATTCAGGATTACTCAAGCATGACTAACACCATTAGTGGTTAGCTAAAACTGACTCTGAAATTATTCAGGAATTATTCCTGGGCTGAGGTCTGGGCTCACATTACCAGGGGCCGCAGTGGAATGGGGGACAATGGCTACAACAAATGAGGCTTGAGAAGGGAGACAGAGTGGCTGTTATTACGCGATAAGCTAACTTTATCCTGAAGAGGCAGCTATGATGCTGTACAATGAGAATATTTGGGCATGGCCATGTACTGTACTTGAAGCATTTTAGAGCTCAGCACATCCTGGTGAGTTGGCAGGCTGGGGCTCTGTGTCCCTTCTTTCTCCTTTCTATCCCTTTACTCTTTTCAGTAAAAGAGATGTGCATGCTTAGACATAAATGATGAATTGAAAATGAATTTTCCCCAGTCTTGACTGGCCCAGCAAAATAATATGCTTTCTGACTAAGGAATCTCAATGTTTTTTTTCACATTTCACCTAAACATGCATTGGTTGTTGGCATAGTATGCAAACACGAATAGATAAAGCAATGCAGCAGCATAAAAACACAATGACACTTGTAAGGGTGAAAGCATAAAGCACGGTGCAGGGAAATGGCACAATGAGCAGGGGAAAACATGACTTCATCAAGTAAGAAATAGACCTGTCAGATTGTAGAAGGACAGAGAAAGATCACATCTTTATGTTAGAGATTCCCTGGAGGAAAACACAATGCATGGCACTGTATTACATAGCTTAAAGGAATAGACTATTATGACTATATGGGAAATACACCTATTCACTTTCTTGCTGAGAATTAGATAAGATGATTGAAACCACTCTTTAGTTTGAATGCTAAATATGAAGCTAAAGCCAGACTGTGGTTAGCTTAGCTCAGAATAAAGGCTGGAAACAGAAGCAACTAGCTTGTCTGATGGTTAAAAAATCCACCTACCAGCACCTCTAAAGTTCACTAATTAACAAATTATAATTCATTTGTTTTATCTATTTAAGTTGTGATTTTAAGGGGACTTCTGGAACTAACTAACAAACTTTGGACAGAACCAGGTTTTCCCCTGCTTCCAGTCTTTAAGTTAGACTAATAATCTGATGGCTAAGGTAGCGGTCTCCTGGCTCTAGCTTCATATTTAGCAGATATTTAGAAAGTGGTCTCAGTCTCTCGAATCAAAGCAAATGAGCGCATTTCCCAAAATGTTGAACTTCTTTTAAGTAATCCAGCACATAGATGTATAGTGTAGTTGTCACAAAATTGTGAAAACTAAATTGTGTCGTCTCAGAGTAATTTGTGATCTATGCCTTCATGACTTTAAGATTCAGAATCTATTTTTATTTATCCCCAAATAATACACTGATCCTGTTTACTCATGATACAAAGGCTGAGCTGGCAGGTAGAGACAGATTGCAATTCAGCTTCCAAACAGACTTCATTTCTGGGAAAAAGAATGAGTAGAATCAGTTTCTGATTAAACAGGAAAAAAATCCCCAAACTCTACTGACATTTTTGGCGGTGGATTACAAACAGACCTAATCTCCCACTGGTGTTCTCTGCACTCAAAGCCCCACTGAGACTTCACCTGGCCTTCATCCAAAAATACATGGTTACAGGTATGTCTATTTTAGCGTGTGAATGTGTATAGGCCCTTTTCACAAACTACTGTGAATATGCATTCACTGAATTGCTCTATTATAATAAATACTGTACACGTGTAAGCGCACATGTTTATGTAGTACATGTTTAGAGCTCAGTTATGTTTGAAGGTCTGATACGCTTTCCTCTGAGTGCTGAAATGAGTCCGCTGAGAGAGTGACACAGAATCCCTTGCTGAGATGATCCCTCTGGTTTTGGTGAAGGGCAATGGCAGGGATTCAGACCTCAGCTCTGTGCTCTTTGTGTCAACACTGTGAGTGAAACATGGCCACAGCTGAAACAGCTAATGACCCAAATGGGGAGGGGGGGATGGTGGCTAAACTGTGCACTGCAGAAAAACAGGGATGTTAGCATCGGGGACGTTTTTAAAGCTTTGATTAGATTTTACTTTGGACTTGATTTGTTTTTAACTGTAGGAAGAAAATCCTGAGGAGAGAGAATTATTAAAGCTGATTAAAGCTGAGGCACCTGTCAATCATGCCAACACAACCCCAAATACCCCAAAGCCTTATTTAAAAACAGGAGCCTTATTCAAGCCTTAGTGTTAAAACAAAACAAATTATTAAAATCACCAACAAGAAAGAATAAGAATGAAAACATGAACAGACCATTTACCATTTCTATTGGAAAAAGGACAAGGACACTTAAATACAGTGAGCTGAGTTCAACTTATCTGCTCCTAAATCTCTATTACATACAATGTATTCAAATGACATGTAAATCATATAAGAACTTGGCAATTAATATAATTGTTGCCAATCACTGCGTAAAGTAAAGTCCACTCACAGCATCACTGAATACAAAGTTTACTGGTGAAAGGACAATGCCTTTGTGGATTAGCTCTAAATCTAATGATCCAAAATGAGGAAAATGAATAAAAAAGTCAAATGAAATAAGGCTGCAACTATTATTTTCATTAAATTACTGCAATTATTATTATCCGTTTCAAATGGATCGGGTCCGATATATGACGCTGACTCAGTTTTGAGCCCGACAGCAATCCTCAACCATATCCTACATTACGTAAAAAAGATTGCAATGAGTTCTATGTAGTGAGGTAGAGATTTTAATTTTGGAAAACTGATATCAGTAAAAAGGGAGAATCGATATCGCCACATACCCTGAGTTGAGGTATTGGATTTGGTATCAGGACAAAAAAGTCAAATCGCTATGTCCCTATAAAATTTGCCACAATTTCCCAGAGCCCAAACATATTCAGTTTAAAATGATATCACACAGAGAGGAATATTTGGCATTCCTGCTTGGTTTAAACGATTACCGTGAAACTTCAAATAGACTGGGCTTTTATTTGCTTAAATCACTGAACTCAACTAAACCTGGGTTTGTACTGCATCACACTTGCATACATACTGTACCCACAAACACAGACACACACACATATATGGCTGAGTTACGCAAATCAACACATTTTGTCACACGACTATGCAAAGGTTACAAACCTACACATGGGCATGCAAACACACATACATGCAAAGGCTTTCGACCTCCACCTTAGAAAAATGAGCCACCTCTCATGCAAATGACTGCGTTAACTCTAATTTACACACACACACACACACACACACACACACACACACACACACACACACACACACACACACACAAACATACACATTAAATCTGCATGTTGAAAAGGACCATTAGTGAGACGTGCCATAATGAGGCCTACTGGGAATCAGTGTGAATAAAGGACACACTGAGGTGACTTCATAGTGTTGTCACTATGTTAACAGTCCATAAATCTTTTGTAAATCTCCAACTGGAACCAGACACATTGAACAAGCCTGAAAGGATGAATAACACAATGTTAAACTAACAACGCCTCCTCACTCTACAACTTCATAAAGAAAATCAACAAATGGCTGACATGATGATGACGGCAGTGAGGCAGTAACCACGGTAACCACCAGAGACACTTGAGCAAGCTGTCCAACCAGGCATCTGGCCTGTATTAATGAATTTGCAAATGAACGAACCCACACTACAGCCTACTGTATGGGTAGAATCTTGTGCACATACACACAAACCATCATGGACACTTAAGGACAAACACAATATAACATCTTTTCAAATATGACCAACTTAAGTGTGCTTTGACAAAGTGAATATGCTGTAAAAGGTTCACAACTCGGCTGAACACAGGGAGACACAAGCACAGAGAAATATGCACACACAGACACACACAAACAGCCACTCCATGGTGTGTCTCATTTAACTACGAGGCTCAACATCCGAAGCTGAACCTGTTTGAGTAAAGGTCACATTGCCTGGCAACCACTTGAGTTTAAGGAATAGTTTTTAATTATGGTCCGTGCTCTCTCCTCCAATCTCCTGCCACCATTCACACCACTGTCTGACACAAACACACACACACACACACACACACACACACACACACACACGCGCGCTCTTCAGTGCACAGCCAAAAGGAGCATTAGCATTAAGTCACATCTGCCCACAGCTGAAAAAATGTGATGCAATCTTTGTACAATCTATCTTTTATGGCTATTACATGGATTATCAACAACAACACTCATAGTGACATAAAAAGTCAACTCACTACTATCAGCTGCAACTGCTAATGATATATGGGTCAAGCTCTGCGTCTATACAATAATATAATCCAGTGGATTGTTGTGAAAAGGTGAAAATGAAATTGTCTCATTGGGTAGTGATATTTACAATCAAACATGATTCACTTCTACACATCCCAAAGAAAATGCGTCACCATCACGGCCACACATACAGCGTTGTCTGTGCATGTGATTACAAGAGTCGTCGCATGCTTCACGAAGGGATTCTGTCTGGAAAAGCAATACTCTGAATCAACAAGAGAAGTGATAATTCCATAATCCAATCCGTGAACATCTGGAGTGAGAGCGGCCTAGCTAGCCAATCAGAGTGGCTGAACAGATTTAACGGGGCACATTAGTAATCAGAGGTTAAAGACACGCGGCTATGGTAGTGGGTAAAAAAAAACCCAGACAGATTTTAAGAGTTGCTCCAGGCAACACAAACTGAAATGAGAGACTCACTGTTCTCTGTGCCTCAGATAAGCAGATGCCAAACTATTATGGCTAAATCTGGTTTTTTTTTGTGCATTTTAAAGACGTTACAGATATCGGTGTGGTGTAGATATTACATGTTATGTATGAATAAGGTTGGATGATTAAATTTGACTGATACTGTTAGACAATCAAGATTTTTCCACCATCTAGAGATTTTGCCATGCCAGTCATACCTAGGTCTCCATCAATAAGGCCAGGTGAGCTGATACTTAACGCAGTATTGAATTTTTCGTCAATTTGATGAGTAACATTAATTTGTTGTCTTAAAGTCTGCAAAAAAACATTTCCATTGGTCATTTGGTCTCTACACACTATCAAATTGTTTTTTCCAGAAAATTTTGTTTAACTTGATTAACTTGCTGCAACTATCACTAAGTTAATTTAACAGAAAATGAATCTGCAACTATTCTGATGCATTGTTTCCAGTCATTTTTTTAAGAAAGAAAAAGAATATTCTCTGGCTCCAGCTTCTCAAATGTTAGTATGTGATGGTTTATTAGATCTTCTACTATTTAAACTGAACATTTGTAGTTTTGACTGCTGGTCACTTTTCAAACCAAATGATCAATTGAGAAGATAATCAACAGATTCATCGATAATTAAATAAACTGCTACTTGCAGCCAGAAACATTTTATAGTCCTATATTGCAACATAAAGTTACAAATACTGTGATAGAACATGTCATATATGTATAATATGTGCAAAAGTCTACAAAACAGACAAGTATGCTCATTGTCACAGTCCCAGTCTGCATGGTGTGGACACCATTTTAGTTAACAGGTTTATTCACTACCAGTGGTGGAGCAACCTGAGGGAGCGCACAAAGCAAGAACCCATAAAACTTCAAATTAGGAGAAGGAAGTGGAGGCCGCACCCTCATAAAAGACATACATCAATCACCAAACAGGCATGGAACCCACAAGGCAAGAGAAACAGATGAAGACCTAGACCCACCCGAAGGACAGAACATGGCATCAACTGGATCGAAAGGCAGAAGACCAGAGAGGATGCCTTCGTCTATGGCCTTTGTTCCTTTGGGAATACAAAAGCCTAAAGAGAGATGGAAGAGGTCAAGCATAGTGTTTTGGGCAGTAAATCTACTAGCATACAAGAGCACAACACTAACAATAACCTACACTGAATCAACAGTTTGACCCACCACTCAATGTAAGTGTTTTAGACTTGTATATCAGTGACTTTTATCCACTGCTTGAAGTGGGACTTTTTCTTGCGCTTCTCACAAGTTGCCGGTACTGTTTTCTCCATATCAGGTTCATATGGCTCTAAATAAACTGCATCACCCAGTGGGCACTGTGCAATGCTCACCACTTCCCACTCTCGCCAGACTGCTAATCTTTGTCGGTGGAGACGGAGTAGGGAGAAGATCGTGTGGCTTTTGTTGAAGTGTGCATAAAGTTCTTCATCATGACTTTTTTCGTGAACCGACTAATCCCAGCCTGGACGGGGCGGGACAAATAAAAAAAAAGGTTGACATGCTACAGCAAACATTTTAAATGTTGAACTAGTTGTTATGCATGAATGGTTAAGATCATTGACAAGTTAGCATTAACAAATTAAAGACTAACCACCATTTAGAAAATTTTTCTTGTACAAGGACTTAATGAAAAAAAAACTGAGATGGGGACTCGAGTTTGACTGAAGTCGCGCACACAGTGACTTCAGACTTGGCTCGGACTCAAGGCGCGGACTCGTGAACAATGTTTATTTTCAGGAAACGTCTGATGACCTTGCTGTTATTCCCCTCCCCGCGTTACCTATAACCTGCCTACGTAACACATAGTATCAGCTGTGTGTGCCCACATGTGCGAGAGGACAACAAACGGCAGCAGCTGCTGTGCCATTCATCATAAACTTTGGCTTTAAAACTTCATACAACAAGCCCAAACAAAGAAGCGCTGAACGCAAAATAGTTTAGTAAGCTGAGGTTATTCAACATGTTTAGCTCAGCGTTGGCCATCTAATGTTAGCTTGCTTCTTGCTTAAGCTATGACCTATGACCTAAGAGGTTAACTCCGACTGTCGTTCATTATGAAAAGATGAATGAGCGTTTTTTTACTTGCCAAACGTGTGGTAGAATAGTCGATTAACGTAATAATTTATGGCATATAATGGCATCACGTTAATTTTTAACGTTGCAAACAGATTACAGGTTTATTGTTGATCATGTAACGTTACAGTTTTATTTAGTTAACGTTACACTGGTTTGAGAGTCTGTGAGGTGTGTTGACTTACAGTAGTTAATAAGCTGTCATTAATTGCATTGCACATTACATGGTTGTGCTCTGTAAGTAAAAAACAGGTTACAGTTACAGAATTCCTTATAGCAATGCAGTTTTATAAGCAGCCTGGATTGAACGCAGCAGGTGAAACAACATTTATTATAACCACGAGAAACTACTTGGACTCTAGCTTAAAGACTTGCATCTCTGATGAAAACAAGCCACAAAAATGAACTCATGTTTTGTCCAACTGGAATTAATACTATTATTATTATCTGAAATTATAATAAATACACTAACATTAGCCCTAATCAAACCTTAACCACAGAGGTGTAATATCAGAAAACAGTTTTATTTGTGAAACAGCTTACTGAACAGAAACACTATTAACTTGCACTAATTATTTCTCTACATCTCAAATCATATTGTGTCTAATACAGAATTTAATTCACCCCGCTTACTCTCATTAAACACTGTTACATACACCATTAACACAGCGACAAGAAGATACACCACAAGTAGAAAAAGCATCACATTCCCTGTTTAATAATGTAGGGAGTATAGGAAATTCTTCATAAACAGGGTCAAAGAAAGATTGTAGAGGAAGTGGAGGAGTGGGTAAGCCGTCTTTTAACCACTATACTAGTAAACCCGTATGGACTTGGACTGCACATGACGACCCCTTCTGTCAGCCAGCCTGCCTGGCTCATCTCAGTCTTGCTTGAGAAGCGGCAGAAAGATGTGCCATTCTCAGAGATTATGAGCCACAGCCACACACTGTAATGGCATGTTGGCGAAACCCAATCCTATCACCGCTGCTGTTGACAGCCCAGCGCTCCACTCGCATTCACACACAGCCATTTCGCACAGGCTATTCTCCTCCCCCAGGAACAAAGCTTTCATACAGTGCAAGTCAGGTCCCAATCTCCATCTACACACACACACACACACACACACACACAGTAAACTGTAGATACTTCATACTTTCTTTCCTTTACCACGCCTTCTCTTTTGGTGTAAACTCTGTTGCTGGACCTGCAGGCTGATGATTGATTTCTGCCTAAGTTTCCTTTCTTGTCTCATCTTCCTAATGTCTCCCACCAGGGAAGTAAAATATTAAGATGGGAGTGGAGAGAACAACAACTTTTTACTTCATTGTCTTTAGCACATTTCCATGCTAACTAAATAACACTAAACACAAAGTGTGTCAAAGCTGAAGTTGAGGAGAATTTTACAGGTATTTGGTCATAAACCAAAGTTCCAATTCATCCGGTAGTTGTTGAGATATTTAAGTCTGGACCAACATGTACAGACCATTTAGCTACGGATACCGCTTCCATGGTTTGAACCACTGACATCCATCAGGCTGCTAGCTATCACTTTATATTAATAATATTGTGAATTACTGAAAAAGATTACACACTTTAATTTGATTGCCCTGTGGGTCATTTGAAAACTGTTTGACTAGCTAAATTATTTGTAGCTCTTTCGTATGTACAAGATGGCAAAGACTCCGATCATTCATGCTACATATTTAGATAATATGAGGCACATGTGGCTGTTTTTTTTATGCGTGAGTGCGTGTCAGTGCATGGGCATTTGTTTCTGTCAGCAATAAATGTTGTGTTACCTCACACTATCACATTGCCATTAATATGAGACATGTCGGGGGATAAATATACTGTATGATGCGACTTGCTTTACTCTGACTCGTGATTCAGATGGCTGGCAGTCCTTCCCACAGTTACAGTTACTGTACACGCTGCATGCCTCATTGCTACTGTACATTTTGTCACTTCGTAAAGGGACAAACTTGACATACTTTTGAAAGGTGTGTGGCGCCACTTCATAGAAAACTCCATTAAGAGGTGGAACCGGCACTAAGATGAAACACACACATGCCCAGACGCAGAAAAAATTAACCCAGTTGCACCTCTGCCCCTATTTGGAGCAGAAGAAGTCATTGCCGTCGAGGGCAGCCAAGATGGAATCTTACATGATGTACTGCGGGTCGGGATTATTTTGTTCACATGTTGAAACACAGCCTGATCTATAACTCTCTCCAAAAAGGGCAGGTGGTGAGTGGCTGAGGTCATCAGACAGCAGGTGATAAACAAACACCCCTGGACACAAAACGCACCACACACACACACACACACACACACACACACACACACACACACACACACACACACACACACACACACACACACACACACGCGCGCGTGTACACTTTCTCTGTTCTCTTGCCGAATGATAGGAACTTTCATCCCTCCCATCCAAACAGGGAGTTTCTTCTATTCTCTTTAAATCATTTCCTTCCATTTATATATGGACACACACACACACACACACACACACACACGGGAGAGATGATAGTGTGAGTGAGATGGCGGGCTGCTATATCAGTGGTAGGACGGGTATATATTCCTGGCTGGTGCTGATAAGCCAACTGATGCCTTGCCTTATTTAGTCAGTACTCACTGCTGACACACTAGCAGAGCAGCAAACACTGCATCACTGCATGCACTCTCACTGTATGCATTTGTCTTGTGTGTGTGTGTGTGTGTGTGTGAGGTGTTCCTGGTAGAGAGACATGAGTTCTGATTAAGTGAATGCATATAGATAGTCTGTGCGTCGAGTACATATGTATATACAGTGTGTATATGTGCATATATATATACACTATATATATATGAATAGTACCGATGTTGATTATAGACAGCAACTAAATATTCTACTTAGCCTTGAATAATTGTGTAACGTGAAACCAGTGCAACAATTACTCTGTCATTCAAAACATTCTGTACTTACAGCCTAATTTCTCAACAGATTTAGCAAAATTAAACCTCGGCAGCAACACTGTACATCACAACATTATTTAAGGCAAAAGGGCATTTGAAAAGAGAAACAAATTTTAAGGATTTGGAATCATATTATTACCCCTATTACAATAATTTCATAAATATGGTTATATAATTAGTTAGTTTTCATCATATCCAATTAGTCAATAGTTATAATTATGCAAATGTTAATTAGGTTATATTTTGCTCTTCATTACAATCTCTAATACTCTAAACATATAGTGCAAGGACGGGGCAACTGCAACTAGTTAAGAATAAAGTATAAAATTAGAAGTATCAAACTTCATTTTCAGTGTTTGGTTGTCAGCCTATGGCCACCCCCTGCACAATTATCAACCTATATTCAACCCTGCAAATTCCATGGCAATCTATTCATATGTGTGACATAAAAACAAACTAAACAGGCTTCACTGGTAGCGGTTAAAAATGTGATGATGGTAAACACTCGAAACATTCCTGAATATCATTAGTCTCAACATTTTGCTGATTGCTGTATAGACAAAATAAGCACCATATAAATATCTTTCCTGTTCCAGAGGACGTGCATATTAGGTGTTGGTTAACCTTTCACTAGAGCCTGCAGAGCAAGCGGTGCTATCAAATGGAAACACGCTTGGCTTCTTAGCAGTTTGTTTTGGCATTTTTTTATCATTCTGAGCGTTGTAGTGGTAGCATGCTTAATCAACTTAACCTGAGAAAAGGAAGTTTCAGATAAAACCACATAAAAACAACAGTATAATGTAGAAAAGACGCTCAACTATGTACAACTTTAAAAAACACGCAACTTTGTAGCTTTTGTAAGGTCATTTAAAAACTTCACACACATGTCATTTTAAGGCCTCTGCTTTTATGAGATAGCAAAGCGAGTGAGGGGAATGTTTAGGTGTAACAGTGTATATACTGACACACCATTGAGCCACCAGGATACCTAAACTGCTGATCTGTAACAAAAAGGCTTTACGGGAGAAGCATCATGACACGGTAAACGTTTCAATGGCACAGTCACTTATCTCAGTTCACAGGCCTTGGACACAACACACCCACCCATACACACACACACACACACACACACACACATGGACACAAGAGCATACTGAACTCCTTGTGTGGAGAAGTCCATTTTACACAGATAAGGCTGGTGAAACAACAGTGAATGGGGGTCACAGACACAGAACTCTACTCCACCTCGACACACCAGTTCCCTATTGATTGGCTGATCACGAGCATGAGGTCATCAGCTCCACCCCTGAGGCTGATGGGATATCTCTTCTGTACAGTAATTCACAGGGGAGGGGTGGGTGTGTCCGTTTTTTAAAACTCTGCTCTCCTTTCATTTCTGTCCACTCCAGACTACTCAGAATCCTCTTGCTCAGCAAAGTCGCTCACCCGCCCCCCCCACCCACACCCCCATCTTATCCAATCAGGATTTATCCTCTGGCTCTCTCACTTCAATCTATTTCCACCCTCTCTTTCTCTTCTAACGTTTCTGTCTCCCTCCCCTCATTGCCTGTGCATCCGCCGGGTACGCTCCAAATTCAAAGACAGAGAGTCATGTGACTAGAGCTGGATCGATACGAGTGCATCTTTTGCCATGCTCTGTATAATGAGACTTACATAACCTGCTTACACACAACCGGCCACAGTCTGCCATTCTGGCTGTTTGTAACACAAACACAGTCTGAAAAGGAAACATCTTGATTTCAGTCAGTAGAACGGATGAGCTGTTTTGAGATTTCCAGCAGCACATGATGGAGCGCCACGTACCAGGCAGTAATTTGATCACTTACTACAGTACAGGGGACCTTGTATGCCGCCATTAACACTTTGTATCAGATTGAATGCTTTTACTGTTGCTGCCTTTAGCGCTATGCACCCGGTTCCTTCTGTAGTAAATTGTTGCTCCAATGCACAACCAAAGAGAGGAGCTGCTGGCTCTTTCCGTGAACACATTACCCATCTTTTCTCATTTCCCCAGTAGGTTTATCTCAACCTCACCGACACAGACACATACTCATCATATCATGGGTTGTATCTGTGGGACAAACACTATGCAGGAGTTTTAATATTAAGCATGTTAAATCCACCTTATGTAATCTTTATATTATATCCTTGAACTCCACAGAAACGTTTTATCCCCCGCTCGCCGGTGAGGAATTATTATTTTCTAAAAGAATGTCTGGATATTATAATAAAGCCTGCTAGTCATTCAGAGTCTGCTTTTACTGTATTGATGTAAATGGCTGGGTTCAGCTCGGAGTCAAAATACTCATTGAGTCACTTCATTGATTCCAGTGTTTTATAATACTGAGTGTGTGTATTTTATTTGGTCAGTTAAAATAGATTAACACACATAGATTAGTAGATTAATAGAAAAATAGGTAAATAATTTAGTCTAAAAAATATTAAAATAATGACTATATATAATTATAAAGTACCGGAGCACTGAGAAATGATTTATTATTTTTTAGCTGGTCTGAACAGCAGCCAAAACATTTGCCGCTGGTGGTGTGACCCTAGGTTTGTTGGTCGGTCCACCTTTTTGATACAGAATGAAACATCTCAACAACTATTGGATGAATTGCCATGACATTTTGTACAGACAGCATTCATGGTCCCCAGAGGATGAACCCTATTGATTGATGATCCTTGCAAAACCATGAGGTTGACTTTTTGTTTTTTAGTGAAATGTCTGAGCAATTATTGGATGGATTGCCCTCAAACTTCTTATTGACATTCATGGTGCTCAGTGGAAAAATCCTTTAGACTTTTGTTGTTCAGCGACTCTTACTGTAGCGCCACCTGCAGGTCAAAGTATTCACGTATCCTACTAGATGGATTGTTATGAAATGTTGTACACATGGTTTCTGGATGATGAATCTTAATATCTTCGAACATCCCTTAACATTTCCTCTGTGGAAAAGACATTTGTTGGCTTTGAGTGATATGTCTCAACAAAAAATGGTGGGATTGTCCTGAATTTCGTGTTGCTAACAGGGTGAAGTGTAATAACTTTGGTGATCCGTTAACATATTATCTGGCAGCATCATCAGGTCAAATGCAAATTTGCCTATGACTAAATACCTGCAAAATGTGTTTAGTGCTACTAAGCACATGTTAGCATGCTAAAAGGCTAAATTGTAACTGTGAACGATGTTAGCATGCTGATGTTAGCAGTTAGCTCAAGGCACCACTGTGTTCACAGTACAGCCTCACAGAACTGCTAGCATTGGCTATAAACTCTTAGTTTTGTATAATCATATAAAACATGGAAAAGAAATCTAGAAATGTGTGAAGCTGTGCCCAGCAGGATAACTGCACTGACTGACTGATTAAGGAAAATTATAGCTCTTCATGCTTCTTTTAATTTTTGTTTGACTAGCTATCATTTCAGAACTTGTGTAAGTGTGTAAGAAATACATAAAACATGTCTTTGCTTATGTGTATTAAATTTGCTTGTTACAGTGTTTTTATGCATGCAAATGCATGTGCACCTCTTGAGAGAGAGAGAGAGAGAGAGAGAGAGAGAGAGAGAAATCAAAACACCCGTGATGGCATAGAGACCTTTTCACAGCTTGTACACATCCTCACAGTCTTCAGTCTAATAATTCCCTGATGCATTGAAACCAGAGGATGTCAAAGAGATGCTGCATACGCTGAATTGTGTCCCAGTAGGAGGATGGCTTTAAATGAAAAGGTCACATCTCATCCACCTGTTAAAGAGCAGATGCCACATCAGAGCAATACTTGGCAGGGGGAACAGGTATCGTTATTGGGCACACGAGACGTACTTGGCATGGGTATGGCAATACTGCTCATGCACATTAACTCACAAGCACACAAATCTCTCTCTCTCACACAGACACACACACACACACACACACACACACACACGCCTAACCCTTCTCCCTGGGAATGAAAGATATGGGTAGAGAATAGAAACAGAACCTTTTGCAGGGATGATCACACTGGCAACACAAAAGCCTTGACTGTTGATGATGCATAAAGGTCGGAGCTGTTGTCATGGGACTCCACTTACACAAGACTGAGCCTTCAATCAGACCCGGAGTTATTTGTCAGACAGGCCACTGCTCTGACTCTTCAATTGTGAAAATAAACTCCTGGAGGATGTTCGCCTTGTCTTTTTTGTGTTTACTCAGAATACACCCACATGCACCTCCAGAAGCATGAATGAACACATACACACATAAACACAATACCTGGATGCTGCTATTTCCACTTTACTCCTGGCAATGGCTGCAGCCCTCTGTGCCCCCTCCACAGCCCGATCCACCTTCTCTTTGGTTTTGGGGTTTTTAAGAGGAATCAACTGCTTCCTTATTCCACGCACCAGCACGTTATTTTTGTACTTCCCTTCTTCTTTGGTGCCATCTGGGAAAACCGTGCACCCGTAACCATGGCGCTTGTTGTTAAGCCATTCTCCCTCATACTTCATCCCGTTGGATCTCTCTGAAACACCAAATCCATTGCGCTTGTCATTCTTCCACTCGCCCATGTAGGTCTCAGTTGTGGTAGCATCCACATGGTCCTCTAGAGGAAAGTCCTCATCGGGCAGCTCGCCGTCACCGATGGATATGGTAGAGTTGGCGTCACTGGAGCTGATGCGGCTCATGGTGGCATCACTGCGTGCGGAGCTGCGCTTGCTAGAAATTGAGGTCCGAGAGTCAGACTTTCGCAGCTGCCGGAGGCTGCCAAAGAGGGACCCCCGGCGGAACAGGCCCTTCTTCTTGCCGGTGACGACCTCGCTGTCTGAGTGGAAGTTAAGGACGAAGCCGCCACGGCTGCCTGTCGGCGTGTCTGCAGGGGAGGAGAGGTCCTGGAGCACTGTGCCATTGCTCTGCTCAGAGCGCAGGGAGGCCAGAGATGTGCGCAAGGAGAACGGATAACAGTGGCCATGCCATAAGGAACACTCTGACGTACGCCATAGCCATGCCGCATCCCACCCATCCACTGGCCCTGATAGGTACCTGAGGAACAGGGAGACATGGGTCAGTGAGTCATAATAGTCGCATCTACTGTATACATCTGATCATATAAAGCAGTGGTTCCCAACCTTTTTACCTTACAGTCCTTTCAAATGAAGCACTCTCTGCTTATGACATCTCATCACATTACATTTACATTACATTTATTCATTTAGCTAAGACTGACATTTCCTTTTCAAATTGTTTCATTTTAATATTTTTATTGGCCTAAAGAGGTTAATGTATCCAGTTCTTCACAACCCTGTACCTAAATCCTCTTAAGGGCCACCCATGTTAATCTCATCACCCTTTAGAGGGATGGGATCCCATGTTTAGGAACCACTGCTAAATAGGACGAAACAACGCAACGCAGTATTGAAAAGGTCATACCAATGCCAAAATGAATAGTGATCTATCTGTGCGTGGCACTTCTGTTTCAACACATGAACCTTTAAACAATGCTTCTATTTTGAAATGCTGTATTTAACAGGTAAAGATGTATGAAAGAATTTAAGGTGCCAAAGGTTTGAAATTGTAACTTTTTCCAGAAAGATCTCTGGAATTACATATCGGATTATACTGCATTATCCTATTTTCCCTGCTCAGAATGTTTAACGGCACTATTTGGACAGATTAAATTAGGCTTAAATTAGCTCTCACTTTCTAATAAATATTCTCTCTATTACTCATCAGCCCCAAGAGGAGACAGTTGGCATAGGCTGGTATCATAAAGCACAGTCAGAAGTCGTCTCACAATAATTTGAAGAAGCAAATGTGTATTAAAAGTGCTGCTTGTGTGTGTTTTTGTTTGTGTACACAGTCTTTTTGTCTCACTGGATCCAATCCCAAAAATGGGTCTTTTATCTACATCAAGTGAATTAGTGTTTACACCCTGAAAATGTACGCAGCGTGGGACTTCCACAAACTATCTGAGAAAGACAACAAAACAAAAGTGTCCTTAAAGGGAGTTTACACCAACACTGATGATAACAGCTGATTATTAGAAGATTAGTGTGACTGAACAAATTAACCTCTTCTTTTTTTACCTTCATAGTTACAGTGAGCTTGTATTTTTGCCTGGTACAGTGAATTTATACATATTCACAAGCTTAATTTTTCTCTGTTGTTGCTGACCAGATATTTTCTGTATATCAGCACTAAATCCTTGAAACAGCAGTGCATATGGGGAACACAGAGGAGCCTTGCTTCAGGGGTGCAGCGTGTCAGCCAATTAAATGTTTTCTCTCCTTCCCCATAGATCTGGGACTGTGAGCATAACTAACTCAATCACAGAGATTTGATTAAGGTACTGATACTGAGGATCACTTGGGATGAATGTGAATCACTCAGCTAGGAGCCTATTTTCAGGCAGCCACTAACTCCCCCACTGACAGTAGGCACATTCACCACCGTCCGTTTGTCTGTGACGGCAGGGAATTGCTATGAGTCACATAATGAGAGGAATACTTCATTAATCCCATTTGGTGCTGCTGAGCCCAATGAGCAAGTGCTGGCCTACTGTAGCTTCTTCAGAGCATCATATTACAATCCTGATCCTAATAATAAGAAAGGCTTGTTGATCCAGCGCTCAAATCTCATTGACCAATACAATGCAACAGCAATAAAGGTCAGATTCTAACAGAAAATTATATACTAGCCCGGGCAGGAGTTTAGATGGATAAACAGTGTGAGATTAACAGGCTGGCTCTGCGCTGCGGTTGAAATCGGTGACCCTGCAGATCAAGTTATCAGAATGTTGCAGGGTCAGACAGCCAGATGTTCTGTAGATCCTCTAGGATCAGCTGATTTCCCAAGCCCAGCCCTCTGTAAGCGTCATATTTGAGGCATTTGTTGTGCACCATATGGCCTCTGTACGTAGAGATAATGCTCACATATCACCCAATGACTTGGATGTTTTATAACCAGACAGGACTATTAATAGGAGCAGGAATAGGAATAATAGGTTACTTGCAAGCACTTGCAGGTTTGTGGGCCTATCAGCATGTTGCCTCCCTGATCACACAGGTCTCTAGACAATCTGTGAAAACACCACTGATTTGCGAGATCAAAGCTCTGAGAGAGGCATGCACTGACCTCTCACTTTTAGCAACAGGAGTGGGTCCTGTTTATCACTTAACATGGCTGAATGCATAGATGATAGATATATTTCTTTATTTTCAGAACTGTGGAAACATCTATCTTAAGTTTACAAAGCTACTGTATAGAAATTGGATAATGCGTCCAAACAAGTGTCAGTGTCTTGACACTTGCAGAATCCTGGTTTCTACAACAAGTATCACTTTCATTAAAAAAAGTTACTTATGCATTGCAAATATTGGCATTTAGGCAAAAGACACACTCTTGAAGAGGTGCGTTGTTTGCTGTGAGGGCTCAAATGTGAAAATGACAGAGAAGTAGGTGATAGCCTGGCTATAATTGGCTCCAAACAGACTGATTTGCTCTGATTTCAAACTCCTTCTGGCCAGGGCATGTTGCCACTGAGCTGGCAACAGGAGTCAATCTCCTCCCACTGTCATATGAGGAGCAACCCATAGTTGCCTAACAGAATAAAACAGGAACCATTATCTTAAACTGCTAACATCTAACAGTTAACATTGCCAAGGTAATAAGTCATAGTTTCTTGGGGGGTATTTGATAACCGACGGTGCGCAATGCGCAATCTCAGCTTCAACTCAGATCATATCAGATGGAGATTCATGCACGGATGTGTTTCGATTGAGCCTCCCTCAATTTGAGCCTGAGCATCCTCTCACACACATAACACATCATCAGTCACAGCAGTTAAAGCGACACACACGTTAAACAAACATTGGGCCATCTTTCCAAGGCACCGTTCCTTACCGCCATCGCCATAGGTTTCGATCCCATATCCATCCTGCAGCCCGTTGCTCCAGGTACCGTCGTATCTAGCAGGTGTGTTGTGGCTTTGCCGGACACCGTACCGACCCTTAAAACCATGACTCCACTCTCCGCGGTACATCCACTTTCCTTTATTCTCCACCCCGAGCCCATGCCGCTTCCCCTGGGACCAGTAGCCCTTGTAGGTATTCCCGCTGGGCCAGGTGTACACCCCTACTATCTCAAAGCCGTGCGACCAGGACCCGGCGTACTCGCCCTGGCCCTTGGGTCCGGTGCAGATGCCGTGTCCGTGGGCTTTGCCATCCTCCCACCCCCCGCAGTAAGTGCCGCCGTCGTCGAAGTCAAACCGTCCGCCCGTCATTCAGATATAGGCTGGAAATAAAGCAGATCGCGCGCTGCTGCAGACTCAGGCGTCTCCAGGACCGAGGTTTGGGGATCCAGGACCGGTGGTGAGATGAAAGGATGGGCCAACAAGATGATGACTAGAGGAACAAATATTAGGAGGGTGACGATAGAGGATAATACTTCCAGCCACTGACATGCAATACAAAAGGCATGCGTAATGGTAAGTGTAAAGGTATGAATGGTGGGCGTCATTTACCGGAGGCGCACGCCGGGTTCTCCGTTGTGTGTTGCTCGTCTCCCCCCTCTCACCCACTGATCACAGAGGGAGAGAGAGAGGTGTCGAGTCCCTGCTAAGGAAAGACACTGGGCCAATCGCAACGTCACGCCACAGGGACCTCCCACTCTCACTCTCTCCCACCTCAGTGAACATCCACAACCCCCCCTCCCCAAATAAAACACCTATGTCTTTGCCAAAGCCCGCTATACATCTGAAAGACGCGCCTCACATTACAATTTCCCATAATACCCCCACATTTTTTCCTGTGACTATTAATAATGAGTTTATGATGACTTATTGTGTTTTGTTTATCCCATACAATATCGCTTTGGCCTATTGTGTGAGGTGATAATCTACTGTATATACTAGGTCTAGCTCAATTAAGTTTTAGATATCATATTTGTACAGCGTGTAGTATCAATAATACTCCCATGAGAGTTCCACCACGTGCCTGTTGTATTCAACATCAGCTTTTTTGTTTGATTGTGTTGTCTAGGCCTACTAATTCTCAAATGACTTTTTTTATAGTATCGTATTATTACCGCTATGTATTAGTGAGTGGGTGAAAAAAAGTGTTTCAGGTAAAGACTGCAAAGGCCATTGTGACTTAATTCTGATGACCCTGTAGGTGTGTAAGAAAAATTAAACATTTTGGTCAGTGAAATCATTAAGTCAACACATCAGGTTGGCCATTCACTCTCTAAAAGTCAAATAAAATGAAAGCATTTTCTTTCAAGTCATTCAGTCAGGAGAATCACCTTGCGTGACACCAGTTGCCTTTTGATATGACCACAAGGGCTGACCCAAAATCAGCTGGTGCAGACCATGGGGGCCTACACGGTGAAGGAATAGATAATAGCGACCTCTGCTGGCCACATGCGTGTATTGCATAGCTGGAGGACGCTATAGTGAAACGTTGAGCAGTGTGGTGTGAAAAGTGTAGTCATGTGTAGTCTTACATTATGAATATTTGTACATTTTAAACCGTGTACTGCTTGGTAATAATGCACGTAGGCATATGAAACAATGGTTAGTAAAGGCTACCTACTACTAGCTACTACCAGCATATCAACCACAAGTACGACGACAACGAGAAGGAGAAGAAGGAATTGTGTAGGTTTATCTGTAAATATCTCTATCACTAAATAAATATATGTTTATCTCACAGTTTATACGATAGTCTACCAAATTGAAGCAGCAGGGTCAATGTTCCACTCCGAGCCAGTAGGGGATCTATAGTGCTGACTGTGATGCGGTGCGTTGCCCGCACTTGTCCCCTAAAATACTAACAGATAAAATGGCGTCCGAAAACAGCCCTGAATCCCAAGATGAGAAAGCAGCTCTTATGGAGGCGGGCTCAGAACAAGATGTGCATCAGCAGTGTGGCACGGTTGCAAAACAAAGCGAATTAAGGCTGTATCACTGGACGCAGTCTTTCAATTCTCAGAAGGTGAGTGTCCTCACGTTTCAGCACCACACTTCAATGGACAGCTCCTCATCAGAGGTTTTGAATTGATATAATGTAACATCTTCCTGGTGTTAAATTCTGGTCAGGAATACATAGCTATGAGACACTTTAGTTACCTGGGGCCATTACTTCAATTGGTCAAATCTGTTGTCTCCTCAAAGAAGCCCACTAACCATACAAGTCGTACTTTATTTTTAATACACTCTCTTTTTTCTCTGTCTTGTATCCGGTCATAACTGGAACAAAATCTGCTAATTCAAAGTTTTTTTTAATTCATCGGCAGGTCTTATTATTCCTCCTAAGTCTGACTCAGAATGTTCCTTTTCTTAAGAATAGACCTATGTACTGTTTGGTTGTACTAATTATTCCTCTGTTAAAGATTATGAGTACCCTACAATATTTTTATATATATTTGTTTCTACTTTTAGTAAAAATACACATACACTCATAAATATACATACTTCAGTCGTCATCATTCTTAGTCTTTGAAAATGTTTTCAAGCGTACTTTAAACCATTTTATACTCTTTAATTGCAAGAAATCTTGTGGTTAAAAAACTGAACAATAAACACTAAATGTAAGTACTTTATTTGATATATTCTTGTCCATTGTGTTGTCGCTGTGATAACTGCATTTGTTGTTGTTATTTAAGAGAGCACAAAGTGCAGGAATGCAGAAACAAGAGACAAAAAGAGATTAAATTATTTGCAGTTCCACAGGTATAAGCACTGTGATGTCTAAACATCCATCGACAGTCACAGGAGTGTGTGTTTTGCAGGTGCGTCTGGCCATAGCAGAGAAAGGTTTGCGCTGTGAGGAGTATGATGTGAGCCTACCGCTCAGTGAACACAACGAGCCCTGGTTCATGCATCTGAATCCCGCTGGTGAGGTGCCGGTCCTCGTCCACAATGACAACGTCATCTGTGATCCAACACAGATCATGGACTACCTGGAGCAGAATTTCAATGGTGAGATGGTGGGACTAAATAAAAACTGTTTGGGAAGCCCCAAACTCCCACAAGCTGTTAACACAGGGCAGGATAGGTACAAGGCGGGATCCATTCAATCAAGTTCCCTACTTGTTTTTGTACATTGTTTTCCTCTGTTAGCATTTTTGTAGAATTTTTGGTTTTAAATTAAATGTCCATTTTTTGTTTTAATCTGTTGTATTTTTTATTGTGCATTTCTTGATTTTTCAATCATTCATTCATCCTTTTTATTTTTTTTTCCATTTTCTCTTGGTTTGCACTGATCCATGATAGCTTTGTACTAATGGTCTCATCTACCTGCCTTCAAAGGAGAGAAAATCTGGTAAGCATGGAACCATTAAAGCTAATGAAAAATTATGTGTTTAAATTCCCCCTGTTAAGTTAAACATTAAAAAACTTTGTATTCTCAAGTGAATAAATCACTTGTTCTTTTACCAGTATTCTTTATTGGCTGTGGCAGAAATCACTTTGATTCCCTTCTGAAAAGCGACACCTTGCATCATTGCTCCTTTCTTTTCATGACTTGTTTGTCTCCAGAGGGCACTCCCAAGCTGATCCCTGAAGAGGGCAGTACATACTATCACAGAGTGCAGCACTACAGGGAGCTGCTGGACTCACTACAGATGGATGCCTACACCCATGGCTGCATCCTCCACCCTGAGATCACGGTGGACTCCCACATACCTGCATATGCTGCCACATGTATACGAAGTGAGACACACTATGATGCACTCGAGTAATTACTACAAGATTTGTACAAACACACACACACACACACACACACACATATACACACACAGCCATATCCTTGTGGCACTATCTTTGTGATCCCATCATTGACAAAAAGCATTCCCTAGCCTCTTACCCTAATCCTAACCTAATTCTAACCTGAACCCTAAAATCAAGACTTGATCCTCAAAAAGCCCTCTAAACTTGTGAGGTCCGGCATTTTGGTGCTGTCAGACCTCACAAGTATAGTAGAATCCCAGTTTTTGAACCCCATGAAGACAGTAAAACAAGCCCACGCACCCACATAACAGTCTCCCCTTCACTTATTACTAGATAAGATCCATTGTTGACAGTAGAACACTCATATATAATCTAGGATTGATGGATTCAACAAAGTGAGATCTCACTCAGTGCATTGTATCTTGAAAACAATGCAGATTTCTTGAGGGTACACTCATACTGCTCAACCCAGTGAAATGTTCTGTTTAGTTGGACACTTTTCATTCCTTTCTGCAAGCTATATAATTTACTCTTCATGTGAAAATTAAAGGAAAGGTGTACCTGATAAAGGGCATCCAACACAGAGTCTCACACTAACACACATACACACAATCTGATATTGTCATGATGGACTTTTCTATATGAAATTCCTCAATTCCACAATAAGGTTTTGTAAGAATAAAAATTGTGGTATTATTCATTATCTCTAACATGATGTTAACGTGATGCTGTGTTTTTGTGTGACAGCACAGATTGGAAACACACAAACGGAGCTGAAGAAACTGGCAGAGCAGAACCCCGAGCTTAAAGATGCTTATGTAGCAAAACAAAGGCGCTTGAAAGTAAGTAAAGTAACCAGGGTAGTGATGTGCGATACCACTTATTTCCTATCCAATCCAATACCAAGCAATACCCAGGCTAGTATTGCAGATACCGATACCGATACCAATACCAATACCAATACTTTTTACATATTTTATTTCTAGTTTAATGTGACCTCCCTACTCCCGTTTCTGTATTTATGAGAGAAATAAGGAGTAGGCTGTAGGCTTACCAATTCATAATAATAGCTGCATAATGACAAGACATCAAACTACTGTCATATTCTTTAATTATAATGAAAATATCCTGCTCAGAACTGCCGCTTCCTAACAGCATCATATTATTTTGACTTAATCTCAGACATTTAGCGAAGTTTGCAGTGTTGCCAAAGTAATTCACTGTCTTTGCACACACATCATACGCAGCGTCATTATTACCTTCACCTTCAAAATACAGCCAGACGTAACTGCTTTTACAGTCAGCCATAGTCAGTATTCAATCACGGGAAATGTAAAGGGCTGCAGTGGCTCACTTCAAAGAAGCTCCATCACAGAGCCGTAGCGCAAGCATGACTTTGACAGGTGGCAGGAAAAGTAGTTCCTATCAACCGAGTAGCCTATAATTAGACCATCCAAGTGACAGTAAGATACTTACACTCACTCCAAATTACTGAGTTTAGATATCGATCCTTTTATATGAGTATCGATCCTAGAGCAGGAAATGTTGGTATCAGAAATATCGATACTTTAGGATCGATCCGCACATCACTAAACCAGGGTGTCAGTTGTTTCTTGTGATGTACACTGGAGGATATACCCTCCAAGAGCCATGCTGCCCTACAAAGCCAAAGCACAGCAACTAACATTACATACTTCAAAACTGAGTAAAGACTGGACTTTATGGAATCTGTTTTCCCAAAATACTGTATTCTGGCTTTTTATTGGTGTCACTCTAATCTCAAAGAGAAACAGCTAACTACAGCTAAAGCAAGAAGCGATATCAAATGTTAGCTAGCTAGTGAGATACATCCGTGGATACAATAACCACGGCGCCTTAGCGAAAGCTAAGGCTAAATGTACTTACTTGTTTCCCCCCAGACACGCTGTTATCTGTAACAGAAAATATTTATTTTGATGAACCAATATCTAAGCAATGAGAAACTAAATGAAACAGTAGATGAGACAGTAGCTAAAACAACAACCTAAACTTATGCTGTAGTAAATTAGCATTAACTGACATCTTAGCTTTTGACTCTAGAGGAATTCATGTCATCTGGTGTCGCTAAGTTACCTTTAAATCACACATTTAAATTGTATATAACTGTATTATATTGATTTCATTACTAATAAAGGTAGATGGACAGGCAGACACAGAGATACATTTAATCCTCACATTATGGCATGTAAATAACCAAAATAAAGTTTATTTTCTGAACTGAAAGAAACATTTTGTTAGTAGGCCTATATACTGCAGAGTGCTGTATGTGCATTTTTCCTATGTGTTACAGTTTGTCAGCCAGCCTGAAAACCCTTTTTTTTTTACATAATTTTTTGTCTACAATGTGTTACAAAAGTAAATGTGCACTAATGCATTTATATATAAAAATGTTTCTGCAGTCCAAGTTGTATGACCATGATAACATGAAGTACCTGAAGAAGCTTCTGGACGAATTGGAGAGTGTGATGGACCAGGTCGAGACAGAGCTACAGAGGAGGGTGGAAGAGACACCAGGTACACAACCAAAGTAGCTCATTTAGCAACCATTTTACCATTAACAGACACACAATAAAAGACACAATTACATTTTTGTGACTGTAATAATGTAATGTAAACAAACAAATGTACCAGTGGTGACTCTTGCAACACAGTTGATGGCAGTAGCATTTTTAATCATGTTATCTGTTGTTTTTACGTACTCCATGTCTCCTTCTCTGTCCTCTTCCACTTGCAGAAGAAGGCAGTCAGTCCTGGCTGTGTGGTGAGTTCTTCAGCATGGCCGACGTCTCTCTGGCAGTCACCTTACACCGCCTCAAGTTCCTCGGCCTCTCCCGCCGCTACTGGGGCAATGGTAATCGTGTGAACCTGGAAACATACTATGAGCGTGTGGTGGAGCGTCCAGCCTTTAGGAGAGTGCTGGGCCATGTCAACAACATCCTGATCTCTGCTGTTCTTCCTGTGGCATTCCGCGTGGCCAGGAAGAACGCACCAGTTATTCTTGGCACCACTCTGTTGATAGGTGTGCTAGGAGGAGCTACATACCTGGCTTTTCTTTACATGAAGAAGAGGCTGACTGTCTTCAGCTGAGGGAGCTAACAAGTGTTTGAGTTGCGTTTGGACTGAATTGGGGATTGGGAGGTAGATAAACACAGGAAAAATATGAGAAATGTTCCCTCAATCATTATTTAAATTGTGTAAAGTTAAAGTAAATTAAGGAATTTTATCATCCCGCAAGCATCAGTAATATGCAATTGAAACAAACCTTAGTTGTCTTGTTTTCTGTGATGCTGGTTGCACAAAATGCACTTTTAACATAATGGTATTTTTACATGTTTTTTGCCATTTGATATAATTTATTCATACTTGCTTCCATCCTATCAGCATTGTATTCACAAGCTTTGTTATGAAAGCAGGTAGGAATAAATTTGCTGTTAAAAGATGAAAAAATGAATGAATGGAACATTCCTCTCACAAAGTGGAAATTTATGTCCAAAATTTAGGCTTGTGACATGCGCCATGAAATTGTGGCATCCCTTTGAATCAATAGATTTTCATACTGTACTGAAAGTAATGGAAATAAATGGCCACCTATAAGAAGATAACAAATTCAAAATTGGAAAAGGGAGTACTTTCTAAAGTTTTCAGTACTAATATAGGGCATACTTAATTTATATTAAATGGGCAATTTATGTGCAAAAACACCAGTATGGTCAGACATCTTTATGTCTACTTAAATCACGATTAACAGCCTAAGATGTTTTGCCTAATATTTGTCATTTATTATATCATTGTCGTCCATATTTGCATGTTGCACAGCCTGCTTTCTGTGACCAAGTCTGCCAGCATTTAACAAATGGATCTGTCCAGCAGTTCACAGTGAACTGTACTTCAAAACTTGTGTCTACATTTGACAAAGGCTCTGTAGGAACTCCCTGTTATCATGGCTGCACTCATGTTTTATTATACGACTGAGGGGTAATTGTGTGAAACATTCTCTGTATAGTAGAATGAATGCTTTTCCAATCACATTTCCATCTTCTTCAGACCATCATATCCAACATCTGTCTAAAATTAAACTGCTCACAAACAACGTGCTGTGCTTGCTATCAATCAAATTTAATTGGGAATGGCATTAAAAATTCACAACTCAGCATCATTTAAAAAGGCTATCATATATCATAAAGGTTTAAGATTTCATAGGGAAACATCTAAAGACTGCTAATCACATTCCTCAGGGTATGGATGTCAACATATACAGTAATTTGTTGGCCCAGTCAGAACCTCCAGGCCAACACTGACATTTAACATATGCTCCGCTTTAATTTAAATTCAGCCTCACGTGAGCTTAGCCTCACATAAAACAGACACATGCTAGACCTTTCAGCAAAGTCTGGCCTTTGTTTTCAGTGTCCAGAGGGCTGGTTTGTGTGGCTGTCAAAGAAATGCCTCACACATGTTAAAGCCACATGTGAGCCAAGCTGTCAAAGGACCAAAAGCTCATACTAGTGTGTTAGCTCTGGAAAGTCATACCCTGCAAATGGCCATCAAAATGACATATTTTTACTGCAAGGTTGAATCACACAGATGTAATTTAAAGGGATAAGGGTCAAAGTCATAAATAAAGTGCAAACTTATAAAATCTATTTCAGAGTCAACGTTAGTGACCTACATTTCAAGTGTTTTTGTGCTATGTTACAAGCACACAAAATTGGACTAATCCATGCCTTTTGACAAAGTGCCATCTTACTGCATATATCTTATATCTCCACAGATCATTCAATATACATGAGGGATCCGTGGTGTAATGTCACTATAAAAACACTGTCAAAAGACAACTTTGAGTGACACAATCCGCTAATATCTATGGCCAAAGTGAACCAAACTCTATTAAAAACATATTAAGTTGATTGCAAGACATAATGGCTATGTATTACACAATTTTTGAAAATAAATAATTAATAGTAATCATTGACACTCGACAATGTACCTTTTAAAATAGGAAATTGAAACTCTTTGAATTGAAATTCTACATTTAATGAAAAATTGAAAAAGCATTTTTTGCCTCTGATGAACAGAAAAGAAGTAAATGTGCACGGTTGTCTCCACTAGGGGGCAGTCTTTCCTCAAACAACATACCACCTATAATTCACAGGGAGAGGGGTGTACTCCCTAACCCTCTGTGTGTTTTAAAGTACTTTTTTTGGGGAGGGGAACTACTACTACTCTTTACAAAATGCCGGATGATATGACGTAATTGAAGCAGTGCCGTTCTTCGGATAAATTATTTTTTTGTGTGGACTGCTATATATTAGAGTTTTAATCCAAAAGGGATTCAGCCTTTCTGACAAAATAAACATCTTGTTGTAGCTGGACATGGTCACATATTGTTTAAATGATTGGTCCTGACATCTCGCTATTCAGTTGTTTAAAATCCAACAGGTGGTTCTCCTCACTCAGAATGTAAAACAATGGTGTTTTTTTTTTCTTTTTCGCAGAGTCAATGTCATGTAATATTAGAAGAAACTGTCAGCTTATTAACGGGCCCGGACACTTTGGCCAGACACATACAACTGAATATTTGAATGGCTCTAAACAGTGGTTCATCTGTTTATACTGCAGGAGCTGCTGACAGGTTTGATAAATTAGCAAAGACATTTAAAGGTTTCCAATACTGAAAATAAATGCTCACTTCTTTGCCTTTTTCCTGATTTATGGATCAAAGAGAGTTGTATGACCTTGCAACTTCTACTAAACTGTGAGACAATTTGGAGAAACATGTCAGTTTTCTGATGAACTATCAATCATATTAATTTACCTGCCAAAAGAAAAGTACATGAATGTTAGAATTGTGACATCTCCAAATTGCAATGTGCAGTCTTAAGATCAGTTATGAACTATTATGGAAAACACCTCTGTCAAGTTATTATTTTTTTGGGCCAGAGTGACGAAATGATTTTAACTTTAATAGGTTTGCTTCACTGTAAGTGATGATACGGACTACTTTGAGTTTGAACATGGCTGTATAGAAAAAAATGTTGCTAGCCAGACCTCCTGCAACAAAAAAAAAGAAAAGAAAAGATGAAAGCAAACACATTAAAGCTTTCCAAAATGTATTTGTAAACTGTATATAACATTATTGACCATGAATTAGGCTTGGATTTGGGCTGATGAGAAGTTTTCTTCTGGGTTTGCTTAAAGGAAAAACACAGAGACACCTGAGAGGTTTAAGGGTTGAGTATGCTTCAAATTATGTAATTCATGTGTCACTGTGTAAAGTGGCCGTGCTTGTTGGATTGCCAGTTTCGGAAAGTTATAAAGATTGTCGAGCGCCACTCCCTGATTTGTTTGAAGTATACGGATGCCTTTATTGGTCTATCCACCTTATGATTGGCGGCTGCCTTAGGTGAAGGATGAGCTGGAGTTGTGAACATGTGCCCAGCCAGGTCTAAGCAGCGTCAACGGTTGTGTGAATGATTAGAAGCCATGCAGTGGCTGACGTCCTTGATGATGTGGCATTAGAGTTGAGTCACCTCTGTACCAAAGCTTCTCTTGTACCGTAATACATAGTCCAACTGGTTGATTATTTGTATTCCCATTTAGAGCGACTTTAAACCCCCCCGGTGTACATTAGAGATGGTGACTGGCATCAGGTCAGACCACTAACAGAGAGTTGTATGCAGTTTCTACGCTGCCATTCAAATAAACAAAATCAACATGCGTCTCGAGGCATCACAGACTCTCTCTATTCCTTTCTCTCTCTTTCTCCCTCTAACTCCTTTTTCTCCTAACAAAGTTTTGTGAGTCTGCGTCAGAGGGGATGGGTGGGGCAGTGCAGGTGTCTGTTTTTGGGAAAGCCAAGAGTTGCATGGAACCCCCCAGCAGACATGCATGCCCACAGCCAGACAAACAGAAAGTGGAGAGGGAGAGAAAGATGCAGGCTTGTGGTAGAGTTGGTATGGATGGCTGGGATTGATGGATGGAAAAAATGCATGGTGATGCAAGCAAAAAGCAAAACTTTTAAAGTTTGAATGTTAGTTAAAATGGTTTTGGACAAGAACTGTACTGCGAGGTGAAATGTGCTGAATGACCTTCTGCAATGCATTTGGAGCTGCTCGAAATGGCACTGGCACACACCTAAAGTAAAGTAAAATCCAAAGTGTCCAAAAATAGCAAGCCAATATGGGAAAAGAAGTTAGTATGTGACACCCAATTTAAGCCTGTCCTCAGGAGAAAAATTTCTTGCTGGGTTGAAACTCACTCGTTTTAAGTGCGCAAGGCAGGTGGACAGTGGGGTGATGATGTGTGAGCTGGGCTGGATGTTCACAGACAGGCAGGCTGGGTAAACAGAAACCCACACAGCAGTAGCTGACGGCTTAGCCCGCTTGATGTGGGCTCTCTTGCCTCTGTGACTGAGTGAGTGGGAGCATGGAAAGTTCCACGGACACTTGTTGTAATCATGGGTAGTGGTAGACTTAGGAAAGGATTTCATGGGCAGAAGGGAACCTGTGATATAAACCAGAGGAACAATGAGGCAATCAGGAAAGAAGAACAGGATGCATCATCTCATATTCTCCATCACATCTGCAAAACCAATAGCAGACAATTCTTCTTGCCCTATGACTGGTCAAGAGAAATGGAAAAGATGTTGGCAAAGATAATGAGTTTAATTTTTTCCTGTGTCTACACTGGCATTACGTAATGACACTGTAGACTTAGGGGTGGCATAGCAAGATGAACTACCTCATTGAATGGAGCAGCAGCTGTTTTGCTCTGTGCAATGTCAACAGCAGTTTTGTCGCCATTGTCCAATGAGCCTTTTTGTTGCATCAGTTCCCAGTCCTACTGTCAGTACAGTATATCTCACTCTGTTATTGTTCCTCTTATAGTTACTTTGGACCACACTGCTCAGAATCAATAAGGGAAGATGTCCAAAGCCTGTTGGCACTATCAAAGGTGGACACCACAGAGCTTTACCAGAAGGCAGCTGTCACCGCCTTTCAGATCGTCTGCGATACACCGTTTGCTGAGTCGACAGAGGTGGGATCTTATGATGTTGACACTACTGTTAAAATGACCCCCCGTTGGCTTGCCCTTCACAGCTTTATGATGAAATCCTGTGCCACCATTCATCCTCACATGTGCTCCTCAAATATTTAAACTTGGGCTACATAAACACTGCTGTGCAGAAGAGATGATACCCGAACCTTCTGCATTATAAATCTCTGTTCAATTGGCCAGATGTGGCCAAGTCAAACACACCATCAGCTTTTTATTGTGTTAATGAATTTTTTTGTGTGATAGGTTTGCCATTACCAAGTCAAATTAACCACAGTGATCTCAGCGGGGATCTGAGGTGATGGGAGGAATTATTTTTCCAGCTTTTTAAGCTCTTCTGTGTCTGCATGGAACATGTACAGCTTTGACAGGGGGTGTGATCAGAGTAACTGTGGTTTAAAGTGTTAAAAGTGAGTTAATAAAAAATCAAATATTGAACAACAAGAATTTAGACTACTAAGTGAGGAGGTTAGCAGTTGCCTGAGAGTGTGTATTCTTGCATCCATACTTCAACTTGACACAGATTAATGTCGCTGTTGCTCTAATGTATCGTCTGTCTCACCCCCGGAGGTCAGTGAAGGTCGCTCCACCTGCTGTGACTGATAGCGAACAAGCCCTGTGAGGGGGGCTGGACGCAGCTGAGGCCATATAAACACATATCCTAATGTAAAGAGTGTGCTCACCTCCTGCTTTGAAAACACTTCCTCTCCCATGACCCCCTAAGACAATAAGGCCTCAGCTTCTACACACTGAATAAACAGCGTTACCTATCATCCGCTAAAACAAGGGGAAGCTATGAAAAATATCCAAAGACACTTGACAGGCGGTGAACTAACAAAGGTGAATTGATCTTGCCCCTGCACCAAGCGAACACATAAGGGCCAGTCTCTCAAATGAATGCACAGAGATTAAAGTTGATATCAAACCTCCATCAAACTCAAGCTGGAACCTTGGTCTGAAAAGTGAAGCCAACACTTAAGTGCCTTAGGCCTGCATTCTTTGTAATGACCAGCAGGTGGCAACTCCATCCATCCATCAGTATCAACTTATCCTGTGCACAGGGTCATGGGGGGCTGGAACCAATCCCAGCTGACATTGGGCAAAAGGCGGGGTACACCCTGGACAGGTCGCCAGTCCATCGCAGGGCCACACGTATACAAACAACCACTCACACTCACACCTAAGATTTAATTTAGAGTCACCAATTAACCTAGCCTGAATGTCTTTGGACAGTGGGAGGTAGCCGGAGCACCTGGAGAGAATCCATACAGACACGAGGAAAACACACAAACTCCATACAGAAAGGTCTTGGACGAGGCCAAGGTTCAAACCCACAACCTTCTTCTCCACTGCTTGCAAAAAGAAATCCAATTGTATGTAAGCTTATGAGAAAATGACCCTACTTCTCACTTGTTTTATTACCTCAGTAAAATGTTTCCTTTGTGTTTATGGTCTCAATCGGTAGTTTCAAGTATTCTTCAGTACACCATGGTGGTCATTTTGTGATGATCCTATTAAGAATAAAACAGACAATAAAGCGCCACAGAAATACTCCCAAAATATCAAATAAATACTGGGATTAGTAACTGCAATGTAAATACTGCATTTCAAATTGTTATCCTGTGCTAATCTGCCTAGCTCTAATCTTTAATGTAAAATCTAAATTTTAATCACAACCCCATCAAGGGGTAGCACTCTCCCATCACATTCTCACTGACTGGTACATCTCATGGAAAATGCTCTTGGCCACCACTGCAGATACCTGGGTTTAATCAGTCCACATCTGAAGCCGATGAGGGTTCATTTTTTCTAGCATTGCTGCTACTAAGTCATTTTTTGTTAAGCACCTAGCTATCAGTTGAAAAGAAGCTACTGACATCTCAGCTGTGTCGAAGTCAAATTTATAGGTCCACTTTGTCCAATCAAGTTAGTATAGTTGCTACTAGGGACATTCTGAAATGGCATTTCAAAGCGTATGGAACAGGAAGGCCAGCAGGAAGAGAGACTTAATGGTTCTGTAGTGGCTTTAAAGAGATATCAAATATAACTGTCTAGTTTGTTCCTCTGTTTGGCACAGGTTTATTGGTAACACATGGACATAAAGCAATGCAGGAATGATTTTACCAGGTATTTTCTTTGATTTTCAGTACACAGAGGAAACACATGGAAAATATACAACTTCCTATGAGATGTCCAAGGGACTGAACTAAGTGGTCTTTCGTAAGGATTGCTACTTGACATGCCTGTAGCATGTAGTGACACTTTAGAGATTACCATGATATAAATAGAGATGATCTAAATGAGAACATGGCTAGTTAATAGATAAAAATCTTACGTGCTACTATCAGTGTTGATTTCTATGTCCAGTTACATGCTCAGAGCTTCAATACCAAATATGACTCATTGTGGTTTAAAACAACATCAGACATCTGCAGTAATCAGTGGCAGCGAAGTTTCTGCTGACAATTAAATTTTTCCACATGGTCTTTTGTTTTTTTTAAATTTCTTAGAAAGAGGCTGCATTGCCATTTACTGGAGGAAAAACATGAAATCTGGACTAGGCTAATTGTAAGTGGTGTGCTCGTTAAATTCAGTGTGGCCAATCTGATACACCATTGCTGAATATCCGAAATGACTGATTCATTTGTTGCTGATTTTGGTTCTGCACTAGAGGAAATTCTCCTCTATCACAGACAAATGAGCTAAAGCCAATCATAACATCAGCAGATATGGCTTCCTTTAAACATGCATGAGCATGCATGCAAGTGCTCACACTGCCTGTTGGCCTTTAAGCAGTGTTAATGTTGGCACATGATTTTTGTTAGTTTTAGTCTAATTTTAGTCAACAAAACCTACAGACATTATAGTCTATTTTTCATCAGTGACATTTAAAGGCACAATGTTTGTCTCCATCTGTCGAATTTATACTCTCAAAAAAAAAAAGGAGGGGGTGACAGTACATCACATGGGTCATAACTGCAGCTAACTGCGATTAGCTAATTAGGTCACTTAGTCGTGCAGCTAACTTAGCTAACTGAGGCTACAGCATGGCTTTCAAATAGTGCTAGCAGCTAATATTTACAGATGAAATGCTAGTTCCGGTTATGAAGTCTGTACATCAGAGAACTGTGTTGACACTGAGCTGACAGAGATCAGTGTCTGGTGAATTAAAGCTAATATGTTTAATAATAAATAGCTACATATATGATGCTTCAAAACTTCTACTCCTGCTTTTTGCCTTAATGTAAATATTAAAGCTAACAGTGTAGGAGCAGGTGCATTTTATTTAGTGTCAACTAGTCATGCTCATTGGTGTTGCCTGATGAAGACAGACCAAATTATGCATTATTAATATATTATTATAATATTAATGTAGTAGTTTGTAATCACACCTCAGAGCTACAGGCTGGGAATATTGTCCTGGTGTATGTAGCAGGATATGTAATTTCTTGAGAAATAAATACAAGTGTATGTTCGCTATTTACCTTTCCCTGAGGAAGACCATCAGCAGCTGAAATAATTCCAGTCACATCCACATCAATTTTTTTTATAGTTTTATAATTCCAGTAATCTTTTCAGTAACTACTTTTGTACTCTAACTCAAGTAGTTATTTTGATGACCGCTTTTACTTTTACTTGAGTACAGTTTTTGGCTACTCTACCCACCTCCGGAGTAAACTCATGTCAAGAACTGAATTGATCAAAACCAGCTGAGTCATACTGTTGGTGCTCAACCAAGCAATTCGTCCTCTATGACCTTTTAAAGGCAATGACTGAGCACAAAAAAACAATCTGTCTATTGTTAGTTTTAAAGATGTTTTCCTGAGGGGGATCTTCTGACAATGTGAAGATTTGAAAACAAATCTGCTTTGAGGAGGGTAGTGCATTGTGTGTATGTGTGTGTGTGTGTGTGTGTGTGTGCGCACTGATATGTGATTCTTGCTGTGATTGTTGCCTGTGTGAGCAGATGCCTTTGAGATTTGGGATCATATTTTAGTCTGCAACCATTGAACTGGTGGTATAGTTCTTTAAATACCCACATATCTTCAAAGAGACACTCAATTTACAGAGATGAGTCAAAGTTGGAATACTCTCAGCAGTGTGTGAAAAATTCCATGTTACTGTTACAAACCAACATGCTATTTTCAAGACGGCTACCAGAAAAGAAGCTACATTGGGAGCACAGTGTTTAATATTGAAGCTAAATACATTTCAAAGCCATCTTCTGGCTCACAGTGTGATATATTAACAGTGAATGCACACTCAGCTGCTGCAGTTGTGGGCTGTACCAGAACAGGTTTACCAGGGTAAATCTTTTGTCATACTGCACATTGCTGCAGCACCTCTTTTCACCTTGTGTGTTGAACGCTCCGTTTTAGCTACCGAGTGAAGCATCTCACTTCTATTTGATCTTTGTTGGGAGTTGCAATCACAACTGCATCTCTCTGAGCATCTTTGTTGGGAGTTGCAGTACCTAGTTAAGGACTACTAGCCAATCAGAAGCAGAGTAGGGCAAGTTCTAACAAACAAGGACAAAGCTTCCTGCAAATACAGCTTTGTTTCAGCCGTAGATGTTCTAGCCTAAGTCTGATCTAAAAACACAGGCAGAACAACCCGACCCAGCTTCACAACCTAGTCTGGAGCCAGAGCTTCAGAGTGGTTATTTATTGATCTGTAACATATGTATCTTTCATATGTTAACATTTTAACTGTCTCTGCAACTTTATGTCCATTGACTGACGTTATTTTAATTTCATGTTTAACTAGCTTGATTTGAGGGCGTGTCACACTATCCGCTAGGTGAGATTTAGGACGCATGTTGCATAGTGATGCAGACAGATGCAGGCAGTTCAGGAGCAGTGTTGGAAATTTCTGTTGGGGTGGACTTTGGGCTTTTTTTAACATTGCAAACATATTACGTGCACAAAAAAAGATATATAACTTATATTGCTACAATAATTTTGATTCTACAGTAGTTGAACTCATTATTGTTGATTAGGCTGAGCATTTCTATGCGAGGTTCCGTGCATGGCTCTTCTTGGTCAAAAGTAAGGTGAAATAGTAATACCTACTGTACTGCCAAGTAGAGGTCACTGGGAACAAACCAAGGATTTCAGAGGAGTATGCTCTCTAAAAAAATATAACAAGAAGAACTCTTGAAATTACATTAACTATACATGCATGGATAACTTTTTTCATGGGATATCAGCCATAACATACTTCTAAAAACTTAACAAAGGCATGAAAACATGCTGACTGTGCGGATTATCTCTGAGAATTGAGCAGGATAACAGGTGGAACTATATATGGTATTCTAAGCAGGCACTGGAAAGCAGATTTTGCATTGGCAGGATTTCTGCGGCCTCCTTGCCAAGCACAATACTCGACATAATGAGAAACACTTGTTTCAAAATGAACAATCCACCAAGCCTCACAGCATTCAAAAGCAACCAAGGGAGCACGTATTTTACTGTATATCATTAACATTGATTATGTTCGGTGGCCTTGGTTCAGAGCCAAAGAAATATTCCCATACAACATCAGCCATAAAGATTAAAGATCTGTCTGCTTTATAGATGCCTGAGAGGTGTTGATCATGACTGGAGAACAGGAGGTGTGCAGTACAGTATGTTGGAGAAAACAAAGCTTGCAAAGGAAATGAAAAGAGAGAAGACTGTAAAAGACGTCACATTAAAAAAGCTTCCCAGGAAACCTGCCTTTCTCTTCACTGCTGTCTTACTGTAAACACTTTCTCTTCTGGACCCTTCTGCAGTCCAACAGCCATGCCCAAAATGACATACTGTTGTGGAAAGAACAGATGAATAAACAATATGTTTCTGTGCGACTGAATATTGGCCAAAGAACAAATGAAACAAATTGATAGAAATAACAAAATCACAACTGCATCTCTCTGAGCATAATGGCCCCTGGTAGCAAAACGATAAATGGAAGAAACGGCATATGCACAATCGCGCTGTCAGTGGGTTTGCATGATGCCAAAGGCTATGTTTACCCTCTCTGAAACAGTTTTTACAACACCGGGCTTTCAAAGTTAATGCATCTGAGGGAAAGAGATGAGGAAAACTGCATGTTAATATCCCTTCGACCAGAAACAAAGACATCCATACACAGTCTTTCTGTGTTTGTTTACTCGATGCCAATATCAATTGTGTTGACTTGTAAAAAGAAAAAGAAAAAGAAAAAAAAAATGCTGCCTCAACTGAAAATAAAATGGCCTTTTAAAGTTTCTCATTTGGCTGTGTATCGCTGCAGTATTTCACTGTTACAAAGAGAGGCATTAAATGGCAGAGGGTTTTATTGACACGCCTGTATCCATGGAGGATTAGGGAGGTCTGTTTTCTCTGAGTAGCCTGAACCCATTAACACCAGCCAAGTGGAGAGAGACATTTTTCCACTGCTTGGAGTTCTCAATCTTGTGGCTGCAGCCAGGGAAATGAAGTGCTAACTGTGACCCTATGAGGGCAAAGGAAGTGATAGTAATGATTTTGCAGTGAAATTCTTCTTGCAAGAGCCTTTCAGGGAGATTGTGCATGTTAGACCAAGCCTATTGCATTTTTATTGCTTCCTTGGGTCAATGGACGAGGGATGAATGCTACGAGAATCGGTTAATTTGAGGGAAAACACAAGTTAGTGAGAACTCACATAACAGGTCAATCTAACTGGGTTTTAGGAAGCATTGTGCAGGAACATGTATTAGTTACTGGCCAAACTCTAGGGGGAGAGAGTGCAGGAGCCAAACTGTGGTGGTTTGGTATGGACTGAAACCAGCTGATTCTGGTCTCAACCACAGAAGCTGACGTGTATTTATTTATGGTTGCTAATAGATCACTCTAGGTTAGAAGCACTGCTGTGGCCTCAAGAGAGCACAAGTCTTTGAACTGTCAAGTTAGCATCATCACATACATGGGCTGACAAACATCACACTTGCCTCTCGTTTTTGCACATCCCCAGGCTCCAAAAGGCTGTGTGAACTTTGGTAAGTCAGTGAACTCCACACAGCAAGCTCATTTTCTACAACCAAGCTTTGGTTTATACAAAAGGATACCGCAGGTTTGAGAAGGCGGCGTGATGTTGGTACTCTTGAGCAAACTGATGGGCTCCACCCAGCTTCCAGCAAGGAGCAACTGCCAGGGGCGTTTCCAGGCTCTTGAAACATTGGGGGCTTAGCCCAGCCCAGAAATTTTTCATGTTTTCACCTGTTTTCACCTCCTCTTTGCTGTCTACCCAAAGTACGTCTGTAAAGCAACAGTAAATGACCTCCACATAGTAACTCTAACATCTGTCATTTTCTGATAATAATTAACACTGATAATATAAAACCTTATGTTACTTTTTTAAAAATATATTTATATTCAATATATTTATATTGCAAATAACCCTTTCTCATAGCATTTTATTTGTTAATTAACATTCCTTGGTGCAAGCTATTTTTCAGTGGCCACGCCTCTCCTTTACTCCATTAAGTGCCTGCTCTATGCAGGGTAGGCTATGCTCCGTAAATGTAGCCTACTCAAAGCACTTTTACACTACATCGCATTTACCATTCACAAATAGCGTGTGCTCAAACAGAAACTAACATTCACACACATTCTTACACTGGTGGAGTAGCACGGTGGAGTAGCCAGTATCTTGCCCAAAGATACTACAGGGATTGAACCGCCGACCTTCCGATTAACGGGCAAACCACTCTATCTCCTACCTCCTGGTTTGGCCGGCCCACTACAGGTCTGTGCTTTATCGGCCGATCATTGGCCCATTTTTTAAAATCACTTAGGCCTATATAAATAGCCTAAATAATTTACGTAACACCGGGCCTAAAGGTTCATCGGCCGGTAGCCTATGCCAGATTACCAGTCCACCCCTGAGGCTACCCCTTTACACCATCTGACAGACACAGAGCCCGTTTGGGACTGTACTGTAGGCTACTCAATGAGACGAGAGCACTGATCTTCAACAGAGGAAGAAAACCGAAACTGAAAACACTTGTGATCAGACAGCAATATCACCACAATTCCACACAAATGTTCACTTCAGTACCTCTGATAAAGTGAAGCTCACAGCCCCATACACAGCCGCTTTAGAGGGAATGAAGCATCCTAGAGACAGTAAAACAGTCTCACAGCAAGGGGGACAGAGACAGCAGGACACAGAGCGTCAGGTGTCTGTGTCGCGGTCAAGTGTGTCATGATATTCTTACCAAAATATATTTATACTCAGTGTTGATGGCTTATATAATGTACAAAATAATATGATTTGATATAAGTTTATAATTTTTTTTTGGGCCCCTGTCAGTCAGGCCCTTGGAATTGTCCTAACTTTTCCCCCCTATACGGGGCCCATGCAAGCGTGCTCCAGGGTGTGTCAGTACACCGTGACATCACTGTTAGGTGCGGTTACAGGTGTGACAGAGCACACTTCTGACTACACCCAACCTACTCGGGGAAGCTGGATGCAGTCAGTGAGTGACACACTTCAACCAGAGAGGGCACTGCTTTTCAGTCTAGTGGTCAGTTACTCTTTAAAGAATTTTCTTTTACAGTTATTTTAGGACAGACAAAATAAATGAAGAGAGAGAGACACCCAAAAGCATTTTTGGGATACCTCAAGGATACCTGATGGAGAGGGTGGTTGGGTGGTGGAAAGGTGTGTAAGGGTGTAACAGGTTTGTGTGACATGAGTTTTAAATAGGGTGACCAGACGTCGTTGTCTGTAGCTGTCCCCAGAAATGTCCCCGTTTTTAGCTGTGTGTTAATCATAGACTGTATAAGGTGTTAACAGACCTGAAGTCAGATTTTACTTGGCCAGAAAGGCTGGACAGCAGAGCATACAGGTGTCGTCCTGATTGCTCCACGGGAGCGCGCGCAGCATGTTAAAGCTGTTTCGCCCAGTCTCTTTACGTCTACAGCTACGTGCAAATAAACATCACTTTATGTCCGTGGTAATAGCGAAGGTATGTCTTTGTGATACTTAAACGTTTCTTGCAACAGAATAATCACAATTGTGGCCAAATAAAAATAAAAATACCTTTAAATGGCCAATACAACCCATAACATGCAGTATTTCACTTGCCAGAAAGTGATTGCAGCTTCTACTTATTGATTGAAAGGTAGATTCTGCCTCGAAATGACATGATTTCATTCAAAGTTATATTTGACAGATTATAACTCAACTAGTACTTTTTTTACCTCTTAAAATACCTTAAAATGGCCAAATCAACACATAAAATGCAGTATTCTACTTTCCGGAAAGTGACTGCAGCCTATACTTATTGACTGAAAGGTAGTTTCTGCCTCAAAATTACTTGATTTCATTCAGAAGAGTTATTTTTGATGGATTATAAAACAAACTATTTACCCCTTTTTTTAATTTCATATAAAATAACCTTATATTTTTTGATGATATACTGACCACCACACCAAATATGTCTCTGGTTTTCATTTCAGAAATCTGTTCACCTTACTTTTAAATGTAAAGAATACAGTAATTACGATATATGAACTATGAGTTTCACTGCAGCTCTGTAAATAATTTTTTTAAATATTATTTAACCTGACATTAACCAGATGATTGCATTGTGATTTAAAACCCCTTTTGTAAACAGACCTGGACAAAACAGCAGCATATGAAGTAAATGAAGCAGCAGTGTTTCCATTTGAGTCTGACTGTTCAGCTCAGGTCTCAGAATGAACAAAAAGCAGATTAAAAAGTTGAAATGATAGTTCAGTGTTTCACAGAGACAAGTATTAGCCATGTGTTCCTCTGTTTAGTCACCATGGCATTCAAGGTGAGAAGTGGAAGGCTGCATTGGGGTCTTTATTCTTTTGGAAGTTTGGTGTGAGGACTCATTTCTGGATGGCAGTACTGTACTAACAAACATTTGCACTTATATGGAATTGCACCCAGACCAACAAACCGTATATGCAGTGTTTCTCTGAGTCAGGCCTCTCAGAAAATGATACACCTCTGCCATCTAAGGCATGCCTCCACACTGAGTTATTCTGTTTGCATTTGACAAGACCAACTGGACTGAACTGAAACTCACTTTGAGATGATATTTAGAAAATGTAACACTCCAGAACACAGGTGTTAAAAGTAAAAGGAAACAAAGCAAGAACACACATTTAAGCTTTCATAATGCTGCAGTGTTTTATCAGATGGGACCAAAGACAAACATTCAGTTGTTCTTTTCATCCATCATTCCTCTCACTACACTCACCTTGGGACAGCAAAGAAAATGAAAAATGCTAAAAGGAAAGTCAAATGGGGAAACAAGACTATTTCAGAAAAAGGGGACATCAGAGTGAACATTTCTACTTATTTTATTACTATTGTTTGAGTACAAAGGCTTTATCACACATTATACAAGTATCAACATGTTTTAGGTTGGCCAGTTCTGTCCTTGGTTGGTCTCTACATGGACGGTTGACAGACTTACACACACAACATTGTAAAAAATAGTTCATTTGTAACTAAACTTTGTATTAGCCACGCAAGTGAATCGGTTGCCATGAAAATGTGTAAACATTTATAGTCCACAGAGGATGAAGCTTACTGACTTTGATCCCTTGGTGAAGTTGACATTGTGGTTTTGAGAAAATGTCTCGACAACTATTGGATCGACTGACATCATTTGGCAAATTCATGTCCTCCTCAGGATGAGTTAGTGATGCGCTGAATTTTCATCTAGCACCATGATCAAGTCCAAATTGACATCCAGAGTTGAACTTCAGACCTTGGTGCTGTGATCCCGGTGCACTCCAGGACCCCGTGACATCACTAGTGATGTGCAGATCGATACTAAAGTATCAATATTTCTGATACCAACGTTTCCTGCTCTAGGATCAATAATCATATAAAAGGATCGATATCTAAACTCAAAGTCATACTTGTGCTATGGCTCAGTGATAGAGCTTCTTTGAAGTAAGCCGCTGCACCCCTTTACATTTCCTGTGATTGAATACTGGCTATGGCTGACTGTAAAAGCAGTCACGTTTGGCTGTATTTTAGCTATGAAGGAAATAATGACGCTGTGTGTGATGTGTGTGCAACATCGTAAACTTCGCTTAACAGCTGAGATTAAGGCACAATAATATGATGATTTTATGAAGCGGCAGTTCTAGGCAGGATATTTTTATTACAATTAAAGAATATGACTGGAGTTTTAATGACTTGTCATTTTCTTGCTATTATTTGGAATTGGTAAGCCTACAGCCTACTCTTTATTCCCCTCATAAATACAGAAACGGGAGGGGGCGGGGGTGTCACATTAAACTAGAAATAAAATATGTAAAAAGTATTGGCATCGGAACCGTATCGGCAATACCAGCCTGGTATTACTTGGTATTGGATCGTGTAGGAATTAAGTGGTATCGCACAACATTAGACATCACTGTTAGGTGTAGATACAGGTGTAACAAATGAGCACGTATGACCACACCCAACAGTCAAACGGGATCCAAACTTTCAAGCAGAGAGGGCAGCAACACACTGCTTTTCAGTCTGATGTTGAGTTACTCTTTAACCATGACAAAATCCTTGCTGTAAGCAAGTTGCTTAACCTGAATCTTGAACATAATATTAACTGTAAATAAAGTTGAACTAATTTATTAACCTAACTGTTTTCATGTGATGAATACCATTGTTAGTATTTTTGTATAGAGGTATGTATATTATATTTTATGTTTGTATAGAGGATTATTTATGAAAAATACATTTTTATGAATCAAAATGAACCCGAAGGCAGGGAGACAGGGGAGGAGCAAAGAAATACCCACATCTCATGCTCTGGCTTTTAAGTTCAGTCATGCAGACAGATCCAGTTTTCGACCGCTGCTTGTTCTAGCCCTGCCCATGCCAATCCAAACTGTGACCGCTGTTCCCCGGACAGCCATCATACGTCTTGTGTCCTGCAGCTCACCTAGACTGCAGCGACAGGCTCAGGGTACAAGCCAAAACAAAATAAATCCCATCATCATCAACTGAATGAGGTGAAACTCAAAGGCTCCACATAAACAAAAGGAAACACCTACACAGTTGGGACAGTAGTTTTGTCTTGGAAAGAGGAATGCGCATCTAATTGAGGGAAGTAAAACTGGACATCCAAGGGATAAAATTAGGTAAAGGAGGGATTGTATATCAGGCTATTAAAGATGTGTTTGGCTTTATTTTGCTTAACATTTGGGTAACCATTATTTTGATTTCGGGTTGGATGATGTATTGTGCTGGATACTTTTATATCCATTTCACTCAAGCATACTGGCTTAGCAAATGGATTATTATTGTCCACATATAACCATGTCCTCAGCAACAACCCTTTGTTTCACTTTCTCTCAAGGAAGAGCTCATACTACCATTGAGAAGGTCAGAGGGCTCACACTGTGTAAAGGAGCTGTCAAATGACTCACAGGAATTGTGGATTTCAATGAAAGCTTCGTGACACATGATTGAATATTTACAATAAAGGCTGTATAATTGACCAAACCTTCCTAATTCATCCAGCCTTCCTTGGATGAACTGACCAAATCCAAATATTGTCTCTAACAGTAAATTGCATTATGTGAATACTTTCCCTTTTGGATCGCATTACCTCCAAATGTCATAAATATGCAATAAACTGGTATGAACTGTAAACAGAACAATGATGTCTTTTAGAATGATCTTGGTTTATACACTGAAAATAATTCTGTAAACACAAAATGATTGTACCAATGAGGTGAGAGTCTGAGCCTCTCCAAATGACGAGTCATGTGACGAAGCGTATGGAAAAAATGAATGGGATTATTATTCCAGAAATAGTCACAATAACTTTCTATAGATTTTGCATGTATCCTTCCAAGTAAAACTGTTTTCAAAATTTTCAAAATTTCAAAATGTTTTCATCCCTATGCATTATGATCTGAATAATTTAGGGTACATAGCAGCAAGCAAGCCTTCGCTCATCTACATTAAGAATTGTAAAAGATTGTAATCAATGCAAAACAAAAACACACATTTTCAGTTCTGCATACACTCATAACCACTTTACACAACAAAATATTATTTTTTACTCAGTGTACAACATGAGATACTTATTTAAGAAATTTTTACTTTGCCAAAAACAATGACAGAACAAACAGTCAGACTCTTTGGAGGGACTAGGAGGACTCCAGTAGTGACTGAGCAAGCCAGAAACCAGAAACATGCAAACACAAAACTCACATCTGTCTCTAATACTGAACAACAATGACATAGGACTTATTATTAAAGATGTGCTTTTACAAGATTATAGTGATTTTTACTGCAAGGACAACAGGAGAAATAGTGAGAGGAGAGGGATGAAGAAACAGCACACAGCTCTCACGTTCACTTCTGTGTATTAAGTTAGGAGCGTGAACCCCCCTACTGGAGCCCCGAAGCATTACCAACTATTGACACACAATTAACACACACAGACAAGGATCTGCATCACCTGTTTGCATCACTGGCTACATATTCTGACGACCAGCATGTTAGTAAAATAACTGCAACTACAATGAAATTATCTGAAATACTACAATACCTATGAAGAGAATCTTTTCTGAAAATTGATTTTATATGACAATTATTCTTCACAATTACAGCTAAACCATTAATCCACTTATTCATTACAGAGAATGTGTTATTTCCCAAACCTGCACAGTAGTCTTTACATGGATGTGCACACACATATACCTATCCATCTGACACGTAATTCATTTTTTTACTCACCCGCTGCTTAAGGAAGTTCTGCCAACAATCCCCACAAGCCAATTTAACAACATCTCTTTCTCACTGTACAACATATGCCATGGTGTGTGTGTGTGTGTGCATGTGTGTGTATGTGAACTCCTCTGTGAACTGCATGTATTTTACTACAGCAGCCTTTGTGCCAGGCTGCGTCATCTCTCAACGGTTCTTTGCAATAACACTGGCAGAGTTACGTCAGTTACATCCATGGGGAATTACAGAGATTCGGGAAACGAAGCAGTCATAAACACACTTGGGTTCAATAAAAGCCCATTAACCAGACTTGGTGAGGCTGTTGTTGTAGTTAACATTCTGTATCAGTTTTCAAAATATTATTCTTATGGGGAAATGCCAAAAACTAAATGATGGTCAGGAGTGTGTGCAGCATTTGTCTTATTGATCAATGACAACTATGTGATGTGGTATACTGGAAAGAAATGTGACAGTGGACCGAGGTGAGCACACTTTCACACTTGTGACGTACATACTGTTTAGCTTCTCTGAGCCATTTCCCTGAAGCAGATGCAGAAACATAAGAGCCGCCAACACATCTAGCATTGATTTTTGCCATTTAGAGGTACTTGTAGTCATAAAGTTATGCTTAAAATGCCTCCTGATATGTCCAACCTGCCAGGCTGGGATGAGAGGGAAAGCAGAGAAGAAGGGAATGTTGTTTGGGGGTCTTAATAGTATGTTCTTTGAGCATGTTTTACGTCACTACCACCCACTGCTTTTCCTCCACATATGGTTGAGTTCCAGGAATGTGTTTCCTTAGCCTGTTCTTGATGACACAGGTCACTGACACTGCACATGCTGTGGAGAGATGGGCCGACAACTCATTGCTTCGAGCACTTGAAGGATGCATGATAACCTTGACTTTCCAAAAAGCCAGGTTTTCTGATTGATGACTATGGATTTTTATACAAAGCTAACCTTTGTTTTGGTTTTAGTGTAAGAAATGATAACAATTTTAAAAAGAGAAGGCTTTAGAAGACAAAACAAATTATGCAAACCAACCCATTATTACATGCTGTATTGTATGTATATGTGGCGCAGCATTAATATTGACTATAAAGAAAACAAGAGCTAATTTATCATATTTACTAGCTGCCTAAACCAGAGTTTTCTTGTGGCAAAAAAATTCACTCACTTACTTTTTTTGACAAGAGCTAGATGAGAAAATCGATACCAATCTCATGTCTGTTATTTAAATAAAGGCTGCAGCCAGCAGCTGGTTAGCTTAGCTTAGGACAAAGACTGGAATCAGCAAAACAGCTAGCCTGGCTCTGTCCAAAAATAACAAGCTGTCTAAAGCTCACTAATTAACACACTGTATATTGTTTGTTTACTCCATACAAACACTGAAGCGTAAAACAAAAAAGTTGTGGTCTTGTTGTCACAGTAAGGTTGCGAGGCAACTTGCAGAGACTTCAGGAAGTCAGGAAGTTTGCTCCCAGCAAATAAATAGTCTGCCACATGAACACAGGAATTGATAGTTGGATTTTGTTACCTTTAGACAGAGCAATGGCAGCTGTTTCCCTGTTTACAGTCTTTAAACTGAGCTAATCTAGCTCCTGGCTCCAGCTTCAAATTTAGCATACATACATGAGAGTGACATCGATCTTATGTAGCTTGCGGTAAGAAAATGTTGAACTATTCCACGCTGTATTCAAGATGAATGAAATGACACAGCAAAACTGGAATTTTATTCAATTCTTCATCTCCGGCCAGTGATGTGACAGTAGCAGTATAGTGGTTCCGGGATTGAAACACATTTACCGTTTCAGTTTTGTTCAATAAATAAGAGTGATGGAAGAAGAGCAGGCCAGGTCCCTCTTCAGCTGGCAGCGTGGCTGACTTTACTTTTGTTGGCTAGATATCTAATGTTTCTTCTCTCAAATATGTAACACTCAGTACAAATGACTGAAAGTCCCAGAATGAGGGACACTAACACAATAAAACTCTCACATCAACTCACATTTCGGAAGGCTGGAAATCCCCAGTTTAGTGTACTTTAAACCAAATCCAAACATGTCATTAGACAGCATCTGACTCTTACTACAGCATTACCTCTGAGTCTGGAAGAATGTTGGATAGAAAGAATATCTAAAGTAAAGAAAGCTTTATTAAATAATCCATTTCACACCCGGTGGTGCTTGGTGTGAAGGCTGCCTCTGTGTCCAGCTGGAGGGGATTTGAGGTAAATCTGGAGTTCAAAGTCTTCCAGTTAAAACACACTGCGGCAGCCCGTGGATTCCCACTTAGATGCCACTTGGATGCAGCTGAGTGCTAAATTGAGATATTTACGTACATTGGCCTGTGTTTACATACTGTGGTGTCTGCATTTTGCAGATTTTGTACCATCAACTAATGGGAGGGTTGAGCATTCAAAATAACGATGCGCAAATAGCCAATTTGGAAAATGCTTTTATATTGATATGTATCTGTATCATTTAATTACAGAGACTGAAGCTCACTCTGAGTGATAAACTTATTAAGCAGGGTATTCACATAGGCCAGTTCATAAGAGAATTCATCTCAGAGGACTTTTCATATAGAGCAGGTCTAGACCGTACTCTTAATACCCAAATTTCTCATCATGAGCAAGCAGTTGGGGACAGTGGCATGAAAAAATTCCTTTAACAGGTAGAAACCTTGAGCAGAATCAGGCCCTGGGTGGGCATCCATCACCCTCAACTGGTTGAGTTGAGAGAGAGCAAGGGGGAGAGCAACTTTTGGATGGATTGTCATTAAATTTTATATTCATGGTACCCTAATGACTTAAGTGAGACCCTGACTTTTACCAGCAAGTCAAACTTTTCAATTATCTTGTGAGATATATCTACATCTAGATGGATTGACACACATTTGATAGACATTCAGGGTTTCCAGATCATATATCCAAATGCTGTTGTTTCCCCACAATATTTGTTTTACACTATAATGCGTTCACTCCATCTCACCCTCTTTTACTGTCAAACTGCAAGAACGCAGCTCACACATCTGTTATACCCAATCTAGGCGGCACAGCATACCCAGAAGCAAAAAAAGTAATTCAGCTGGTGTCTGATTCATGGAAATGCTGGTGACTCAAGAGGCTTACCGGGCATTAAGAAAAAAAAAAGATATTTTGCCAGTTGGTCTCATTGTAGAATTTTAAGAGCAGGTAATATTACATAATTTGTTGAGCATATGTATCCTCACAGCAGTTGACACCATCTGGATCTGTGTCCAAAGTCCTTTTCCCAGTGACTTCTCCAGCCAAACATGAGATAATGAGAGAGAGAAAGTGACTGCTTCAGACTGAATGATCATTGTTGAGACTGTCATTTCTTTTTACAGTGAATATAGCTTTTTTGGATATGTCTCTTCCTCCAAAAGGTCACCAGGGTTGGGGCCACCTCTTTCCCATACCGACCACAATCATGGCAGCTGAAGTGTGTCCTGACATGTGAATGGAGCGCTTTGGAGAGAGCACCTGTTTTTCTTATTGATGGGCTTGTTTATACCATTAGCATATCCACACTTGTTGGACTGGAATTTGAGGAAAGTTCACAGACTGTGTTATTGGCACAGGGGAAATGTAACTGGGTGAGAAGTCATTTGATAGTGTGGACTCGATACCCTTCCTTACACATACACACTGCATTGCACATAGATGGGAATGACTTTCACAGAAGCTATAAAGCTTTGAGAAAGGAAAAGAAAAATCAGCTCTCTTACATATAACACCTGGTACTGTTTTAGGTAATGGATTTGATTGTCTGCAAGTCTGCATCAATCAAACAGGTCACAATGAAAAACGGAAACTGCCTTTTAAATAGAAACTGTTAAAGGCAAGTTGGGCCGTAACATTAAATAATCTGAATCCATACTTATAACTTATTTGGTCACTGGTTTTACTGGGATTGGCCAACCCTGGAATGTGATTGAAACCGAAATTGCGGTGATGAAGCTCTAACAGCGACGCCTTTCCTACCACAGACTCCCTCCATCTGGAATCACTCTGCTACTGTGTGTCTAGGGACTGAGCTCTGTGGGTCAGAGGGCAGAGAAAGGTTTGTCATTACAACAGTGCTGCGAAATACCTCAGAAGGACACTGCTTCTCTGCTGAACCATGGTCCATCCAACAATAACAATAGACATAAAGGAAGAAGTGTAATGCTAGCTGACAGGAATTACAGTCATTGTGAACAATGTGCTATGAAAACAGGACCGTAGTTAACAATAACAAAAAAAAGTGGAGGGAGAGAGGTTTTTGCACCATCAAAGAATTCATTTGACAAAAGCAGGTAGTTTCACATAGGCAAATGACAAGAAGAATGGCACACTTGAATTCATTCATAAATGTGCCCTGTTTTCTTGTAAACAAATAAAGGTTATCTTTACACTCAGTGTTACTCATCAAAAATTATTGTGTGTATCCTGACAAATGTGTTTAGCATTTTTTTCCTCATGAAACAAAGCAGATTTTTTCAAGGATAATTTTGGTATTTTTAAACCTTGGCCCTATTTTTACATACTTTGGTGTCGGGATGACTAGCAAGTACAAAAGTTTTGGAAACTGTGCAGTAGATGACTTCAGCCAAGAACTGCGAACTGGCCGCAGTGGCTGCAACAAATTTATTTGGGGCAATTGTGCCCATCAAAATTATGGCCACAAAAAGTGCTTATTTTTGCCACAGACAGGCTCAGACTGTTATATCAGGTGTCTGACAACATCATGGAAAGGATCCCTAAGGCAAGGATTATACTTACGTACCCGAGCATGCAAGGGGTCCGCCAGGTCCACGCGGCGACTAGTGCAACCAGGGCAACAACCGATCTACCCCTCTCCCGAGTATATTCAAGGCTTAGTGACTCCCGTTGACCACCGTTGTTTTTAACTAAAAACAGAAGTCTCGCTCAAGGACAATTCTCGAGGGGGAAGAGTTGTTGCAGGAAGACGCCGGCAGAAAACATGAGTCAGAGGTGGAGGGTGTAGATTGTTGTGTTTTAGTAACATTAGGAAATAATGTCTTGCTCTCAACTCCTCTACCTACACAACAAACTCTCTCTCTCGTTTCCACAGAGGTTCACACTGCAGCATATGTTGACATGTTTGGGAAATAGCTCGGAGGACCCTGCGCCCGGCCCAGAAATACTTTGGCATCATACTTGCAGGCAGCAGAAACAAGTTGTGAATACAGCATTCACATATCATCACCTTTAAGTTAAAAAAAATTGTGAGTTCTATGCTACTGCCATGTGGAGAAATAAAATGCTCAGTCATGTCTACGTTTCTTTTGAATTTCATGTCAAGTAAAGCCAAGTTCATTTGTAGCCCATCATCATCGCACACAACATCACATGCAAAGTGGGCTTTACAGACAGTTCCCAACCCAGCAAAAACACTTTTTTTTTCAAGTTAAAAACACTTCAGGCCGTGACGAAAGGATTGACTGGAAAGCAATGTTGAGTGTATCATCTTTGTGAAATAAAGTCAACTGAAATAAACTGAGCGCATAAGGAAAACAATGTAGGAAACCTCAGAAGAGGAAATTCAAAAAGAGACCCCCCCCAAACCCAATATAAAAAAATTCAATAACACACATTCAAGGAACAGTCAATTCTTCACATTGTACTAGGTACAAGGTGCAAGGTTGGTGGGGTAGGGGTTAGAGGGAAGGGTCAGTGCACTGGGAAGCTTGGAGGATGTGTTGAGTGAATTTTGGGCCGAAGGCCGGAGAAGTGAACCTTGAAATATAGAGGAGGCTCTTCCAGACACAGAGAGAGGAGCAGCATCTTGTCTTCTAACCTGAGGAGGAGGACGCAGCAGGGCACTTGGCAGACAGTGGTAGACCAACAGACCGCACCTCAGGCCATGGATGAACTTCACTACCTTGATATGCACTTTATGATAGGTGGTAACCTGAAGTGACATCTGGTGTCTCCCAGGAGGACAAGAAAACTCTTAGCAGGATAAATGTAAGAAATGTAAGAAACGCAGAGTAGAGTCCCATTTAATGCAGCGGGGACTCTATCTGCAGGATCCTGAACTTAAAGGCAAGCCTTACAAAATAAATAATGCAAGACAAAGACATACACAATGTAAAGTAGTCAGTCCCTCCAGGATGTTGCAATGTCATGATTGCAACTATTAACATCTTACATCTGACGACAAAAAAAGGACACATGAAACACATGATTTATCATAGCGGGGGTTAACTGCAAAACGTGCAGTATTATGGTCGAAACATTAAAAAAAATGGTGACTGACAGAGTGGCAGAAACGCATGAAGGGCATCAGATGAGATAAATCACTGTGACACATCACGTCCAGGTGTTATGCCAAATTCTGCATGCCTGCCAAGAATTGCATGCACCTTGCAGGTGGTAATGCTCATTTATGCTGAGAAAAGAGGTGGATGCAAATTTGGCAGGTTGCCTACAACATCTGTTCTGCCGAATTATGCATCCACTTCTTAAGGTCCATTCCTCAAGGAATGCTACTTCTGTAGTGTAATAAAGTGTAATAAAATATTAACGACTCTAAACGTTCATAAAATATATACTTCCATCTATCATTTATCAGCATTGATGAACCCCACAAAGAATATTATAGCGTTTAAAAGCAGTATTTGGAGATACATGCAATTCTTGGCAGACATCCAAAACTCGGTCGAAAGAATCAAGGTATGCAGGTTAGGTTTGTTTTAGGTCCACTAATCCTGGAGGACATGTTTAATGATTCAACTATAATTAAATAAAGTAAGACAAAACACAGCTACCTTTGCGGTTTTCATCGCAACCCCCCCCCCCCCCCCCCCCCCCCCCAAAACATCACAATTTTTTGGAAAAGCTGCTGCAAACTCAGGCATTTTAGATTTATAGAACTGATTAGTTGTAAAGTGTTGTGTGTGTATGTGTGTGTGTATGTGTGTTGTAGGGTGGGGCAGGGGTAGTCATAGCATTGATGAGCTTTGAGGACAGTTGTGGATATGTTGGCTAGAAGGAAAGGAAATCACTATTTCACATCTGTCAACGAAATCACCATAGGTTTTTTCCCTTCTTTTTTCCCCGTCATTTTTGGACAAATATAAGCTTATGAAATAACAGACACTGTTTGATTTAGTGCTATGAAAAAGGAGCATGGTTTTGAATTATCTGCCTTTTCATATTTCATTGAATCCTACCACTGTGAATTTTCTCTCATCAAACTGGCAGCTGTAGGTTTTTCAATACGTTCACATAGCTGTTCCAAGGACTACAAATTCTTCAGTTGCCTTTGCCAGCAATCCCAGAAAGCATCTGCAGTTTAGGTTTGCTCTGTTTTCATTCCTCTTGTGGCCTCAATTTCAGTCTTATAATCTGAGAAGATGCTCATCTGGTTAAAGGCACTACAAACAGACAATAAGACAAGAAAAGACCTTGTACTAATTGTAACCATGTGCATTTCGTGGGAACCCTGGCTATTTGAGCAGCAGCAGTGTCTCTTGATGAGTCTCTGTAGCACTTTGATATTCAACAGGAAACAGGGACAGGAAATGTGCATTGGCTTTGGGATGCTGGGATACAGCTTACACACTTGCCGGTGAACAAACCAAAGCAGAAATCCAGCAGCTGGATGGATTTGTTTTGGCCCAGGGCTGACCAATCCAGGGCCTTGCAAGACCCAGACAAATTTCCTGGTTGATAACAAGCAATTTCAGACACAACAAGTAGCACAGCTTTGGGAAGATATACTGTGAATGCTTTTTAAACGTTTCAGAAGGGTGTGTAAAGGAAATGTCCACCCTTAAACACTCAATGTTATAAACAGCTATAGAGAAGACATGTGAAGACATGGATGTGACTGTTCCCAGCAACTTCTTGAAGTTTTTTTGCGCATGAACTTTGTCATGTGACATGCCATATGTAATGTTGAGTAAAGTAAATGCATTTGAAGTTGCTGCTAATCAATTTATTTTTATATGGACCAAATGACTGTATGTAAAGTGAAAGGAGTCACTTGTAGTGACAAACTCACAGAATAATCACCTTGCAGTTTCCCTCAACTCTACAGGAAGTGTTTTGCTTTCACAGCTAGCAATGTTGCTGTTTTGATTTGGTCTCACCACTCTCATCAGCATCATTTTCAGTCGTAGCAGGTAGCTGTTTTCATATGTTGACCAAATGTTCCAGTTTGGATTGTCCCTGTTGGACCAGGATTGTACCAGTTTCAAGCTGAGTGTCCTGAGTCCTGACAAATATATGTAAAACATTAAAGTGTCCTGGTTTTCAACACTCACTACCACTATCACTTTCCCTTTTTCAATCTTTTTCATCTAAGTAAGACCTACTTGGAACTTATTCTCTTCACCAGTCTTCACACAGCAATGATGTCCAGACAGAATTGAATCTGTAAAAGAATACAACAAAACATTTTCAGTTTAACTAATGCACCCACTGTCAAATCTTATTTTTCATAAACAATATGATCTCACATGGAAGACCTGTCCCCGGTTATCATCAGTTACCTTAGTTTTCCAGCAGGTTCTCTTCTCACTGGACCTGCTTGCTACTGTGCAAGAGGAGAGAAGTTGTTTATGGTCTTCGGTCTTCTATATTGTGTTACTAAAGTAAGACTATAAGAAATAAGACAATAATCAGATCAATTATGGAGACAGAAAAATAATAAACATAAAATACTGTTAAAAATGGTTAACCTAACCTACATTTACATTGTTTGAGTTTGTCTTGCTTTCTCTCTCCAATCAACTCAGTTTTAGTGGGTCTGGAACATATGAAGGGAATCTGTTGCTGTATTGTTGCATCCACCTCTGCGCATGTGACCATGTATGTGCACTTAAGGGCCCCAGTTTAGGGGGTTTTCAGCAAAAACTCTGTGGTAAACCCACTGTATGCTACCTGCCCAGCACCAAATGACTGTCAGATGTTAGCGACTAGCTTGTGAACAAAATGAAGAATTTGGCTTATATAAATAAAATATATCAATCAATCAATCAAGTCTTACAAGGTAGCCTAATGTTGCAGCTAACATCATCTCAGAAGAGGCGTACATGATGCTACAGTAGGCTAAATATTAGGTATTTGGTAAAAGCATAGTGACAAATTCAATAAATGGTTGTTAGTGGTAATTTCGCATCAGTATGTTAATTAATGTGATTTCCCTTTCTATACTTATTCCAAACTCTTGCCAAGCACATCAAAGGTAAAAGGTGAGGTACAGGACTAAATTATAGGAGCGGTTTTCAGTTACACAACTCACTTGAAAAATAAGGATGACCTTTGAATGGTCCTCATAGAAATCTGGCTTAGTTTTCCTCCCATCTGATATGACGAACTTTGGATGTTCACCACCGCAGAGAAACATGTGAATATCTTCCGCCAGTCAAATTAACAGGTCAAAACTAGGAAGGCTTCATAGGAAGTGAAGTAATAGTGTGTCGGTTCAGACGGGATGTCAGTGGAAGGGCCAATAATCTGATCATCTATACATGTGTATGTATAGGATGATTTGAGATAGGCCCGGTGTCTTCAGCTGATTAAACCTTAGTCTGTAGTGTGCAAAACTATTTGGCAGATGGGATTACCGTAAGAACCAAGGCCAAACGATTGGGAATGTTACCAAGCTGCAGAGAAGAGTCAAAACACTTGCTGATGCAAAGCAGGTTAAAATCACCGCAACAATCCACAACAGCCAGACACACGCCACATGGGTCAAAGGTTTATGGAAACAAAGAGAAAGTTTACTATGTGGAAAGATTCAACAGCATAGAATTTCAAAATATTCCTCATATGATGTAAGGTTTTGAATGAAAGTTTGACAGAAATCATTAATATTAGATATTTTGACCCAAGTTCAATATGATGTTGATTATATTCTTCTCTAGTTCATATTCATGTTAACAGCAGAAATGGAGAAAAGGAAAGAAGCCGTCCACACAAACATGACAAATGAAAGGGATAATTGATTTTTTATGAGGAAGGGAAAATACAATACGCTATCGCTAACTCCCATCACTCAGCTTCCAACATTCTCAGCTCTCTGTTTCATAGAACCCATTGTTGTCCAAGAACTATTAGGAACACATCAGTACATGTCTATAATACTTACCAGTGCACCATATGTGCATTAAAAATGTGTCTTCAGTATGAGCCAATCGAGTGCCACGGGAAAGTCTGAAAGGATTGAAGGACGCCAGCACAATTAACTAGCAATAAGGACTTGCAAATGTTAAAACCTAAAGACGTGAGGTGTTAGTAGGACTTCTGTTTGACATACAGTAGTTTCTCAAAGTCAAGAAAGAACCTTTTAACCATAGACAGTATTGATTTCAACGTGTCATTTACAGGTTTATTATTTAACATAATACATATTAACTTACTAACTTAGTTTAACGTGTCAGCATGCTAATATTTGCTAACTAGCACTGAACACAATGTACAGCTAAAGCTGATGGGAATGTTATTAGTTTTGTTAGTTAAAACCAAAGTTTTGGACAAATTTGGACTGAAAGCTAAGGGATCCGCAGCGTTCAAGAAATTGACATGAATGCTAACAATATCAATGCAATATGCAAAAATCCCACCATTTAACTGAGTTGAAATGAGGAAGTAATCTACAGAGCCCCCAAGGGGTTGTGGTCAGAATCATTTTTCAACCCATTCTGATCCCAGGGCGTCACATATGGACGCTTTGTCAAGACCCCTTATCATCATTTTTGTACGTTTAGGGCTTCACAGTCAAGCAGCAAGAATTAATATGCAACGTCCAGTTAGACTTTCAAAATAAAAGGGTGCCATGTGCGTTGGATGCCTGAAAGACGTGACAAAGTGCAGCTATTTGACACTCTAGGAATGAGAAGGGTTGTATTTTCACTTTTGCATTCCCTCACAATACTGATCTTGTAATTGATTTTGTTATCTCACATTAGTTTTGGTGTGTTGGTCCAGTTCAGTTATAATACACTCTCAGTTCAGGGAAACAGCCTGCAGATACTATAGAAAGGAGAAATGATATGACATTTTACGTTTGGCATGCTCATTACTCTATTCAAAAGGCAGAGCTCCGACAATATACAGCCACTATGAAAACAGCTGCTGCTGCTCTGCCTGGTTGTGCTGGTTGCAAGGTATTGTGAGGTAACCTAACTTTCAAGGGCTGGTAGCGATCACTGATATTGGCTTTGGCTTTACTGTATTTCTTTATAGCATGAATATCATAGATGGAGGGGCAAATATGTGATTGTGTTTCATGATGTCACAGAGTTTAAATGCCTGGAAAACTGTTGTTTGGATTTTCTGAAAACATCTCACAGGTACCACAGGATAAATGAAGCCATTTCTCTGTCATGGTACAAACTGCAGGGACCATGACCTCTCAGTATTTGCTCCATAAAACTTGGTTTGTTTGCATTGAACCAGAAGAACTAAGCCGTAAATTCTTACGAGGGATGCCACCTGCCGCAGCGGGTTCAAGCCTCACAAAGGCTGCTGCAGTGCGAAACATCTGAGTTCACCTTGTTTGGACCAGAACAATGTGAGAGCGAGGACGTCCAAGAGTGAGTGTCTAGCAGCCGCCATTAAAACCCTAAATGGTTATTTTAAATAACTTCGACCAATCACAAAAAAATTGACAATCATGTTTACAGCCTTGTAAACAACAAGTGGGTTCTTGCCCAGTTTCTGGGAAAAATTCAATAGGGGAGAGCGGAGTGAGTTGAGCCAGTTTTTACTTGAGGTGTCTTTAAAGTGAGAGAGTAAGGTCTCCAACTAAAATATGTACATATTGGATGTGTACTTGTAATATGTTAGGATCCCTGGGAATAACCATTTTAGATCTAAAATAAATTGTTTTCAAAATATGTCTTTCCAAAAAAAAGTGGACTCATATCTTCACCCTTGGCTCAACTTACCCCTCATAAGAGGCAAGTTGAGCCAAGGGTGAAGATAAGTTGAGCTACATGGGGGTGGGTGACATCAATGTCATATTATCATGCAAACTCAAATGCCATTCCCAACATTTAATTGCACTTAGATAGTGAAACATCTCAGCTATGTCTCCAAGTTGTTTCATATCAATGTATCACTTTAACGCAATGGGAACGGACTGACCCGGTACGGGGAACGTAATCGATTTTCGCTGTTCTAGCTGAAACTGCGGCGCTTTGTGTCCACAGACATCGTCTGGCGGGCCGCTATCTTGGTGAGGTCGGCTGCGGTCTTTAGTTTCGTTTGTGTCACGAGGTATGAGAGCCGAAGAAGAGTGTAGTTTGGCGGAGGCGAACTTTATCGGTCTCTGCTGGCGAACCGTAAGAGCTACACAGACATGCAGGATATGCCTGAAATCGTCTCGTCGAGACGAACAAAATGAGCCCACCCACAGCCCTACAGTAGGATGTTCAGTTCTCAAGCTGTGATCCTGTAAAGCATGGGAGTGCTTTTGGTCATTTATATTGACTGTTTTTTATCAATATTTCAATGTTTTGGAAGCTTTATGTTATTTGGAACGTGGTTGTATGGAGAGAAATAATGTTTTGAAGATAACTACCAATAAAAGTGAACATATAAACAGTAAATATGGCCAAAACATGGACATTCACCTGGTATATTTTTGAAACATTGTGTAATAACTGTTATATATCAGTTTCTTTTCATAAAATTTACAGTTACAGTTGTATTCTAGGTGTATTAGAAGATATTCAGGTGCATTATAGTCTACCTTAGGATGGTTTTGATGGTTTATTGCATCAAAATAAAGCTTTTTTTACCAGGCGAGGATAAAAATATTATATATTTTTCTGTATTTCATATCCATGTAGTCTGTAATGGTAAAATAAATATGTTAATCTACAATGGATTTATATTCCTTAGCTTCTGACCTTTCAAAGGAGACCAGAATTATGCATCTAGGCCTAATGGTTGAGGAGATATTACTGATTAGCCAGGTAGGAGGTAGCCATACTGTTGATCGTCATGTCTCCTGCCACCTGATGAATGGACTTCCCATTTGTGTACCTCTCCCACTGCTCTGTCCAAACCCACAATAGGAGTTGAAGCCTGTCTGTCTTCCATTTATAGAAGCATGACATGACATGGTTTCTATTCTAAAATGCATGATGTCACATCATCAAAAATGCACTGTAAAATTACAGTAAAAAAGTTGGCTCAACTTCCTCCAGGTCATTTGGCTCAAATTACCCCATCCCTACCATTTTAATAAATTCAGTCATCCAGCAGTTTAAGGGTAATGTCATGCTAACAGTATAGCCTCATATTGTAACTTCCTAAAGCACTAACACATTAAGATTTTTTCAAATCTGTCTGTAATTGTTCAGACAGACTCCTTTTTTTATCTTAAATGTGCTTATCACTTATGCCATGGGCCTCTCTCCATCACAGGGTGAGTAAAATGGATGACTCTTCAAAAATGTGTATTCATATAACCGATTTTGTCTGTGGTTTCTGAGAAACAAGGGGTGGCTCAACTTCTCCACCGGCTCAAATAACCACACTCTCCCCTAAAGTATGATATACTGACCAGTCCCATCGACAGCAGTTGGGAAAACCTGAAGCTGCACAAAGCCAACTGCAAGGATGACGAAGAGAAGAGGCCAAAGGGGACTCCCAGAAACCCATAGAGACTTAGCTTCATCTTAACTAAAAAATCCATCACTTCCATGGAACACAGAGCACAAGAAAGCTTGAGCTTTTCTGATAAGCTGGATCCAACAAAAACACTGATGTCATCATAAATATGGCCTGAGCAAGTGCCTGATAATGACTGATTGCTGATTATTCATTCGACGTCACTGACCCAAACTCAAGTGAGATAAATACTCGAGAAGCCTGTCTGATTCGGAACATCTTAAATTTCTTTTATGATATCATATTATTCACAAATCAAATGTGAAAAGCTTGAGAGACTGTTTTAATTCCACCGCTATTGCAGTTTTAGTACACAGCCTTCTGAACTTTCCTTGACTTTGAGGCTTGATTCACAGATTTCCTCAAGGCCAAAATAAAGATGGAAAACAACTATGAAGGGATGGTAGAAAACTTTTATTTTCAGGTCTGCATCTGTTTCTGAGCTAATACGAAAGATTAACACAAAGTGTCACACCCAGCGATACTGTATATTGGAAGAAACACAACATTTATTTCCATCACTCTGCAAAATATTTTGAAACATGTCAGAGCTGGAATATGTCCCAGCTAGGTTTGACATGTCCAATCAGCTTACAACATACTTAACACAATAAAGTCTGAGCTTCAGTAGCATCTTGTTGAATCTACTATGCCAAATCCATAGTGCAGAAATCCACTGTTAAACCTAACAACTGTAAGATGAAGGTTTCTGTAACAATAGCGTCTACTTAGATCATGAAAGGAGCAACCATGAGTGTAACAATGGTATCAGTTGTGTTATTGTACTTTGTTGCATGGTTTTCTGGCACGTTGCTGCTTGAATGGACTCTAATAGGATCAAGAAAGAAAAGCTGACATAAAAATAATCCAACATAACAATTTGCATATTCTTTAACGATGAATGGTACAGTTCACCAGATGTCACCGCTGCACTCTGGACGCAAATTTTGCAAGTTGTAGTCCTTGCCCGTGCTTTCCAGCCACACAAAAGCTCCCACCAGGTGCCAAGTAAGTAAGGATCAAGTCTTAAACCACCCACGTTGGATGGGGACTGAAGCTTTTCTTTCACTTTGTGATAATGACCACTTCTTCGGGAGTAGTGGTGAAAACTTCACTGAAATTTTGATTATAGGAAAAACAGATTTCTGCAACTGATGACTCCAGAGAAGTGAGCAGAAGGTACAGGTATACATTTCAGCTACATAGGCAACAGCTAGTTTTGATCTGTCTCTAGTCTTCTCCTATTAAACCATGAATTGAACTATCAGACAGAAACACATATTAAAATTACAAAGGCTAGGGTGTATCGACGTCAGAATAGTCCAGTGCATGTATTATTTCTGTCAGGGTCAGGAGTTCCAAAGGCCCTGCCCTGTCCTGCCCTGTCCTGCCCTGCCCTGCCCGAGAGAGTCCCAGCCACTGGGCCTGTCTGCCAGGACCCAGCTCATTGCTCATCTGCTGTCTAGACTTCCTCTAGGCCTTCCCAGCCACAGCCTCATCCAGCCAGAAAGCATCTAACCATCTCCTTTGCTCCCAACTGGCCATGCGGCTGGTCATAAAAAGTCCTCCTTTGTCAGAAGAATCAACAACAAATCTGCATTCAGTGGACAGATTTGACTAGTTGGCGGGAGTTCTGCTTGCACTTTGCCAGAGCCGACTGCAGGACAACTTAAAGCAAACTTGTTTGTGTACGCTAAATGTAAAGCTAGAACCATGAGCTTAGCTTAGCATAAAGTCTGAGAGCAGGGGGAAATGGCTAGCTTGGCTCAAGAGGCCCCCCTCTGTAAAATCACAGTGTCATTTTTAACTCTGGTTTTTGTGCAGATAAAACAAAAGAGATATGACGTGTTATTTAGTGAGCTTTCTTCAAATATTTTTTTTAACCTTTGAACAGAGCTGTTACCCCCTTGTCTAGTTTTGTTTATGTTTAGCTAAGCTAACTATCTCCTGGGTCTAGCTTCATATTTAGCAGACACACATGAGTGGTATTGATCTTTTGATTTAACTCCCTTCAAGAAAGTGAGGAAGAGTATTTCGCAATGTCAAACTATTACTTAATAGAATAATGCCAATCTGTTAAGTGCATTGTAAAAGACATAACAGTGGGAACATAAGTGCTGTGAAAATCCTGCATCTTTCAACAATATGTGCAGTCAGATAAAGATGCATAATTTCTTGGCATAAAAGTCAATGTATATTATGGCTTTTCAGAAAACTGTATAGGTTATTTTGGTTTTGGCATCTAAGTCCTGAGTGCCAGGTGACATTTTTTGCTACCTGCTGTCATGAAGATACATCTTAAAATGTCACAGCTCTAACTTTAGGTCTTGCTGGATTTTTCATGTTTGCCTGCCTCTCTCTCAGCTGATATCTGAACCTCTTGAGAAATGTCTGTGTGTGACCACAGTCCCGTCTCTGTGCAGTCTTACAAGGCCTAAGCATCAAAGATGGTTGTAAATGTCTTATAGATGGGTGAGAATATCTGGGGGCAAAGGAATGTAACATGTCAAAAATAGATACACAAGCTGAGCAACTTATATCTGAAGAAAAGGTCCCTTCTCCAGTAATCCCTCCGGTTTTTCCCACACTCTAAATGGTGTTTTCGTGGAAAAAGGGTGTTTAATTGTGTATGTTCTGCTGACATAGTGTTTGTTAAGATTATTTGAAGCACTTTACAGGCCTGTGCATAAAGCTAACAGTGCAGCAACTTGCTTGTTTTTTTTTTTTTTTTTTCCTCTTATGCCACTTACCTTTTGTCATCATCTTGTAGAAATTATCCACTTCATCTGAAGGAAAATTGTTCTTTGAATTCTGCTGAATGTGAACCTCAGTGGTTCTCACTGTCTGTTAACTCTTTATGTTACCTTAATGGTCTTTACAGTCTGTTTCCTTCCTGCAACCGAGGTTGGGGACAAAGTCACCTAAGATTCCAATGAGCAGTCAATCAACAGTAGGACTTGTTTTTTAGACAACAACTGGGGAAAAACATCCAGTCTGAAATATATTCTCTACGGTCATGTTTGTGGAGGTCGCTATTCAAATACAAATACAAGGCTATGTGGCTTTGACTTATATTGGGAGATCATCAGCAATAAGTACTGTAGTTACAGTACCAGCTGGCATTGTGGCCAGTTTCTTGCCAGTTGGATTCTATGAAAAAAGTGTTGCTTTATCAGTGATGTGATATTAGCACCTTGGTGTATATACAGTCTGAACTTTTTTTTTTTTAAATTTTGAATTAAATTGAAGCTCAGCAAGGGCCCTCTTTGATCAGAGGTCTCGGATATTTATTGACTTAATTACTGTGCTTGTTACTCTTTGGACAAGGGAGGAGTAGGCTTAATAATCCACTCCTAAACTTCTGACGGGGACACAGGGTTGAAGCTTTCTCACCCACAGGTTTTCTCATCGTCAAAAACCCACTGCTGGACCGTTTTAAGTTAGAAGACTGTGTGAAACATACAGTATTTGCTATGTAACTGCATATTCCTCTGATACAATGTTTAACAGCTGTGTTTGGAAGAAAGCAGCCTGGACAGCTTGAAGTTAGAGACTGGGCTTCTTACCAATGTAAACCACTCTTGAAATGTCACTATTTCTTTTTGCCCACCGGCCAACAAAAACCAACTCATGACATCACACACAACTTCCCAAACCCAAAGCTGCCCCAATACAATTACCTTTCAAAAAGTCAATATACAGTATATAACTTATTTTTGTGGTGGTAAATAATATCTTTCATCAAACGATTTATACAGAATTTGCATTAGTTGGCATGGCTGATTAAAGGAATAGTGCGACAGTTTGGGAAATTCGCTTTTTGAGAGTTAGCTGTAAAGATTGATACCAGTCTCTTGATACTACTCATGTCTGTACAGTAAATATGAAGCTCTCACCAGAAGTCAGTTAGCTTAGCATAAAGATTGGAAACAGATGGAAAGAGGTAGTCTAACACTGTCTAAAGTGTAAAACTAACATATTGGGGTTTTACAGGGTTTATGTGGTAGGCTATTTCAGGGAATCTTATTGAGGTTGCCAGGAAAGAAGAAAAGACTCCAGGAAGTGACTGCACTTGGCCAAGAAATAGCCCAGTACATAACCGAGCTAGATAAACCAGGGGTGTTTCTCAATACCAAGTACGCCAAGTTCGTACTTCTGTACTTGGAAGTTCAGACTTGGCAAGTTCGGCTCAGGAGAACTAACTTCAAGTGATTGGAGCATGCAGTCCTTCATTCTGCAATTGGAACAGCTGCGGCCTTGATGACGCCAAGGTCCCGTTTCAAGTCAGCTCTTTCTTAAGAAATCAACCACAAAATTTAAGTTTAAACAACTATATTCCCGCATAAAAAAACTCTTAAAACTGCATTCCGTTACACAAGAACAGCAGTATTACAACTCACAGTTGTGAGTCTTCTCCTCAGCCATTGCCGCTTGTTGGTGCGAAATGCATTCTGGGATAGCCAACTATCACAGCGACAACACATCCGGTATTTGATATATATATAAGCAGTTTCTCCCAATTTCTGCTTCTAGAGAAGCTAACCTGCTGCTGGGAGTAGCTTAATTTTTACCGTACAAAATTCTCATATCAGTACCCTAAATATGAAGCTAGAGTCAGGCGGCAGTTAGCTTAACTTAGCATTAAGAATGTGATTTGGTGTTGAAACACGCACAGCATGTTAAAGCCCAAGTCTCTTTATGTCTACAGCTGCATCTGGGTCAAACAGACATAACGTGCAAATAAACATCACTTTTGTCCGTGGTAGATACTTTAACGTTTCTTTAAACAGAATAATCACAATTGTGGCCAAATAAGTGTTTGCAGTTTTTTAGCGTAACCAGGCCTGACATTTACGTGATTATAAGCAATAAAATAAGCCGATGGAATATGTATTTGGTAGACCTATGTCTATTTTCCTTGTTTATATTTGGAATACAAACTGTAGCCTATAATTAACATGACTTACTGCTGAGTTATCTATAAAATAAAGACATGATCTCTTTTGCAACTATCCTTATGATTATATTATTTAACTTGCTGTGTACCAACCAATCCAGTCCTTTTCACCTCTTAAAATACCTTTAAATGGCCAATAATGCAGTATTCCACTTCCAGAAAGTGATTACAGCCTCTACTTATTCACTGAAAGGTAGTTTCTGCCTCAAAATGACTTGATTTCATTCAGAAGAGTTATATTTGACACATTATAAAACTGAAATTGTCCCCCTTTTTTTATTTCATATATAATAACACTATATTTTTTGATGACATACTGACCACCAAACCAAAAATGTGTTAATTTTACACTTTTGTACAGATTAAATAAATAAGATACAGCGTGTTAAATAGTGAGCTTTAGAAGTGCTGTTAGGGTTTTTCATTTTTAAACTCAGAGCCAGGCTAGCCGTTCCCACTGCTTATGGTCTGTCTGCTAAGCTAACTGTCTCCTGGCACTAGTTCTTAGCAAGAAAGCATATTTCGCAAAATGTCGAGCTATTCCTTTGAATCAAATTTATGAAGTCACAGAATTATGCTTATCCAAATACATCACAACGGCTCTGTGAACAACTTACTGCCTCATCTTTCAAACTACTTCTAAAAGGTTTGGTTTTTCAAGTCATATTAGACTTCTTCTTCATCCATCCATTCACATGCTGCCGATCTCTTAGTGACTTTCCCATGCACAGTGGATTCTGCCAGCGCAGTAACAATAGCCTTGGGTGGAGTGCACAGCTGAGCTGGAGCCTACAGCATGTGCTTTGATTGCTGGAAAAGCGGACAGAGCGAGGAGCCATCCTTTAGGAGATTTTGTTACTTATTTAATTGTCTGTATGCTATGCTCCAGACATGAGTTAAAAACTGTCCAATAACACTTATTAGCTTTAACCTGAATGAAAAACAGATGACTGGTTGTTTTGGACATTTATTGCACAAATGCACGATGCTCAACACTGGTCAAAACCATGCAAATTCTTACTCAAAATCTTGCTGCAGTTGAGTGTATGCATCTATAAACATAACAAATGCAACACTTGTTATGTCTTTCTATGGTGTGTAGGCTATTCCTCTTTCTTGCTTTCCCTCTTGCTCACCACTGCACCTCATTCTCTCTGCTGTATACTGGCATCAGCACTGGGCTTCGAGAGGCCTCCAGAGAGGGGGGAAGAATGGGGGGAAACTTGGAACAATATATAGGTAAATAAATGCTCTGTGTGAAAAAGAATGCCTTTCCAAAACAGACCCAAAGACCCCTCAGAGCAGCATGTGCCCCAAATAATGCCCTAATTACTCCTCTGATAATATGATAATTGTGCTTTAACCTCTTTCCATGTCACTGGGTTCACTGCGCAAACAAGGACCAGCACTCTGACACTGAGGGAATATCATCTGGGGCCATGAGGAGACTGCACGTGAAGAAACTGTGTGTGGTGTGGGGGGAGGGGGGTGTACAGTGGAAATACAGGATTCTATTCAATCCTGGTTCCAGATTTTCCACAATATAATTAAACTTTTGACGCCACTGTTTAGACTTAGATCAGAAGCTTAGGGCCGAAAAAAACATTAAGATAGTGTGAAATGCAATGAAGCTGGTGTGTGTTAAGCTAATCTGATGATATGGGCTATAATATGGCTATAAACCTGTGGATAGGACCTCAGCACCGTGTTGATCAGAATCTTTGGCTGGCGGGCCGTGCTGGCTGGAGAGCGGCCTGGCTATTGATACCAGATGAGAGGATGAGTCAAAATACTCAGCAGATGTGAAGGTGAATAGTAATAACAGGAAAAAAAGAAATCACATCATATCTTAAAATATATTGAATGGATTAAATAAATACATAGGTTGTTGGATATAAATATATAGGCTGTTGAAAATGTTTGCATAATAAGAGCTCAGTTCGACTCATATATTTCAATACAAGTATTCAGAGTTCACTCAGAGGTAGCTGATGATCTATTTGAGTTTGATCTATTTGATGTTCTATGTTACCATCATTTCCACCCTAATACCTTTAAATACTGAATTTCGGTGTAGTGTCCAGGCATTAAGCAGAGCACTGGACCAGGTATAGGAAGTAGAAATATTCAACTAATCTATCATGATTTATCCTCTACCTCAAACTCTTGACATCTTTCCATCCCAGTGAAACCTTCAGTACATTGAGGAAGAACAGCACTGGCAAGTAGGAGCTGAAATGTATGGATGGAGTGAAACGGAGGAGAACATCTTTGCTGTGCACCGCTCTTGAGTGATATATCCCTTGCACCAATTCCAGCACCTGAAAAAAGGCCATCACGTCCAAGAAGACGTTTGGGAAAGCACCAGTTGTCTGCAACGAGAGAGGAGGAGGAAAAGAGTGAGAGAGGAAAAAGGGGGAGGAAAATTGTTCCTGCGTCACGTTTCTTTAATTTGTTCACCAGCTGCCAATGAAAATGATGACCAGCAGAGGGATTTTTTTTCCTCTTGGCTCTGCATCTGCCCTAGCAAACCGCACAGCTGGAGCCACACACTGAACAAGTGTTATCTTTATAGTATAATGACTACGACAAAGAAGGCTGATAGGACACATGGACCTAGCTCTCACACTGATTTGGCTCATAAAACTGCTGGCTTCCTCCCACCCAGGAGTTTATGTGTATGGCCTGACCAGTGACCAGTAGAGCATGTGGGAAGTGCAAATTTTATCACCTGCATATGGAGCTGATGTGACAGCTTGACTGTTAAGTGCTTTTAATGATGTTAATTCAATCAGTAATGTGAGATTGAGGGTCCATATTACATAAGACAATAAATTCAACATACATCACACCAACAACATACATGATATGTTCTTGTATCATAATTATTTGTTGCTTTTGAGAACCCAGAAAAGGTCATTAATAGTCAATTAATGTGCTCCATCCTCCTTGGTGTAATTCATTAATTAATGCTGTCCTTTCTTATCCAGCAGCAGCGCAAACTTAAAGCAGATGTCATGATGAAATTGGGGAAGATTTGAGTCTCCAAATGATGCAGTGTTTCAGGTGACAAGGAGGGGTCTGTGCGTATACCACCGAGGCAGGCGCACTTCCTGCATCGTCCACTGCAATATATAAACCCCCAAAGACGGACTTCTCCTGAAACACTCAAAGTTTGCAAAGCGCATAAACTCCTCACTTGCAGCCCTCCCTCTCTCCAATCCATTACTGGGGCTTTAGGGGTGATACAGCCTTGGCAACGCGGGGACAATAAGGTGCCGCAGCGCAAGAAAAGGTAGGACAACAATTGTTTGAAGGAATGCCACTGGTATTTATGCCCCGTGTTGTAAAGCACGGGAGATTTGAAGAGCCTCTGAAATTTAACATACCTTATTTGCGCGCACCACGGCAATACGTTTAAGTTTGTCTTTTTGCTTTCTTTTCAGATCAGTCCAATAGCGCGGGATATCCTGTCTGCAGTTTCCTAAAACCAAATATGAAACCTCAGCTATTTGCCGTAGACCTAATACTTCTGTGCATATCTTGCGGAGCAAGTGGATTGGCAACGAGTATTCCTGCTGTGTCCGTGTCCTTGCCAGCCGCCAATTTCACCAATCTTGACGCAGCGCACAGCTATGGAACAGACACCACGACTGTTTCGAAAATCAGGAGGAAGCGTTATATTAGTCAGAACGACATGCTTGCCATTCTTGATTACCATAACAAAGTGAGAGGGAAGGTTTTCCCCCCAGCATCCAATATGGAATACATGGTAAGCGAAAACTTTCATCCACTTCATTCATTTTATCAAAGTGCACGTATTTCCACTCTGTGCGTCGTATTCCTGAAGCCATGTAACCTACTGTATACCTCTAATTTTTTATTATCATATGTTTATGTTGCTAGTGACCAAACTGCATGCATAAAGTGAAATAATTTGTCATAGGAAGTGATGGAGAATATGTATCTATTTTAATAGATGCAGCTTTGTAAGGAAGTAAAGTGACAAATGTCTTAAAGTTTCTTGGCACCTTCAGCTGTTCAGCAGATTGCACTGCAGTAGACCACAAAAGCAGTCACTTCCAAAGTAAAAGGATTCATGTATGCTACCAGCCTGCTGGCAGTGTAATATGGACAGAGTAGTAGCTGTCCTTGTAGACCCTTAGACTTTTAATTGAATCTATATTTTCAGCTGCAAAATAAAAAGCTGTTTTTCATAGTTAGGCGGTGTGATGCTCATTTAAGGATTTTGAAAGATTCTTCTAACATCAGCAACTGTTTCCGCTGAGCTGCCATATTTCCATTTAAAATTGGCAGCATCTCCATTCTCTACAGTTGCACTAGTAAGACCATGCAATGAAGGGGTCTCTTCCCTTGCTTTGACAAAACTGCTGCAGAATGAAGTAATCGGAGGAAGTCTCTCCTCATTCCTCCAGTCACAATCCATTCCCAGTGAAACCACACACGAGTGTGGCTGTTGTCAAGTTTGGATATCTGGTATTCTTAAGGGTATCCACCCCCCTGTCTATTCAATGAAAGAGTTACATGGGACTCTGAGCAACTAACTTTCTCTGCTTATGTAGCTGGCTTGATGGATGACTTTTGTGGCTTGCCATGGTAACACCTGTAATAGCGCTATGAACTCAGAAAGCGCCGACTCTTATATCACATCTCACTGCTGAATGAAGATCTAGTGTTGATATTTTCCATCAGTAATCTAATGGGTTTCCATGTTCCCACCATGTCTCTGTGCTTTTAGGTGTGGGACGACACCCTGGCTAAGACAGCCGAGGACTGGGCCCAGGCCTGCCTGTGGGAGCACGGGCCACCTCACCTCCTCAGGTTCCTGGGTCAAAACCTCTCTGTCAGGACAGGACGGTGAGTGACCTTTGACTCCCTTCCCCCTCCCCAACATCTGCTGCTCCTCTCAGGGAAGACTCTCTCTCAGCAGTCATGGTCGTTGCCTTGCAGCCCCCTTCGTCTTTCTCCTAAAAGTTTTTGCACTGTGACCCGGCGACTGCTTGAGGAATGCTCCTGTGACCCTTCATATAAACAAAAGTTGTGTTTTCAGTCATGACCCATGAGGACAAAGGCGCATCCCTTTAGTGGGTCTTGACTTTCCATTTGGAAACACAGGGCACCTTCACGTGTTCCTACACTTTTAGATTTTATCGAGGAACAACATGAAACCCAAGGGAATCCATCTTATTCTGAGTCTTGTGGTGCTGAGGGAGTTCTATAGTAAGGTTATTTTCTAAATAAAATACTAGACCTAATTTGTAATGTTGTTATTTTAACTTGCAAGAAATTATGCAAAAACAGGACTAAAATATTGTTTATCTAGTTTAACTAACTATAGACCTTTTCCCACGTTATTTGGAGTTCATGTGCTGGAGTTCAGATCTTTGACAAGAGTAATTCTGTGAAATATTCATGCCACAGAAAATCAGTAATGTGCACAGATAGGATGTAGTTTTTCAGAGGGCCTGTGCCATGATAAAGCTAAACGTTTCAAGCCGCCTTTAAAACCTGAATAAGAGAGACGCAGGAATCTTTATAAACATGAACTTATTCACATTCAGGGTCATGGGAGGCCATAAGGGGGCATGACCAGTAATATCCTTCTCAACAAGAAAATCGACTGAACTCAGCCCTTTTCTAAGGCAAGTCAGCGTTTTGTTGTGCAGAGCATGTTTGGATATCTTACAAACGAACCTGGTCGCTCTGGACAATCATGATAATTCAATCATTGTTAAGTATTAAAACTGTTGCTTTTTGGCTGCAAACTTTGGTTTGTGGCCAGCTTGTCAATTGTGGTTTGTATATTGTATTTCAGAACTTCAGGTTGTTTTATTCTTATTGTGGTCGGAGGGGCTTGAAGAATGTAGCAGATGTTCAAAACAACATAACAACAACCATTCATGGTAACACTCAGTTTGTGATTGCGTAATCCACAATGTGACAAAACATGACAACATTTTTGATCTTCCTTTTACTCGAGCTGCATGTCCTGAAACACCATAAATGACTTTGAAGAAATCTGAAAAAAAATCTACATCAAATTCACAAGGAATATTAAAAAGTTGGTGGCAACATAATAGATTTTAATAACTGTGGGAGGAAACCACAGCAACCGGAGGGAACACACACAAATATGGAAATAACAGAAAACTGCAAATGCTACTCACATGACAGGGCTGAGATTTGAACCCAGGACCTTCCTGCTGCGGACCAATGGTGCTAACCACTGAGCTGACATTCTGCCCCAAAGATACTTACGTGTTTCTGCTTTTCAAAATCACAGATTCACGTCAGGCTCTTAAAGGTTTCTGTTTTCCCTAAACCCTGAATATACTTGAAGCCAAACTGCACAACTAGCTCTTACTCTATTCCCCAGACATAATCAAGGTTTGAATCTCAGTCCGGTGACAAGGCCAGTCTCTATTAGTCGCTACTCAGTCATGATATGCACAATGTCGTTTACTGAACATGTCTGTCTTCTGTTCCCAGCTATCGATCCATTCTTCAGCTGGTAAAGCCATGGTACGATGAGGTCAAAGATTACTCTTTTCCGTACCCCCGTGACTGCAACCCTCGATGCCCTCTCAGATGCTACGGACCCATGTGTACACATTATACACAGGTATACAGACGACAATCAGTATTACGTATTATCACTGCTGAATTGCTGTAACAGTGGCATTAACTGGCCGCTGATCTGTCTTTTTTTGCAGATGGTGTGGGCAACATCCAACAAAGTGGGCTGTGCTGTTCACACGTGCCATAATATGAATGTCTGGGGTGCAGTGTGGAAACGGGCAACGTATTTAGTTTGCAACTACTCTCCTAAGTAAGTATACTTAGTAAACTGATGGTTAACTGTAGGGTTTACGTGTATAGTGTAAATTACATGCTGTAAGGAAGCCTGTTAATTCGAATGAACTTGTTAAACTGATGACGATAGGGCTCCGACAGGCACAGGCTGCTCTGCTCTGTGCTGAGTTGTAAAATGCCACCCATGTTGCTGGGAGATTCGGATAACCTCGATACAAGCCTTTACCAAAGCTCTGGAGACCCAAGAAACAGAAGAAAAACTCTCTAAAAAATTCCAAGAATCAAAGCCTGATTGGACTTGTGACTGACTTGTGACCTAGGGTCTTTAATCCCACTGGATGAAGGCATACGTAAGAGTAACAGGCTCAGGACATTGATGACCTATTTTAGCTTGCTAATTTCAAACCTCTTGAATCTGGATGGTGATTTCTCATTTGCTCACTAAGTACATATAGCCAAATAAGTGATTCTGCTGTTGACAAAACAATTTCATTATGACATTATTTTATCTCATCTCAAGGTCCATTGGGTAGTCATAATCACATCATCTTCATCAACAACAGATAGAGTTCTCCCCCCTTGTCATGGAGTTCTAGATGTTCAGATTTTCATTTTTTTAAGCACTGTAAGGGCCTTTGGACAAATTTTATCTTCAGATGAAGAGCATGTGGTCTAATTGAGAACTCCAGAGCAGCCACTAAATGGACATTAGGATTAGATTGTTTTGTCAACTTCTAATCAATGTGATTCCTCTTTAAAACCGACAATAAACTGTTTCTCTAGCTAACTCCTTGTGCACAAGTATCTTGACAATCCATATTTTCACCTTCAGCTCAACTGACGGTATACATGTTTCTGTCTTTCAGGGGCAACTGGATTGGAGAGGCTCCCTACAAAGTTGGCGTCCCCTGCTCCGCCTGCCCACCCAGCTACGGGGGCTCCTGCAGCAACAACATGTGCTTCCCGGCGCTCAAGACAAACTACCTGCACTGGTTCAAATAAACACAGGTTTCCTCTCGACATAAGCTGACAACCTACAGTACCACGGAGACATTATTTTAATCCCGTAAGGATTTGCACAACAGTCGTGGACCACACTATTTTGTATATATGGGCTTATTTAAAGACTCAAACATACATTTGAAGGCAGCAGATGATTAAGCATTGTTGACTTGTAAATAAACTGTAAAATAATTTCATTTGTACCAGAATTGCTATGACTATTTTAATTGATAATATAATTTATGAGTAGGCCCTTAAACACAGTTTATACTGTATGTGGTGCTGCATATACTTTTGTTCTCACTATACTAATTTACTATTGACAATGTGGTAATTAAGGACATAACCAGATCACAGCTGCTCATACCTGCTCACTTTGGTGCTATGGGCATCACACCTTCATGTTGTGTGTTCTGCCTTCACAGGAATGTTGTGATATAAAGATCAAAGCTTTTGACCTCAGAGGGTAAAACCTGCACCGGCAGCGTCAGCTTTGTAGCACACTTCATACTCAAGTCTGCTGCAACTTCCATTTGTGTCATGCAACAAATTCGCAAAGATTTGTTGACAAAAGTGCACTTACTGTAAACTGAAGATATATGACCAAACATTCAATGCTGTTTGTTTCAACATTCACACACAAAGCGTTTGCAGTTCTCATCTACACTGATTTCAAGGTTTGGTTGCAGTTTCATACTTCAAGGCATTTCAAGGATTTCATTCATATTTCATGTAATATTTATGCTAAAGAGAGCACATACATTATGTCTGATCCACATATTTTTTTATAATCATATATGTACAATATATTGGTATATTATATACCAATATATTGATATATTGGACAAATCCATTGTTGATATTTTGATATGATCACTGATGTAGTTTTTGGAGTTAGGCACTCAAGTGCACCTTATTTGTTTTGTGAATTTCCAAAATACCAGGAAATTTTTTCTTTTTGTACATGTAGATAATCATTCTACCTTGACTATCCCAAAACAAGTATACTGTAAGTTATTCATTTTTATATGGGAAAAAGTATTTAATTGATAGTAATTTTTTTATTGTTTTGTAAAAGGGTTGTAAATATATCTAAACTATGTAAAAATACTGAATATGGTTCATGTGCATGTCAACTTTTATAATGTTGAAGTAAATTCACTATAACGTAAATTAAATTTGGGACATTCCTTTTGAATGAAGCACTAGCATAATATTGGCAAGCGAATGCCTTAACATTTTAGCTTGTATCAATGCATCAGAATAAATTTTTTCCCAGTACAATCCAGCAGGGGAGACACGACATCAGTGTAATGGAAACAAAAAATCAACAACAAAAAAATACAAGCTTTAGTGGGAAATGCTGCATTGCAAAATAAGAAATTGACATTTTCCGCATTGACTGTATTTAAATCAACATTAACAACAAGCTATTTATGCAATGAACTGCGCTCTTCCTGTTGTGTTTTGTATTTGTAATAAAATTGTCTATTATGATTGTGTTCTTATTTATTTTGTACGATTCAACCCGTTTCGCTCTCCATTGTCTGTGCCGTCTTGTCTGAGCTCTTCCTCGTGTCTGATATTGATCAGAGATTCAAGTATCAATCCATCTCTTTGATTCTCAGCTTTCACTTTCAGTTAAAACAGCACCATTGCATGGTCCTACATCCTGTGTATCAAAGGCAGAGAGGGAGAAGAGAAAACATGCTGGGGCTACATCTGAATCCTAATAAGAGAAGGTTGATTTTGGCCCTGTCCGTCCGTGTCTACACAAATGAACAGACAACTGATAGGGTTACAGGGAACCCTCTTGTTTGAGTTTGTCCAATGAAACCATTGACCTTACTGAGAGGAAGAGACAGGGAGCAGAGAGGAATGCTAGAAGCAGAAAGAGGGTGAATGTTTGTCACTACCAGACATAGACTAAATAACAGTGTGGGCAAGGAAAGTGACAGAAATTGACATTTTCTTGCTCTACAGCTTTAAAATTGTGTGTAGACGATGATGGAGAATATAAAAGAGTCGGTAAGAGGTAGGGGAGCCATAAATGTTCTGATGTGTTGGGCAGATGTGGCAGCTTTTGCTTTTTTCTCCATCTGGGGTTGCAAGCTACAGTTCAGGACCAATCTGCATCAAAGCTATATGCATGGGATCAAAACATAAATGAACTAACAAACAAGACTACTAACATGTTTTGTTTGTTAGATAAACACCCGTGTTAATTCAAGCGTGAACTGGGCTACAGAAAGCTGTTCTCAAGACTGAAACATTTGCAGCACTGTAATGCACTTTTGGCAGGTTGGAATACAATGCCTCACATTTTCATACTAAACTTTGAACAGCATGAGGTTTTCAAACCACTTTCTGCACTTTATTAAGAAGCTTAATCTACACTGCCAGCCCCAACAGACCAGCGCACTCCCTGGAATCAACCAGTAGAGAGATTTCGAGGAACACATTAGTATGCATGAGAAAAAATCCTACTGTCTGAGCAAATGCCTGACCCGGAGCCAAAAAGATGATTGGTGGATGTTTAAAAGGCACGTCAGCGGAATGAGGAGCAAGATGCCATGATGAGTTAGACAACCTGCTGCCGACATTTACCTGGCTTATACATCAGTGGCTGAGGCTGAGCAAAGGTTAAGGATGTGGATTTGGGTTAAGATGAAAGCAGCCTCTGATGGTTCAGGGATAAGAACAGAAAAACACCTGTGAATGAAGTGTTAACTGGATAGGAATTAAATTACACTATAATTTCATTTTTGGTATGCTCACCTTCAGAGATGCCCATATTCTGCTCATATTCTTGTACTTATATTTATATTTATCTATATTATCATTCCTCTAGACAGTTCTTCAGAACTTCATTCAAACTTCAAATTAAATCTTTAGGAATGTTTTCAACTACCAAGCTAACACTTGGACTTATTTTTTCTCCTCAACTGACACTTCAACTACTTTCTGATCTTACACTTCTGATCTTACACAACTATTCACTACTCTAACTCACACAACTTCCACTGTTCATACATAGTTCCCTTAACTGCTTTCAACATACACAATTGAACCGCCAACACTTATACATCAATTTTGCTACATTAGTGTTTTTCCAGCTTTATTGCTGTAACATGTATTACCTATGACAGAAAATGAAACCCGGATTTGGATTAAAGAGGAGCAGACCTTGAGATAATCCAGTCGTAGTGCCTGATCATCCGGACCAGGCACGACGACAGGTCCCAGAGGAGAGGAAAGAGAGCCATGCTAGCCCAGCTTGGACTTAGAGTGTAATTTATACTTCTGCGTCGAATCGACGGCGTAGGTGACGTCGTAGGCTACGAGGCTACGCAGAGGCTACGCCATCGCCTGACGCGCACCAGACTGCTCCTGGCTAATATCCGGTCTTGATAAAATTGGACTCATTCTGGCCAAGCTGCAGGAAATCAGAGACTGTCTTGCCACCTGTATATATGTATATAAATAACGGTATAGGCCTATATTGTGTTACTTAATTTTTTTTATATGTTACTCTATTCTAATATAAATTAAACCATCTGTTTTGTTCTATGTGTGCAGCACAGGACTACAAACTTTCATTTCGTAGTATAGCCTGTTATATGATCCTTGATTTTAACTGCTTTCGTCTTTAACTGTTTAATTGTCAGTTAAAGACGAAAGCAGTTAAAATCAAGGATCAAGGTAATTTCAGCGGTTACACGTCAATTGACATTTCAACTGCTTTATTTTTTTTCTTTTCAACTGACATCTGCTTTCACCACTTACACATTCATACTACTGAAAATTCAAGTGTTGTCATCTCTTGCTCTTTGAATGACAGTTGAACTGCTTTCACCACTTACACATCAACTGACATCTTGACTTCATTCACCTGTCTTCAGCTGACATGTCAACTCCTTTCAGTACTTTGACATAGGGGTGTGGCGATACACTTAGCTTACTTAGACAGTATTTTAATACTATTTTTGAGAAATTTATAAAGATGAAATATATGACTGGGAAAAAAAGGTATTTTATTCGACCAAAAGTCAAAACAATGCAGCAGCATTTTGAAATGCTGTTTACACATTGTTCATGTCTTATCAGTCACTCTATTGCCGTTTATTGTCTCCACCAGGTACCTAAAATGTTGCTACACAAATGATTTAAAAGTGGCGGGGGCATCTTCTACGCTAATTGCACCCTCACACTCCAGCATGCTGATGTTGTGACAGAGAGAAGAAACAGAGATGTTTCGTCTCCAGTTGCTACAGCAATGAATCCAGTTCAACTGGCTTATGTTATTAGCCAGTGCCAACACCTACTGACGCATCTGTAAGATCATCTGAAGGTGCACCAGTTTTCCTAATAACACGTGTGAATTACGGACCTGTCAGATAAACTGTTATTGCTAAAACAGTTTTGTTTCCCTCAAGTGTGAAGGTGGTGAAACGTTTATTTGGAAAGAAGATGGAGACTACACAGGGACCACAGCAGGGTGAGAGATTATGAACAGAGAGAGGGCGAAGTTAAAGGAGTCCGTTTCCAAAATGTGCAAACTGCAATCCAACTCCAATAATGGCGAGAGGAAGAGAAAGAGTTTGATTGGGTGCAACACAGAAAAGGGGGGATAAATCTTTTGTGGAGGGAGCTTGTAGGCTTACTTATGTTTGCTGTGCAGCTGCAGAAAATCTCCTCTCTTCTCCTTACTTTATCTTCCTTCGTCTCGGTACTCTATAACCTCTCTGCCCTCCCTGACTTCAAGCACTGAATGGTTAGAAACTTGGCTTTCCTGTGCATCGAGGGGGATATTGGGAAGGCTTCTTTCTTTTCTCTTTTTCTCCTGTCCCTGTTGGAAGCACAACAACTATATTTATTTTGCTCCCCTTGCAGCTCAACCATCGGATATGTAGCATGTGCCCGGTCCAAGCCTCCCTCTGTCCTCAAACCTCCCCAAAATCCACCAATTCCGCAACAACTTGAGGACATCAGAATCGAGCTGGAGTTAACGCTCAGTGATAAATGATACTGTAAATATGGTTTTGGGCGATATTATTGACTTCGTTATCCCAGCATAAATAGAAATGAAATTGATCAGATGGGCCTGCGGAGGCGGAGAGTCCCAGCAGCGGGACAGGTTTTTACTACCTGTGCTTGTTTAGGGAGGAAAAAAAGTTCACTCGTTGCCAAACAAGCATCTCTTTTCTTCAGGAGCTGGGATGGATAGATCATTTTCATTACACAAAATAACTAATTTCCTTGAAAAAAACAATCTCAGCTCAAGGTCTCACAGCTTACTCGCTTGTTCTGGAGCTTTTTGATCATATCACACAGTCTTCATCCGCAGATGGAGCTAGCTCAATTATCATAAACCTGCAGATATTGAAACGTCTCATTATTCTGTGAACTTTGAGGACTTAACGGAGTTGTAAGCGACATTCACTGCCACTAAATGTTGCACTCGAGCACCAGCATCCCAGACCAAAACAAGCCTACGCTATGGCCTAAAAGACGCCTCGCTTTGTTAAATGCACTAGATTCAAACTGGACAGAAACACATTAAACTCACCAAAACCGTCTTGGTTAGTCTGTCCACTGTTCCAGCGATCACCAACTCTGGCTTGGTGGAAATAAACCAAATCAATCAACTATATTAATTCTTTGAAATATTCTGGCTCTATGCCTCAGCCAGCAGCCGCAAGACAGGCTGCAATGGCTGCAATGTAATCCATGCGGACAATTTCGCCCATCAAAGTAGCCTCCGTCCACTAAAAGTGCAACATGACAAAATTATGGAAAGGATCCCTATAGAGATGAACCTTTTTGTTAAACAGTAAGATCCTTTTTGTTTAACTAGAAACAGCTGTTATATCGCTCTCGCTAGTCACCAGACAACATTGGAAAACCCAATAATTTTACTTTGTAGATTACCATCAAACAATCTTCATCCAAACTGGACAGAAACAATTTCAAACTCACCAAAACAATCACCAATGATTGTTGATGATGAGAAAAGAAATAGCCGTTGTGTCGCTCTCCTCAAAACCAACAGTTTTCACAGCACTCACAAACACTAACATGTACGCACAGCCAGACCGGCTACCAAAACAAAGCACAGAAAAGCCCGGATGACAGCACATTCAGAGGGGGTGTGACATAATTCTCTGCTCAGGACGCCATTACTGAACTATATCTTTGTACAGCAAATAGTTGTTTGCTGGTATATTGCATACACAGAACCTTTAATGTTGACCCTGACAATTCACTCTTGAGAAACAGCAGTTGACGATAAAATCTTATCACAAGGTTCACTTACTTGTTCCAGAGCTTTCAAACATATCACACAGTATCACATAAAACTGTTAATTTCTATAACATTTGTCAAGAGAAAAGACAGCAGAAGTGCACTTAATATTATATCTGATACTATGTTTACATGTAATTTGGCAGGAGATTTAATAGAACACAATTTTTTCACTGAAATTGCGTCACACATATGTTACTTGCATTGTTACACACATTTTGACATGCTGTAGAGAAAACCATGCTGTAGAGAAAACCACAGATATTTATAACTTTTGAACTAAGGCAAACTAGCTGTAGGTCAGGTCAGACGGGAGTATGTTGACATATGTGTTTCCCAGAGACTGATGTCAGCTTCTTGGACCATGTTTTGGGATCTCCTCAAATGTTGGCATGAACATGTTAAAACCCCTTTGCTACCATAAATCTCTCGAGGCAGCGGAGTTAACCGCAGGGCACGATTTTGCTCTACTTCTTCTCGAGGTGGATGCCCTTACTTCAAACAAGGAGTAAAAAATACATCTTTTCAGGTACACAAATCATTTGCGGTGTCTCAGTTGTCTATTTTGGTCTGTAATACTGTTTATTTAGGATAGTGCCACCATGTCATGTGGGGAAAGGTTTCATTTCACCGAGGTTTTCATGGCTGAATTTACATGTACTCCCTGCGCTAGCAACACGAGCAAGCTCTGCTGATGTCCCATGCAATCAGCCACAATGAAATAAGACCCCATTTCAGTTGGAGCTGAATGGTCATGGTTATGGTCACTTTTCTCGTCTAGTGACTTTTCCTTGGAAAAGTAAGTTCCTCACATGGTCTAGTAAAACATAAATAAAGCATATCTGGCATACCTCAGTATAGATATTCCATTTTATGACGAAGGACATAAGCTGGTGTTATGTCATAAAACTGTATAGTCTATATTCACCTCATATGTGACATTAAAAGTAATCACATGTTGTCAACCCATCATGTCAGACGCTGGCACTCTGAACCTCCACCACAGTGGCTACAGTATGTCAAACCCTGAGACAGACTAGACTTGACCCCTTCTGGTTCAGTCTAAGGACATAAACTGAGGCACCGAGGTGGCCCATGTTTTGTGTTTGCCCTCCACATCCTACTGTAGTCTTTGTCTTGGACGGGGCTGCATTAGCCTCCTTGCAGGGACTTCAGATGAGCGACATCCTGCAGCTGCAAGATGTGGGCCAAAATCAATGTCCTCTCAGAAGCGCAGCACTGGGAAAGTGCAGCATAATCAGACAGGCTTTCCTCCTTTCCTCTAAACTCTCTTTTATACCTGTATTCAACAGGCTTTGATGCCTATACTCACTTAAAGCGCTTGACTTCTTTGCACTCATGATGTATTGTAGCATTATGTGAGTCCGTCTAATGGGTTGTTCTGCACAACCACAAGAAATTGACAACTCATAAAAACAACCCCAGTGAAGTTCATTTTCATATTTATGACTAAGTCAAACGTTTCGACATCATATGTGGCAAACCAAAACACATATCAAATCGAAGAAAATGCATGACTATTGCATTCTCTCCAGAAGATGATATTAGATGACATTAGACTGCATTAGGCACTATTGCAAAACGTCTAGGTTTCCAATGGCTTGCACCACAAGCAGCAATCCATGAAACATTCAGCACAGAGAAGCAAAACTCTGAAACAGTGTAATAGGAGCTTCTGGTAGGCTTACTTAATTGTAGGCTTCATGAAATCTGTCATAAAACAAAGGGATTGTGGGTACCCACATCTCCCCAGATCCCTTTTCCTCTACATTTCACATGTTAGTCTTTTTGTTTGCTCACTATCTTACTGTAATAGACTGGGAGATAAAGAAAGGCCTCAGTTTCGAGAAAAAAAAAAAAAAAAGAGTTGCCCTTGTGTTAAAAGAGTGGCGAAACTGAAACATTTTAGTTTGTCAACCTGAACCCGCCTCAGAGATGCACTTTGTCTGAAAGCCAGACACTGACACCTGGTGGTCACCTAGTTGTGAGGCAGGTCCAGACATGTTCTGACAAATTCACTTGAAAGCCTTATGTTGCAGCAACATCATGTGGAATCTACTAAAGATAAAGCCACTATTGTTTAGGAGGAATAACACAAGTGTAATTCAAGTGTATTGTAGTAAAGTATCTGATATTCTATGTGGAATATCTTGAACATGGACACAACATGCTGTGCATAAAAATGGAAAGTAAAAGGGAGGGAGGGACAGAACGCAGAAAATGTAATTAACATACTGAATGATGCTCTGGGTGGATGTTACAAACATGAAAGCCAGGGACAGGGATACAAGACATTTTAATGCATGCCAAAAATAGATTGGTTTATTTTAAAGGGATTCAATGTTAGTGTATTAACTTGTTTCATTTAGAAACATTACAAAAAGAAATATCCCTGATCATACAACAAGCCACAGAACACCTACAGTGTAACAGTGTTTTTCAGTGCTCACAGATGCATCAGCATCTCTTCACCACAAGGGGGTAGAGGCAGACAAACTTAGCCAAACTGAAGTGGCTATCTGAGGCAGCCTTCTGCTGAACACTGCTGATAATGTCACAAAAGCAATGATGTAGAACTACTGCCAAATGACCTTGATGCTCTTTACTCCCATTCCCACCTCGACCGTGTTCCAACGGTCTGACCTCAATTCAGCTCATCCAGGACCATTAGGGAGCAATGTGCCAGATAACGTGGGCCAACAAAAAGTGTTCTTCGAGAGTGTTTGTGCGGTTTGCTCTTGTGTCCAGAGGCTACTGTTGTGTGGATGCGGGGTCTGGCACGGCTGATGCATTCTGCTGGGTTCATAGGACTTTTCGCAAGACCACTTGCTGAATGGGGGAGGTACCGAATGGAGCATCTGGGCCCGTGGCTTAACAATGACTGTGTGGATGAGATAGAGAGAGCAGAGGGGAAAACTGCAAGGAGAGAGAGAGAGAGAGAGAGAGAGAGAGAGAGAGAGAGAGAAGCAGAGGAATGGAAGTGGAGGTTGGTGTGTGAGAGGAAGAGTGTGTGTGCACATGCCAGACAGAAACATACAGGTAGAGGGGAGGTCAGAAGGGAAAGAAAGGAAAAACTGTGAAATATTAAGACAGACAGCACAGCAGGGAGCACTGGAAAACAATAGATGCAATAAAAAAGAAGGGATGATAGAGCTGCTAACACAAGAAGCCCAAGCATGAAATCATTTATATTGCTCTACTGCAGGCACAAATAGTGTATATTTACTGGCAGCCATTGTAATAAACATTAATCAGAGAATGTTCCATCTATTACAGATGGCTTGACCTAAATTACCACACTGTAAATCATAGAAATCTCTGAGCAGTTGGTAAATATTTCTTTTATCCACACAATTTCATCTTCATGGTCTGGGTCAGAGATGTACTCTTACAGTCACTCTTTGTGTATTTCAGCCGTAACCTTAATGTAATGAAAGTCATTTTGTATTCCAAGCCCATAAAACTTATTTTGAGTGTTTAAGATGATTGCATGTTTTATGTATTGACTCATATATTTATGTTATGAAGGCATGTGTACCAACACACACACACACACACACACACACACACACAAATGCACACCCTGTCACTCGTTTGCTGCCTCACCTCTCACTCTCTTACTGTCAAACAGACACTGATATATGCACTCGCTTCCTTCCTGTCACACGCACACATCTAAATGTAGAGAAACATTAATTCTATAGCAGATGAATGAGTGTTTTCGGCGGTGCTTCCCTCCCGGGAGTTGTGGGCCAAGCGAGAGCGTTGCTATTTCAGCTGCGGTGTAAGGGGAGGGGGGGCTGCCTGGTCTGACCGCAGAGAGAGGGCCGCTGCTAGGACTGTGGCCGAGGCCCCTGCTACTGACCCAGGGAGCAGACAGTAAAACCTGGGTTTATGGAAGTTCAGAATGCGGTGGGTCCTCTTGTATCACTTTCTGTACATACACAGAAGTAGGTTAGACAGCAGAGGTGCCCTGAAATAGAGGGTTTTATATTCATCTATAGTTTTCAGTACACACTGATCTGCCACATCTTAACTAAGGGCAGTGCAGGAATTTTCTATAACTACAAATAAGTTTTTACTCTTCTACATTTAACAGTTACTGGTTACTTTTTGGATTTTCCATTAAAAAAATTGATATAGCTCATGAGACTTTAAGGCCCAAAGAGGTCAAATGATCCAATATTATATATAACTGTAGCTATATACATTTACTCTCTATAAATCTATATCTATCTCTCTCTCTATATATACATATAGATAGATATAGATATATCTATTTAGATATGGATATATACAAAGCAAAGATTAATCACCCAGTAATCATTTCACGGCCCCTCAAATGTATTTTATGACCCAGTGGGCCCAGCCCCTAGGTTGGAAACAACTGTATATACAGTAGTAATAAAACTAGCTCCACCTCAACCAGCTACCACAGTAAAATCCTATTTGTGCACTGATGGATCAATATTAACAACCTAATGCTGTAATGTATAAGAATATATCATACACAGGGGCCAGTTGTCTGAGGAATGAGTAGCTCTACTTGTTACTACTACTAAATGTACTACATTACTACTTGCTAAATGTAGCTGACTTTTACCGAAGTAGGATTTTAAATGAATGCTTTTAACTTCTAGAGGAGTATTTTCACATTGTGGATTTGCAACTTTTACTTAAATGATGAGTATTTCTTCTACCACTGACAGTAGGATTGTTAAAGTGGCGACTGTATTGTACAGTTTTAAGTACAATAGCATGTCCAAGCCTTTCACCGCACAATTTGTCTTTACTAGTTTCCAGTGACCATGCTGAATCTGATATCTGACACAGATTATGAATCCTACAGAGCTCAAATATATGCATAATTGAGAATTGTCTATTCAGTCCCTCACTCACATGGGTAAGTTCTAAGGGCCAAAAAAAATCAAAAAGCATAGAAACATCAGTGAGTCATGGAAACAAGGGGAGTTACTGAAAAAGACAGAGCTAAGTCACTGCCGGCACATGTTCGGCTTGGCCAGTGTTTGGTTTATTAGTTTTGTCAGGTGAAATACAAGAAGATTGTGTGTCCCCCTGTGGAAAGTACAGGGTGCAAACACACAGAGGCCTGGTGATTAGCTACTGCTTCCACATGTGCCACAGCCACCAGTGAAAATGAGCAGATGACAAAAGAAAAAACCTGCCTGTTTCCATTATGGAATTTGCACTGTGTTGCGGTGGGAGGGGAAACAGTGACGACAAGTTCAGGGTTTGGAATTAACAGAGAGTGTTTGTGTTTTAATCCCCCCAAGGAGTCACCTGTTAACAGTTACACTCGGGAGAATGGGGCCACTTTTGCTGCCAGGCCCCACAGAGGAGGCAGATCTGGTTTAAATTAATGTATTTTTGACCAAAGCCAGTTACCAGGTAAGACTGCAACAGTCAACAACCTTTAAGTGCATGTTACTGTTCTGTGGAAGAAACATAATCAAAGAATAACAGAGATACAAACAGCAAAAACGGAAGTATTAGTAATACTACTAAAATCAACTATATATATAGACTTTCTGTGCATTTTAGCGTTTAATTTGCACAACATTGGAGAAAAAAAAAGATTCCGCTTATAATATACTGTAGATGCACGCGCATAGAGGTCCCGGTGTCCCGGCATGGAACGAGTGGGCCGTTTCCAACCTTTTGGAGAGGCGTGGTCAGGGGCGGCACTCTCCAAGTGCAGCCAAGTTGAGGATAAAATGTGGATAAAGTGATGCTTTAACGGCTTTGGTACAAGAATCCCGAAAGAAGAGATACCCGCTCTCTCTTTCTCCAGCGGATGAAAACGGAGCAAGGCGACCACATCACATCTTTGATTGACGTCATACGGCAGCCAGCGACGGGCACCACCGCTCCACCTGAGCTCTGCAACTTACTTTGAAGGCAGATCTTTTTTCCCTTCTTCTTCTTCTTCTTCTTTGCTGTTGAAGTTTGCTCACAGACAGATTTCTTGCCAGGAGCTCAAGACGCGGGCTGCATTCCAATTCATTAAAGGTAAATTATTTCCAAAGTCTACATTAAGTCACACCACTCCATTTCTGTTTCAATATACATTAGCCTACTCTTCACATTTTCCATGGGCTATTGGCACGTTCAATCAGCCTCTGTCAGCATTGCAGCATGCATACCAAAACGTTCAACGGTAATGTTGTTTATGTTTGTATACATGCGGTATTGTGAATACATTAGCTCAATTATGCATCATTCTGTGCACTTCACTACATTTATTACAGGTTTACTGCTTAATATGATTTGAAATGCTGCACAGCTCCCAAGCTGTCTTTCCTTTTTTTTAAATTTAGGATAAAGTTGTAAAATCTTCAAGGAAGTTCAACACTAGTGAATTCTTTAATTGACCTTGCTGTCTGCCAGCTTAACCCCCGGTAAACCTCATGAGGTTACCCTTGGCACTGCACTAGACTAAATGTCTGCAAGCCAATGCACTGTCCTCACCAAGTTCAATACTGACTTGAAGTTATTCAGCAAATTTGATACAGAACACCAATTTCAATCCTTCCAATAATCCTGTTTTTCCTCTCCTCTCGGCTCCTTCGCCAGTTCGCATTGTAGACGAAGAAGAGTGTATCCCCGCCATCACAATCTTCAGCGCTCACCAGGATGAGGCACGGATCTCCGCACTGGCTGAGGGGCGTGTGCCTTCTCCTGCTGCTCCAGACGGCCAATTCCATGGTGATGCTTCCAAACTCAACGGGCTGGGAGCAGATTCTGGACAAGTATCTGAACGAGGACGGGGACTGGTGGGAGGCCAAGCAGAGGGGGAAGAGGGCCATTACAGATAGTGATGCTCAGCTCATCCTGGACCTTCACAACAAACTCAGAGGCCAGGTTTACCCTCCTGCTTCCAACATGGAGTACATGGTAAGTGCATGGAGGAATCCCAGAAGAAGTGCATTTATACTCCATGCAGTTTATATGTGTTAAAACACTTTGACCCGATTGTGTACTCCTAAAGAGTATTGAACACCTGTGGACCATATAGCTTAGTGAACTGACCCAGTCACCAGACCGGCTGGCACTTGGCTCACACACAAGCAAAATGCCAGCATCTATGCACCTTCACACATGACCCACTCCCTCAACCCCCCCCCCCCCCACACACACACACACAGACACACACAGACACACACAGACACACACAGACACACACACACACACACACACACCACACACACAAGTCTGTACCCATGTGACTTTGATTGTTTTGCCAGAAGAGAAGAATTCCACTAACTTGCCAATGATCACATTACAACTGCGTATTTGTTTTTTTTAACTCGTGCTAAGAGATTTGTTTGACTTTATCCGTTGGCGAGCACGTGCGTGTACAGCACCAGATCACAGCTTTTCACAGTGCAATTAGAATCAGAGAATGGCACCAGGTCTTGTTTTACCAGCTGTCTACCCCCCACTGAACACATGCACACACTCACATACACACACACACACACACACACACACACACACATACACACACACACACACACACAGGCCCACCACAACTTCTGAAAGGCTGTGCTCCACAGATCTGGAACTTTTCCAAATACACTACGTGTGTAGTGTTGTGTCCTGCTTGACCGCCACAGTGCATTGCCACCAACTGTACTTAGACGGTTAAAAATCAATACAGTGTGCAGAAGGTAATGAGGTTTTATCATTCTTTCATCTCCCTTAAAGAGCTACAGAACAAAAGGCAGTATTATTCTGTGGTAAAGGCAAATAAACAGTTCCTGCTGGGGGCCATTGCTGGACTGTGTAATTGTATAATTGAGAGGTTGGACTTGAGGACCCCGTGTATGTGTGTGTGCGCGTGCCCATGTACATATGTGTGTGAAAGCACCACTCTGCCTGGCAGGCTTCTGGTTAAGGCACACTCTAGTGGAGAAATGCTGAGCCAGCAGTGCACAGCTCCTTTCTACTGTCTCCTGTTACAGTTGGCTGTTTTGTGGGGTTTTTTTAGCTCCAGGGGCACCCAGGGGTGAAATATGGAGAGGCATGCAACAAGAGGACGTGAGGTGAGAGAAAGATAGTGAAAGCTAGTGAAGAATAGAGTTGGTAAATAAAAATAGAGGCGTAAAAATGACAAAAGGGATTTGCACATAGAAAGGAGAGGCAACGAGAGACAGATGGAGGGACAGAAAATAGCAAAAGATGTATCCGAATAATTGAAAAGAAGTTGAGGTTGAATGAGTGTGAGGCAAGAGGAAATGAAAAAGAAAAGATGGAGACATTTGGAATGGGCACAAAGGAAAAAGAGACAATGAATTGTAAGGAGATGTGCTGAAACCTTATGTACAGTGCTGTAGATGTCAGTATCTTCCAGGCAAGAAACTGTTCAGGTCACATGTAAAGTGGATTTTCTGGGCTTTATTTTGGAAGGGGCTCCATATTTCTCACATTTTCCTTCTGTCTGTGTTGAACTGCTGTCACCTTTCAGAAACCTCACAGCTTCACTGTACTGGAAGACTTCGTAGACATGCTCCCCTGCTCTCCCTACACACTCATGCATGCAGATGCACATGGACACACACACACACACACACACGCGCAAATACCCCTGATACATGCATAGCCATTCACTCATCAGCTTTGTTATTCTCTGCCATTGTATTAAACCATAACCCGGCTGACCCTCTGTGGCACTCATCATAGAGACTGAGACTGAGATAACATCAATTCAAATCCCCCTCTTTCCTCCCCCTTCATCTGTTTTCCTTTTCTTGCTCTCTCTCTCTCTCTGCCTCCCTCTCCCTTATCCCTGTGGCTCCGTTCCCATTCTGTCATTATCCAACACAGGGGCCCAAAAAATTCCCCGGATAAGCATTCACACTCCATAGCAAGCCACAAAGCTTCAATGCTCTTTCAGAAGGGGGACAGCGGTTCTGCCTCTCACTCAAATGTTGACCCACAGGTATAAACAGAGGAGTGTCAGTGTTTGAAGCGCTGCAAGACAAACAGATGGCATCCTGGGAGAAAGGGCCCCACCTGCCTTGATGTTTAACTTGGCTTTGCTGGGCTGCACTCAGGTCTGAGGTAGCAGCGATGTTGGTGCTTTAAGATAAAGCTGGATTGACATTTTTCAATGCAGGATGTGTCAGAGTAGTGCTGCAAGCGTCGGCCGTTTTAATTCATTGCTGGATAATGTGGTTGTCCAATCAGACATTAATTAAGGTCTAGACTAATACATTTGCCTCGAAATTAACTTTGCCCAAGATGTTTAATTATGGTGATGTGGACAAGCATGTGAAACAGTATATACAGAGCTTAGGTCTGTTAGCTCTGTTAGGAAACAGATTAATAATATTGCCAAATACATTAGTTTACAGTCATTATCAGACTCCAGTGGCAAAAAATTAAGCAGAGCAGTCCAGACATCTTTTTTTCCCCAGCAACTTTCTGCAACTTCTTCTGCAGATTACCTCAGAGCTCCCCGGCCAGCTGAGATTGAATCTCTGCAGTGTGTCATGGGTTTTTCCCCGGGTTGTTCAGTTGGTTTTACCCAGAAAACCTCCAAAGGGAAGGGATGTCTGCTGGCTTCTCTAGAAGTAAAGAGCAGCCGCTGAACACCATAGTATGGAAACATTTTAGTCCTTCCAAATCACATACTGTAGCTCCAGGGAAGCCAAAAGGACATTATCCCAAAAGGGCAAAGATGCTACCCTAATGTCACAAAAATGGACGCCCCCCAGGCCTCACTTGCACCAGCGGAATCCTGTCCACAAATATCACAAACAGGAGAGGCCACAAGGTGTACCCATGTGGGAGTCCAGTGCACACACTGAACGTGCTTGATGTAATGCCAAGAACGTAAACATAGATTCCTGCTCTAAATGCACTTACACTGAATGCCTCCTAATAGCACCCTCCAGTAATACTGCAGGGAACAAGGTCATAAAACTTTCCAGAGAAGCACAACACATGTTGATCGAATTAGCAAATTCCAATGATCCCACAATTATCTGTGAAGCTTTATGCTCAAGATGACAGTCCTGTCAACCTGAGGCTTGACTGTTTTCCTACTGTTGTCTTACTTATCCTTTGCACACCTTCGCTCCTGGAAAATACCTTCTGGTTCCAGTGACGGTATACCAAGGACATACCCATGTTTTCTATAGAGCAAATCTGAATCTTACAGTTCTACGTCATCTCCGGATGGGAATGTTTTTTGGGTTTAGGAGTTCCTCAAAGTCTTGCCTTCCATTAATGACTCACCAACTTCCTCTAAAACCTCTGTGGAGACACTCAAAAGTCATCGTTTGTAGTGAGTTTTATCACTGCTGCAATTCCTGCTCCTTTGGTCTGATTCTGGAGTTGCCTGTGCCATCAAGGCTCAGAAAGGCCTTCGTCTTCAGTTACTTACTGCTACTGTCCAGCACCAGGTTCTTGGAGAACCACCAACCTCCATTACTGATCAATGAAATATGAAAAGGAAATGTGGGGGAAAAGAGTGCTTCTGTGCAGCTTTACTCACTGTTATATTTTGGTAGTTCATTGGCTGATATCTGGTAGTTGTAAATTATTGATAATATTGAATATAATGATCAAATGACTGTTATCATTATTTCCAACTTATTATCAGACTAAATCAATAGCAGGCTATTTACTTGTATGGCTCACTTATGATGCCCATTAATTGAGACAGCTTCCTGTTCAAGTCAAGCCAACAGTAACTGGCTGTTCTGGACAAACTATGATCTGTTATAACATGATAATGGAAGATAATGGTATTCACTGGTTGACAAAATTCAGACAATGGTCAGCCCCGGGACCTTCGATGTGAGTGGATGTGGGGTGGAATGCACTGAATGAAACACTATCTGCTCTTAATTGCTGTGGGAAAGTATGGAAGTAGTTTGTGCAGTCAATTTAACAATTTTCCTTAATTCCATGTACATTAATTTTACTATTGATGACTTATTAGGTCACTCTTTTGCCTCCTTGTCTTCCCTCTCACATCACGTTATCGCCTCCTCTCTTCTATTCTCTGTCTGGTATCTTATTTAACGTACTTGTTTTTTTCTCAACTTCACTTTCTCCAATTCCCATATCTTTTCCCTGCTGTTTTAGTATTTCTCTGCATGCGACATTGATTATGAACAGGAAACCCAAACTTGCAAAGGAAGTACACCTCTGCACCCTTTGGAATGCAACCAGATGACCAAGGAAGAGCGAGAGAGAAAAAAACACCCAGCCGCAAATGAAGTGTTAAGCGAAATACACAATGCTGTGTGCACAGCGCTGAAAGACTGTAGCAGGGGAGGCGTTTTTCTTTACTGGCCCCAGCAGAAGTGCGTCCAGGGTGGGTGGTGGGGCGTGAGTTTTGGTTACAACACCTCCCCTGCTGGGCTAACTGTGCAAACAGCAGCTTGACAAGCCGGCTGCACTTTGCACCAAATTCAACAGCTGAAAAATACGCCTCTCGACACTTTCTGAGGCTGCTTGCTCTGAATTTTGTAGGACTCAGCTGGAAGAGTTCTGCTTGTATTTAGTGTTTTTTAAGACATGCTTCTTAGAGCATCACAAATCATGTCTTTGTGGAAACCGTAATCAGCCACATTCCCATCCAAGACTGTAGCCAGAGTTATGGTCAGTTTTGGCTTGTAACCTACTGTAGTTGTGGCCTAAATGTTTTCCGACCCATAACCATTCATTAATGGTCAAAAACATTGTGTTGACCCTGCTCAAGTACAGAATGTCCTATGTGCTGTGGTTTGCAGACCCTTTGGCAGTTACCACAGTGCAATGCAATGTGTTTCAGTCTGCTTATCAGTGTAAACATTGATTATTTTTCAGTGCAAGGAGGTCACTGGTTGAGAAAATGATGTGGACAGAAATCAAGGTTATAGCTGAACGGCTTCCCTCTGCATTCTTCCACTGCAGATGATGAACAGGCTTAAATCTCTTCAGTGTTTCTGTTTCAGCTTTTGTGAGCTATTACAGTGGAAAACATGGGATTTAAAAAACAGATATGACAATACTGACATGCTTACATTTAATTGCAGCTCACTGCAGACGGAGGTAATTTCTGAGCAGGGATAGAGTTTCACGTAAACAAATTCTCATTCCTGTTTTAGTCCTGGCTGTGTCTATCATCATTCAGCCTATGCAAGAAGAGGTTGCTATAACACTGATTTGCTCCCTCTTCGCAGGTATAGAGATGAATGTAAAATATGCTCCACACCTCTTAGAGTTTATTTGTTCTATATGCCAGTTATGTTACATTTCTACAAGTCTTTTTGTTAAAATTGGACATAACACACTGCGCAATCACAGCAGGGTCAGCCAATATTTCCTTGGTGGTGTTGATTTAAACAAATACGTCCTCTCAACAGCCAACAGGATTCCCAGAAAGAGAGCTGAAGAAACTGCTCAGACTTAATTTGCAGCGATGCCAGACATCCTGTTGTTAGGTAGGTGGTAGGCGTGTGTTTTGGGAGTAATGCAGAGAACAGCAGTTGTTTCTGGTGGGACTGAAAGTGGGTGATGGAGATGGAGGGGGAAGTTGGTGGAAGCAGCGGAGTTATTTTAGTGTCTGTTATTGGGTGACATTTCAGTGAGGCTTCCTGGGCCCATTGTGTGAAATGTGAAAACTTCTGACACCTCCGCTGGTTTCCTAATGCATGTGCTCAACACACACAAACACACATTTATGCACACACACGTGAACTAATTGACTTTCTCGTAAAAACCTGTCACATTAGAAATGCCGTGCTGAAAGTGAAACTGAAGGTGTGCAATTAAAGGAACATAGAGTGTCCTTCGGAGGAATTACAGCTGGTGTTATTCTAACATTTTTTATGGTAGAATGTAGGTCAGCAGAGAGGAAGGACACTCTTTGCATTCCCAGAAAACCCCAGAATGGGAATATGATCCCTTAGTATCCGAAACCAGAGCCAAACTTAACTGAGAGGGCAATTCAGAAAGAGGTAAAGTGAAACAAAAGCTTGCACCCAGACATCTCACCAGAGACATATGGAAGGTATTACTTAAGGAAAAACAGCTTTTGCATTTTTTGAATAACACCCGATCCTACGGGAAAACCCATCTGGGGAAAGTCATCTGAGCAGCAATAAGAAAGTCTAAATGCTCTTTAAACAGCAGCAACACATCACCATAGTTATGCATTTAGTTTAGAGATTAGTGCACTTACTTAGCCATAGTAGCTCATAGTCGCTATGACTTATCATAACATATAATAAGTAATTCTTGTTCAGTATCTGTTGAACATTGAGCTGAACAAACCCTGTAAGGCAGTGATACTCTCTGGTTACTCACTAGCTGTTCTGTGACCTGGCAATGCAATATTTTTGCACAAGTTCCATTAGTAGCAATAAAAGTGGCTTCTTCTAGCACGGGATTAGTTTATTTTCACTTCCCTTAAAATATAATCTAGAAAACTACCTCATACTGTTTTTCCATCTCATCTCCTACAGGAATGGGACACAGAGTTGGAGCGTACAGCAGAGGAGTGGGCAGAGACCTGTCTGTGGGAGCACGGTCCTGCCAGTTTACTGCCACAGATTGGACAGAACTTGGGAGCACATTGGGGCAGGTAAACAATAATTCAATACACTTAGTTTCTGCAATTAAGGTATTGGAAATAGGCATCTATGTGTGTGTGTGTGTGTGTGTGTGTGTGTGTGTGTGTGTGCTGAATATTGTACTTCTTACTCCACTATGATTATTTGACAGTTAGAGTTACTTTTCAAAAATTACGTGTTCTTAAAGATTAAACTGGTTGTTTCTGTCCTCTTTTGCTTGTGACCCCTTATAAAAATGCAGTGTATGGTTGGGGTTTCATGTTTCAGATGTCTGAGTGCCAGCAAAGAGAGATTTCCTCTGTAAACTTCTAGTTTTATTTTAATAAGAGGGAAATTATCTAATATTTCACAAAAGGAGCAAAGATTAGAGAAAAGTTTTAAAAATGAATACAGAATGTTTAGCACAATTATGTTTTTCTTCTCTTTTGACCGCACAATCATCTCTAAACCCCTCAGATTTATCTTGTTATTTTAGTGAGCTTTTGTGTAGCGCAACTGCCAGCTAGCTTGTTTGCCAAGTGTATGCTACTGTTTTACTTTATATGAGACATTCAGCAACATAAAATGCATTAAATCCACTTGTTTCACTCCTTATAAAACCACAATTGTGTCGTTTTTACATTTACTGGTGTATGCATAATGTTCATACGTGGGACATATTGATATGCATGTGCTACCAATGCCGCTGGTAGCTGTGTAACTTTGCACAGCTACCAGCGGCATTGGTAGCGGCATTTACCTACTTTACCTACATCCAGGTGCTAACAAACCTGTAAACTGCTGCAAGAGGAATCACACACAATCCAGACTGTATTGCATGTGTTAATTTGTTTGTTCATTTGTTCACTTAGTCCCCCACAGAGCATCTGAAAACAGCAGTGCTTCACATAAGAGACTCTTGATCCACATCTAATCATATCACTCCACATTCAAGATGTCCTTTTGCTTCTAATCAGATCAACTTGAAACACCTGGTGACAAATCAGTGTCAGTCCTCGGTTACTGCAATTTATTCAGAGAGCTCAAATGTTTTATTGTCAGCAAGAAGCTTAATGGCTGTCTTAACAGATGTATTTACATTGCTGTGGTTACCAAAGGGTGCTAATTACAGATAACTACATATGTTTGTTGAATAGATGAGCGCAGTCTAAATTATTTTATCTGTTGATGCATATTCTGTATCAAATAAGTACTCGATTACTTTGTTTGGTTTGTTCAGTGTGCCCTTGAGTCACTTTTTCACACCATATTTTGAAATCATGCAGGCTGTATCTTTTACTACCAACTGTATCTCTGTATCTATAACATTATTTATAAACTTCACAGTGTGGATACATGTCAATGTTAATTAACATTTTAAATTGACAAGAGTTGCTTTGTTTTGCACTAATAAAACATCATTTAATTATGTTCCTAAAACTTAAAATTGACCTACTGCTTGTCATCTACTGCATGAGTATCATGTATGTGCATATAAAACACATTCTCATCCCAGGGCATCAAATACTTTTTTTGGTACTTGACGTACAAGGTACCCTTAAGCGTTCTTATAAAACGCCTTTTTAAGATGCGGTTAATGTTGTGAAATGGTTGTAGTTTGGTTAGTATTTAGCACCAAAACTTCTTAGTTAGGTTTAGGAAAAGATCATGATTTGGGTTGAAATAAGTACATTACGTACGTACGTATGTAATATTAACTTACTTAACTTAACTTAAAGCTTTAAATGACTCATCTTTAGCTATGCTACTTCACCTGATGCGGATGGGTTACAATGGAGATAGAGTAAAAGCCCAGGGCTACCCAACGAATGCTGAAGGGTACCTTGTGCATCAAATAAGCAGTAGGTATTTGATGCATAATACCAACTCCTACACCATCGGAGACACAACACAATAGAAATGTTTTTTGGAACGCTATCATCATAGGTATGCTTACTCATCCCGCCAGGTTTCGTCCACCCACGTTCCATGTGCAGGCCTGGTATGATGAAGTGAAAGACTACTCCTTCCCTTACCCTCAGGAGTGTAACCCCTATTGCCCCTTCAGATGCTCCGGTCCAGTTTGTACTCATTATACACAGGTAGATCATACCCTTTCATCAGGATCATACCAGTTCTTTAGGATTTTATCTTTATCCTTTTAGATATTTAAGACTTTATAAACCCTTTTCATGGTCTGTATTGCCATCCTTTTGCAGCTGGTTTGGGCCACCAGCAGTCGGATTGGCTGTGCCATCAACATGTGTTACAACATGAATGTGTGGGGACAGATTTGGGCCAAAGCCGTCTATCTTGTCTGCAACTATTCACCAAAGTAAGTACATTTGTTGTGATTTTCTTTCACAGCTGCATGACTGATATACAAGGGGGGTTGGAAAGCAACATGGGTTATCAGTTTCACTTGAGTAATGTGTTCTGTTCAATACACCTTGCTTTTTATATGACCTGAACAGGGGAAACTGGTGGGGCCATGCACCTTACAAACATGGGACCCCGTGTTCTGCCTGTCCTCCCAGCTATGGAGGAGGCTGCAAGGACAACCTCTGCTACAAAGGTATGTGTGGGGATAATAGAGAAAGACAGAGTTAGAAATCCTGGGGGAAAATACTAAATTACTATACCCTGCTTTTGTGACTTTACTTGAAGATGACAGCTCCAACCCTCCACAAGAGGAAACGGAAGAAAACAACTTCATTGAGCCAGAGGCCCCCCGTACACCGCAGAAGCCGCTGTCTAGGGCCTCCAAGCTTGAGCCTCCCAGTATCCCCGCCCCAGCCCCCACCAAACCCCCCACAGAGGACCTGCATAAGAATAAAGTGGTCAACACACAGCAGATGTGTAAGCTGCCATTTAACTGTTTATTCTGGATCTAGTTTAAGCTCAAAATGGGGGTTTGTTGGATCTGGTATAGGGCTGGGACGTGCACAGATCACTTCAACTAACAGGAAAAGGAATCTTTCTTTTGAAAAATTAGGTTAAAACCAGAGATTTTGTGAATAAGCAATAATGGATAACAAGCAAAAAAATAGGCCTTGACCAGAAATATTTTTCTTGCAATTTATCTTAAATTGCCTTGATGTTCTGTAGCCTTTATCTGTCATCTCCCTGATTACCTCTGACAGTTTCTGAAGTGTGCTTAATATTGCAAGTCACTCTTTAGAGCAGGGAGGGGTAGTCTATTTTAGCATGATCCCCTGAGTGTGTGTTTGCTTTTGGCCGGCTGAGAGGGGTTGAGGGGTGAGAGGGGCTCGCTGTGGTTTTTAAATGGCTTCCTCTCTGCAGTGTAAGGGGCCTGTGCTTGTAAGCTGAGACACTTCCTCCAGTATTGCTTAACTCCCTGAACCTTGTTGCAGGAATTCCTATCTTTGGTCCTTGAAGCATCACAAGAATGGGCTTCACTGGGTTTCACTCAACTCTGGCTTTTAGAAACTAGTCGTCTGCATCAGAGCAGCCAATGCATCCATGTTGGTTCCTGTATGAGAGCTGAAAGGCCTTATGTTTATGTTTTTCAGCCCAGCTGGTGACCTGTGACACTAAGCTTCGAGATCAGTGTAAAGGAACACCATGTAATAGGTACAGTTAAGATGAAATATAATAAAAACACAAAATGGAGTATATATTACATTTCACCTTATTTTTTCTATATTAATCCACAGATATGAGTGCCCAGCTGGGTGCCTAGACGCTACAGGGAAAGTAGTTGGGACAGTATACTATGAAATGGTGAGTACACAAATTGAGAAGTAGAAGTCTGTCTGACTGTGTGGATTAATTTCCTACATTGCTGAATATTGTGCCAATTAACAGCTGTTAAAGTGTCCTTGCCATTGAAGTGCTACTTGTTTACAACTGTATCAGCAAAAGCCTGTCAGTGTACATTATGTTGTAAATAAGATGTTCTATTTGCAGCAATCTAGTGTTTGCAGAGCTGGTTTACATGCTGGTGTCATAGATAATGATGGAGGATGGATGGATGTAACAAGACAAGGCAGAAAGGACTTTTTCATTAAATACAACAAGAACGGAGTCCAGTCTGTTGGGTGAGACAATAATACTGAAACAGTATCACCATGAATTTATAAGGCTGATATCCAAAAGCAGTATTGACAAAAATACGCTCTCAATAAGTGAAAATAATGATAATATTGTGTATTTCTCTTGACAGAAAATATCTAAGTGCTAATTCCTTCACTGTTTCCAGAGTAGCAGGTTAGACTGACAATAATGTGACACTTTCATTATAGATATGTCACAGTTTATGTTTAAATTACTCATTATAAGCTGTGCGGCAACTGTGTTTGTTGACAATCACTGTAATCCTTTCTTGCAGTCAAAGCCATCACGTGTGAATCCACAGTTGCCCAGCTGTGTCCATACCAAAAGCCTGCAAAACATTGTCCAAGGTATGAACCTGGCTTTACGTGTGCCTGCATGTCAGTCTTTTATATAAGTGCAGTTCTCCAGCCTCATCAAATCATTAACCGTGTCCAACTGTTCTATTTTTAGGATATACTGCCCAAGAAACTGTTTAGAAGAGAATCCTCACATATCCAGAGTAATTGGTACCAGAATATACTCTGATGTAAGTCCCTCTTTTTGAAGCTGAATGTGTTAAAAACAGATTCACCACCAGGGTTATCAACATTTTTCATGATTTTAGAGACTGAAATGCATCAAGATTTCTTACATTACCTTTCCTCGTACCTCTGTAGAAGTCCAGTATATGCCGAGCAGCGGTCCATGCTGGAGTAATCAGGAATGACGTGGGTGGCTACATCGATGTGATGCCAGTGGACAAGCGGAAACAATACATTGCCTCATACCAAAATGGCATTTTCTCAGAGAGGTATCAGATGCCTAATCTCCACATAGCCAACTTTCAGGGATAATTGTGCAACAAAAGCTTCACATATCGAGTAAAAGCTATCACCTCCATTGTAACTGCACTGAAGATATTAAAACCGTATATTGGTAGAAACAACAGTTTTATAAATAGAACTAAATATTAAATTTCATTAAATAGAGTAAATAGAAAATAACACTAAAGTATGTAAAAACCAGAGGCCATCAAAGGTGTCTAGTATAGTGTCATGAAATGAATTGTTTAGGGAGTTTAATGGTCTTAGTCAGCATTCTGTCTCTCGGCTTGGTTGGAAAGTGAAGGGGTTAATTTGCTGGGACTCAAAGAGAAGGAATGAGAAATCAATGGCTCTCAGGTAGAGAGAAATGTATCCACTCTTCCCTCCCTTGTGGACCTAATCTTTCCGAGATGCAGGCAGCTCATTACATCCCTCATGCAGTGGGCATGGGAGAGTGAGTAGCATGTGTCTAGTTTAGAATAATGAATAGCTTGGCAATTAATGTAGAGAAGATGAGTGCATCTTAATGTAGTTCTGGGAGTGGTTTGTTTTAATTTGGTCATAAGTCAAAAAGGGTAATCAGCAGACAAGGGTCTAAAGCTTGTAGTAGTGGCTCAGATAAAGAAAACAAACAAGAATGCAAAGCAGTGCAGAATAAAGGCAAGTTTGTTTGCATGGACATTATAGTCAGAGGAGTGTCTGGTTAGGTTTAGGTTGAAGTTTAGAAAATTGCATTAGTCTTAAAATTCTGGCAAAGTTAAAATTTGTGGTAGATGGAAGTACAGTACAACTGCTGTTGCACAGCCAGACAACATCTCACAAGCTACGTTTTGGTTATTAATTCAAGACTGGAAATTTGTTACCTTATTCTTGTTAAGAAAAAAAACAGGTTAGGCTTTAACAGACAATTTGTTGCCATTGCTTGAAACATAAAATTACTTCTTAATTGTCAGGTACAGAGTGTTTAATTGTTCTAATACAGTAAGAGTAGGTCAGCAATGGTGGGAAACAGTGCAGACTTTCTGAATCTGAACCCATACAGGGACCAAATCACTGAGGCCATAGTGACCATGATCATTTACAGTAGGATGGTGAGAATATTTTGTAAGTAAACCTAAAACACCTTAAATATAAGGGAGGAAATTTTCAGGGAACAGATAAGCAACAGTTAACGCTTGTTTAACAATGTTATACACAAAGACAACACCAAACATACATACATACAACAACATCATGTAGGAAATAGCAGTTTTGCTAATAGAGCACGACATCTTTGGCATAGAGGTCTATTTTTGCTTATATCGGCCCACCATTTTTCAATTTCTACTCCGAAGAGGTGAGAGAATAAAACTCTGTTTGGCACACAGAGTGGGAAACAAGAGACATCATTGGTTTGTACGGTGGCTAGTGGAATGTTAAGAAGCTTAAGCCAGGCAATAAAATACCGACCTAATTCAAATCAATGCAGAGTTTAAAAATTTACTCTAGGAGGTCATATAGCTCTTCTGCATCAAGAAGATTGAGAAGGTATGACTTTTGTATGAATAATGTTCGAGGCCTCTCTCTGATATTGAACAATGTGCTGTTTTAATTAATCCCTTGGTCTGTGTGAATAGTTTCTGGTAGGATGGAAGGCCAAGATTTTAGTAACGCATTGCTGGGGCAAAGACTAGAAGGCCTGTAATTCTCACAGTCAGGTAGATGTTTGTCACTGTCTTCCTACATGAGTCCTCACTGGCTGAAAAGGAACACGCAACTGTTAACAAAGAAGGAAGCTTATGCTTGCCTAGGAAAAGACTTTGCTGATGCTAATAAAGTGAGAGCATGTGTCGAATCAATGCTGTACCACTTTATGACAGCATTAATGTTACGGGTCTGTACCAGGCTCTGTTTAAAGCTTGAGTGACCCATATGCTGCATGGTCTGTTGTAGCTTTTAGAGACATTCAATTGCACCGACTTTGGATTGTCTGGCAGAATGACTATTGTCAACGTGACCTGTGTAGAGGAGACTAACATATACACGTACACACGTCTTATTTATTTATGGCCTGCCCACTCTCTTTCTGCCCTCTCTCTCCCTTGTCTCTCTCCACCCCATTTATCTTTTTCACTCTGCTGAGATGCCTGACGCCTGTTACTATCTGCCCGTCATTTATCTGTGTCCTTAGACTTCACAACATGTCTGTCTTTGTTGGATTAACACATGAAGCCCCCCTGTGTTTGTGTAAAAATTAGTGGCTTACCTGTTTTCTCAAAGAGGCTTCAACCTCTATGTGCTTGTGCCCTTTCTGTCATCAGAGTGTCAGACAGCACACTGGCATGGACATTTCTAAACCTGAAGTCTATCCGTTTGTGTGTGTATGTCATCTACGTCTCTCTGCAAAAAGGCTGGTTCATGTCCTGTATCTGACACATGCCGCACCCAGACTGACGCACCCTCTTTTTTCTCCCTTCCCCGCAGCCTTCAAAACCCTGCTGGAGGCAAGGCGTTCCGGGTGTTCGCAGTGATTTGACTGCCCCAGAGGGCGGCTTCACCAAACGGAAAGCGCACTTGGGCTGTTGAATAGGCAGCAATCAAGCCCCTGTTGTCAAACTCAATGACTGAAATGTTTCTGGCTTTGCTACACTCCAGGGGTTAGGGGTCGTCTCCATGACAGCGTAAACCCAGCAACAAAAACTTGACTCATACACAGTGGGAAACTGTTAGCACTCACTCGCATGGAGTTTTCATTTCATCATCTTTAGCAGGAAATTCTATGAACTGTAAATTTCTCGGAATATTTTGTTGTACATATTTGTTAATAGTCTTACACATGTTTTGTCTTTGTGCCATTACCTTGCCTTTTTAACAAATAGCTGTGTATGAATACTGATTATAGAGATCCTATGTTATAAAACATTATAATGGCACTTAAGGACGAATATCATTTTTATTATATTAAGTCTGGCACATTTTTACAGGTGCTTTGGAGAGGTTTTGTGTCATATTTTGTACTTGTTTAATGCTTGGGGAAAAAATAGTTATGCATTTATTTTTATATGATTATGCTTTATATCAATATGATTTATAAAGGATGCTGCTATGTGTTGTTTGTATTGTTATTGTAATTGCCAGTGTGATGGGTTTTGTTTGTTTGGTTATTTTTCCAGATAATGTGGTTCAGTTAAAACTCCCTGCAGGTCGGGAAGTACACTCATCCCTCAGAGTTGTCATTCTCTAAATGTAACCCATGTGCCCAAGTTCATCGTGCATCACATTTTATTGGATGTAGCTACCGCAGAGATGTTTTTCAGGTCATGTCTGTTCATCTCCCCTTGACACCGATAAACAGGAATATCACTATGCAACAGTTATTTCATACAGTATGTAGAGAAATGGTGATTTTAAATCACTTGGCTACTGGTCACATTTTTACCAGCTCTCAGCCATCTTTCAAGCTGCGATCAATATAACGGGCAATTCATTGTATTTTTGTCACCGTCTCTCTGTGCATTATATATATTTTCCTACCTCAGGTTGTTAGGAAAAGTCAGTTTTGCAATAAAATATTACAACCACCACAGTTCTCTCTCACTCAAAGTTATTGTGATATTTCTCAGATGCTTTTGCAAAGGTTTTTACATTTGGTCTATATACACTTAAAAAACACATCTAGCTATTATTATTATTGGGTTTTAGTAGCATAATCAATATCTAATGTTTTGCAATTCAACTTGCTTTTGAAACTAAAACATCTGCTTCAGAGCCACTGCCCAAATAAACGGCAATTCCATGAAATGCAAAATTTATCTTAGAAACTGATCTGAACTGATGTCTCCTTCAAACCTATGTTAGTTTTGGTTTTTCTGCTGTAAATCTGTGGTGGCTGTGGTGCAGTGCTCCATATTTATTGCTATTCTTCAAGATTTCTCGTAATAAACATTATCGTAACACGGGCGCATGTTTACTTGTGCTGATTTATCCCAGCCTCAAGCACCACAGTGCCTCAGATTCATTTCACCTCAAGCACAGTCAAAGATAAATCTAGGATAAACATTTTGAAATTGCAGAGTTGGACAGGAAATGTTCTCTGAATGGTCTCCAAATGAAAAAGCTACACATAAGATATTTTAAAATGATCAAATATTGCCACTTTGAAACTGAGAATTCTTGTCCACAGAAGATTGTCAGTGGTCCTTGAACAGTTCATCTGATATGGGTCCTAATACCCTCATAATAAAGCTGACAATCTGCTCTAAAACCTCATCGGCAATGAGTCATTTCAAATTTGCTCTAACCCATTGGATAACAATGCATGCAGAGCCAAACACCAAAGATCGAAGTACCTCAAGGAGTAACTGAAGTGGTAGGTTTTGTGGGTTGGATGTGGGTTGGATGAAGACTGAACTCCAGTCCCCCCAGACTTCCAGATCCATTGCTCCACTTGGGGGAGAAGCCTGCGCTACTGACATGAAAGTCTCTCAGGATGTGTCACGCTCCTCCTCAATATCCACACCTATTATTCATTCAAACCTTGGATAGCGGACCTTGGATTCTTCTTTGGGTCCGTCACCAGGCAGTAGAGTCGTCACTCTTCATTTGCTTCTGAGCAGCAATGGAGCGAAATGACCAATCCGTAATGGCTTCCACCATGTACATGTCCAAGAGTGTTATGCTGTCTGGAGGGATGCAATAGGTTGTGACTCAAGCTGCCAGTCTTTGTTATTCCCCAGACAAGTGTTACTAAATCTTACATGATGGGTTGAATATACAGCTAGTGGCTGAGTGACACTGATGTGACACAATATAAACACTGAGTTTTACAGGTGTATATGTGTGGTAATAGTAATCGCATATCTATCTGCAATGGCAGATTAAATTACAAATGTGGGCGAGAACATGCCACATACACACCAATCCTCACAACGTATGGAAAACAACTTTTTGGTCATGAACCATGGGAAAAGTAACTGTCTGAGGTTGACTTCTGTTGCTGTTTTTACAGTTGCCCCAAAACACACACCCTGCATGAAAAACAACGTCACGTTCAAATACGTGTGGACGTGCGTGCTCACACATTTATGCAAGAACTCATTTATGCTTTGACACATCATGTTAGATCAAACCCAATCACTTGTGATTGGCTGAGCTCTGCAGGAGAAGGGGCTGCGGAGTGAGTGATAGGCCATCCATGTGCATGAGAGAAAAGAGAGGCATACATCAGACAGGTGTCAAAATTCACAGCAGGGTGTGGTGATAGGTGTCGTTTGGGGGTTCTGAAAAATGAAAGGAAAGAGGACGAGGAGGAGAGTGAACGGGGAGAAAGTAGGGGACAGAGGAAAGGGCAGAGAGATAACCTGAAGGCGAGAGAAAACAGCGTGAAGTTTTGATTCTCCTTCATGAGCATGGCATTGGAATGCCATCTGCAGACTTTCTCATCTTTTCCTAACTTTTAGGGTTTAAAAATTTAAGTGAAGTAAACTTTGCCAGAAGCAGTTTTATAACATTGTTTGATCCCGTTAGTTAAACAAAATGCTGCACAACTTCAAATAATTAAGGGAGAGGCGCAACGCATGAGTTGATGGTGATAGATTGTTGTGTGCCTTCATTTGCGACCCACCAGACAGACGAGGGTACATTAGGAGCAAACCGACAGAGCGACAGCTATAGGTCCATTAGGACCAAGGAGAATGAGTGCCGTGAAGACAGATGGGATGAAAGACAAGCTTGCAGCTAGCGGGGTCTGCATGGTGCCACCAGTGTTTTCAGACTGTCGTTTAAAATAAGGAAGGCCATTAATAACCTCCTCACTGTGCTCTGCTCAGCTGCAGTCTGGCGCTTCTTGCAGAGCTAAATGTGGCGCTGCATGGCAGCAGACTGGCAGACTGTGTCAAAGAGACCATACACACCTGAGGAGAGGGAAAGAGAGAGAGGGGCAGGCAGACAGAGTTTGTATGTGCTTCTGCATTTGTTTGTGCTGTGTATGTATGCGTGTGTGTGTGTGTGTGTGTGTGTGTGTGCATGGGCTGTATATTTGGGTTTAATTGTATTTTTTCACTCGCTCACCTGTTTGTTTATGTGCTATGTCTGCGCCGCCTATGCTACTATGGTTGGATGGGAATCAGATAGCAGTGATGCAGTCAGGGACGCCGTCAGCACTGGGGTGAAAAGTTATGGTTGCCAGTGGTAATGACTGTGTTCCTTCTTGTCAAACCTTTACTTTGGCAGATGAACAAAACATAAAATTTGACAGGGAGTGGGTTTTTTCCCCTCAAGATCCAAAAATATTATATGTGCATAGCCACACTGAGTGTGTTTTTGCAAAGATGGAGTGGGTACTTTGGTAGAGAAAAAATAAGCTTTTCCTGAGTGGCAAGGTGACTCATATAATTATTGAGTTATTTTAGGCCTGTGTGCTTTTAAAACAACCCTCTGACAAATCTTAGACATTTGATTTATAATAACCATTCATTACCAACAGGCTCTCCTGTGACCAACCCACCCAACTACTTGACTGAAATTGAAAATCTTATGACATGCATTGAAATTAGTGATCATGTCCATTCAGTTGGGGAATTGCACTGGAATACCAGATATTCAAATTGACACTTTATATTGATACTGATGTGCCAACAATGGATAAAAATTTTGGGTCCAATATTTCTATGCAGACATGCAGAAAATGCAAAGGAATATGCTACGTGGTTACCTTATTGGACTGTTTAACTGAGGTGTAAGCAGTGTGACGTACAGTCCAACTATTGGTTAACTTCACGTGAATACTGGTATAATCTGTAATCTGTGCCTTAGTGGTGCACATCCTGGAACAAAATAGTGCCCTTGGAGAGTGCTGAGGTTACAGCAGCTACATGATGTCAACAACTCAGACTGTGTTGTACCCAGTTAATTGAATTGAGAAGTTAATAGATCAAACACTCACTCTTTTTTTTTCTTTTTTTTTTTTTACAGTCCAATACAAATAAATGAGGCTTTCCAAGAGAAAAGGGTTCCATTGTGTGATTGAAATTGAGACATGTGAACTTTTGGTCTTGCAAGATCATTTTGTTCATGTATAAACAGGTGAATAGAAAACCACATTTTGAACATCTGGCAAAGTTACTCCTTCTAAATTACAAGGTACAAGGTTGTTTATTAGTCACAAGCACAAGGCTGCATAATGAAATTAAATTTGTAGTTCCTTTGTGCTACACAAACAACATAAGTATAGGCCTGTATTATAATATGGTAACATATAAAATAAAATAAAACAATACAGATATTTATATACATTTATACATACATACATGCATACCCCGCACATTCCACAAATGTTTGGGGGGTATACAGCAGCATGTAAACAGCTGCAACCAGATGATAATATGAAAGTTTCATCTCCACAACAAAACAGTCTGACATTTGGGAAACAGAGTCCATCATGCCTGAGTTTGTGCACCAAGCATAATCGATGTAAAACCACCTCCTCTCATCTTGCCGGAGTCTTGCGCTCACAGCTCAGAACATGGACCACCTGCCGAGTGCTTGATCCAGGATGTTGATGGGGCAGGTCTCTGTAACAATGTGGGCATAACAGTCTCTGAATTCCGTTGTTTGGTCAACATGAGTCCCATTTTGTCCAGACCGAATCTTTAGGTGCAGAATTAAGTCCAAGCTGGGCCAGCATGGCTCCTCACCGAACCCAATCCAAAAACATCGTCTTCATCTTCCAATAAAGCTGGAAAAAACAGATAAAAAACAAAAGTGTAGCGAAGTTTGCTACAGCTGCTGCTTCTACAAGCGCCACCGGTTGCCACAGCACTAAATTACTAAATTATACTAAATTATACTAAATAAAATAATGTGCATCTACATGTTAGCTATTGTGCTGTCTTCTCCCTCTTGTGCACAGGCATATCTTTATGCCCACAATGCTGAACATACATTCATCTTCAGTCATGACGGGCACGACTTCAGCCATATTCTTAAATGCTTAATTACCAAGGAAAACAACTGCACATCAGATGATTTATTGTCAACAATTTGCACACATAAGACAGCAACACAGACATTTGTTCCTATTTAAACGGGTGTCAGCGAAGGAGTATTATGTTCTTGAGGCAGATGTGGGCCACATGTAAAAGCCTTTCCTAAAACAAGCACTGTGGAATAAGGAAAGTTGTGCCTACGGTACCTCTCCAGGAGGGGTTGGCTGCCTCCCAGACTGCACTGCTGTTAGATCTGCCCTTCAGAATAAATAATGACAGGTCCACATCATCTGGACACTTAGAGAAACCAATTCTCCTCTTTGAAGGATTACTGCTTGGACCAAATTTTAAACCCGCCTGTTATCTCCTGATAATTGATCACTGTTTCACAGCAGTCTTACTTATACAGCACTAAATGGACAGAAGTTTATCCTCCAGATGTGGGTCAGTTGAGATTGCATTAATAATATCAATAACAACACAACTATAGCTCAGGAATGTGGCATCAATCTTCACACACAAAGCCATGGATAATAGAGCGAATGGAGTGAGTTTCAAAGAACCCTGACTATCTGAGGCACAATCAGACAACCTGCGTGTAAAACAAAACACTTGTTTGCAAAGGAAAGGAAAATAAATGTTGAGAAAGAACTGGAAGAGAGTATAAGATGCCTGGCAAGACTACAAGGAACAGTCTGAAAAGCTACATACAGCTAGCTACATACAGTTGAGGGTACAATAAGGCCATGCAAGGCAGATGGGTGCACACACTCCTCTGCAGTCAGTTATAACACAAGAAAAAGGAAGTGGGAGAGCTTTGGGCCAAGGCCCAGGGGTAATGGAAGAAGAGTGCAGCATGAAAAATGAAAAAACTCATGAAAAAGTACAGTTCATAGTAAACTACATCAAAAGAAATCCCAGAATGAGTTTGTTTTCCAGTTTTTGTAAGTCAGCAAAAATGATTCCTTTTGTAGCCTGCCTGCAACACATGGTCCAGCAGACAGATTTATGAGCATTGGGCGATATACCAAACACAATTCGATGACAGAAGTGTTCAGTGCTAGTGTATTTATATTGGGATCATGGTCAGGGAGCATAGAGTGCAAAATATAAAGAGCTGCGACGAATCAGGCGCCTGCGATGGGCCGCAAAATCATGGAGGAGGACGTCCCTGGACTCTGACGTCATCACTGACCTTTCGTGTATTTACAGAGGAGGTTTGATTTCCACTCTTTTTCCATGCTCACACATGAGCCGTTGTGAAGAGGGCCATGGAGGTAAAAGAGTAGCTTTGTCCCGAACTGGACGGTGAGCACTGGAGTCGTGTGCTTCTGCCAATCCCAAAGAAGGGCCCACAAGCCACGGCCATTGAGAAAAGCACAGGCATCACCTGTTTTATATTAAATCTGTCAGATTAAATAAGGAAAGCAATAACCCACGGCTCTCAAGGTGCAGTTTTAGATACATTTAACCCTCTGATCAAGACTGTTTTCAAACTGGGTTGAGGGACAGGACAGGCACCTTCTTGAATTTTTATATGACATCATATGAAATGAAATGATGAAGATGTCCTCTTCTGTATTTCAAACACAAAGCATCTTGGTGTCTATTTGTGGTAATGCAACGTATTTTCATTTAAAATGAACATGACAAATCACTTGCACTGTAGCTGACTTGAGTATAGAGAGCTCATTATCATACATTTGAAACATGGAAGATTTCAACAGCCCTTCCAAAGTACTCCCCCTAACACAGCAGACAATATTGCCCTCTACAGGGCATACATATTAGTCATGCTTGTCTGTCTGCTCTTTTTTTGTGTTGCTGTGATGAGTTAAAGAGACACAGCACCACATGTGTTGATGAATGTATATTACAGTGTTTAGAGGATCAGGGCCTGTAGGGTGGCACACAGTGAAGTGGGAGATTGTCCTCCACACTGAAGACCCTGGATTACACCCTCTTGATTTAGCACCTGCCATGCTGGGGTATCCTTTAGCATGAATGCCTGCTAGCTTTATGTCCGGTCTTCTGTAGTCAACACATGACTTTCGACCTCACTGTGGAGGGCGCTAGAGAAAGAGAGTAATGAAGACAGTGATGAAGTCAACAAATCAAAAGTAGTATTTAAAAGAGGTGACAAAAACTAAGGGCATCAACAACAAACATGATGTTAGTCTTATAACTTCAAATGAATGCATTGACGACAAAAATAATAATGTTTTAACAATTTGGTATTGATTTTAGAAAATGATTATGAAGACTAGTCATAATAATAACTCCAAAAGACCTGATATGAGTGAATCCCAGAAAAATGGGAGCTAAGTGGCTCTGAGTATGAAAGGCGATTAAAATGAATGGGGTGATGATGGGGCAGTGGATAAGACACATGACTTTGGTGTGGTAGATCCGGGTTCAGTTTCCCACTGTGACACACCAATGTGTGACTGAGCAAGACACTTAACGCCTAGTTCGCCAGAGGCTTGCAACCTCTGACATATACAGCAATTGTAGTCGCTAAATGAATAATGTAATGTAATGAATGAATAACTGGGTGGCATGAAAGAAGAAGGAGAAAAAACAGGGATCTCATCACTCTTGTGGGAGTGGAGGGAGGCACCCATTGTGCTCTATCTTCCACAAGGAGCTGAACGTGATGAACTGTGGATTCTGCATCCCCCCCTGACGTTTTACGTGAGAAATGCCACAGCAGCACAACACCTACGTCTCCAGAGATCCAGCCCAGGGTTCAGCCTCACCGTGACACAAGACAGACTCCAATTTAGGACACAAGAACTGGGTCAAACCAGCAGGAGGTATAGCCTTTCCCTGAGAATGATCCATTCCTTTTCTATTCATTGCACTCTTGCCTCTCTTCTTCCTATTTACCCCCTCTGCTTTACCCTCATCTGTCTGCAACTCTTTCCTGCTCCCCTCCCCACTCTCCTCACAATTCTTCCTCCACCATTACCATAATGATCATTAGTGTACCTACATAGTCAACTTCTAAACCTCTGACTCATGCGCTCATTTACATTTACAATTATAAATCTTCCGCAAATGCAAATGTACACATAATCTCATTTTAGATGCCCACAATTTAAAATGGACAGTCATGAAAGGTGTATCATTGACATTACCTTGCAAAGTAATTTTCACAAGAAGACTCATTCTCGCGTCTTCTGATAACATATTTTTGGCATTGCAAGGGACCCTTGTAACGGGCTTATACGCTCTAGTCGTACACTCATCTGCGATTGAAGAAGGGGACCCTCTCGAATCGACCACTCTCATGACTCACCTTCTAGAGAAGGACAGAGAGGCCCTCCAACCACTTCTACTTCTAACTGTTATGGAGTAAATCACAAACATGTCGTGGCCTGATCCCTTGGGATTGCATACAACCTTAGCTGTCCCATATTGTGTGACTAACCAATGTCCTTCTTGGATGGCCAAGGACCAACTGAGTCCAGAACAGCCCACACCTTTTATTCTGAGAAATGGGCTTTCTCTCTCTCTCTCTCTCTCTCTCTCTCTCTCCACCTAGCCTTTTTTCCTCCAGGCATTGACATTTAATCAAACCCAAATCCCATTGTGCCTATTAAGACATCAGGCTGATACGGGTTGCTGTAAAAAGCTCGAGTACAGGAACCCGGAGCGCAACATTACCATAACTCTGCCTGTGTGATCTCTATTTCCTCTCCTCCGCCCACATGTATAAATGCTTACTAGGCAAACAGCTAAGCATGGAGAGTCATTTCTCTGTCTCGCTCTTCCACTCGTTCTCCCCGCTTATCTTTTTAGAATGTGTTAATTATTTAGCTGTGCTTGTGAATGTTTGCCAAATAACATTGAGAAAAACTAAGCATCTAAGGCAAGTTTAATATTTCAGCAGACCATCAAAAACCACAGAAAGTTTGCTTTCACCTCGACTGTGACTAAATAAACAATTCAGGGGTGCTTTTTTTGGGATGCTTAAATGCTTTAATGGATGGTGTGGTTTCTCTGTGAGCAGCTCAGTCTTCCCAGTATTAATCATCACAGACGTGAAGGGACTTGGATACGTGATGCGGAACATCTATGAAAAATGGTGATGATTATGAGGTCAATACCTGATAAATTGCCATATTGGACAAGAGTTGTTCTCTACAGCTCAGCAGATATTGGCTGCTTTACTCGTGACCTTGACAGAGGTCTCTCTCTGCTTTTGAGCGACTCTCAACACATCTGACCCTGCTGGCAGCCGTTCATGTATGCCACGGCCATATGCTGGTCTTTGTGGCGGCCTCTCTACCTGCCCGCCAACCGAGGCCAGGCTGATTGTTGGCCTTGTATCACGGCAGGCAATTACTTCCCCAAAACTAGGACAGTTCTTGGTAATGACAGTCACCAGAGCACAATGTTTAGCGCAATGAAAAGACATTGTTGCTGTCAGCATTGTTTTCTTAGAGAGAGGATGACGAGGCAGTGGGAATGGAACGGGGCCATGTTGTACAAAGAGGATTATAAAGACAAAACAACTTTCACAAGTCTGAAATTTGAGGCCACTTCCAGGGAGACATGAAGACTATCAAAGTCAAGCTGTGTGTTGGAAGGGTGGCAGCTTGATGTTCTGTGCGCCCTTGTGAATGTGATGAACAGGACGGAAAACACAGACGTTGAGTTTTTACCTCTGGACTCAAAAGCTGACACTTGACAGAAAAGCAATTCTCAAAGTGGCACCCATCTATGTGCACAGTACAAAGCCCCCCACTCCCCACCCCCCTCTTTCTCAGCAGAGGACATTTTCTTTCAGTGCAACACAACAAATAAATAAATTACTATGAGCAATGGGATAATTGTGTAGAGCAAGAGAAGATTGGCTGCTCTGGAATACTGTCCTCATTTATAAAACGAAATCTTTTGATACTTCCACACTACCACACTAATCTACGGTGGCTTCTTGTTGTTAGATTGAATCTATCAAGAGGTATTCTGGAAGTGAAAGACTTTGATCTCCACTTAAACATACAGTTGTTTATATAACTCTGTTACATAAGCCATCTCTCTCCTCCACGTTTTAATCAACATAAGTAATGGCAGCCCCTCGTATCAATATACCTGAGCCATCTGCTCCTTAATACCATGGATTTTACTCTGCTGTTGCACAACCGGAGCTACGCCTCTCACTACATCCTGATCAGGATTACAGCTTTGGCAGGGATCAAAATTTGTTTCTGTGCTCTTATTTTTGGAGCTTTTTGATTGCCAATCTGCAGCATTGTATCTCCACTACGCAAGCTGCGGGCGGTGGTTGTACGCTTTGCTTTGTTGTATACAATTTATTTGATCCTTTAACAGGGTCCTGAACTATCTGTTTTTATTATTCACCAAATCAAACGACATCAGTTCAAGGCCACCTAATAATGGCAAAACAAGGTGCTCACACACTAACAGTCTCAAATTGTATATCCTTATTAGCAGGCTGTCCGGTGAAAAATATGTAAATTATATTCATCCTCAGACAGGTAATAACCAAAATCCAAGGTACAAAGTGTGTTGCAAATTAGTCTGAACACTAAGCTCTGTTGCACATTTGCATATTTTCTTTGAACATAGTGTTTGGGGAAAAAAGGGGGAGGCCAGAATTTGAATGGTTACTTTAAAAGTTACATAAAAATTCACAAACTAAAGTGGACTTACTACACATCGAGTGTTATAATGATCAAGGGGAGCTCCTTGATCTTGAGCACTGATTAAAGTCATCGAAAGGATGAATGATCACAAGTGCCCAAATTCTTTTGTCACTTTCTTAATCTACTTACTGACTAATTGTTTCAGCTCAAAACACATGAACATAAGAATGAAGTGAATAACACTGTCACTGTGCGTCATTAATTCTCTCTTAATAAACCAACCTCTCTATAGTAATATACTGTATATCATTTAAAACTACCAACTTCTTCAATTACTGATAATTATAGAATTTCTCAAACTATTTGCATAAACCTAAAAATGTATATTTCTGTTAGTTGAAATCTTTAAAAAAAAATTTATGTAGCACCTATCTACCCAATTTAGTAGCATTACGGGATAATGCTAAATGCTAAAACATAGCATCACAGTGCCACAAGTAGATATAAGTCATAAGTCAGCAACACGCACATGTAATGACAGATATGGAGCAATATCTATCTAAGAATCAACATTAGCCACCAAAAGGAACTGGACACACCAGACCAAGTATGCTAAGGCTCAAAAATCAAAAACCCTGAGGGCATCAACTTTTCATTGGTAAGAGGAAGAATTTGTTTTTTCTTTGTTCAAAGGTTAAATCTAAATGTATTAAATAGGCCTATGTATTATGGTCACTCAGATGAATGCAGTCAGTTCAACTCTTCTTTTTAATTTTGTCTTTAACACATAGGCTACTGTAAAGCTATAATTTAGCAGCCACTGCGCCCACTACAGTGACCATTATAGGACAAAGCTAAATGCTAAAACATGGCACCAGAGTACCACAGGTAGTTAAGAGTCATAAAGTCAGCAAAGATGCTCATGTAATGACAGATATGGAGCAGTATCTATCTAAGAATTGCAAGAATTAGCTAATATTAGCCACCAAAAACAACTGAACACACCAGACCAAGTAGATCAAAGCTCAAAAATCAAAATCCCTGGGGGTATTAAATTGAGAAAGGATGTGTTTTGGCTTGTAAAATCAACTTGTGTAAATATTTTTAATATGTTGTCATTTCATTCCAGAGATGCGTCCATGATATTATGACTGAGCTCATTCCAGTATGACTTTTTTATCCTTTATTTCTTGTAAACATCTCTTACAATATGACTAATCAGTTTTAAAAAAAACAGTCAACCAAGAGACTGTCGCTGAATGCAACCCTTAACAGACTGTCATAATAATAATAATAGAATAATAACAATTGCACAGAAAAAAACAAAAACATTTTATTTTTGTGTTAAGTGGTGGCTTGATATCGAAAAAAAAGAAATAAATAAAAATCCGTCACCCCGCCCCCCTTGAATTAAAGATACCCCCGCCCACCGTCGGCAGCAGTTATCCTTCAACCCCCCCCCCCCCCCGCCACTCGTTCGGGGATGGTGTGGTCCAGGAAGCGCGCCTCTCCTCTGCTATCCTCACCGGCTCAGCTGACGAATGGTATCTCCCTCCTCTCCCGGATGGATCGCGCCGCCGCTGAAGCCGGGCAGCCTGAGCGTTGACACAGGAGCAGGTTGCCCACCGCTCGCTCTCCCGCCAGTGGATGTCACACCGACCGAAGCCTCAAGTAATAGATTTCTGTACCCCCGCCCCCGCCCCCACCCCCCCAAAAAAAGGGGTCACTTTATTGAATTGTTTCACCCGGGCAGGAAGCTACCCGCTTCCCCTCAGCATGGCTTCCAACTTCAACGACATAGTCAAACAGGGATACGTGAGGATACGGAGTAAGAAACTGGGGGTGAGTAGGCTACTGTTGCACTTGCTGTGTAGCGCGATGCTGGAGGAAAGGAGGAAGGAGGTGGTGGTGGTTGTGCAGGAGGAGGAGGAAGAGGAGTTCCAGTTGTTTCAGGGACGGCTGGATTAAGAAAGAGGCTTTAATTGCTCCATAGGCAGCCGTCCTGCTGTGAGCTCTTCAAGAGGAAAAACAGATTAGAGCAGCACGAACTGCGGCCAAGTTTCTCTCAGTGCATTGTGCAAAACAAAAAAACAACAAAAAACAACAAAACACTTCTGCACATACTGAGATTTTGGCAAAGTCTAGATGATTGACAGCTGCTGTCATGTGCAGATCTCCCCTCAGCCTGAACCTTTGTTTTTGCTTTGTAGCCTGTGGCTTTATTTTCATTGAGAAAGTTAGGCTACATCTTGTTTTCTGACTGTGTCAGAGTTTAGGCAGATGGCACATCTTTTCAACCAGAGCTGTAGTTAAAGAAAAAAAAGGGGCAGAAAGAGGTACAAACTGCTATAGTAAACAGCTAATTGTATTATGTTGCACAGACCACACCAGAGCATACTGAGTCTAATAAGGTGACTCACAATTGAGCACCACAGGCTATTATAAGTCTCTTTATTGCAGTGCATATTAACACCATGTTTATGGATTCTAGGAAGGACAACATAATAGCAAATCTGGGAATGTCGTTTATCACTGTACAAATTGCCTGGAAGTCAGCCTGTTATCAGTACTGTACTTTAACTCTCTTTCGGCCATGATGAATTAATCACAGTACTGAAAGTCTCACTGAAACCAACTGATTGGGTGTGATGACAGCCCTTCAATGCCTTGATTATGGATTTCCATTGAGCAAGGAGGGAGGGAAAAAATGGCTTGACTGCTTAAATTGAAATGGAATGATATATTTTCAATTACGGGTGCCTTATTTTCTGACTCATAAAGCCATCTGCTTTTGTTCATACTTCCAGCTCATTACTCTAACAGAGCGGGCACACTCCCTCTCTTGTGATAAAGTGTGATGATGGAGGCTAATGATGTCTGCCTCCTCACATCATCACCTGGCTTCATCAAAGCTATTCTGCTTTTGTTTGCCGCTACCGAGTCTATCTGTGATTACTCTTAAAGAGTGATTGTTTTTGAGTAAGAGAAACCTTTGCTGGTATAACAAATGAAAGAGCAAGACATTTGTAGTTGTTAACATGCAAATGAGCCTGCTCACATGCAGTTGGCTCAGTTTATTTACTTCTTGTATTATTGCTATTAGCTAGGTGCATTTGGAAAAAAAGAGTGTGTGTGTGTGTGTGTGTGAGGGGGGAGCCTATGACTTTGCAAAGCAAGTGAGGATCGTGTGCCGTGTTGGCTGTGCTCGTGGTATGGATGCCATATCGCTGCCAGCTCCACATCTCATCCTGCTGTTTGTGGAGAAAAGCAGTTTGTGTCCCGATCGCCCACTCCCCCAGCCCTCCACCGCACGCTGCTGTTTCATCATAGAAAAGCCATGCTGCGATGGCCTCAGAGGACCCCGGTGTGGGTAGATAGAAAGCATTTATCCATCCACACTAGGTTTAGTTATTCCAGGCCAATTCTCATTCTGAATCAGTTAGAAGAAAAAACAACAACGAAATGCAGCAGGAATGGGTATCTGTATGCCTGAATCAACAGGCACTGTGATCTTTTTCTGTGGGGAAAAAAAACACCTCATCAGTGCTAAGTGGCGTAATTTCAAGTGTTTTGTGTTGTGTTTTGAGAGAGATGAAAATCCAAATGTGTGACAGAAACACACATGCGTGGGCTGTCTGGAAAGATACACATCTGTGTGGAGAGGAATAATACTTGGAGTTGGCTAAAATCCAAAAAAGTGTTAATTTGCAGCCTGATCCCAAACATCAAATTTAAATTTATTATTTTTATTTTTACAGTTTTTGATGAGTCAACAGCTCAATCATGTGTACGGCTGAAGAGAGACTTAGGCGTCATAATCCTGATACATTGTACATTGATTTAGTAACATGGACAGGGAGACGCACTAGCCTCTTTGCTTCTTAGGATTCCTCGTCACTAAAATGCACCCTGTAGCGAGGGCTGCTGGGTATTGTTTGAAATGTTTCAGTACTTTTCATTATTGGTTCTAAAACAAAACTTCTTTGACCCCTTCCTTTAAGAAATATAAGATTTTTTGAGAAAGAAAAGAAGAAAAATTATTTTTATTATTGATTACTTTTTTTAAATGCATTGATTAAATGTTTGGGCTATACACTACTTTATTAGTCATATACAATATAGCCTAATGATTCATTTAAACAACAAAGAAATGATTCATTTTGTTCTTATAACATTTTAATATATATTTTTTGATTTAATTTCCCAATGAAATAATGTGCTGTTTGCTTTTGCATATTTAAAAACACAGAGACAGGAAGGACTTGTTGCAGATATTGATTGGCATTTACAGTAGCCAATAGCGCTGAATGTGCGTTATGCCCCACGCTTTCAGTGAGTAAACAATACGGCCGGACCAGGACTGAACACAGCCTCCGAAACCGACAGAGGCCAATTTTGACGATAGGGAATAACGTTACAAGACCGAGGTTTTCTTCCTGGGTTGGACTGTTTGCACCCCGGGGCTGACTCAGCTAATAAAGGACAGCTAGCAGCACTGCTAACCGAGCTAACTAGCTACAGACACAGACACATACAGTTAGCGGTTTAGCAAAAAGTAAAGGTATCTGTCCATCAGCAAACTCTGTAAATCATCTTGATACTATATTCCCTGTCTGTCTCTGTGTTCTGTCCCGTCATGCCGTGTTTACTGGGAGTGCCGCTCACTGATGTTATCCTGGCCTGAAAACCTCCAGTGCTTGAGTAGAGGTGTAACGTTAAACACAAATCACTCCCCAAGTGCTCCGAGCTCCCAGTCCAGGCTGATTCAGATGACCACTAGGCTAACTGAGCTAATTATAACAGCAGCTAGTTAGCCGCGGTTAGCAGTTCCCAGTTCCCCCACACTATGGGAACCCCTCTGGGCGTGGCAGGGCTGAATTATGAATGAAACTACTCCAATCCTATTGGTGTTGCTAGAACAGTAGCGTGTGACGCCGGCACACAGGAAACATTAGCTTCTTTCTATTCAGCAGGCACTCTGAGTATGTTTGGAAGCTCCACTATCGAGAACGTTGTTGTCTTACCTGGAAGTCCTGGCGAAGCAGTAGAGACCATGTCTGGTAATCAGTTCCGACAATGTGTTTTTCCATGCCCACGCTACATCGCGGCTGGGACGACTCATGAGATGTGTGTTTCCTGTCTGGGGATGTCGCACGCCCAGGCAGCTCTCGAGGGGGCTGCCTGCGGCCATGGCGAGCCCGGTCCCTGAGGTTGCTGAGGTCTCGTGCGGCTCTCTTTTTGGAAGACAGTCGGATGCGCTCTCACTGTGGCTCAGGCCCCGCGGTTGCTGAGGCGTTGCGGCGGCTATGGTCATGGGGATCGCAGCGTGATATCTCCGAGGGCGTCGGCACGGCTGAGGCCTTTTTCCGGTCCTCGTCTGCTGGCTCCGCCTCCTCTCTTCCCTGTTCGGGAGCCCGTTTCTCGGCTTCTCCCGCCCGAGGTATGAGTCTGGAGAGGCTTGCACAGTCTGATTCTGAGGAGCTAGACGTGCTTAGCATCATGGAGGATGACTTCTGGGAGCCGGGCCGACGTCATCAGTCCGCGCCCAGCTATGAGAGGCGGGGCAGGAGCCGCGGGCCGGCAGTAACCTCAATGAGCTTTTCTGCAGCCTGAGCGCCACCCCAGCGTCGATCCTTGCCATTTCTTTCCTGCCAGACCAAGAGAAAAAAAAATAAAAATAAGATGCTCTGCACGGCTGACTGCGTCCCCTCTGCTGGACTACAGCAGCGTGACAGAAACTAAGCAGCACGGCTTTGGAACGATGCCTCGGGTGGAGGAAGCGCTTGCGAGCTATCTTTCTCCCACCCTCGCTTCATTCCTTCAGACGCCGGCGCTCCCCACCAAGCCGTGTCGGACGACATCCGCTTTGGTGGGCAAGGCCTACATGGCAGCGGGTCGAGCTGGTGCAAGCCTGCACACTATGGCCATCTTGCAGGCGTACCAGGCCGATCTTATCAAAGACTGTGACCTAGGGGGAGGTCCCTCTGAGGAGGACCTGACTGAGCTCCGTAGAGCTACGGACTTAACACTCTGCCCACAGACGGCCCGTTCCATGGGCTGCTCCATGGCAGCATTGGTGGCTACGGAGCGCCATCTGTGGCTCAACCTCTCGGGCATCCAGGGGCAGGAGAAGGCTTTTCTCCTGGATGTGCCCCTCTCTCCTACTGGCCTGTTTGGTGAGGCAGTGGATGCTGTCGTCAGCAGGTTTAAGCTCGCTAAAACGCAGGGAGAGGCGTTTGAGCAATATCTCCCCCAGCTGAAGAGAGACAAGCTCAGCCCTCGTCTAACTCCTACCGCCGGAGCCAGAAGCGAAGCGTCGCTTCCCTTAGTCCCCCTCAACAAACCTGGGATGCGAGGCGGTGCTCTCGCCCGCAGCCCCCCGAGAAGACGGGTCTGAGGACCGTCATTCAGTCTCGGCGGGCTCAGGGAAAGAGGTCTTGAGGTTTCGAGTAGGGGGGCTCAACGACGATGCGGGCCCACCTGTCTCCCGCACGCGTCAAGTCCATTTTGTCAGTGACCAGAGTGCAATTAGGCCGCGCCATCACTGTGAAACACTTTCAGAGGGTGTTGGGTCTCCTGGCAGCAGCGTCCAGTATAGATACCTGGACTACTGCACATGAGAGCCCTGCAGTGGTGGCTAAAATCCAAGGGATTCTCCTCGAGGGGAAATCCGCTCCGTCTGATACGGGTTACGAGCAGGTGCCTTCGTTCCCTGTCTGTATGGAGGAAATCTTGGTTCCTGTCCCAAGGGCCCGTGTTGGGAGAGATCTGTCGCCGAACAATTATTTGGACAGCTCCTGGCAGGAGCATAATTTCTCCTAGCACTTAAATTGCCTGGAAATGTCGGCGGTATTCAGAGCTCTGAGGAGTTTCCTGCCCGCCCTCCGCGGTCGCCACGTCCTTGTCAGAATTGACAATACGGCAGTGGTGGCCTATTTTAATCACCAGGGGGGTCTGTGCTCGCGCCCGTTATGCAAACTGGCACATCAGATCCTCCTGTGGTCCCAGCAGAGACTGCTGTCCCTCAGAGCAATGTACGTCCCTGGGACCCAGAATCAGGGAGCAGACCTGCTGTCGAGACAGGGGCTGAGGCCCGGGGAATGGAGACTCCACCCCGAGGTGGTGGAGTTATTATGCGAAAAGTTCGGCCCCATAGACGTGGACTTGGTTGGTCTTGAGAGACTACGCACTGTCCCCTGTGGTTCTCCCTCTCGCTGGATGCCATGGTGCAGACGTGGCCGAGGCTGCGTCTGTACGCTTATCTGGAGCGGGTCCGTCAGGACGGCGTCAGCCTACTACTAGTACCCCCGTTTTGGCCTGCATGAGTGTGGTTCTCGGATTTAATATCGCTCCTGGAGGGCCCGCCCTGGCAGGTCCCTCTGAGGAGAGACCTGCTGTCCCAGGCGGAGGGCCGGATCTTCGCAGGGGCGTCGCTCCAGGATTTGTGTGACGCGGCTGGCTGGGCCCCCCCTCACACTTTCATCCGGTTTTACAGTCTGGACCTTCCTTCTGCACCCAGCACCTGTGCGCTCTCCTCCTAGTCGTGCCGTCAGGTTCTGCACGCTGGGGGCAGGCGGGGTTTCGGCACGGCCTAAGTGGGTATCTCGTTCCCATAGTGTCGTCACCGACGCAGTTCGAGTTCGCTCGAAGGGGAACGTCTCGGGTTACGTATGTAACCCTTGTTCCCCGAGAAGGGGAACGAGACACTGCGTCTGTCCGCCACACCTAACCCAGCATGGAGTGCCTTGCTTCATAGAAAAGGGCTAATGTATCCTGTGTGCGGGCGTGCTTATATATGCCTCCGGTTACGCCGTCACACGCTACCGTTCCAGCAACACCAATAAGATTGGAGTAGTTTCATTCAATAATTCATAATCCTCAATCTACTAATTAACTTAAGTTGCGTTTCGACCAAAAGAACTATACCCCGAAACTAGGAACTCACTCACTGGAACTCACTGCGTTTCCACCGAAGGGACCAGGGTCTAAATTTACAAAAAGTACGTGCTTGGGGGTAGTATCGAAAGTAGCGGTACTTTGGGGGGTCGGGGATTGCCTTGCAGTGAATTTCTGAATGGGAGAGTAGAGGCTACTGGCTTTAAATCGAGCGTGTCGGCTATTTTTCTACTCCTCTCTTGTTGACCGTTGTTTGCAAACCAATAAATCACAATCAACAGCCAGATAGCACACAAGTCTCGCTGATTGCCTGAGATCGTACGTCGGCATTAAATGTATTGCTCGGAAACAGCAGCTAGTGTGCAGCGGTGTGTTTACAGCGAACAGCTGATGGAGTTACACTAAATACTGGGTCTGAAGTTGTCGTCTTAAGTTTTCATCAGTCAGGAAGTTTTTACACAGAGCCGAAGTCTGTCTCCTCTTATCCAAAACAAGCGGAACAGCTGATTACAATAATAAAGCTCGTTAAAAAAATCACGTTCCTCCACACAGGCGTGAGTCTGGCCAGCTGATCTTCAGCTCTTGTCGGCTGGAAATGTTTTAATAACCTTACATTTTTGTGTTGCTTTCTCTCTCTCGTACAACAATTTTCCCTAAATCCAAAACACAATTACTGTGAGTCAAACAAGTAAACAATATTACAAAAACCATCCAGTAGAACTGCAGCGATTATTTTCATTACAGATGAATCTGCTGATTCTTTTCATGATTGATTGATTCATTGTTTACTTTGTAAAATGTCTGGAAATTTTGCCAAAGCCCAGCTTCAGATCTTGTTTTGCTAGTCAACAGTGTGAAAGTCAGATATATTCACTTTACTATCACAGGAGAAGAAGAAAAGCACCAAGACCCCACAGTGGGGAAGCTGGATCCAGACAATAGATCAGAATAATTACACATTAACTTTTTGTTAAATTGACTAATCATTTCAGCTTTCAGTTTTCTGAGACTTTTTGCTGGGCTGTCCAGGGCTGCAGACACATTTCAGATAGGTACCAACTAAAGTACTGAGGTTCAAGACCGGGCCCTACCTGTCAGAGTAACTGGCTGTACCTTCTCAGCTGGTGTTTTAGGCCAGAAAGGTCCTGGATGTTTTCCTCCTCATGTGATGATTTTTTTAAATGTTTTCTTTTTTGTGTGCTTTAAAGGTCTCTCAAATATCACATATCAAGACTTTGCATCACAGTTGACCTTCTAATGCTCCCGCCTCTGTCTCTATTGTATTGCTGTGCCTTTTTGAAATGTATTATACATAATTTTTCATTAGAAAAGCAGTACAGTCCAATGGTTCTCTTTATGCGATATGTGTTAAAGTGGCCACACACAACAGCTTCGGCTGAGCTCATCAGCATCCGTCAGTGTGATTGGCTCATTTTCAAACCCCATCATGTGTGAAGGTTGAGGCCACGAGGTCAGGTCTGTGTTCTGCCGAGTAATCAAAATTACCAACCGGGGCACTTTCTCTTCTGTTTTTTCTCTTTTTCCTCGGACCTTTGTTTTCTCTTTCCACCAACAAGAAAGGCAACGATTTCCTACATTAGCCAACTTCTTTGTCTCTTTTTTGGCTGAGGAGACAAGGGTGCAGTGTTCTTGAATGCACAAGTAGTCTTTTCTCCCCTTTCCTTTCTCACAATCCCCTCCTCTTCCTCACCTCTCCACCCAACCCCTCCTCCTCTGCCCACATCTCACCTGTACTCCCCACACTCTCTGATCTCCTCTCCTCTATTTTATCTCTCCATCTCTTTTCTTCCCCTTTATCTGGCCATCTACCTCACCTCCTGCCCCCTTTCTCTCTCACCTTTCTCTCCTTCACTGGTTTTGCAGACAGCTGAGAGACTGAGCACAAAAGCATCCTATTCATCACCCCACGCTGCACCCTCCATAACCCCAACAGGCTATTCCCCCCGACACTGTGCAAAGGCAGACCCACACACACACATGCACACAAAACTCGGTTGGTTCGCCATTGAAGAATTGGCACACACATGCACCCGACAAACAAGTAAACAATCTGCTGCCAGAGAACAGTGTGTGGATTCTCAATTAATTTTAATCCTGTGGCTTTGTACCATACAGTATTTTTTTCAACTACATGGAGACAAACTAAATGCTCACAGGAGCCAAAAAAAACTAACGAGTGTCTCTGCACAGAGAAAACACATCAAATCTGCAAGTGTCTAAGAAACAGCAGTAGTGATATTGCCATCACCCACGCAGTTCTTCCTTTCTCCCTCCCGGGGTGAAAAAAAAACAGCTGATGCTATCAGCGGGATAGACTCCTCTTGACGAGCTGAATAACATGACCTTTGAGTAATTTGTGTGTCAGCCTCAGCCTCCCAGGTACACATTTCCCAGGTTAAGGATCACTGTGGTAAAGAGAAAAGGTCAGCTGTTGAATATTTCTCCCCGTCTGCGTCTGTCCAACTTAACAAAAAAATGGTCAATTTAAGTTTGCTGCAGGTGAGTCTGCCTGCCATTCAGCCTCTCCATTCACAAACATGGTGTGACACTTCAAAGGAGCTGTAGATCAGATGTTGGCTTCGAGGTAGATATGTAATATTTTACGAGACCCCAGAGCGCTTCACACATAGACTTCACACTTAAATAGCTTCTTGTTAAAATGATATTTCCTACCACAGTAACACCACAGTATTATTACCCATAGCAATAATACCTGCAATAAACTCAACGTTAAATTGTTTTACATAAAAACAAATGTGCAACAGGGGCAGAAGAAAAAGAAGGATTTTACTTCATTCCAGTTATTTAAAGTGGTTATAACTAACATTTGTATATTAACAATAGTGGCACGTTGCGTCTCTTGCCCGTTGTGGTTCATTCTCACTGCTCTCACAGTGTTTTCAGACTCTAGCTCTAAAAAATCCACTGTGCACCAAACAGCAGACATACAAAGTTAGCATTTAGCTGGTGAAGTGGATTTAGCAGATCTTTATCATTACACACATTTGATCAAGTGTTATATCAAGATATTGGTGATAGCCGCTTTAAAAATCGGATGACAGTCATATTTTTGAAGGCTAGACCACCTTACCTTGTATTCTCCCAGATTTTGGTGCCCAATAGCAGACCAAATCCCCAAATTCCCCTTCCAGCTCACTGTTGATATTTTGAAACTGAGACAGTGAGCTGTGTTGATTTTTTAAAGCACCAACAGTGAGCTAGAATACATTTTGGAGATTCAGAGGTGCTGTTGAACATCCTAAAATCAGGGGGTGTGCCATTGTGCTGGACAGCAACTGGTTTAACTTATGCCTGATCTTCTTTAAATTCAAGCTCAAGTTAAAATATAACTTTCTGAAACATATACATATAATTTATATATAAACAATAATGTAATTCGTAATAGTAAGAATAAAATTGAAAGGGGCAAAGTTGTACTCTGTCATCTAAGTGCAGTTATGAGAGCGCCTTGGTCAAACCAGAAAATGTCAAAGCAAAAAAACCTATTAAAAATGCATTACGTCCGGTCCAGAATGAGGAGTGAAAATACAATCAGCCAAAAGTACGGATGTAAACAAATAATCAGTAAACCAATAATCGGAGCTGCAGACTGAGAGTTTAAGTAATTCATCATCCAAACACAAAGATATCATTTGCAAGAAGATGGTTTACTCTCCTGTTTATAGACTCACAGAAGTGATGCAGGGTTTTAAAATTACTTTTTCTACCAGTGAACCATTTTGCAATCTTCGGCATGCATACAGTTTGTTTAGGGGAAAATAACCCTTCTGTATTGTAAGGACTGAAAAAACAAGTGACAACTACTGTGGCTGAGTAGTTATTGGATTCTTACCACCTTTAGTCGTGTAGGAAGGTTTGAGGGAAGTTTAAGTGGCCGCAATACAGCAGACAGTAAGGAATACTGGTAATTCGTTGTGAGTATTTGAACACATTATATGGTGTAATACTCCTGCCAGCTATACTGGCTCTGTGGTTAGACACTAATTGTAAATGTTTACTCATGAGATAAATGTGAAATTCATATATTTTCCCATCTTTGCTCTACTGGGGAAGAAATGAGGTTCTGTATGTAAATAGTACAGTTGGAAAACGAATTCAATTTTGAGCTGAAAAGAAAGCTATTTTGATAGATAGATAGATCAATTGTTTTAGCAAACGCACCAAACACTCTTGGGTTTCAGCTTCTCAACTGTGAAGATCCACTGTTTTTCTTTTGTTTGATATCAACAACTGAGTTTTAGAGCCTTGGTCGGACAACACAATCAATTTGAAGAGATCGCCTGGTGCCGAAGGAAAATGAAATGAGCATTTAGTCACAATCTTGACAGACTAAACGATCCATTTAATAAGTGATGAATAGAAATAATAATTGCAACATACATTTAGCTGACACTTTTATCCAAAGTGACTTACAAGGTCGCACGCCTCTGGAGCAACTAGGGGTTAAGTGTCTTGCTCAGGGACACATTGGTGGGTGTTACGGTGGGGAATTGAACCGAGGTCTCTCACACCAAAGGCAAGTTTTTTATCCACTACACCATCACCACCCCCTGGCAGTTTAATGAAAATTATCATTAGTTTTCATCATCATTTTGACTGTTAAATTGCATGTACCTGTACACCAAATATATATACATTTATCCATTCACGTATATACATTTTGTCGTAAATTTGAGGCCTGCAGTACACAACTTTCAAGACTTTTAATTGTAATTAAAGGTAATCCACCACAAAGTGACTTCTCAGAGGGGATGCCTCAACTTGGACTCCAACTATTTAGAAAGATTTCATCTGTAGAAAGAGAAAAACGAGACCTTTGATACCACTGAGTCTGGTGCTAAGCTTGCAGTTTCCAGTGGACCGATAAAGACATTAATGGTGCAGATAAAACATTTTCTAGCCATTAAATATGAAGACAAAATCAGGAGTTATTACTCTTGAAGTACTTTTCTGGACCCCATGGTGCTCTCCTCCCATCTCTGTCTACAGATAAAACAATTATTAAACTGTGTTATCCCTCTTTTGTCTCACTCAGCTGTTTTTGACCTACAAGTGGGTATTTATGCTCAGTGACCAGTGGCCTTTATACGTGGATGGCATGTATTGTGATGGTGTGTGGGTATGTTCCCCCTTTTGTTGGCGCACAAGCACCCACCAAAGCAGAAGCAAAGCAGCGGAGAACAATGTGTCTATTGTCCAAGATGGCACAGCCATTTAAGATAGGATCTTGCCACTTTCATGCACTCACTATTAACAATGACAGGCTGTCCAAAATAGTGGACATCAAGAGAGTTTTCACCCCATGAACTGTACTTGTCAGTGGAGCGTAGAAAAGATAGTCAGTTATGTTAGACTGGTAGCAACTGAGACTTTCGAACAACATGGATATATGTGACTTGGCGTCGTGAAAAAAAATCAGATTTTATCAATAAGCAAATTATTAGATTCGTACATACAGTGGCCACAATTAGCTGTGCTCTCCACTCCGGCTTTCTGATTGCCAAATAGAAATTGAAACTGTAGCAGATTGAGGATTTTTAACATGCCCAGTTTTGTTTATGATTTTATTTGTGCCTTGTGGGTGCATGTAGCCTACTTTTCAGCTCCTCTTGTGATAGATGTTTTCAGACTTGGTGCATTAATTCAAAGACATGCAGGGCTATGCATTGTGTGGTCATTTCCTTTGGTTTTCATCAGCTTCCTCCATCAGACAAAGACCTGAAGACGAATTACCAGCTCTTATTGGCTCTGATGAATTGTGTGTCTAGCAGGATATGGGAACAACAGCCCAACAGTCGTTATTCACAGTGAAAAATGTGCCTCTATTATATAGCCGCTTTCATAAATAAATCTCTGCCGGGACTCCACTTCACATCCATTTCACATCATTGATTCCCGTTGTTCCTAATTATCAGAGAAGCTTTTTGTCATGAACAGGGACAAGTGTTGTTATTAGTAGTTAGTAATGTCTGAAACCCAATTCATTAAGTATTGCACCATAAAAAGACTTGGGGTTAATAATGCCCCATTGTATCAACACTCTTTTCTTGCCCTCACTCATTGCCATGCATTCAAAACACCAGACAGGACCATACTTTCAATACTTTTGTTTCCGTCTCTTCTGTCTTGCTTCTGTCTCACTGCCTGAAATCCATCCACAAACACGTTACACCAGGCTGTCCCTGTCCGTAACTACATTGTGTTCCCAATGTTTTCTAATGAGCTGCTTTGTAAAGTGCAAAGTTCTCTAATCCTATTTGGGGGAGAAGTCACAGCTCAGTAGAAGAAGACTCTCTTCATGGCTGTTTAATATTTCCAATCCCCACAGACCCTGCACCCTGACAACAGACTAGACATACATTAAGCAAAAGGAGAACAACCATATTATCCAAGAAATTTTCATTCTGGCATTCTGATTTGTAAATTTAGTAAAGAGAACATTACAGCACATATCATAGTGAGCTTGAATTGCAGAATTCGCCCAATATCAGCTGGTATTGGCTGTACGGATAAGTGGTTGACGATGAGTGAGTGAGAGTGAATCGCATCGATTTATATGTTTGAGTGATTGCTCATAACGATGAACCCAAAGAGAGTTATCACCTGACTTTAGTTCATCTCAGCTCTATTGAGCTTTACAGCGACTTTCAGCTCATTGTTTTGGTTTTACAGGCTGTAAATTTACTGTTTTGGTTGACTCTCGCCACCCTCATCATTTTTGGCCAGAAAAGACAGCAGATTTTAGCAAAGAAAACTCAAAAAACTGTACGCTATCTGCCCAGTGCTAAACAATATACAGACAAAGTTAGCAAGTAGCTCATGCACGAAATTGCCACAAGGGACCAGGGGGACAAAAATTGTCATCCATAATATCAAGCTCAAGCTCAGTCGGGTGGAGGCAGTGGTCATTGTAGTGTTGTAAGCGTAGTGGCATACCACAAAATAAACAAAAGAAGACAATACTGAATGCTCGTGGAATGGAGACAACAGAGGCAAAAGAGGCAGACAGACAGATAGAAAGCACTCTGATAAGATGAGGGTTTGAGCTTAGCGCCAAGACATTGTATTACTCAGACAAATCTCACAGAACAACATCGTTGGCAGAATGTCGCGTGTTGTAGCAGCCAGCTTTCAAACCAAACCAAAGACAGAGCTTAATGGAGAGTTAATTGGCCTTTCATTCAGCAGGTGACAAGAAACACGTTTAAATAAATGCTAATGTTGCTCTGTATCTGCAGAATGTGTAAATAGGCAACTGTATGCCTGTTTGCTGTATCAACTTAAAAGGCGATAATATGTTAGTGTCTTTACAGCTTGTTTCTGGTGCCCCAAGTGGACCACAACTTCATTGCAGATTTAAACATGCGTACAATATTATAAATTGTAACAAAAAAGCTAACATATATATGAAAAACTAATTATATAAAACAAAAGACAGACTTGTTTTGTAATTTCATCTCTGTTGAAATGAAAAGGCAACAGTGAGCTGGTTCAGTACAGTTTACCGTGATATATAAATTGCCTATTTTAGCCAAAATGAGTTTAAAATGAAAGTCTATTAGCTTAGTAGTACCACTTTCTTTCACATCAGTAAGTAGTTATTTAGGAAATACCGTTTCTATTTCAGACTATTTCAATGCTATCTGTGATGTGATGTCATAGAGATTTTTGCTTTCCTGACAATGAACTGAAGACAGACTATTGAATATTTATTCAGGCTATTAAATGTTACATTTCGGCAATGTGACAGTCAACAAATTGGATATTTCTGTTCGCTGGATATTTGCTGTCAATTATTTTTCAAGGCTGATACTCTATCTTGTACAGTATTCTAATAGTGTTGACTCACAGTTGAATTAATTCCCTCGGTTGTGTTAGCTGCGTGATTTTGAAAGTTGAGTGTTTTTTGCTCCGTATTCAAGTCCATCTGATCCACATATTTCACCTCCCACGCAGGGCTAGGGCTTTACAGTTCTCTGTGGGACCGTACTGCTACGTTGTGCAGATACACTGGAGACTCACCTACACCAGGCCTAGAGGAATCTATCATAGCTCCATTAACACTTCTGTTTCATCCTCTTCTCCTCGCCTTCCTCCCCTCATTAATCAACAGACCAGCCCTCGGGGCTCTACTCTGCAGCTAAGCTTATTTTCAGTTTGTGTGCCTCTGTGTGTGTGTGTGTGTGTAAATGCATGGGTGTTTTTTATGTGCGCATATGTGATAAAAAATGTCCAGAACAGTTTTCTTTCTGTATGAATGAGAAACATCCAACAGAGATTGCCTCAAATGTCATTATCAGCATGTATAGTTCTGCGATAAAAGTCTCATACTGTTACCTAACTCAATTGAGTCATGATGATAATCTCCAGAGAAATTGTATCAAATCAGGTCTCCTGAGATGAGTTGTCATTTCAAAAGGGGACCAAATGAAGTTATTCTTAGGGGAGAAACAGTCCCACCTACCTTTTTTTATATTTGAATCACGTTCTATAATGAGTTCTTTTCCTGCTGTTACCTTTCATCAGCCTGCTTGCCAAGCACATTCAGTACAGTGTGCAGCCAAAGATAGCCTCAGCTGTGAGTCTACGTGTGTTAAGGGGCTTGTCTTTGTGTTCTTAATTTACTCAGTGTGATGCATAAGTAAACATTATTATGGTCTTGCTAAAAAAAGAATACAATATTACACCTGATCGGCTTTAAATGCAAGCAAATAGCCTTTTAGGATAATGTAAATTTCCCGTAGCTGTTGCATAAACAAGGCTTTTTTATGTGGCACTAATTGTTAAGCACTGTATTATTAATGTGCTGTTTAAAAAAAACTCCCCAAAAAACCTTGACCTTGCAGTCTTGTGAAAGTGGAGGAAAAAAAGCGGTTCATGTCACCTGTCTGCGTGGGAGCTCTGTTTGTTTGTGTTTGTTTGGAGATGTGTTTGTACATTCCGCTCTCCTTCCCTCCCCTTCTTCCTTCCCAGGGGAGTTCTTTTAATAGTAAGGAGGTGACAGTTTACCTCTCACTGAGCACCGGGGTGACAGTTTGGTACTTGCCCAACTTGGCATGAAACGCTACAGCTGACTCGCTTACAACGTACGCAGAGCCGTCTGCTTTTTTGAATTCGCACTCCATTCTAATGAGCCGAAATGACCTCAAGTGTTAGGCCAAGGCAATCTGATCCCCTTTCTATTAAACAGCTTTTAATATTTCCCCAAGAATTATTGTTCAGGGAATGAATTTTGGATAAGGTCTGCCAAGGGAAATGGAGCACACAATAGTAGCCTTGGCAGTGGCGCATTGAGCGGATCATTTAAAGGTCATAATGAAGAAAATAATGGCCCTTAAGAGTCATAAAACAATGAAAACATGAGGTTATGGACAAAGTTTTTGAGGGAAATATATAATAGAAGACTGAGACTTAATATGGCAAACTTTTGACCCATCATGAATCATAAGAATGGCAGCAGATCAGGACATTGTAATTTCACAAAAGGGAGTTTGAAGTGGAGAGCACACATTGGAGGTCAACATTAACCAGTGTCACCCCAACTCACACACACACATCTTCCGTCCCTCTTATGTTCCCAGTTGTTCGCTTGCATTTCAGAGCAGTGTCTGTTGGGGCAAAGCGATAATTGCATTCCTCAATGATTTCATGCTGCGACACACAGTGACACCGAATCACAGCTCACTTATTCCAAGGGAGTGTGTTCTTTGGGAGGAAATGAGACAAAAACAATATGACCAATTCCACCAGACCCGTTCCCCTACAGAGAAGTGCACTTCTTCCACATTTTGGCCTCCTTTTCTCTCTCTCTCCCTCACACACACACACACACAGGCGTGTGTTTACTCCCGAGCGTCCTCTTTGATTTGCAGACAAAAATGTGGCTGAGTCAAGTTAGTTACAGCGAGCACAAATCTCCCTCTTTCTTGTTGTGAGGGAATAGTTGTTGCAGACACAGAGCCCGCTGCTTTCCCAGCTAACCATATCAGAGAAGCAGCCTGAACATCACTGAGCGAGTGCCTCTTTAGAATTAATCCTCGAGGGGGGTGGGGAGGGTGGGCGAAGTGGGTGACTGCACCAATGCATGAGGATTACTGCTTTTAGGGCTTCTGATGAAATTCAAATAACAAACGCTTGCACAAAGTGTCCTGGAAAACACCCTGCGCTCTTTCATAATATCCTACTAAACATGGAGATATTTGCCGGGGGGCCGCACGGTGTGTCCGTCCCTCATTCAATTTCACAGTCTTTGTTGATATGATAATCAAGTGGTCAGCTGCAATCAATGGTAATTAAGCTAGTCAATTGCTGGTGTTGCATCATGGTTGTGGGCAAGAGCTCCTTTCATCCTCTTGCTTTATATTCTCATCCCACAAGAGGCTAGTCGGTCACTTCTGAGGCACTGTATTTGGTTTCCATGGAACAGCCCCTCTCACCTGTCGGCTGCCCTAGATGCAAATTTTGCTGGAAGCCGCTGGCGCGGCGAGCATCAGCATATTAAAGTGATGAAATAAGGATTTGCCCACATTACAGCTCCACCTAAATGGAGTTTTCTGCTTTTCCTCTTCATTTATGGATTTGGTGCAGGTTTAGCATTCAGCCTGGCTCGAGGATACACATGGCGGACAACTCATTCCAGTCTTGTTTAAAGAAAGTAACACTGCTCCGTATTGTTGCTCTCTGTCTACGGTGGTCTCACTATGCTTGTCAGCGAGGGTATTCTGCCATAGTCAAATCCTTCTTTGTCTGCGTGTTATTGTCCGTGAACGCTTCAGCCTTGTACATGGATTAAATGGAAATTGCTCTGTGTGTGTGTGTGTATGTGTGTGTGTGTGTGTGTGTGTGTGTGTGTGTGTGTGTGCATGCAGAGGATTGCTGACTAAAGCTGTAATACATAAAGGTCTGGATGAGGAATGGTTTAAAGAGCAGGCAATTGTTATAATGATGACTTAAAGCAAAACTGCCCTGCAGTTTTACACATGCATGGCGAGTCCACCGCTGCGTTGCGTATACTGTAGCCGACAGTGCTTGCCAACCTCGGTGTCACTGGAATCAATAGCGGCTAAAATATATGATGGAATAACTTTGCTGCACTGAAGTAAGCAACATTATAAAACTGTGTTGGTAGATTATCGGATTGTGATTGCAGTATAGTCCTTTGTCCTCATCCTGTGTTTTCTTACCGTAACAAAATAAAATCCTCTCTTACTCCTCTTCGCTCCTCACACCTGAGAATGAAACTTCAATATTGACCTACATCTCCTTCAGAATAATTTGGCTGCTATTTTTGTACTGTACTTGAAAAAAAAGGCCCTGCTACAGCGGCTGCGATGGCCGGATCCACACAGTGTGTGACATTTTAACTAGTGTTTTCCAGCTCAAGGCTGCGTCGCCCAGCTTGGGCCAAACATATCCCTTGTCTCTCCCACAGTAATAAGAAACAACAGGGGAAAGACTTTCCCCTGCACTCAACTATGTTATTTGCATGATTATTGGAAGCAGGGTGTGGCACAAACAGACTCAGTTTGTAGCTTTCCAAGGTTTGAAAAGCAACAGTTTTTATGCAGTTTTCCCTGGTATTTGGGAGAAGAGGGATTCTTATGAATGATGCAGCAAAAAGCATTCATCATGATCTACCCTCAATGCTCTGACCACAAGTCCTATTTAAAAGCATACTTTATCATGAAGCCTAATAGAGAGCTGCAGCCAAGTCGGCCTATTCCGACACTCTACTTTTTCAACAGCTGCTCTCACCGCCTCATGATCAGTTTCACTTGTCCAGCCTTTCATCTTGAGCGGACTTTCTTTCTTTTGGCCTCTTATTTTTGTTTCTCTCTTTCACCCTCTCTTGTAATTTTCATCCTTCCTGGCTTTCTCTCAGTCCCTCAATGGCCCTCCTTTTATTTCCGTCCGTTACATGGTCCTTTTCATACCACCTGCCCTTGCAGTCTCTGTCATATTGGCTAGAGGGACCCTTTGCTTTTTGGGGGCGAGGAATCAGCTGGAATCTGTTGTCCTTCATATTTCATGCCACATTGTGACAGAGATCCAGTTTTCAAGCCACAAATACGCCTGCGTGTAATGCCACCCGCTCACAGCCAAGGCCTTCAAGTGAAAATAAGGGTTACTAATACTATGATATTACATTTCTGGACCGGTTTGGCTCATGAATGTTTGATGAGAATGCCCAATCATGCATAGACACAAGGAAGAGATGAGGAATGGGAGAGGAGAAATTTAGAAGAGAGAGGGTGACGACAGAAGGGCAGGAGGAGAGACAGAGACGAATCAGGCTTGGATAGAAAGTGAGGACGGGGAGCGTGTGTGTGTGTTTGGGATGGAGTGGGGGGAGTGATTACTTGCTGCTGAGGTAGCACTGCATTACACACGAGGATTTGGAATGGCCCAGATAAAGTAATCTATGATTAACTGGGGCGCGGCTGGCTCGCCACCCTGCCAACAGCTGTAGTCAGGGGCGAATTATAAAATTATGGTATGTCAAAACATTTTAGATGCGGCGGGAAATATATCTCGTGGAGGGGGATATGCATCAAGTCAAAGGTGACAGCCTGCGGCTCGGGAAGAGAGCATCGGTGCCATTAAGACAAATGTCAGTTGTCGTCTTATTTGGAGAATTGTTGACATGGCGGAACAATCCTGGGCAGATTTGTTTTTAGGGGGGGCTGGGGTCATAGCTGGCGGAGTGATCGCCGCAGTGATTGCTGTAACAACTGTCCGACTTGATAACAAATCAAATTATAAAGATGGACACCGTGGCACAGACCCCGCCGCCGTCTGAAATTGATTGCCAGCACCAGGAGGCGATATTGCCGGGCTTGGTCTGTCATAGTCCATCAGCCGTCATTATCACCGGGGGAACATTAAACCTTATGCAGAGCTGAATGAGGAGGAAGACTTCATCCCCAATACTGCCAGGAGTTTGACAGAAAAAAAACAGACAGGTAGAACTATGCTGTATCAGATGGTTGTTTTCTTTGTGGTTAAAAGGATAAAAATGCATTTCTTATGCTCAGAACCCTGTTAGAATTGCTCAGTATTCTACATGCTAAGTACCAGCCGAATCCGGTCTGTTATCATCACGTCGAGTGTTGCCGAACTACCTTGATTGAAGTGCTCTCATATCTTGCATTGCCAGCGACTGCAGCGGTAATCAACTTTTAAACCATAGTTTCTAGGACACATGAATCATCAAGAGGCTACAAACCCTTCCCACATTTCTCCCTTTTCTTATCAAATATCTGAGGAATTAGAAGTGTGTTCGCGCCTCTGAGGTATTACGATTGGGCTTCAATGTTCACTAGTGCTCATGAGAATTTAACAGGTGGCTATTTTTACTCTGCCATTAGTCATTTACCTGAAGTGGGCTGTCATTGGAAATCATTTTCATGTCTGTAGACAGTTCCTCAGTTCATCCAAATGACAAGTGATTTTTGCCTGTGGGGGAAATAGGGCCTATATTTTATTGAGAGGCGAGACAGTTCTTTAATAATGCCTGGAGTTTGAGAATGCTCCCTGAAGGGGATGGATTTTGTGTTTAAGGCCACTTACAGGTAAATGACTAAGGCTTCAAAGATGGCTCATTACTGAGGTGCATGAGGTGTCTGACTTCCTAAATTCCCTACCAGACTTCTCAGTCATGGTTTTACACGCTCTTTCGTCTGACAATGCCGCCTGTCAGGAACCCATTTTTAACTTTAAGGCATTTGTTGCTACATTAAATGTCACTACACCATAAAGCAAAGTTATTTTATATGTAGACAAATGTGTTCGCAGTTTCCTTTTGACCTTTTTATAAGAGCCCATCAAACAGTCTTCTTCCATCTATCTGTGATCATACTTTGGCTCTAATCCTTCTTCTAGCCCCCTTGAACAGCGGTCTCAGTGTGGTTGTCGTAGTAGAGCTGGTGTTGATGAACAACGCTGCACCTTGCCAAGTGCCTCCTGAAGTGTTTTGCCTTGCCACAGACAGATCTCCCTAAAAGTGAAGGGATTGCCCTTGAAATGTTCTCTCCAGCTCGTTGCCTTTGCCGCTGCCTATTTTACACACCGCCTTGCTATGTGTGGCGATGTACTCATTGTTTTTTGATAGTGTGGAATCATATAGAGATGCATTTCAGAGCCAAAGAAAGATTATCTTATTCATATCTAGCACAATGTTTTCGCAATGTTTTCAACCCTGCTGACTTCTTCTTGTTTTTTTAGCATTGCAGGTTGAATACAAAATGGATTTCATACATTTTTTGTGTAACAGCCTACACAAAACACATCATGATGACAAAATGAAAACATGCTCTTGGAAGATTTGGTATTTTTTCCCATTCAAATTTACACATTTGCTCAAGGTCAGTCAAATTGAATGGGTAGTGCAGATGAAAACCAATTTTAAAGCAATTCCATTATACATATTTTCAGTGGAATTAAAATTCTGCCTTTTCTCTGGGCCACTCTACAACCATTTCAGTGTTGATTTCACTTGATGCTGGAAGTCATCATAATCAAAGATCTTGAGCAGGTTCTTGTCAACAGTTTGCTTCCATTAATTTCCTTTGTCCTGACAAGTCCTTCAGTTTCTACAACTGTTGTCACCCCCACTGTGCTTCATGTAAAAGAGATTACATGGATTATGAGCTTAGCCTTGCCTTTTTCTGGATTCAGAGGTTTTGCATGAGCACTGAAGAAATCGGCCTTTGTTTCATCTGACCATCTGAATGTTTTGCTCCTTCACATGTCACAAGCAAACTTTTGGCATGTTGTCACATGCCTCTTTTCAGAAGCGGCTTCCTTCTGGCCACGCAAACACACCGGATTTGACTGGTGCTTTACTGATTGTTGTCCCACTACCAACTCCAGACGCTGAGGACAGTACACATGGACGCTGCAGACTCACGCTACGTAACGTTGCTATTACATGATCAGCATCTTAAACCCCTAGGCCACTTGGATGCCATGTGTTTTAAATTATTTAAGGTGCAATCCGGTGTAGTGTATAAATTATTTTATAACCTTCCAGGGCACAGCCAGAGATCTGATATCAGAACTTACATTTACATACATTTTGGATGTCTATTTGTACAGTAATACACTATACTATAATACTTAGCAACCTACACACTGTACAGTATATTGTGGCTGCAGAAACTCTCAAGTGCTACAATGCTAATACAATTTGCTGGCACACTTTCCCGAATTGTAGTGGTTAAACAAAACATCACAATATGTGATGATAAAACATGCTTTTGACCTGCACCATCATGATTCATAAAGAAAATGTTTTCTTCTGAATGATGCCCACTCAGAGGAACAAGTCAAAAGTTAAACTCAATTCAGCACTAAGACATTTGAAAGGTTAATATTGTATTACTGCATTAATTCACATACAAAAAGACAAATAGGCCATTTAAAACCGTAGAGAGAAGGCAAAGGAATTTTATTTGTTTTCCTCGCATTCAGTTCTGGTTTTGGACCATTTACTTATTAATGAAGAGGCAAGAGATACACATGCACACACACACACACACACACACACACTCACACACACTCACGCCACCCACAATCGTGGGCAGCTTGTGTTGAAAAAATTATTTTCTTTAATAAATCATTCTAAGATTGTGTTAATGAAGTGTTAAATTTTAATGACCCAGTCTCGTTTGGATTCCGGTGGCCCCATGGGTTCATCCCACCTCCCAGAATTTAAATGAATGCACAATAAAATTACTTCTCTAAATCTTGAGTCTTCTCATTTGTTGTGATCCTCATGACCTGCGGAATTTTGCTGTTCACCCAAAGTACCATTTCGACCAGAGGATCAAATGAATTATTCTGTCTTCAACAGACTTACATATTGAGACTACCTTTCACCTGTCACTGTGGAGAAGTGCTCAGATGTTGGTAATAATGTGCGTATGTGTGCGTGTTTCCAAGCTGGTATGTGTTGAGTGAGGGGTGTGTATGTGCAGATGAGACAACCTTCTCTGACTAACTTTTAATTACAAGCCTTCCAATCATTAATCAGACTCTGAGACTGAGACCTGCCAATCAAACCTATGGGAAAAGTGTCATGTTTAGTCTCTAAGAGGGCACATGCTGAAAAGCTGCTTAACACAGGAAGAAAAGACGCATGGTGATTGGACCTGCAGTAGAGTTCAAAAGATTCATTCAGAATTTGATGTATATGACTTTCTACTTACCATGAGCTAATATCAGAGTCACTGTGACTCCAGATCAGTTAATGACATCCATGCCAGATTGAGGAGCTTGTGCCAGCAAACTTAGTTTTGGCACTACTTGATCTACTGTAAGTGCTAATTTTGAAACAGTTCATCATGAATTTGTTTTAAATACGGAAGACTGAGTCTCCTACCCAAGTGTGTTTTTTTTATTGTTTTTTTTTAACCCAAGTATTTTTTTTCAATAGATGATTGTTTGAGTAATGTTTGGAGTAGACGTGCCAACATGTAGTAATATAACTTGTAAATTAAATATTCAAGGCTCAAAGACCTAACATTAAACAAATGCAACCAATCACATGACATTGTGGATGAGTTGCAGGGGCAATCAGAATCACAGAGGCTGTGGAAACAAGGTTGGCTGGCCAGCCTCTGCACGCTGCAACAATCAAAGCCAAAGGCAGCGTTGCTTTTTGGTCACAAGCCTGCCAGTTTGCCTATGTAGACATGCCAAATGCAGTTTTGTTTGTAGTTACTTTATAAATGGGGTGTTCTTTTCCAAACTCTGTGTAGTAAAAGCTTTGCCATGCCTACTTTGTGTAATTGACCAAATGCATACCACAAGGTGGGTGGAGGTGGAACTGCTTTTACGCAATAGTAATCAGAGGACAACTCAAAGCAAAATGAATCTGTTATCACCAGAACGGTCCTCCTCTTCCCTTTTCTGGAACTGACGAGTTGGTTTTCAGTGCCAAGCAGCGTATTCTATGCTGTTTTGGCATTAAATACATTGCACCAAACCAGCAGAGAGTCTAGTTCACGTCTGTGTAATTACAATCAGTGCAAGAGTGTCTCTGAATAAGACCCACCAGCAGCCTGAGAATAGGCCTGCCTTGACAAAGCATTGACAACTGTGGAACAGGCAAAATTAAGCCCTCTCCATTCATACCCCCTAGTTCTTATTATGCACAAGCTATCTCACTGAGCTTGCTTTTGTGCTGGTATAATTACTTAATCGGAGCACTCCTAGGGTGAATTACTTTGTGTGCTGCAAGCAGGCAGCATTGCTTTGACTCAAGCTCCTAAAGGGAAAATGAAGCTAGCTTTAATTTTACTGTTTAAAAGTCGGAAATGTGATAATGGCCATTGTCAAAAGGGATTCACATGTATGCTTGTGTTTCCGTCAGGACTGCAGTTTTGTTTTATTTTTATGGGCATAATTATGGAAATAAATACAGTATGTTCCATTTTGAGTAAGATTTTATCACCCCTTTGTTTCCTTACCTCTTAAAAGCATTTTATGGGAGGTGTAGAGAATGATCCACAGTGCATTAGAGAGTGTGTAGTGTAATGTTTTGTGTTGTTTGCTGTTTATAATAGGCCTGGGCAACACTTAACTAGAATGGAGGCCCATCAAGGCAGACCGATAAGGACCTAGGGATCCACTCTCGTCAATTACTGCAAAGTGCCAAGTTCAACTCAGTGGGCCTTTTATGAAGTACACCAGCTGAGTAAACAAATGAATCGTACATCCATGGTTCCCCAACACAACCATGCGGCTCAGGGCAATCATACATCAGACAGAGTGATAGCGGCTGTCTCCACAAGGAAATAGAAGGGTCCGACTATTAAAGATAGGCAACCACATAGGGCTCATAAGCCATTAGCCATCACGCTCATTCTGCCTCTCAACTGCACTGTTCTGTCCGTATCAGATGGAATAATATTAAGTTATTCGTATTGTTCCGCAGAGACGTTGCTGTCCAAAGTGTATGTAGAAACTGTTTAAAAACCCATTGGATTAGCGGAAAAATGCATTGTATCAAAGCAGAAAACAGGGCAGGTCTTCTTGATAGTTACATGGTTTGTGCAGGGCCACTAAGATACAATATATGGTGTTACAGTGACAAATGTACAATGTTCAAACATAGAACTAAGAAATCTTGTATTCTTTAGTGGTTTTATGTGTTCATGTAAGTGTGTATATCTGTATGCGTCCATGTGTGTCCCTTTTCATTATGTAACCTTGAAATAGCCCGATATACAACATGCTGTATTTGTGTTATCTTCAGCTGGTGGATGGGCCGGACTGTGGCTCAGTAATCAATACAATGTACAGTAATCTTATGCACCAGAGAGAGAGAGAGAGACAGACACACAAACAGTTTGTGTGCGTTTGTCTGTGTGAGTGTGCGTGCACAAGAAAGAGAAACTGACTATGTGGTCCGAGGCCTTTCGTAGATGGAATTACTCCAGGTTGCAACTAAGTTGTTAAGCTCGTACTGCAGAGGGCAGTTAGTTCAAAGCTCTTGGGAACACAACTGACTTGGTGAATTTGAAATGTTTTTTAACACTTTGCTCTAATTTCAGTTCTGAACAATATCCACATATTCTGAAATGCAGTTTAATGCCTGCAGTTGTGGCCCATACTTGCCCTATCACTAATAAATAAACTAGTGAATTCACTGAGAAATTGGGAAATAAATGAATAAATGAATCATTGAATGAATAACGTATCCAGAATATGAGATATTAATTAATAACTAAAAAAAACAGTAAATAAATTAAAAGAATTTTTACTAACCCACATTCATTCCTAGCTAAATATTTTGACAAATTAAATATATATTTCCCTTGTGTACTTTTTAATTTTAATAATCCTTTAGTATGTGCTGGAAGGCACTCATGATGGGTGTGGCTTTAAGTTTTAAGACTCAGGGGGCTGGTGAGGATTCTGCTATTGACACTTTCAGGAAATTAAACCGAATTCTCGACAAATAATTCCTCCATGCAACAACAACAACAACAACAAAAACATTAACTGGTGAGAGACAGTATAAGGCATGCTGGCTAGCATGATGTTATTGCTTTACCTTGGATGTTAGATATCCATTTGTCTCCTCTGTCAAACATAACAGCTTGAAACTTTACTGCATTTTGAAGTGCATTATGTAATAATTTGCACTTTACAACAGATTTACTTTAGTGAATAGCTCATGATCTTTATATCGAAGCATAACAAAATGACTGTTGTGTATACTCAGTGTTCATTGTGGTTTATTGTATTATTCTTTCTATTGTTTATTATGTTGTTCTTTTTTGTATTTGACCTCTATAAAGACCTGCCGGGGACTACAGATAAAAATGAGTCTTCTGGCTAAATCTGGCCTATTTCCATGGATGCAACATCTGAAGTGTTCATTAATGTGCTCTGTCCCCTTTTAAATAAATAAATGAATGAATCTTCCTTAAAGTCCCAGTCTGCCACGTGGACCGTTGAGACCAAACCGCTATTTTAGGCGGGGTTGGGGTTGCTCTACAGTGTTGAATTGTATTCAGTACTTGGCTGTTCATTTGTAGAATAGTTTCAAATGTTGGTTATTTGTGATAGGATTCTGACTTTCATCTTATCTGTATAAATCCATCATTGCCATATAGCTATGTTAGACATGTTAGGCCTCGTTCAGATTGAGAATTAAAGCTAGCCCTGTGTGCAAAAATGCAGCTGAAAGCAGCTTCACCCTTTGCCCCAAAGCAATGTTATGTTATCCGGCAAAGTACTGCGTTTGAGAATCAAATATGTGCATAGTAGTAGTAGTTTTTCTCTATGGTATCTTAATTACTTAAAGCTGTAAAATGATATTATGATTTTTGGCTTTTGAGTTATATATCTTTTTTGTGCATGTACTAGGTTTGCAAAGTGAAAAAGCCCAAAGTCCACCCCAAAGGGAGTTCCCATCTCCCACAGAAAACACTGCTCTGAACTGCATGAAAACAGCTCGTTTGTAGTCCAGCCTTTATTTCCCTTTCTTGTGATGTTACAATGAAAATACGTGTTATAATGCTAGCTGAGCGTCTAGTCTGACACGCCCTCAAAAACACCGGTGGAAAAACACTGAGCTGCAGCACACACCTCTCCCTTCCAAACACTAGCTACCCTCCAAGCAGTCAATGGACATGAAGTTATTACTGTGATGTAGAGACAGAGCTCGGTTAAAACTTTATGGATGAAAGATACTTTTGTTACAGATTAATAACTCACCACTCTGAAACTCTTGCTCCAGTCCAAATTGCCAACCTGGTTGGCAACATGTAGCCTACAGCTGAATCGAAGCTGTTCACCGTCTTTTCGCTGACCCACCTTTCTCTGCTTCTGATTGGCTAGTAGTCCTTAACTAGGAACTGCGCATGTGCAACTCGCAAAAAAAAGCTGCAGCAATGTGCATTATGAAAAAAAATATGGTGTTTTTTAAAAATTCAACCATGTAAACCTGTTCTGGTACAACCCCTGAATAGGATTTTGAACCTGAAAATGAACATAATACCACCTCTTTAATTTGCCTGTCAAGTCACTCAAAATATCCTGCTCCCTACTATTCTATGTACTGTTTGTAGATGCAATGTCTGAATGGCCTGTGAGCTTATAATACTTAGCATTAGATTAATCAGAGTTGCCATTGACCAAAGTGAAAGTATTTACTCAAGTCCTACAACTCTAATTATTCACAATCTGCTGTCATAGACAGACCGGTGCATTATCTAAATTTGAATGATTTTTTTCACTCTCATCTTGACATCAGCTTGCTTAATTATGTAATCAGCGTAAGAATCAGTTTCATGTACTTTATGTCACTGCTTTCCATTGGTAAATGACATGAGGCCAATCTATATTTGGATCGATGGAAAAATGTTCACAGCTACTTTGAAGTGACCAGTTGCTTTGATGTTTAGACATTTTGCTGAGGTGGGTTTTAGTGGTTAATGGTAAGCTTGAATTCTGGGATGGTAGCTGGCATCGATTTCTCTGCTCTCTGCTTAGGTTTATAGCAGGGGTTGATTTTTCTGTCTTGTTAATATGGTGTCAGTTTGAGTTCTCCTCGTCTATTATTGTGTGGTTACTTTGCCCGACCTCTCTGGACGGTCAAGTTTGTGTTTGCTGTAGTCGGGAGAGTTGTGTTTCAGTAATGAAGCTGCCATCGTTCCCTGTTGTCAGATCTTCCGGAGGTGTTGGCTGGTGTTCAAGAAAGCCTCCAGTAAAGGACCCCGACGGTTAGAGAAGTACCCAGACGAGAAGGCAGCGTACTTCAGGAGCTTCCACAAGGTAAACACAAATGACTGAAACATTATAAATCACATTCTGATAATCCTGATCAATTTGTCATAATCTTTTGATTTACTATTATACTGCACAGCATTAGAGTCACAACAATATTAGAGCTGAGCAGATTTGTCATATATTTGATTATTTTCACTAGTAATCGACTTGTAAATCTATAAAACAAGACATTCACACATTTTCCCAGAGCCAAAAGTGATTTTTATATATATTTTCAAAACATTTCCCACAGCCTTAGGGAATTCACTGTTTTCTGACATTCTGGACTGACATTTATTGATTGTTCAAGAAAGTAATTAGCACATTAATAGATCATGAAAATAGTCATTTGTTGCTATCTTAAAGCACTTTTGCACAATGCTTCACAATAAAAGCAATGATGCTATGATTCGTAATGATTTGGTAACACCCTGATCTTCTGTCTAATGCCGCCATCGGACAACCATTCAAGTATGTAAAGTCTGATAATGTAGCTAATACATAACCTCATATATTGCATTCAACACAATATATTGCATTCAATCTCCTGTAGGTATTCACGGTCCCCAGAGAATCATGACTGTGTAAGTGTTTGTCTTCTTGGATACCAAAAGTAGATTAAACCTGGTCTCTCACTCTTCAGGGAACAGTCTCTGGCCGGGCCTAAATGCTACTGCGACATTGGCATGCAGAGCACATTCATCAGACAACAGCCGAGGGTTTCATTTTGCAATTTGGCCAACTGGTGGAATTAATTAGCTTTAGCTGATAAAAATCTGACGCCAGTGGTCGCCCACCAAAAGTGAGGAGCTGGGAATTGTATTTAGGGACGAAAAATGCAATCTCTGAAATCAACTGTTTTTAAACAGTACTTATTGTATAACAATAAGTTTCTCAAGGTGTTTTTTTACATTTACAAAAAAGAAAGCATATTAAACCTTTGGAATAAATGATCACTGAGTACTAAGCTATATTACACACTCCTACCAAGAACCTTGTTTTCATCTTCAAATAAAAGGTTCTGCCCATTGGCTGCAGATGATGGAGTTAAGGATCCATTAAGACACATTTTGTAACTCTATCTTCTCCCCTGGGGCCCTTCCCTCCCCTTTAAAAGTAATAATCCAGTATATAATATCTCTCTCCCTGTCTCTTAAGCCCTTTGAAATACCCCAATTACGGCTCATTATCATGGTGAGGGGAGATGATGTTAAATGAGTGGCACCAGGAACAGTGTTTTATAGTAATGAAAGGAGATAACAGGGCATAGGAGACTTTGACACCAGGTTTCCTATGTGGCTGCAGTTTGAGCGCTGATTTAGTAGTCTGCAACAGGCTGTCTACTACCTTATAATTATGAATCAGGTCGGGGATTTCCCAAACATGGTGGAAATGTCTCATTTTGTTTACTTAATTTGCCAGGATGTATGTGAGCATAGGCCAGGTAGATGTTACCTCCACTTTGTTAGCATCCCCCGCTGCTACAGTATCTCTGCCTACTGCATCATCTCCCCCCCCCCCAGAGGCATCTCAAACACCCGGCGCTGGAGTGAGCGATGAGTGCACACATGCACCAGTGCACCTGGTAATGCATCGCCACAAAGATCAAGAAAGGTCCCGTCTGAGGGCTTCATTCAACGCTGCAGTGCTTTGGGAGGAAATAGGCTGCACTGGTGGCTGATTTACAGAATCAACGCATAGAGGATTGGCTTTCTTTCCCTCCATACCCTCCTAATCCCTCTCTGTATCGCTCTCTCTCTCTCTTTCTCTCTCTCTCTCTCTCTCTCTCTCTGTCTCCCCCTGTTCTCTGTCTGAGAAGTGCTCGTCCACACAGTAAAACAATCCCTGAATATTTTTTGCAATATTTTTAGCCCTTTGAAAAGTAGTTTTTACGTGTGCTACATTTCTTTAGCTCTCCTGAGCTCCTGATAGATGCAGCTAAAGTGGAAAGATGGGGTGTAGGCCTATTTAAATGCTTAAATACAGTATGTGCATATAGAACTGGAAATAACCAGTGCAGCAAAGAGGGGCGATCGGTAGACCACTTCGGTCCAGAGTGAAATATCTCAACAACTATTGGAGGGATTGGCATGAAATTTGGCACAGACGTTTATGCTCCCTTCAGAGTGTATTGTAATCACTTTGAGGATCCCTGAACTTTCAAGGCATTTCCATGACATTTCCATCAGTCTCAGTTGCACTTTGTGTTTTCTGCTAATTAGCGAATGTAAGCATGGTGACACACTAAACTAAGAAAGGGAACATGGTAAACATTATACCTGCCAAATGTCAGCATGTTAGCTTTGTCATTGTAAGCGTGTTAGCAAGCAAACATTAACATATAACTCTGAGCACTGGTGCACCCAAGCACAGCCTTGCAGAGCAGCTAGCGCGGCTGCAGACTCTTAGTCTTCTTAACATGAGATTTAACTTACACCTTTGAATAAACGAGAAAAAAGACGAGGATAGGAGATGAGGAATAGGTCTCATCACAAATGATTCACTTTGCTCGGACTCCAGCGCCTTAGGCTTGGAATGCACCCAAACCTTTCCCTTAGACACACAGCTTCACACACACACACAGAAAGACTAAAGCATGCACGGTTACACACTAAACACAAACAGAGTAAGAGATGAGAGGCTGGTGGAATTCATGGCTCAGAAATTCCCACTTTAGATGCTTTGCTTTGTGTCAGTTATATGTATGAAAAGCCTACCCGAGGACAAATACATAATATATTTTCACAGGGTCAAAGAAATCACCTCATCTTATATAAAATATTTAGATACTATCTTGGAGGGGGATATGAAATTACAAATGAAAAATAGCTGCTATCTTTCAATATCCATAGCCTCCTCTGCCTTTTCTGTTTTTTTTGTATTTCCTTGCTTTGTTGTTGAAATGCTTTTTAAAACCTCTCTGTAACTTGCTGAGCAAAGGATATCTGACAATAGAGAGGAAATTTATTATATGTAATCTTAATGTACAAAGAAATCTGTAGTCCACATATGTTGTGTGTGTTATTAGGTGTGGTCTTTTAACCTTAAATGCTCAAGCTTTACAAAATGGGCAGTGAGCCCAGCTAATTCATTCCCAACAGACTGGCAAAGGGCCCACAGTTAGCACACAATGGACCACAATAATATAATGGGCCTTATCTCCCAGGCAGAGTGAACACAGCGAAGACTGTTGAACAAAATGGCCTGTAAATGCGGGTGATATTCAATTAAATGTAATCTTCTCTACTCCTTTTTTTTCTCCATTCGCGATCACTCTCCTGGTAAAGTTATTTCGATGCTTTTGATCACACATCTCCCTATTGACTGTAAGAAAACTGTCTCAAGGAGAGGCACTCGAACAGTGGATGCAGAGTATAATACATTACATACTACACACTATACTGCAGCTTCCACCACGCTGCACCAGGCTGACATTGTGGATGATTTCTTAATTTTTCGTAGCTTTTCGTAATCAGCAGGAGAATCGCTATCATATCCATCAGGATCATCCACATCTCTGTTTTACTTTGCTGTCCTTTATATGCTAAGCCTCTAACTACTATTGCACTTTCAGTGAAGCAGTGCAAGATGGCAATTAAGCCTTTCTGCTTCTGCTGCTGGACTGTGTTCATTCAAGGTAATGTGCTGCTACCACCCTGTCCTCCCTCTTCAGATCACTGAGCTCCATAACATCAAGAACATTACCCGGATGCCGCGGGAGACAAAAAAGCATGCTGTGGCCATCATCTTCTGTGACGACACATCCAAGACATTTTCCTGTGACTCGGGTAAGAACCTCCCCCCCTATTCAAAATTAGTCTTTCTCTGCTGCAGAAGAGCAGGGGAGGGTGGAAAGCATTGACTTCTAGGGCTGTTTGTAGATATTTTTTTGCACGCAAAGGCATGACTGTGTGTCAGCAGATGTTGGATGAGAAGTGGAGTGGTGGTTTGCGAGAAGTTTTGGCAAGAAACGGAGGAAGAATCAGAAGTGGCAGAAAGAGGCAGCGGAGAACTGGAGTTTAGCCAAGTGGTGCTCATTTGCCGCTATATTAAGAAGTGGGAGGATCTGTTCCGAAATATTGATTTTCATTCTGCAGGTATGAAAAACCATATTGGGCATCGTTTGCAGTGTGTTTCAACCCAATTATGGACTGTAACAATAGAGATTGCCTCAAGTACGTGGACGGGAAGCCAAAGAGGCTCAGGTCAGCACATGGTCGGTTGAGATTCAACAGTCTGGTCTTTAGGTGCAAATAAATTGAGTAGGATGTGGAGTAATCCAGGGGCTAGATAAGGTGGATGCACCTTAATGGGCTCCCACTAAACAGACAAGAATGAACAACTTAATCTTAACTCAAGCCTCAGGGGAAATATTATTGAACTTCGAGGAAAGGCAGGAGAGAGTTCAACGCCCTGTTTCCCATGATCACTCACTCCCACCACCACCACCATCGCCATATGGATGTCTCTGTCTCTGTGTGTCCACTGACCTCCCATAGACCTTCACTTCCTGGAACCACCTTACATTTACACACCCATACAGTAAGAAGAAATATATGACGTTAAATAAGTGCCTTTTTGAAAACTTGAGTTACTTTTTAATGTTTATTGAGTAATTGCCATCCATTTTTTTTATTGTCCTGCTTTTTAGGGCATTAATGTGAATATAGTAAATGGAGTAAATGGAATTCTAGTTGAGTTTGCCAGGTCCAGCTGGGTCAGGTTACAGTAGAGCTTACCTACATCAGATGCTACCTTGGCATACAGCCTTTCCACTACAATGTGATGTCAACGGGTGTTTGATCTGAAAACTGAACCTGGCAGTTGGAAGGCAAACCTCAAACTTATTTGAGGGCTGCCATCCTAAGAAGCCAAATCATTTGAAGACTGTGTAAAAAAAAGTAATCAGGCCTCATGATGATCGCCTGATATTTTTATAGAACCTTTTGATGCCTCCACTCAAACAGTGCCATGTTGTTTAGTGAGCTGTCAGTGATGCAAGGAACTGAACAAAGACAGTAGCAGATCTTCCATTTTTTTGACAGTTGTGTGCTTTCAGTGCATCTGCCCAACATACACCATAAAGAGATAAAGACAGAGAGTGTGACCTGCAGACAGATAATGTGTCAACTCCTGATATTCCACAGCTGAATCAGGTCCAAGGAAATAGTGCATACAATATTATCTGTTGTATTAGTCTGTATAACCATAGCCCACTGCTGAAATCAGGAAAGGCAAAGGATCCGGACTGTCTCCTCATTCGATTCCCACATATTCTCTCACTCCAACCGTCACACACCTACACCTCCTACATCCTCCTACCATATTTCTTCATGCATGTTACACAGACTAGCAAGGCTGCCTCTGTGCTGATGAAGTGTTTGTTTAGCCGATTTTCCACTCAGTGGCCTTAAAAAGTGTGGGAGTTTAGAGGCTCTCAAAGGCCATAGCAACTCTGAATGAGAAAAGCTGAATATGGGGAGGCATGAGCAAGGAGCTAAAGTGCAGAGCTGCGGCTGCCTATCAGGTTATGTGTGTGTGTGCATCTGTATTTCTGCTTTCTGTTGAGTGTGTATGAAGTGCTTCAGGCAGCAGCAGACCTTTCCTTCACCCTGCAAAGTTGTGTAGATCTGTCCCGTTGGACACCGGAGCTGATCTGACAAACAGGCTGTAAGCTATTACGCAAGACAGTTTGAAGTGAATGAAGTGAAATTACCTCCACATACATATTACGCAAGACTTTTTATTAACAGACATAGAAATGTTGTGCCGTTCCCACACTTCCGCGTGTGTCTTAGTACACATCGCTGGCCATAGTTACATATCGCAGAATTCCACAGGGCCTGGAGTTAAGGAGCTTCAGAAAGATAACCAACTCCGGCATTTGCCTCATTTCATACTTCAGTAACTCTCACCAAAGGCTCACACAAGACAATTGGAAATCTTCTGCATTGTAAACACTATTTTTTATCTGACTTAACAGGAAGGGAAAATTGGTATTCACAAACAACAGACTGCCACGCAGACTCCCAGATTTGATTCATGAAATCATTTGTCTCCACTTAGCCTCCAACTAAAAAATTCAGTCTTACAATGAATGCCCTCCCCCCTTTAAGTGCCAGCTGTCACAAGTTGTAGATATAACTCCCTGCACAGAGCTCACTTCCTGAAACCAAGACTGCTGCTTTAAAAAGAGTCAATAATCATAATTCCCCTGATTTATTTCAAAATTCCCCAAAATACTATTACAGTGAACCCTCAAAGGAATAGTTAAATATTGCTTTGTTAGCTTTGTTTGCTTTCTTGCCGAGAGTTTGTTGAGAAGGTTGATACCATTTTCATGTAGGCTATGTACACTTAATATGTTTTGGCTCATCCCCATGTTCCCAGGTTCCTTTGTTCCCAACTTGTGTGTCTCTTCATTTAAACTAACATTGTAAGAGATTGGTAAGGCTTATCTTCGCAGTATGAATATTGCAATTTTATGAATGATAAAAGTCTGTTCAGCCACTGGGGACATATCATTGTCTAGAGTCTAGAGAACAAATTTGCAAATTTGGGGCCAAGAGTATAACAACAGTAGGCTATAAGCAGTAGGTGGGTGATTTGAACATAATGACCCAGGGAAACATACACTGAACATTTGACCTGGGGAAAAACAATGTTGAGTACATAAAACCCTTTGAAAGCTCTCCCTAATGTGTCATATTAAGAGGATATTGAGCTGGAGAACATAGGACCCTGGGAGCATAGATACGCTCCCATAAGTAGCTACTGCCAACTGCCGTTACCTTAGCTAACTGCTCGTTAAAATCCCAACGTGTTGTCCTTCAGTTTTAGTATTGATTAAACAAAAAGAGATAAGGTGTTAATTAGTGTGCTGGTGCTGGTAGGCAGATTTGTTGCTGCTGGAAAGAGCCCAACTAGCTGTTTCACCTTGTCTTCGTGCTAAGCGAACTGGCATGTGGTGCTTGCTTTATATTCAACGTAGAAACACGAGAGTGGTATAAATAAGTGCACTTATTCCTTTAACCATCTCGTTCTGTTGAAATGTTCTTTAATTTGTTCCAAGAATACATTTCATTTCAAATTAACAAGCTGTAGCTAAAGCTCTCCTTTAATTTGGAAAATAGCTTATTGATTGTCTGAATAGATGCTCACCATTTTCACTTGTGACTGTGGCCATATGGGCTACTTATATTGGAGAAACTTACCATTCATCTGTCATTGGCTGTTGCTGAACCCACCTCCTCTTTTAATCTGCACCAAATCGATCGCATAGATCACCCCAGATACTGTTAGCTGTACTCATGTTCTGTACAGCACTTTATTCTGAAATTCCTTGGGTGATTTATATGCATGTAAACACACTAAAGCAAGCACAGTTGTAGTAGTATAATCTGGACAATATGTTTTTTTGTGTGTACAGTGTTGGGTATGGAGGAGGTGTGTGTGTGTTTGATGGTGGACAAGCCTTAACGCTGTGCTGCTGTGCTGCTGTGTTGCTGTGTGCAGAGCTTGATGCAGAGGAATGGTGTAAGCTGTTGTGCGTGGAGTGCCTGGGCAGCCGTCTCAACGACATCAGTCTCGGAGAGCCAGACCTGTTAGCAGCGGGGGTGCAGCGGGAGCAGAACGGTGAGTGTCCAATTAGTCCCTGCTAACACAGACCGCCATTCAGGGTCAATCTCTCTCACCCAGCCCGCCACCAAGCATTTACCAGTTGCAGTCCGGGCCCGTATGTGTTAATGCAACTGAGCCCTCAGAGGGTTAGGAGAGCAGAACAGCCACTGTCCAATTAGGCCTGGCTAATAAGGGGCATTTTTTGTCAATACCTGATCCGGAGTCCTCTTTAGTTGCATTAGCACATGTTGGTTCAACTTCAGAAGTATGTTTGGATGTGTGTGTGTGTGTGTGTGTGTTGTGTGTGTGTGTGTGTTGTGTGTGTGTGTGTGTGTGTGTGTGTGTGTGTGAGTTAGAACACAGGTCACAGGCTGTGGTCAGGGCTCTGTTCCAGGCCTAATGAGAAGTGCTGTGCATCACTGGCTTCCCTCATAATGAAGCTTGTCACAGAGATGGATGAGATTATGGCTCCTAAAGCCATGTGAAATAAATGTGCTTCCCCACATATTCCACTCGCAGGAAATGGAAATGGAAGAGAGAGTAGACAACAGGGCGCTGCTATCACAGTGGAGCTCATTCTCTGTGTAATTTGTAAACTCGCGGAGGGAAATTGAAAAGGCAACAGGCAAAGAAGAGCAGTTTAAAGTTGTAAAAGGGCGAGTAATTGAAAAGAATCCGCCGTCATTTCAGCCCATTTCCTTTCACTGCAGCCGAAAAGTGAAATTGTATTCTTCAACATAACTTTGCCCCATTTATTTAAGATATCAATACACAAGTTTTTGACTGTGCTGCGGGGAGCCAACTGAACTGTAACAGCGCAATTCCTCTCCCTTCTCCTGTGGCAAAAGCCCTGCTGTTTGGTGCTCATAAAAAAGTTGCAGCGGTGTGTTATGGAGACAAGCTGAGCCAGTCTCTCTGCTGCCTGTATAAGTGAACAAAACAAGAGGCCTGGGCCTGCAACCATGTTTCAATTAGCAGTCCTCCCCAAACAGCAGGGGCCGATAATTAGATCAGAGTTCATTTTCACTGTCCCTAAAAATACGCCACACTATGACATTGCCATTTTCTATCCACTGCAGACACATGGCTTATTTTGAATCATTAAGTGTAATTAGTGAGAACTAATTTAGATTATGGAGAGGTCTCTCCCTCACTGTCTCACATCCTCTGTCTGCCTCAGAGAGTTAGTTAAATGTGAACGGGCAGATTTGGCTCCGTGGTCCTTGTCCAGCTTACTGGATGGCTAGTTAGACCCACTGTAGGTGAAGTCAGGTAAGGTACTAATTAAAATACCACATCGGATAAAAAACACTAAGTAAAAGTGAGTCAAGGGTAAGTACAGTAGATACGAGTAAATTTAGTGTCTTGTTACTATATATTAAAGCTATAATGAATGGACAAATGCGTACAAAATAGATGATTCTATCCAAAATGGTGAGGCAAACACGACTCATTTGTTTCTGCATGCGCAATGTTTAAAATTATATTTCGTGACAATCTTTTAGTAGCCATGTTTTTCATGGGCACAGCCTCAGAAACGAATTAAAAACTAACCTTCTCACCCATCCAACACATATATTTAATTCACATTGCAGAGAGTGAAGAATAATCTGTCACTTGATCAGAACTGACCCTTTATCTTAATCAGACTCTCCTGCAACCCCTTTCAATATAGACAGATAGTATTCTGTCTATTTAAGCTTTAAAGAATAGTTTGAGGGAACAAGCTTATTCACTTTCTTGCCAAGAGTTAGATAAGAAGATTGATACTTTCATGTCTCTACAATTCATATGGTGCTACTACGAGATGATAGCGTCGCTTAGCTTAGCTTAGCTCAACACAAAGATTGCAAGTGGGGGGAAAAAACAACAACCTCTAAAGCTCAATTAAACAAGTGACATATGAACTGTTCATTTGTGAGCTTTAGCTGTACTGTGCAGATTTTGTTACCTTCGGACAGAGCCATGCTCTGTGCTAAGCTAAGCTAACCGACTGCTGGCTATAGTATGGAAGATTTTATTGGACTCAGGATAAAGGCAGATGACCGTTTAACAATGGATGTAAATAATCTGAGCTCAGTTTAAAGGTGTCCCTTCTCAGAGTTCTACAAGTTTGTACCTTTGTGGTCCTTTTTTAAATAAGCTTTTTGTGACTCTTTCCAGAACGTTTCAACGTGTACCTGATGCCCACCCCTAACCTGGACATCTACGGGGAGTGCACCATGCAGATCACCCATGAAAACATCTACCTGTGGGACATTCACAACGCTCGCCTCAAACTTGTCATGTGGCCTCTCAGCTCCCTGCGCAGATACGGACGAGACTCCACCTGGTTCACTTTTGAGTCCGGAAGGTGTGTGTGTATGGATGAAATAAAAGTGCTTTTCTTGTGCATGTGTGTGATTGAAATGAAAAAAAACTTACTTTTGGAACTGTCATAAAAACTTCAACAAAGCAACTTTGGATATCCAAAACATCCCAGGATCAATCAGCATTTGCCGCAGACCCCTTCAGGCATTTATGTGACAGGTGCCTCTGTGAATGTGTGTCTTTGTTTGTGTACTGTACCTACTCACGGGTGTGTGTGTGTGTGTGTGTTTGACTTTAGTGGGCTATTATATCAATGAGCCTCTCTTTAGGCGAACATTCAACCATGCATATTTGTAAATCAGCAATCCAAGAGTGAGCGCGATCAAAGTGTGTGCACTTCTCTCTGTCTCTGTGTGTGTGTTCCTGGCGCAGGATGTGTGACACAGGAGAGGGTTTGTTCACGTTCCAGACGCGGGAAGGGGAGATGATCTACCAGCGGGTCCACTCTGCCACGCTGGCCATTGCCCAGCAGCATGAGAGGATGATGGAGGAGATGGAGAAGAGCTCCCAGGTACATTTTTTACATTTTGGTTGTTTGTCTGATGCTCACAGCAGCTCAGAATCAGGCCAGCCCTTTTATTCTAGCACTGCCAACATTACAAACAGCTTATAACGAGTGCAAGTGTCAACACATCGTTGTTCCCGGGAATCATTATTTAATGCATGCATAGTGTGCCTCACTTTCATACAGACGCCAATATGTCCTGTTGCAACTAATGCATGAAGAAACACTGAGCAAGAATCATTTGTACAAAGACTGCATCTGCACACACACACACACACACACACACACATGAACTTTCTTTTTAGTATTTAAAGTTTTAATTAGAATAAATGCCTTGTTTCTCTGTATTTAAATGGTTTCTTCACTGTCACTGGCTGATTAAACAAGCATGTCATTGAGGCTGTTCACAGAATTACTTTTAGAAAAGCAATGGACACAAAAGCAATAAATCGTGAAGATGTTCTCTCACACACACACACACACACACACACAATAATATACATTTCTCTCTAGGTATTGCTGCCTGGTCTCTCCCCAAAGGGCTGTTTTGTTACCAGGAGCCCTCTGACACCCCACGGTTTTGGCCTCCGCTCACTCCTTGCATCACAACACCCGTCCATCCCTTCCTTCCTCCCTCCTTCCTCGCTTCCTTCCTCCCCGTTATCATCTGTATTCTTTATTTATGTAGGCCTGCCTTGTGTTTGATGAGCCTTGACCATATGGCCATGCTCTTGGACCCCACTATTTGGGAACATTTCCAAATGCGGCATTTACCCTCAGCTCTATAAATCACACTGATAGCTACACAAAACTGACCACTTGCAGTTGCAGAATGGGTGTAAACAGCATGTTTACTACCTAGTAAATGCAAAATATTGACATATTTAATATATTTGAAGCCATAGTCTGGCTCCAAGATGAAGCCTTTAGTTTCACACTGCAAATATCAATCTAAAACACATCATTCACAGTGACATGATAATCCCAAATGATCATCTCACCTGCCAAACAGAGATTCAGAGTGCAAACATGCCATTCAACCTGCAATATACCGTACTTTGCAGACTCTTTGTTTACTGACATACCCAGAGCAATTTCCCCTGTTGTGAGCGAGTGACAGAAAGGGAGAGACACTGTAAGCCTTCTCTGTCTGTTTCAGATCCACTCCAGAGAGACACTAACCAAGTCCATCTCTCTGCCACGCAGCGCCTACTGGCAGCACATCACGCGTCAGAACAGCGTGGGAGATCTCTACAGTTACCAAGGTACAGGCGCGTAGTTACTAATTACCATACGCAAAGGTGTTGCTATTTCTTTATCGGCTTGCGTCAGTGGTAATGTGTGGAGCCCTTTGGATGGGGTGAAGGAAAGACAGGCGAAGAAACAAGAAGACAGAGACAGAGAGAATATTGTACCCGAGGAATTGTCTTTACCTGCAAGTGTGACTACAGTTATTTATCTCAGGAATCTGTGCAAAACAAAGGGTCTGGCTGTGTTGGGTGATATTAATATTATATACAATGCAATAAATACAGGACGTAAAACATATTTTCACTATCATCTGTCACCCAAAGAGAAAAAACACACAATTACAGAGCTGAGTGTACTTCATATCTCATGTCCAAATCACTCAATCATTAACAATGACTTGATGATGATCCAGACATTAAATGAATCTGACTTGAATTTTCAGATAACAACAGCAAATTTTCCACTACCAAGTAAGAGGAGTTTTACTTTTTCATGTTTGGCCTGCAAACGAAGCTTAGACAGGTGCCTGGGAGAATGAAATCATGCGAAGCCACTGTCAGCATTAATGTTATTAGTCCAACAAAGAGAGACAAAAGAAGGCTTGTCTACTGTGGCCGCCGCCCTCTGTCATCTGAAGAACATTGTCTTTGTATTTGCACTTGTGACAAATGTACATTTAACTATTTTTTTAAACATATATTTATATTTTTTAATCTCTGATTTTTGTTCCTATTTTCACACTATACTTCACACTATACTGTTTTTTTGCTCAATCTGCCTCCACATATCCCTAATTTGAACCGTTGATAAGTCACTCATTTTGCTCATTTAATCTTTCTTCTCTTATGTTCAGATTATTCATTTTTATTCTGTTTATCTTGTTTATGAGGATGTTTCTATCAGTTGTTGATTGCTCCAGGTGTTTGTAATTTGACTCCTCTTTCGAAAAGGCTCAAAAGTATTAAGTACAAGTATAATACAGTATGGACTTTAACAACTAATAAAAGAGCACTAGAGCTGTTAACTTGCACAGCATTCTACATATAAGCCATCAAATATACAGCCATCTATACACGTATAATATGGAAATCTCATCTCAATATGTTTAGCTGAAGTCTTGACTCAACCCATAATAGATCAGTCCAGATTTGTAGTTTCAGTGTTCACTTTAATCATAAAAGAAGATATGTGTGTGTGTGTGTGTGTATATATATATATATATATATATATATATATGTGTGTGTGTGTGTGGAAGAGACAGAGAAATGTCATCCCAATTACATTAATATTGCAGCAGGTGCTCTATAGCGTTCAGCCTCAGCCCTATGTCCTCTGTGTGCACTTAATGCACACATAGAAAGGGCGTGTGTGTGTGTTAATGTCTAGATGTAGACCAGAGGCAGAAAGGTGATTAGTGAGCTGATGAGATTACGCTCTGTCTATGGTATTAGTTGATTAGTAGACTTATCTGAGGATTATGGGCCTTTTGGCTTTCACTGATAGAGTGAAACAGAAAGCCAGGCAAAGATGAAAGTCGCTCTGACGTCATCATTTTCTTTTGAAAAGCTAAGGCTGGATTTTGTTTTTGTTTTTTCATTATCATTTAATTGTGGCCTGATAAGCTTAAAAGCAAAATATGAGTCTTCCATTCCATGTTTTTTTTTTTTTTTTTACTCACATACAGAGAAGCGTCGACCTCAGGGTCATTATTTATAGGCCCGGTCTCTGTAAACTCTCCTTTTTTACATGCTTCCTCTCCAAACCCTGGTGAGCAGAGGAGCTTCTCTCTCTCATCCATCACCCTGGCACCTCCGCTGGTCCTCCCACACTTTCTCTGTGTGTGTGTCCGATTCAGAACAACCCCCCTCCCCGCCTTCTCCCGCTCATACACATTCAGCGCTACCATTATCTCCCCTCCTTTCCCATGAATAAATTGAATGCATCAGTGTGTTTGAGGACGCACATGGGAAAAAAGGTCTAGTCAGACAAGGACACGACAAGGTGATTCTCGGGAGTGACGGGAGTTTAACACGGGATGTTTGGACTGTGAAAGGCGAGTCAGGAGAACATCGCACACAGCAGGCACTGGTGTTGCATTCAACATGGCTTCGAGCCATTCTTAGACGAGGAGAGCCACATACAGTAATTGCATTGATTCCTCATTGGCAGAAGGTCTCCACCTCCCTGGAGCTCTTCTACACCCTCTGTTCTCTGTGATGCACTCAGCAGAGAGCTCTTCGCAAAACCTTACATGCTGTAACATTCTGAAAAACACAAAATACACGCTGTTTCTTTAGGAGGGATGCAAACGAATAAGAACACATTATTCAGAGATGAACAGATCCATTCTATCCATAACACAATGACAGAATGTATGGGTTTAATGCACTTCCTGTAATAAAACATAAAAGCAAAAATCCTATTAGATGGGGGACCCTGTGACAAAATCAAATGTTGGTCTGTGGTCTAATCCAGATTAAGACTTTTTCATCAGGATCAACAACAACCCAGGTGACTGTACAGTGCGAACAGGAAGTAGCCAAAGCAACATAACTTTCATGAGGTACATTTGCCAAAATGTGAATAGCCTATAGGAGTTGTCGATGGTTTCAAGTTCAATATTCAGACATTCATTGAGGATAATCCTCAATAGCTTTTCATAAGTTTTCACCACAAGTGCTGTGCAGTGCAGGATTTAGCTGACTGATGTTACACAATGTGTTATTTTTACCTCACGATCCAATATTGAAGCCTTGTCATGACTTGACAGGTTGCCAAAAGCAGACGAGCGGAAGTTAGGGACTGTATCAACAGTGCATGAAAATGGCAAGAGACCTTTTTAGTTTTATTGTCTTCCCAGACACTTCAGACCAACTTTACTTTCACGTGATCATCCTGCCGTTTTTTACACAACCTCATTGTTTTTAAACACCAATTCAATTCCGACTTTTAATGTCACACAGCTTTCAGACTCAGTTTAGAGTTATGTTTGTAGTTTTTTAAAGGTGAGACTAAAATACGAATCAAGCTATGTTAGGCTATTTTATTAGTTTAGGTACATGGTTATAATATTGTAATGATTGTTATTTTGTGTATTTTGTTGGCAGTTGGGAATACATATGAAGACATAAATGGCATTAGGAAAGAAATTAACATAGTAAAATTAAGTAAAATAGAGTATTTCTACTCACCTCTGGAAATAATCCATACTGTTATATATTCATAAAACAGGTATTTGTGAAATAAACAGATACAGATTTTAGCTTTGTGTCACACCCTTAGTCTCTAGACACATCTACACACTTACATATACAGTGGGCATAGCTGCAGGTTAACTGTTTTGTGCCAAAAGTGGTACAGTTCAAGCAAAATCCCCTCATGGAAATATATATATAGTTTCCAGTAGTTCAGAAACAGATGCATCAATTGATTTTTCTGTAATAATGATAATATTAGCAAAAATGATTTGGGAGCAAAGAGAGGTAAGAAATCTGGAATTTGGACCATGATGGCTGGCTGTGTTTGCTCCTTGGCTGCATCACTGCGTGCATGATGAATATCCAATCAGCACAGTCAATTTGCTGAGTCATGCTCGGGTTGCTTTCAAATACCCTGCGGGTCCGGGGGAATAATTAAGGAACACAGTTTCCTGTCCCGTTGAGGTTTATTCACCTATTTGTTTATTTCTCTGCCTCAGTTAACGAGGGACCTGGCAGTGAGGTACAACACTGCAACTCCCTTCATTTTTGATATATTTCACATCTGCTTTTTATTTCCGCTGGAAACGTCTCAGAAACACATCCCAAAAGCCTTGTTCGCCATAATTGAAAGTAATAATTGTCAAATGTGTTTTGCTTAAAGGAAACTGATGGATGTGCGGTAGGGAGAAAAAGAGCCAACACTCAGCCTTGATCATCCCGCAATATGAAACAAAACTTTGCCCCCAAAGAATTCACCTTTTTTAAGTAAAACCTAAGCTGGATGTTTCACTCTCCAGAAACTATACGCTAAGAGAATGCATCTACTTTCTGTTGCGTTCCACCTCTGCTCTCCTAATGTTATTCACTCTTTTGCATTTCAGTGATACTGCTGTGTTCTCCCGAGTTTGCTGATGCATACAAATAAGTGCACTTTAAAGTTTGAGTTGAAAAAGCAAAGCGCCATGCCTGTCGGAAACGGTTCAATTACCAACTCTAATAGTGGAGTGGAAAAGGGACAAGAATGCTTGTATTTTTCTTCTTGGACCCATTTTTATGTATTTTTGCTCTTTCACACACAGACTCACTTTCTCTCACTCTGTCTCCCTCTGCATTTCATTGTGCGGCACAGTTTAGTGCCGTAGCATTAGCAATTCTAATGGAATGGAGCGCGGTTCTTAGTTTGATCGACTGGGAGTGATACGAGGGGATTTTACAGAGAGGGAGCAAGTATCAAAGGCGCGGGGACAAGATGATAGGCGAACAGGATGATAACACTATCTTATCTGCAACAGGCGACACAGAATATAGTAGATGTAGATGCAAAAATCTCATGAATCCCATGAAATATTCATCACAGCCAGGTAAAACGGAGTTCAACTGTTTTGGCCGCCTTCTGGTGGATGCTTGGAAAGGTTTTTAATCTCTTGCATTATGTGATCCAGGCTGAAACTTAACTGGCCCCCATCTTTAGGCTGCGTTGGATTGGTCTTTTAGCCGTTCCAGTGGGTACTGTTGCTCCTGTGGCTGGTTTACTACAGAAAAGACACAAAACTGGATGTCCGCACTCTTGCATAATCCAGAGCTTGTGGTGCTTGCAGCCTCTCTTTCTCTGGTTACAGCTGTTACTAGGATGGATGCCGTCTGGGTTATCGCACTGTGAGGAAGGTGCAGACAAGTATGTGTGTATGTGTGTGTCTACATGCATGCATGAATAGCTGCTTGTGTATCCAGAATCCGCCATTGTATCAGTCAGTGTGTGTGTGCCCTCCCTGCCTGTCCTGTCTGCTCCGGCCCAGCAGCTGCCACCCCAGGCCAGATAGGATGACATGACCTTCCCCGGTAATGAAAAGGCAGTGACAAATCACTGTCTGCTTCTCATAGGGATGGGAGAGGAGGAGGGATGCTGACAACATCCTCTCTCCGTGTTTTTTTGACTCTTTTTTTGTGTGTGTTTGTGTGTGTACGAGTGTATCTACATTTGTGTCTCCTGTCCAAAAAAGCGTGGCTCTCGTCAGGGGGGGGTCTGGCGTCACACAACGAACACCGCTGTTTATGGCAGAGGAGGTGATGAGATCTGCTTCGCCCTTTCTGTCTGCACCAGGCTCCCTGCCTTCTTTTTTTTCCAGCCCAAATTGGCCTTGGTTGAGGAGAGGGATTGCCTTGGCAAAGATGTGAAAAGGATATGCCTGGTTGCGCACCAGTTGTTTCAGCAATCTATTAAGTACAACGGGGAAGGGAGAGAAGTGTCCCTTTATTTAACCTGCAGGTTTTTTTTTTTTTTAAGAACATGGACTGAGCTGCATTTAAAACCTTAAGCTGGAGCCTTATCTCATTTCTCTTTATTTCAGGGAGTGGTGGAAGGAAAAGACTAGTGAACAGAGTTGTGTATGTGTGTGTATGACTCACCTGTTATGGCTGGTACTGTTTTGGTCTCACCTTCACACCCACACCAGCCCTTGTGTGCTTCCTCCTGCAAGCTGTTCCCTCACCTCGCACAGGAAAGTGCTTTTTCATCTCATTGTTTCTTTTCTCTACTTGTGCGTCACTTCTTCTCACACACACATTTCTGTTTTTAACTAGACCCCTTTTCTCCTCTCGCCGTGGCTCTGACACGCCTTCACACAGCCACTTGACACTGATTTCCAGGCTGACTGGGGTCATGTTTTATATTCCGCGCCTTGGCGAGCTGGCAGCGTGTCTCGCAGCCTGAGCCTGATTCCCTTTTTCGTGGCAGCATAACTGGCACTGCTGGCTACACACACATACACACCGACAGACAGACAGACAGACAGACAGACAGACAGAAAAGGCTGTGTGTGTACCTGTGTTCGCATGAATGGTTTGCACATCTTAAAATTATATTTGCTAATCAGCACTAATCAGCAGAAGAGAAAATTATCACTTTGTCGATTTTGCCAATGTGGCTATGGAAGCTTATAGAAAACAAAGTCACAATTTAATTTGTTAATCGAATTTCAATTAACCACTGGGAAGTAAATTGATTTGAAATGTATTGACGTGCAGCCAGCAACTTCTCTTAGCCAACTGTATCAGTAGGTACCATATATGCTATAGGTAAGACCTGATAGCTGATTACAGTGTTGCACCTGCTGAAATATTAATCAGCGGCCACTTCCTCCTTGTTCACTGCATGATCAGCAGCCTGCCAACCACTTTATTCTCAGCCTACCTCGCCATGCACATCTCCAAACAGCATCCTAATATATTATTAATGGTCTCTCACAGGCACACAGAACAGCCCTCCACCCACAAGTATCCATTACACCCTCTCCATGTAGATAACCAATATGAACTGCAGAACAAATTGGTTCAATTAATTTAAATTAAGGTGGAGATGGAGAGCGCGGGGGGAAAAGAGAGACGGCAGACAGGCCAAAAAAAGACGAGACAGCGTGGATCACTCTGAAATTAAGCTGTTTGTTTGAGGCGAAAGGTTGATTTTTATTCTCACAATTGTAAATATTCTACAACTTAGGGTTTATATTTTTGCCCTAGAACATCAGAGGGCTTTGAGAGATAATTTTACCTAAATGAAGAAAGGAAGGATTATTCTTGTAATCTTCATATGTATTTAAATATTATATATCAGCATGGGCAGTAGCTAAGCAACAGTTGTACCATAAACTTATTGTCTAAGAAAGGATGTATTGTGAGGTCCATTTAAATGAAACTGAAAAAAAAGGGCTCCATCGACTCTTTCTCTGATCTCCCCCCCCCCTACAGGAAGTGGCCTGACAATGACTTTCATCCCTCGAGCACAGACGTTCCCCAGCTTTCTGTCTGATGAGCCAGAACAGGAGGAGAGCCAGCACCAGGAAGAGGCGCCATCACCCTCTAGTGGCTGTGAATCCAGTTGCAGCCTGAAACCCCTTCAATGACAGAGAATTGCTCCATCAAAACTGGACTCTTTACCCACTACTGTAGAAAGGATGTAGAAATATGTATAGTGACATGTGTAATATATCATTTCCCAGTGATACTGAAAGAGTAGTGTAAACTGTAGAGCAAGCGGTACATGAAAAGGGTCCTGAAAAGGAAGATGTCCTTTGTTCTTTTTGTATGTTGTGTGACAGCAGCATTAGCTTCAAAGATTGCACCAAAAATCCTGTTAGTGTAGTTTGAAAGTGTTTTGTGTTGTCATTACGCTGTTAAAGGTAGCCGGACCCTCTTTTATAAATCAGTGTACTATACTTTACAAGAAGTTAGTGATACTAACATACAAAGGTCCACTGTAAAACAATGTCCAAAAAGGCTTTTGTTCCAAAAATGTAAGAAATCACACCAGACTCCAACAATGTGCCGCCTCAGCAACCATTTCAATCGAATCTCCACCATTTTTGACACATTTTCTCCCATACATACTGTACTTTGCTCCCTCTCAAGAATGTGAAATTGATCAATGCCTTACACAGAAACAGCTCGACTTTGATGGCAGTGATGAATCAGCTAAAGACCTTAATCGGTTACAACCAGCAAAGTGAAAAAGTCGTTCAGAAATGTGCTTCAAGGATATGGGAGTGGACGGTCGTGTCAGAAATGATGGAATGCAACCTTCTCACAAGCCTCTGCTTTAAACTGCCAACCCTACATTACACTAGCAGAGCAATTTGGGTTTTAATAGCTTCCTAGCTCTTCTCCAGCCTCGCATACCGTATATGATAACGGGTTCATTAGCAAAGGAGAGATGTTGGTGACCTGTGGGCGAGTTATGCAAGGCAGAAGTAAATCATGGCATCACGGGACTCAGATGTGGGTTGTGGCAAAAAAAAAAAAACATCATAGTAATTTTGGCCCTGCTCGTATGTTATGTTCATACAAGATAAAAGTTTGAAGATTAAAAATTGCATCACTATATATTTTACTGAGAAAATCTGTGCTCAGTAAAATACAAAAAAATTAATTGTTGAGCATTTTTTTGGGGAAATGCACTTATTTGCTTTCTTGCAGAGAGTTATATACCGCTCTCATGTCTGTACAATAACTATGACTACAGCCAGCAGATAGCTTAGCTTTGCACAAAGCCTGGAAACAGCTAGGTAACACAATCTGACTACCTGGACCTGTAAAACCACGGCTTGCTGTTTTTATACTTTGGGTTTCATACGGAATAAACAAATAAGCTATATTGTGTTAATTAGTGAGCATTAGAGGTGCTGGTAGGCAAATTCAGTTACCATAGCTGGGCTAGGTTTTTCTCCATTTTCCAGTCTATGTGCCAAGCTAATTATGCTCACCAGCTGTTAACTTCATATTAAACATATAGAAATGAGAGTGGTGTTGATCTTCTCATCTTACTCTTGTCAAGAATACAAAAAAGCACATTTCCCAAAATGTCAAACTATTGATCCTTTAAAAACTAATGAAATGGCTCATCATTCACAATGTCACACATCATTTCTGTCCCAGTAGGCTACCTTATTTTTAAGAGTGTCAGATACCTTATACCATCTTGTTTTCCAGTCATTAGCAACAGTATGAACTAGAAAGAAATTATACTAGTGGTCATTGTTACTAAAATAGCCAAAATCAGCAAAAGACCTATAAAATATTTTCAGTGAATCCTTTCTGTAGCATGTGAGTGAAATGTGTCACTGAGTATAAGTCCACAGTGAAGTAATGTTCTCTGGATTGTCCTCCTTGAGTAAGAAGTGCCTTCCGACACAGACCGCAGATTGTGAGACCTAACTGCTTTGGGCTTTGAGTTTACCATTGTGGACAGAATTTAGCTCTGTATTGTCAAAACATTTTGAAAAGTCTTAAGTTTCTCTTAAATACTGTAGACCCGGCTGTGGAATGACATGTCCCACCTGAAACCCAACCAGAGCGCTTTTAGAAAGTTGACAATCACACTTCATCTCTTGAAATGGTTGTGGTAAAAGTGGTTGTTGGTATGTCAAAGAAGGACCCAGCAACAACTCTGAAATAAAAAAGGAATCCAATGACAATCATTTTGAGGCAGCAAAGCATTCATTCAAACTTAATCACTTCTTTTAATGTGTTTTTTATTGTTAATGTTTAGAAATAGATTCCCGTAGAACAGGAGTACAAGCACTAATTTTGTGTTGAAGTTAAGTTTTGCAGTCAGTCACTTTATCTTGTATTTAAAAGAGCTCAACTTCCTCATTAATTTGAGCCTCAAAGTGCCCATCTAAACATTTTTCTGCATCTCAAAGCCCACAGTGACATATCCGGCCACATAGATGTGTTGAGTGTGGTTAACAAATGTGTGTATACTAGTTACCCTACATCTGGACCATTAGAGCCATACTAACTGAGAAGACTGGAGAAAGTTCTAGATGAAATGTGTTTACCATTCGCAATTTTTGTTGTTATTGTATGTATGAAATCATCATGATTTCTGCTATAGTAACTAAAGGATTGTTTGTGTCCACCATGTTTTGGGTTCTGTTACCATCAGATTATATGTTAATAGCACTTTGATTACATTGAGCGTAGGACTACAGTTTTCACAAAATGTACATATGTAATGTTTTTGATGACAAGGTAATAAGATAAGGTAATAAACTGAATGTTCTATCATATCAGCATATTTTTTATGCCAACAGGAATGTAGAATTCAAGGTAAGTCACACAATGCTTATTCATTATCCTGCCAAGAGTTAAGCAGGAGCCAGGCCAGCAGCCTAGCTTAACTTTAGCACAAAGTCTAATATTGGGGCAAAACAGCTAGCCTTACTCTTTTGAAAGGTAAGTAAAGATCTAGTAAAGTAAAGAGTCCTAGACAGGGAAACTGAGTCTGAGGTGGGAATCTGAGACGAGGCAGCTTCAAATTTACTGCACAGACATGTGAGTGGTATCAATCTTTGCGTGTAATGCTGCAATAAAGTTTCCCTAAACATTTCCTTTAAGATTTCAAGCACTAACTCGACATTATGTGCTCATACCTAAATGACAAAATAGATAGATTTTCAAGTGTCCCAAAGCAACATAAAGACATAAAAAAGGTCATAGTTAATGCTGCGTTCCATTTAACTCGGAAGTCGGAGCTGGAAATGACATCATGTCGGAAAACCTCGTGCGGCCAGCCATTGTTTCCAACTCGCCAGGTTAGCTATTGTTACCAACGCTGGCTGATAAAAACGGGTTACGCCGTATTTGTGCACACTAAACACAGAAGCAACATGTACATAGACAGCAGTTGGACAGTACTTTGTGTACAAAAATTGATATGAGACACAAATACACAGAAGTGCTAAGAAACAGTATAAACTGCAGCTTTCACTAACTTGATACACGGAGCAGCCATTTTGGATCACTTAGTTGGGGGTAGAGTGGTTCTCCCGACTTTTGAGTTGGAAATCCAACGTAAGGGGGCGTTCCAGTTAAAAATTCCTAGTTGTCGTAAAAGTGGTCAAAAGTTTAGGCAACAAAACCACTCGGTTGGTTATAAAATATAGGTCATGTGACATAAGTACTCTACAAAACATTAATTTAAAGGGGACCCATTCTGCTTTTCTGTCTTTCATATCTATGTTACAGTGTTAGATGGTCATGTTAAACATGGCCAAAGCTTCAAATAATGAGGTAAACGTATTTAAAAGAAATCCCTGTCAGCCAAAACGTCAGAATTCCCACTGTTCTGAACGTTCTGGTTTCAACATTTTTTTACTCTCTTTTAAAGAGACAGGACTATCTACAGCTTGTTTCAGAGAGAGGCTGAAATGAGGGCCCCTTTAAAACATATCATCTTTCAAGGGACTCAAACCTCTATCTTTTGAGTGAAATTCCTCAGATTACTTCTCACATCTATACACCCCTCTGTCCTTCTTACACAGAAGTTGTTACTCTTTATACTTCGTCACCTGACTTCTGGAGCTCGTGGCCTAATGGAAAATGTAAATATGTAACATCTTTGGTCGTAATAAACAATATAATAATCTACTGGCTGTTTTTCTGGTGAGGACGGGCTGAACTCAAAGATACCCATTTCGTGACAGTCCTTTGGTTTCCTAGAAATAGTTTAGTCATCAGTTCAGCAAGTCTTTCAGTTCCATGTCATCACAGGAGATCAATGAGGTAGTGGTTATGCATGTTTTATTTTTTACCACATGGAATCATTTATAGTCACACACATCAGTTTCAGTATTGCTGGTCACCCACACATTTTCACAAGTATCGCAGTCCAATGTAAAGTTGCAGCTTCTACTGTTTGGAACAGCAAGATGAGAGAATGAAGGCAAAAACATGTGAATCCAAACTATATTGTCCCTTTATGTTCCACATTTCTAGCTTGTCCGCATTTGTCTTGTAGCAGGATAGCCTGCATATCCATTACTGCCTCTGCCTCCATTTCTATGGAGATAAATTAATTGAGATTACACACCAACAATCCACATCTTACAGTAATTGCGCTACCATTAATTTACAAAAGCATATAGGCAAACTTAGAAATAAAATACAGAATACACACAGCATGAAAAATTAGTAAAGTAAAAAAAAAAAGACCTCCAAAAATAAACAGTAGATAGACAAAGTATAAGGAGTTAAAAACTAAAGCACAGGATTAGCTAATTAGAGTTTAGCTTTCATAATAAGAGCGTGCTGTAAGTAGAATGCAGCCATCCTAGACAGAGAGCCCTTTGGGGAAAACAGCGGTCTCAAGTGACGGTACAGTGCTGAGTGACTGCTTTTCTTTTCAGTTAGATGATTAGACACCATTGTCAAGCTTTGAATGGAAACCAGGAGGGATGAAAGTAAAAGGAGAGCAATTACGCAGGCTTTTGTCAATTGCTTTACTCGGGGGTTAAGGGAGTGTAAAGAATGATTATACAGGCCTTTGTCTGCTCTTCTTGCATGACGGTTACTGTCAAATATTGTTTTGCCCAAAACAAATATTTCCTCAGCAGTAATTATGAAATACATGGTACATTTAATTAGAGGGAGCAGGGCTCGACTCGTAACAAACCTGTCAGCTTCCTGAGACGTACATGAGCACCAGCTTGTCACCTCATTTCAAACCACAGTATGAATATTAATATAAAAAAAACTCTAATAAATAATGAGTGCTAGTCAATATATGTTTTTCTTTTATCTCCTATGTACATGAATCTGCTTTGTTTGTGAAAGGCTGAGGGCACACTGACAGGTACAATACACGTTCACATTATGCAGTACATCATATTTATGTATGCTCATTTATCATGAAGCCGACGTTGGGTTTTGTGTGATCGTACAGTCTGCAGGTTGGCATACACCGGGCAGTTTCTTATCTGCCTGCATTTCTTCTGCCTGGGACACACAGAGATGTTCTCATAGAAGTTTGGCTGTGAATATATGTGGGGTAGGTTTGATTAGTATGTGAGGTGTTAGACAAGGACATGTGACAGCTGATAATGTAATGGCTGAAGCAGTAGCTTGGCAAAAAAGTAATAAAAATGTCCCTCTAAATGGGACCAATCTGAAATATTCTTTTTTTTATGATGATATCAAATTACATTACACAGCTGTTGTACATCAAATAAAGTAATATATAGTAGAATTGATATATTCCTAAAATAATTTATCTAATCATTTTTCATTTTTTTTTAACAGAATGGCCTGTAAGGAAAAAGGAATATAACTTGACTTTAAAGAAGTAATCACTAGTCACTGTTACAGTTTTGATTTAATAACAAATAAAAAATATTCCATTTTCAACCAATTCCGCATTTTGACAAGTTGTTCTTATAAATTATCCAAAAGCCAAGCCATTACGCTGTCAGTTACGGTAAAGCAGCATAAGTTAAGCATCAGGGTAGGACTGGGCGATATGACCAAAAATGTTATCACGATAAAAAATGTCACATCATTCCATATCGATAATATACATCATGATAAATGTCGAATTATTATTTCTTTTAAATAATCTTTCAGATTTTTGCTCCTGAGGGAAAGTTGAAGAAAACCAGATGATTAATTGTGGTTTTAAACACTTGCCAAACAGTTGATCATTTCACAAATCTGAGGTAGAACCAAAAATTATATCAATTCAAAACAGTTATGATAAAATATTTTTAGGTCCATTTTCCTAGACAAAATAAATATTTTAACAGAAAAAAATTGTGCCTCTTTGTTCGTAATTCAAATGAATCATTTATTGAACATTTGTTTTAGAGGAAAATTATATCGCAATTTGCATTATTGTTTTATTGCCCAGCCCTACATCAGGGTACACAATGTATCAGGGTACATGATGACAGGATGTGCTGTATCAAACAAGGTTAAATGTAAAGTGTAACTGGTTTGTAATTAAGAGCATGTCTGAAGAGAAGGTAAGGGAGTGCCCTGAAAGTGTCAAGCGTAAAGACAAGAGTAGAAATGACGAATAATGAGAGGCTCACCTGTCTGTGAGATGGGTGCAGTTTGACTCTGTACTCCTCTCTCCTGTTATTCTTCCTGTGGGGATTATTGGACAAAGGTAAACAAATAACACTGGAGCTACAACAAAAGGACAAGAATCTGGGATTTCTTTTACACGGTTCTGGTAATTTCTTTTGTGTGAATGTCTTCTGAAAGCACACACACAAGAAGTAACCTGGCGTTCAAAACCCAAAACATGTTAGCATGCAGACACATACACTCAGTGGCCGCTTTTTTAAGTACACCTTGCTAGTACCGGGTTGGACCCCATTTTGCCTTCAGAACTGCCTTAATTCTTTGTGGTACACTTTCAACAAGGTGTTGGAAACGTTCCTGAGAGACTTTAGTCCATATTGACATGATAGCATCACACAGTTGCTGCAGATTTGTCGGCTGCACATCCATGATGCGAAAGTCCCATTCCACCACATACCGAAGGTGCTCTATTGGACTGAGATCTGGTGACTGTGGAGGCCATTGGAGAGCAGTGAACTCACTGGCATGTTCAAAAAAACAGTATGAGATGATTTGAGCTTTGTGACATGGTGCATTATCCTGTTGGAATTAGCCATCAGAAGATGGGCACACTGTGGTCATAAAGGGATGGACATGGTCGGTAACAATTTTCGTCCACACAACTGCCGCTCACTGGATATTTTCTCTTCTTCGGCCCATTCTCTGTAAACCCTAAAGATGGTTGTGCGTGAAAATCCAAGTAGATCAGCAGTTTCTGAAATACTCAGACCAGCCCGTCTGGCACCAACAACTATGCCACATTCACAGTCATCCCCTTTCTTCCGCATTCTGATTCTCTGTTTGAACTTCAGCAAGGTGTCTTGACCACGTCTACATGCTTAAATGCATTGAGTTGCTGCCATGTGATATGTGTTAACAAACAATTGAACAGGTGTACCTAATAAAGTGGCCACTGAGTGTATATTTTACAATCAAGATTTGTTTTAGAGTTTTGTTTACTAAAGATATATGAAAACACTGTGTGGGATCTTACCTATGCCTCACTGCAAGTATGATGATGACAATGAGTAGAACAAGCCCAGCAGCTCCAGCCCCGATGTAAATGTACATCATGTACATGGACAGGCTGAATCCACCTGCTTATAAAAGTAGAGAAAATAATAGGAAAAAAAGAACCAAACAGCCTGAAAGCAATGTCTTTCTATTCAACAGAACGGTTTGTGGCAGCTGACAAATGTTATACTGACTTATTGTTTTCTCGTGACTCACAGACAGAACATCACATTAAACCTCACAGTGTGTGGAGACACACACACACACACACACACACACACACACCCACAGGATGTTGTGGTTTCAGCATGTGTGAGTCTTTGAGATTAACATCACAAGCATTGTTATATCGTATTCATTAAGTGTCATCAATCACTACTCTGTGAGACATCCATGCATCATCTTAAGAATGAGAAACAATTTATCATCCAGTCATAGGGCTATATATGTGTGTATGTTAACTACAGCACGATGCCTGTCTTTGTACCTGGAGGAGTAACAGTGAGCTTCACGGTGGTGGTCTGCACCCCTTCATCTGTGCTAAAAGTACAGCGGTAGAAACCACCATCTTCCAGCACCACACCTGTCAGGTGCAGGCTGACATCCAGGCTGTCTGTGCAGCTGACCCAGCCCCTGTCGCTGTAGTCTTCGTTCACAAGGCCTCCTTCCACCTTCTTACACACTCCAATAATGACCCAGGGCTGGCTGTGAGGCATCTTCTCCAAAATGACCTGGTAAACGGTGCCGTTGTGCTTGCGGTTACAGCTGATGTTCAGGTTGTTGTTCTGCTCCTCCACCAACTCTGTGTCCGTCTTGAGGACCTCTGGGGTGGGGGGCTCTGTGGTATCATCGCCTTCTTCTGGGGGTTCATCTGTAAACACAGGAAACAGCTTGTCAAGAAAGAAAGACATCTATGTAGATACCTCAGTATTTTCTGCTCTGTCTTTTACCTAAATCTTCCACCTGAACGTTCCTTGTCCAGGGGCCCTGTGGGAAGGTCTGAACAGAGCAGTGGTATAGCCCAATATCCTGGTGAGTGACGTTCCTCATGGAAATACTTCCATCCATATGCGTGGTCCTCAGGAACTCTATCCTCTCGCGGTATTGCTGATGAAAGGCCACACCAAACTCTGGGTGGAAAACGGCTACCGGATCTTTGTCTGGTGTTTTGGTCCAGGACACCATGCTGAGGTTGCCTTCCCAGGGGCACAAACAGCTGAGAACCATCCCTTCCTCCAGACGAACCACCTCTTTCTCCTGGACAGCAACTGGATAGAGTGCATTTTTCTGTTTATTCAACACGACTGAATCTTGAAACTATGACTGCAAAATGATAAATCAGTAAAGGAAACAAGAATAACTACAGTGGACACCGCTTACATAGATCAAATAGCTTGGGACAGAATCTTGTTTAACTCATTTACTTATAGAAGGTTAATCAAGTACTGGCATTGATAGCCGACATATTATTTTCAGGCCTGTTAAAAATGTAAACCATGCTGCGCTTAGTGGCTTATTTTCCACTACTGATGTTACTGTATTTGTAAACAGCACAAATGTACCAAATTATAATTTGAACTACAGTACTGTATTACTGTATAGTGTATTTGAATTATACACTGTACAGTCATTAAATTTGTACTGTTATTAAAAAAAAAAAACATTTAAAACTGTATTTTGAAACAGGCAATCAGTAAATAGAGAAGCTGTCCATTTCATTACAAACATCAATTATATGGTAATCTGCATGAGAAATAAAGCAAAAGAAATAAAGTAGATTATAATAGTCATCATCAGCTTATAACGATCAATTTGACCCGGAAAGACGTGATCACTATAAGTTTGCACTGTACTTGTATGTAGGATTATAACGGATTATATGTTAATATTTTAAATGTAGTATGTATGTCTAAGAATTGCTGTTTACACCTATACAAAAAAAAAAAAAAAAAGGCCCCCTCCCATCCATAAATTTCCAGAACTTGAAGATTACCACAGCTATTCACGGCTGTGAGGCCATCCCTCGGGTGATGGTAATTAGGCTAATTTGAACCAGTACACATAAACACAACTGACAATAGTTGGTGATCAAGCTTCCAAGATTTCAAAGCCTTTTATCCGAGCTGAATGACAACTGATTTCAAGTCCAGTGATGCCCGTGGGAGAGATCTATTTAGAATAATAATGTCTTCCAAAACATACGAAAACAAGCTCTCCTACCATCTTCCCAGCCATTTTAACTTAAAAGAAATGCTGGAATAAAATACTAAAAAGGAAAGCAAATATTAGTTTTAATTACGGATTGTGAATTAAACATTATAAACTGAAACTACATATAAACATATTGAGCTAAATTAGACTCAGGTTTCAGAGTATCAGAGAAAGACAAGTGAATGTCACTTTCAACACTGTCAACTGCCATTCATGAGAAACAATCTACTAAATATATTTATAATTTTCATACCTTTGAGAAAAGGAAGAAAGATGAGTACCACGAAGTACCAGTGGTCCTTTTGTACAGCTTCCATTTTGCCCCACCGAGAGAGAATGAAAGCTGCATTGATGAGAGGAGTGGAGAGCACCCGAGCTGCACTTCCTGCTAGCTCTCTGGCTGCAGAGAAACACTTGAGCTACTGGGACACACTTCATGGTAGCCCACTGTTAGCTCATTCCACACAGAGGGCCACTTTGTCACCAGGGCTGGGAATGGGAGGCAAGCTTATTGCATAATCCTGCATGATAGGATCCATACCGAAGTTTTTTAAAATTGTGCTGACGTTTCCTCTCACCTACCTGAAATTCTACATACTGTAAATGCTTTTCATCTTGTTTGCAGCAATTTTCACACTTTATTCATGGCTTTTGGGGTTTTTTGGAAGTTCAAAACATAAGGCAATATCGGTTGGTCCACCATTTTTGTCCAGACTGTTGAATATCTTGACAACTATTTCATCAAATTTTGTATAGACATTCATGGTTCCCCAGTGGATGAATCCTCCTGACTTTGACAGATATTGGATGGACAAAGTTTTTTTGGTATAGTTATTTTGAGGTTCAGAGTGTAAGTTTTAGTTAAAATATTATTTTGGTGAAATTTAAAATAAAAACAGGATTAAATAGTAATAATAATAATAAACAGGTTAAAACAGGACAGTAAAAGTTAACAGTGCAGTGTACAATCAGGGTTAAAAGAGTTAAATGGAAAATAAAAACAGGCTGAGGGATTGAGTTACAATTATTTTGAAAAGAGAATAAACAGAGAAGTACTCTACTCTCTCTAGCTAGTCTGTACTTGGGTCCATAGCAATCTTTGGGTTCACTGAAACTCCCAAAACCCTTGGACACTACAGAGAAACCAGGACATGTCGGTCCGCAGGCCACTTTGATCCAGTTATACTCTGGACCCACCTGCGTGTTTACAGGTGGACAGAGGTTCCTGCAAATCACTCAGGCACGAGATTTAAGACCACTTCCTTCACTCTGTTCAATCTCACTCTCATTATCTTTTCACTCAATTACCAACTCATTTCTCACCGTGTAAATATTTAATTAAAAGCAATGGTAAAAAGAAAAGTTTTAAGTCTTAATTTAAAAGAACTGACAGTTTCAGCAGACCTGCAGTTATCTGGGAGTTTATTCCAGATATACGGAGCATAATAATGGGGCGGCTGTGGCTCAGGATGTAGAGCGGGTTGGCCATTAATCGGAAGGTCAGCGGTTCAATCTGGCTCCCCCTGGTTGTGTGTCGCGAAGTGTTCTTGGGCAAGATACTGAACCCCGAATTTCCCCTGGCGGCTGTTCCGCCAGTGTATGAATATGAGTGAATGTTAGTTTCCGTTTGAGCACTTAGGCTCAGTGAATGAATGTGTATGACTGGTGAATGCAGATGTAGTGTAAAAGCGCTTTGAGGGGTTGAAAAGATTAGAAAGGCACTATACAAATACGGAGCAGCATTTTATCCATAATGACATGCAAAAAATTCCCCATCAGCCTCAGCTATAGTTTGTGTTTAGTGCAAATACGCAAATGTAAGCACACTAACTCACTAAACGTTGACATACTAGCGTTTTCATTGAGCATGTTAGCATACTGATGCTAGCAATTAGTTAAAAGCACCACTGTGCTTAAAACGCCAATATTTACCAACGATTTGCTAGCTTCCTGTTTTGTGTGCGCTCTGAAAAAAAAAAAAAAAAAAAAAGAGTATAAACATAGAAGAAAATTAATATGAAAGACCATCGGAGGGGAGGGGTGTATTTTTTGGCAGTTCAGTTCAAATATCAACAATCGTTCTGCAGAATCGCTTACTCTTCCTTGAAGTTCAGCCTCACAAAGCCACTAGTGTGGCTGGGAACTCTTGTCAGTGTTGAAAGCTTGTGTGCAAGTTCTGTTATCAAACTACCCCAAGGTGGTATGGTGTGAAATGGCATCAAATTAACCACCATGAACCACAGTGACTGTGTTTGAAGACACAACTGGTGTACTTCCTGAAATATGACATTGACCACAAAGTATGATCAGCTGGCAAAATTTGTTTGAGTAATATCAGACAGTACAAGACGGTAAAATCTACCTCTTGGCACTTTAATATCAAAATTAATTAATATTCAAATAACATCCAACATGATACAAAACAAACAATATAAATACAATCAGTTATTTAGCAGTTGTGAGAGGTTTTCGAGGCATTTGAACAGGTAGGTACTCATAGGCTGCTGATTGTTCTCTGCATCTGAGGTTTAAAGGGAGAAAAAAAGCACAAATGTAAACAAGACATGTAAAACCTTATATTCAGATAAAGTGCAAATGCAGGTACTGATGTCTTCATCAAAGTGAATAAATGCATACCCTTCTTTGAGATGGTATGTGCCTCCTCAATTCTCAATCGAACAGAGGGACACTTCAAAGTAGTCTTTGCCTTTGAGGGGAAATTTGAAAGACAGATTAGGAAGAGTTTTATTGATGAGCCTGAAATCAAGAGAGTTAAATATATTCAGTTTATAATCAGAAGGAAAAAAAAAAGGTTGGTCATCTCTTCAGAGAGACGATTTATTTATGTGACCAGCAAGAGTAAAAACACCCCAGGATTAAATTCGACATATATCACTAGCCAGTAAATGCACGGTCACTAAAATAAAGTTTTAAGGATTGGATGCATGTGTGTGTTTGTGTGTACCCTCTGATTGTTATGGAGCAACGCCCAAAGTGCAGAAGCTCCCATGCAGCGGGTTTCCATCTCTTTACTCTCCAGACAGCAGAGCAATACCTTCAAGGCCATATCTGGAATTAAGATAATCAGATATTCAGAAGAGTTACTAAACACTAAGCTGTAACAGTACTCTTTAAAATGATTCTACTTCTAGATAATATATTAGCATATAGAAAACCTTTGACATGGAAATCATCATATTGTTTTTATTAGGTGCAAACAGCTGATGAACTACACATAGAAAAACAAGTTTTACAAAGTTTCACCACACTGCCATTAACCTTAGTTGCCCTCCAGTCACACAGCAACATCAGCTTAAATTTTTGTACCTGTTCATGTGAAAATGTGTAATTTATTTCATTTCTTAAGCACAATGCACACAGGAAACTCAATCTTTCCACAGGAAACGAACAGTAATGCCACATGACAGTTTGCACCCACCTGGTCCTACAACTCCCACCTACAGCTTGCATTGCATGGGGGGGCGTACGCTGTCTCTAGTTTAGGTTTTGATTTTGTCTCTGCGACTTCCTCTGCTTTCTTCACCTACGTGTTCTTAGTATCGTTTACCTTCATACAACTGCTGCATTCCTTCTACCTTCAGAAATGTAAATACTTTACTGTTCTGTAAACTGTACTCAGAATTCCTATTACTTTGCTTCAATTAGGATTGTACAATCTGTTACTGACAACACTGGGCCTGGAATTTAATCATTTTAGGGGCAACACCAGTGTTGTCAATATTTTAAGGGCACAAAGGGCAGCACGACCGTCAAATAAAACAATGATTTTAAGTCTGCAGAAATTATTCATGTACAGTATCTTAAGTTTCAACAATGATTTCATTCTTCTTCTTTTTCTTCAGAGAGATGTGACCCACGACGGGTTCATCATAGTTTATAACAATGCACTGTGCGAGGATCTGGACATTTCATAGGAGATGAGCGTAAATAATGCAGATCTGTCTGTCACTGTTAACAGAGACTCCAGTCGGCAGTGTAGTTCAGACACTTCATTAATAAACCACAGAATTGTTCAGTAACATTAGGCTTCATGATCAGAGAAAGTTTTTATATCACTTCAATACTGCTGTCCATATTTGAGCGCACTGTATTTACAATATATTGAGCATGTTTCAACAAAAGGCTTGTTTATCTGATCGTTATAATCTTCTGTTTTTATGGTTTCAGCTGCAAAACCTTGACTAACCGTTGAACTGGTACCGAGGCTCTTAAGGAGGAGGATGTGGGCTGGTGCATAATCAAGGTAGGCCGACAGCCCATCGCTTGCTGTTGTTCAAGCTGCTTAAGTGACTCTCAGCGACTCTGTGAAATCGAACCCACTTTGTGTGCAGCGTTTCACTTGATGTTGCCTCATAAATATTTCCAAATCTAAGCAACACTGATTCATGAGTTCCTGTTCTGAAACAGGCAGTTTTTTGCATCACTTATAAATGATCACTTATCATTTTTAAAGCTGTGTTAAGTGTTTTTTTTAACAACGGGAGGAAAAAAAGACTACACAGTTTTGATATGCACACTGTGTATACAGTATATTCTTTTGGAAAATCTGGTGAGCAAACATTTGCTGTAGCATGGGTTGCAACAGGGCTTCCCATTGCACCTGATGAATTGTAGTTCAATATTACTCCCTGCTTGGCTTTAGTTTTATGCCCCTGACAATAAATAGCTTAGCCTGCTAGATGCTTGAATTTCTCCACCAGCCACTTGTTTACATTCCTCTGTTGGTTTATAATATATATATATATATATATATATATACACACACACACACACACATACATACACACACACTTTCCCAAAATGTTGAGCTATTTGTTAAACATCATCAATAAATTTAAATTCAGATCAATCATTTTAACCCCTGCTGCCCTTCCATACCATTGGCAATGACGTGGGGCTTGTTGGCAGGACAGAAGCAGAGGTTGTGAAGGGTAAGCAGCGCGTGGCGCCGGTGCTGTGCCAGGTCTGCCAGCAGTTCCAGGGCGCCAGTCACCCTGAGGATACTCTGCTGGCCGTCCTCCGCGAACGAGATATTGACCAGCAGCCTCAGCCACAGGCCCAGTAGGCTCCCACTGCCACCACCTGCAGAGGTGGCCTTGACACCACCCGCCTTGGGCATCGGCACTGACAGGAAGGCTTGCAGGAAATTATTCTGAGAATGGCAGCAAAGGAAGCAGACAAGAGAGGTTTAAGTCATGTGAACAGATCATTAGTTGCTCCACAGTTTAGAATATTTCTGCAGGCAGCAGAGTGTAAGTGTGAGGGCGAGATTTTAGACGAGAGACGCTTATGTCATTTATAGCCAGTGTCGTTTTTTTTGTAACACTGCATCTCTCACTTAAGTTATATTTATTCAACTTGTAAATTTGTTATTCACATTCAGTAAAAGTTAGGAAAACTGTTGAATTGATTCAACTCAACTAGTTTATATTAAAACATGTTAATACATTTAGGGGGAAAAACTGATGGTCATGCATTCGGTATAAAATTCTTGATATCCACCACTAAATCATGTATTAATGTCTTCACCTATATATGGTCCAGTGTTGTGTACACTGTAGCAGGTTTGTACCTTTTGCAGGAGGCCTCTGCAGTCACGGGACATGGCGAGGTTAGCCAAGAGGGAGAAAGCGAGCTTCTGGATCGGGCTGTTATCTGGGGCGACACTGGAGGCCAGCTTCATGACAGAGTGCATCAGGGAGTTACTGAGGGTACCTTTAGATCCTGGTGCAACACCAGGGCCGCCGCCACAAAGAGAACTGCACGCTGGAAGGGCAAAAAAACCAAACAAAAAACAACAAAAGAAAACAACCATGAGGAAAATTCAAAGTAACAAAGACAGGTTTCACAAATACTGTGGGTGTGCGTAAATCATTTAACCATCTACATCTCTCACACACCAACAGACACACATGCATACACTGAAATGTGTGTAGGCAGGAGCACATTATGCACAGTAATTACAAAGCACATCAGACCAAAGCTGTAGGTCTATTTTAAAAAGGGACATTATTTTCCAACCTTAACCCCGTGTCTTTAACGGTAAAACCAATAATAGATGCACGGTGCAGAATCCACAAGCATGCTCCCAGCCCCTGAGGGAGCCAATCACAAGTACAGATGATTGACATGGTTGTGCTGACATCAAAAATAACAACTCTTCTATCCTCTTGCACTAAGGGCAACAGTCATACCCAGAGCAGTGGATTGTGGGGTGTACGATGTAGCACAAAAAAAGTGCAACACGATATTACATGAGGCCTCCAGCTACAATCTCCAACAACCAAGCAGTGGCTTCAGTCTATTTAATTAAGTGTCAATCAAAACATTCTTATAATTCCTTTGGTAGCTCTGTATTCTACTGTACTTTTTCACTGTGGTGGCCACTTTTATTACCAAGAAAAGTCCAATACAAATACAGTGTACACTCAAAATGCTCTCTTCTTGTTGTTGGAACTGGTTGCTTCTTTCAGTTTATCTTAAAGCTAGCTAGCTGTTCAGCCAGCAGGACCAGCAGCCGCAAAAAAATAAAGACCGAGCCGTCGGGCTGCACGGCTGTCTGCCCACTATACCCAAACATGTCTGCACAGCTGCATGCACAGCTTGTAATGCTGTAAAATCTGTTTAGCCTAGTAAAAATGACGAAGAAGAGCGAAGCTCCTGCACAAAGACAGAATTAACTGCACCTTAGTGGGAACAGTAAAGACTGAGAGGGACCAGTTGTACCAGAAACCCAGACATCTTAAAACACACAGAGCTTTAAAGCAATGAAGTCTCACATGTAGAATCAAATAGCTTTAAAGCACTGCTGAAAGTTTTTTTATCTTTTCATCTTTAATCTTTTAATCATTATTCACCATGAAAGCACCGACTGATGATGAAAACCACCATCTTCTGACTCTAGGGGTGGGTGGGTGGGTGGGGGGGGTGATTTAGCCCTAGGCCATGGCTACAATTAATTCTACTACAGGGCCATTCAGAAATGTTTAACACCAACAGATAACATACAAATAAATGATGCACCACATTCACATTCAGTCTAACTGACGTGACTAATTGCAGCAGCTGTGGATTACATACAAAAATGCAGAAATGAACAAGCTTAAGACAGCGCATTGACAAGACATAGCCTGACATTGACTGATGTTGCTTATCGGAGAACATGACAGCTTGTTGGGTATGCTAATCCTGGAATGGTAACATAGAGCAACAGGCGTATGCTGATGATAGCCTGAGGTTATCTCAATACCTGTCAAGAAAGCTGGTCTATCACAGAATTGACAAGAGAGCTCTGCTTTGTTATGGATCTACTTCACTGATGCGAGTTAAAGGCGTTCCCACAGCTGCCACAAATCTCATACATTTTGTTTTCGCAACCATATAGGACTGATCATTCCATGGAAGTGTAGAAAAAAAATAATTGTTTTCGTGTTTCTTTTTTTTACTTACTGACTGTCTGTAGGAACAGGTTTTGGGGGCTGCTACAAAAATACCTGTGAAAATGTGTGTAGCAGAGATGAAAAACAGCAATCTGACTTGAACTAGCAGTGCAAACAAAGCCTTGGATGAAGAAGGTAGACTGGAGATGAAACATTTAGTAGAAATATAGCAGTCTCAGGAGACGAAACGGTAGCCTGAGGGTGGATGGTGTAATACTAAGCCTGGCTGCATGCAGCCTGAACACAACCTGCTGTTCAGTTAACCTTTAGGGAAATACTGTGCCCGACTTCACTGATTTCTGGTGCTTCACAGCTTGAGCTTATGAGGGGTCTAAAGCGAGTGAGTTTAGATCAGAGCGTTCACACACCCACTGAGGAACCGGTGCCAATCAAACAGAGATACACATCAAGACACACACACACACAAACAGAGGTTTATAAATGTTGCGCAAGAAACTTCCTTTAATTCACAGATGAAACCGATTTCCATTGCACAACTACACTAGTCACACACACACACAAACAGATCAAAGGAACCACGAGCCGTTTATCAAAGTAACATTTCCCCACTGTTTCCTTCCCATGAATCTTGCTTTTCCCCTACTCAAACAGCTTTTTTTCTACAAGTCTTTTGCTCTTCTGATTTCCAAATACACAGCTCTTACATTTGCATGATGGAATACCAATATCTCAGTCAACACACAGACGCTCTGTGCTTCCCCACATCATCTCCCTCTGGTCCGAAACCCGTTGCCATACATACAATGAGACAGCCATGCAGCCTGATCCCAGGGTCCCGACACTGTGCCCATTGTGATTGGCAGGCGAGCAGTTGTTGGTCTTATACAGTGAGATACAATGTTGTTCAGTGGTCACTGGGGAGGACAATGGGGTTCTTTGTGTGAAGTGTGTGTGACTCAGATTGCTAACTGCAGACAGAAGCGATGGGCAGGCACGGGCCAGGCACAGTGCCTGCACAAACACATAAGACATGCAGACTGACACAAACACGCACAGACCTGTGGTGCAGTTGGCCGTGTAGACGCACAGAAGCTCCAGCGCCGCCTCCATGATGGGGTCGTCCAATAGGAGCCAAGGCCAAAGAGCATAGAGTGCCAGTGTTAGGCGAGCATCTGTCGCCACCACCTACACACACACACACACACACACACACACACACACACACACACACACACACACACACACACACACACACACACACACACACACACACACACACACACACACACACACACACACACACACACGTGCACGATTATAGATGCACACATGCATTAGAGAAACTCTGATTTATACAACAGCACAAACACAGATGGCAGTAATCAACATAAAATGCTTAAATATCTTCCTACATGTGCAGGAAAAACACATGTGGCGGGAGGGGGGGTGGGGGTAACGGCACTGTAAACACTGCAACAGAGCCTCCCAGGCTATTTAGTCCAAGGTAACCACCAGTGACTGAAAGGCCACTTAGAAAATGAAAACCAGCTAATAAGCTCCATAAGTAATACCATTACAGGGTTTAAGAAGCTAAACTTGCTGAGATGTGAGCAGGACCAGGCACATTTGGGTGCTTCTCATTTACAAGCACAGGATTGGTACTCTGAGGTTTCATTAAAAACCAATTAGCAGCGGGGAATTAAAAGGTAGACACAGAGGCTCACTTTGCATTCATCGTTGCGGTAAAGAGCACTCCGCAGGATCTCCACAGTCAGCTTGACTTCCTTTAAATAGCCTTCTTCCTGATAATACAGACAAAACAAAGAACAAAATGTTTAAATGTTCCATCCTAACAGCTCCGTAACAGCAAAAGGACCAACTGCTAAGAACAACAATATATACTGATATTATTTTATCCAACAGTTCATTCATGTTGGATTCAGAGTGTTATTTTATCCAATGGTGAGGCAAAAAACGCAGGCAGTGTAGAAAGTGGAAATTTCCAGCCAGCCTCTGCTCACCTTTTTGCGGTAAGAAACCTTGCCAGGTCGGCTGACTGACTCCAGGTGGAGCTGGGAGTGAGTTTGCTTCATTTGCTCCACACAGCTGTCAATTAGACCAGCTGGAAGAAAAAAAACAAAACAAAACAAAAAAACACAAGTTCAGAATGGGACATCATATTGTTAACTCCATATTAAGTAAAGAGTTCTAATAAAATATCCACTATAACTGGCTATAAAACAAAACAAAAACATTCAATGATGTTGTAAATTGGAGCAGGAACCTTTGGCAATAACTGATTTGCAAAACAGATACAGTGTTTGGACTTGTTATGTGAAGGACCAGGTTTAAAATGTTAGGTTAATGTGAAGAAAGCACTGCACGTTTCTTGTGGGTAACCACCACAGAACAAGCCAGTGACCCATTTTAAATGTTCAGAAAATAGTGACTAACCAGAGGGTTGGGGGAATTACCTTTGGCTGCATGGTTTTGAGCTGTGGGACTGCAGGCTAGCAGTGTCATCAGAGCTCTGGCTGTCAGCTTCTTTAAAGGGTCCTGAAGGGTCCTCTTATCAAAACCCTGGCGTCAACAGTCAAAGAGGAATACATAATCACGCACTCTTGAAAGATAGCGTCAAAGTTTTGGAAATTCTTGAAACTTTCATGGTTGCCAAATAAACTCCCGCACACTATATTTTTTTGGAACGTTTTGGTGCTAGAGGCGTGCTTGATCCACTCGTCCCTCTCCTACGCACCTTTCTCATGAAATAGAAAGTGTTTGTCTGTTCTAACTTGAAACTTTGCAATGAGCACATACAGTGGGTACGGAAAGTATTCAGACCCCTTTAAATTTTTCACTCTTTGTTTCATTGCAGCCATTTTCCAAAAATCAAAAAAGTTCATTTTATTTCTCAGTAATGTACACTCAGCACCCCATCTTGACAGAAAAAAACAGAAATGTAGAAATTTTTGCAAATTTATTAAAAAAGAAAAACTGAAATATCACATGGTCATAAGTATTCAGACCCTTTGCCGTGACACTCATATTTAACTCAGGTGCTGTCTATTTCTTCTGATCATCCTTGAGATGGTTCTACACCTTCATTTGAGTCCAGCTGTGTTTGTTTATACTGATTGGACTTGATTAGGAAAGCCACACACCTGTCTATATAAGACCTTACAGCTCACAGTGCATGTCAGAGGAAATGAGAATCATGAGGTCAAAGGAACTGCCTGAAGAGCTCAGAGACAGAATTGTGGCAAGGCACAGATCTGGCCAAGGTTACAAAAAAATTTCTGCTGCACTTAAGGTTCCTAAGAGCACAGTGGCCTCCATAATCCTCAAATGGAAGATGTTTGGGACGACCAGAACCCTTCCTAGAGCTGGCCGTCCGGCCAAACTGAGCTATCGGGGGAGAAGAGCCTTGGTGAGAGAGGTAAAGAAGAACCCAAAGGTCACTGTGGCTGAGCTCCAGAGATGCAGTCGGGAGATGGGAGAAAGTTGTAGTAAGTCAACCATCACTGCAGCAATCCCCAGTCGGGGCTTTATGGCAGAGTGGCCCGACGGAAGCCTCTCCTCAGTGCAAGACACATGAAAGCCCGCATGGAGTTTGCTAAAAAACACCTGAAGGACTCCAAGATGGTGATAAATAAGATCCTCTGGTCTGATGAGACCAAGATAGAACTTTTTGGCCTTAATTCTAAGCGGTATGTGTGGAGAAAACCAGGCACTGCTCATCACCTGTCCAATACAGTCTCAACAGTGAAGCATGGTGGTGGCAGCATCATGCTGTGGGGGTGTTTTTCAGCTGCAGGGACAGGACGACTGGTTGCAATCGAGGGAAAGATGAATGCGGCCAAGTACAGGGATATCCTGGACGAAAACCTTTTCCAGTGCTCTGGACCTCAGACTGGGCCGAAGGTTTACCTTCCAACAAGACAATGACCCTAAGCACACCGCTAAAATAACGAAGGAGTGGCTTCACAACAACTCCGTGGCTGTTCTTGAATGGCCCAGCCAGAGCCCTGACTTAAACCCAATTGAGCATCTCTGGAGAGACCTGAAAATGGCTGTCCACCAACGTTTACCATCCAACCTGACAGAACTGGAGAGGATCTGCAAGGAGGAATGGCAGAGGATACCCAAATCCAGATGTGAAAAACTTGTTGCATCTTTCCCAAAACAACTCATGGCTGTATTAGATCAAAAGGGTGCTTCTACTAAATACTGAGCAAAGGGTCTGAATACTTATGACCATGTGATATTTCAGTTTTTCTTTTTTTAATAAATTTGCAAGAATTTCTACATTTCTGTTTTTTTCTGTCAAGATGGGGTGCTGAGTGTACATTACAGAGAAATAAAATGAACTTTTTTGATTTTTGGAAAATGGCTGCAATGAAACAAAGTGAAAAATTTAAAGGGGTCTGAATACTTTCCGTACCCACTGTACATTAGGTCTAGACCAGTGGGTTTTAAAGTGGAAGGCGCGCCTCCCTGGGGGACAAACTGTTTCAGGAGAAGCTCACTGAATGGAGGTTGAAAAAAATATTACATTACTTATCATTAGTTATCAAAAGGATGACCACACAGCCTTTGTGATTTGGTTCAGAGATAAAGTAGTTTTCGGGTTATCCCACTTTCCTGGAGTCAGAAACTAAAAAAATACCTGAGATCCGACCTTCTTAATGTGTTTGGTTTAGTGTGAAGTTATGTAATATTAGGCTATCTTGGGTCAATTGTTGAGTGTCTGTTGAATTTATACAACATAATCATGATTCCACAGGCATCCAGGAATTGACAGAACTAAGCAAGTAAAGAGGGTGTGAAGGGGCGCCTTTTTCCCAAGCTTTGTTTGAGGGGCTGCCCATAGTCCTGGACTTTAAAAAAACCCTGGTCTAGAATGACTTACCCCCCACCAACCTACACGTACCTGCAGTAACTGTTCACACAGCTGGCTGGCTGAGGGACCCTTCACAATGTCAGACAAAGCAGTAGCATGCCCAGACGTTGTGACCTCTGCACCCAGACTCTTTGTCTCCTCTGTGAAAACCGCACAGAGAAACTGCAGAGCCACTGTGTGAAGAAGAGGGTTTGCGAGCTTTTCATTCACACACACTGATAATGTTCCTGCAGACGCACAGGGAAGAAAAGAAAGAAAAAAAATTGGTAGTTGGTGGGACAACAGTTTTCTTTTAATGAATGAATGACAGCAATACATACTGAATCACAGTAAGGGAAAATGGCAAATCCATTGTTCAGATCCCTTGACAGCTAGACGTTTGTCCGTGACTGAGGCTGTATGCACTAGTGGAGAGCTCACTAATCATTTGAATGTGTACGCAGACACTCGGATACCATAAACATGTACACACAGACATAAATACACACGCACAAAGGCTCAGCATTCATCTTTTACTGGACTCATCAGCTTTCCCAGCTGAGTCATTAATCACAGAAGAAGATAAGTCGGAGGAGAAGAGGTGGTATAAGGACAGGGTGCAATTATCCTATCTTAGCATCTGTTCAGGAAGTTAATACATGCAGTAATGATGATATGAATGTGTTAATATGATAGAAGTTCTTCTTGGTACCACAATTAAAGCTGCACAATAATACCTAAAATGCTAAGCCTGATTATTTAGTGAGTTCCTGCAGTCAGCATAATAACCCTTATCATGATTATCAGATATGGAACAAAAGATTTCCACATGTACCAAGCTCTTGACTCTTACACCACACAGGGCTATTCAAATTAATTTCAAACACCTAAATGTTTCCAAATAGACAATAACTTATTCTTATGAATCGGGAGAAATGATCCATAATAGATGATTATCAAACTAATTCTGCAGCCTAAAGCAGAATTAGAATAATTAATTTTGTCGCTTTTGCTCACTCACTTTAACACATACACACAGACTTACACCCACACACAAACCGCGCAGCGAGTGTCTGTGTACCTGCAAATGTCCACCAGCGTCTCCCCAGCGCAGCAGAGACAGATGGGTACACTGCTGAGCTGTCCCTCCTCACCAGAGTAGCCAGGAGCATAAACACGTCTGCCCAACACACACAAACTGCGTCCCGGGTACCTGCATCTGAAGCGGGGAAGAGTGAGTCACAAATTTTGTCACACGTGACAGCCACAAAGCCGCACACGGATCACTTGTGGAACATACTGCAGGGAGAGTTGGATAGATGGATGAACACGACTTGTGTTTAAAGCATTGTTGATGGTTCTCCAAAACAGATCAATAATGGTGACATATGAAGTGTTTTTTTATTATCAACTTCAATAGCTAAAAACTTAGCAACTTATATTTTAACTTAAGGTTCTGACCTAATCCTTTGGTATCCAGCATGAGCGCTGCCGCCAGAGTAGTCAACAGCTGTTTTGGGACGTCTGTCTGGCCAATCAGCTCCTGGCTCACTGAGACACATGACTGCAGCAGTCTGGAGAAGCTGGACAGGAACTGAAGTAGGGTGACAAACTAAAGGCACGCACATACACACAGATCAACCACACATCCACACAAAACAGATGGCACACATTTATTGAGCTGCTGAGGTTAGAGAAAAGATGAAAAGGTATATGTAGTAACAATAAGTTTTTCTATTTTAAAAGTTCAGACTGCAAAAACAATTGTGCACTTTGTGTTTAAGCTTGTTGAGTATTCCACCCACGCTAAAATCTGGAGTTGCCCTCAGATAACCTAGCGCTGCACTGAAGCTGGAACTGTACTGTATCAACCCACATTTTTGTTGTGGTAAGTCATAATAACAACAACAACAAAAAGTTGAAAAAACTCTTCAGAACTGTCGATCACAGTGTTCCTCACACCTGGCCCTTGATTTCTTCGCTCTCTCCTGGTAGGACGGGTGTCTTAAGCTCAGTAAGACATTTCTCGATGGGCCCCATATCCACCAGACTGAGGAAGAAAAAAAATGTAATGATGGAAACTGTGTGTTTTTGAGAAACTAGCTAGAAGGGATAAGGGCTACAATTAACATTAATTCTCGGCGGAAAAAAAATACAAACATATTTATTTAAATTATCTTTAATCATGATGAAAAATATGTTACCGGGACTCAAGGTGTCGATTTGATTTTATGTTTTGACATTTTTACTGACAACTAAAACAGTTATCAATTTTTCTGGCCTCTTACCTGGCCAGCACTTGGAGGATATGGTTGTTTCGGACAGCAGTGAGGGTGAAATCTGGCAGGATGGCCAGCAGGTTAGTCAGCAGGCCACAGTGGGCCGTCATGAGGTCGGGAGTTACCATGACAACGGGTTCCACGGCCGTGGGCTCGCACTGTCGGGAGTCTTGGGAGGTAACCGAGTCGCTGGCGTCTGTGTCACTCTGGCCTGCAAGACACATCAATACACAGCGAATAGAGACGCCTCCCCAACGGTTCACACATTGTGTGAATCAAGTCTGTCTGTGACTACAGAACAAAACTGCATTAAAATACCAGAGAACAATGTTGTACTTCTTACATCGTGTGTGTGTGTGTGCGTGTGCGTGTGTGTGCGTGTGTGTGTGTGTATATAAGAAAAAAAACAAACATACAAATGGTTTTAGTTTATAATTATCAGTGAGCACAATGAGGTTCACTGCTTCTAAAGGAAAATAATGTGAGGATTGATGTGGTATGAAGAACTAAACTATGATGTTTCTATTACTGTGAATGCACGTGCGCACACACATATAGACACAGACACACTCTATTTCTCTCTGTTGTACCTTGAGCCATCAGTCTGCTGGCAGGGGTGTCTTCTGTGATGTTCGATGGGGAGGGACCATTAGGGGTGTGCAGCCCTGAACCTCTTATCTGCAATGGGCATGATTACGTTATTATTATTCCCAGCGTGTTAAGTGTGAGTGCGCATGTCTGTAGGTACAAGAGCATTGCTGACCACAGTGCTGGATGTGGAGAGGGAGCTGGAAGGTCTGCTAGAGTCAGCAGTGGGCGCTAGTGGGTCGCATCTCCAAAACCACAGAGAATTCTCAGAGTCTAGACAAGCATACACACACAATGACACAAAAACCTACAGTCGAAAAACAGTGCTAAAAGGCAGTCCCTTCAGAGCCACATGATCAAATCTATAACAGACCTTTCTTTCTATTCATGAGAATGGTGAATAAAGATTAATAAATGATAAAAAACTGAAATAAAACCCACCCAGTGAATCGCTCTCCTGAGAACTAGGTCCACTGGTGGCGTCAGCCCGAGGTTGCAGGTGGAACGCGTACCTGCCTCGGTAGCAACTGGAGGCAGAGACAGCCACATGTTGGAAATACTGACAGTGGTATAGGAGAGCCTGGAGCGCTGGAAGACCCACCAAAGACACACCGGACACCTCATCATGGACACATGGGTGCTGGAAGAGGGGAGAGAGTTAATGAAAGCTAACGAAAGTTGCAGGGAGATGAGTGCACATCAAACTGTTAAATGACGCCAATTGAACTTTTACTGTTAAGAACAGGGCGAAAGGAACGGACGTGGGCTAAACACAGAGGGTTTGACGGTAAAATCCAGCTGGGATTGAACTTTGTCTGAACTTCACTAGAGCTATATTTTCAACAATCAACATTAAACTAAAACGGGACAGTGTGCTAATCTGTGTTTTGTATATCTGTTTTTTCCTGGCAAACACAACTAGATCACCTTTTGTTAACAAAAAGCCTTGCTTTTAAGAGATAAGAATAAATTATATTTATCTTCTTTCACCTCTGACATACAGCTCCCTTCACAATTAATGACTTCCCCAAATTAAGATGCTGTTGGTGTTTTGACAACAGATATAAACTCAATTATTCTGGATGTGAGTGGTAGAGGCCTGCACACAAGGAGAGCTTCAATTCTAGCAGCACCCCTGGTCTGAACCCTGCAGGGCTCAGGCTAAGAATGTTCAGGGAGGAACAGCAAGGGGATAGAAACAAAGAGAAACTGAAAGAGGGGGAGAGAGAAAACACTTTATGGTCTATAAAAGCTGCCTGGCAGAACTGCAGACCTGCCAGTGGGAGTCCTTGGCCTCCTCTGCGTTGGCAGGCATGGGCATCACCAGCAAGTTCTGCAGGATAAATGCAGCCTGGACACACAAACCAAAAAAAAAAAAAAAAAAAAAAACAGAGATGTGGGTCAAGTTAGACTGCATCAGCAACAGTGCCATCTGCCTGTATTTGGCTGGTAATACATGAAAGGCCACCCATGCTTTCTGACCATAGATGAAATAAAAGTAAAATCTGCCTTGCTCTTACTAATTTTGATAAGTGCGTGGAAGTAATTTTTGGGAAAAAGCAACAACTGTTGTATCTTTTGGCCCAGGGCACCTCAAGGAAGGAAGTTATTTACTTCCAGTGTCGCAATAAAAAGGAAAAACCTCTCTGGGTGTACACTGTACCTCTCTGCGGACCATGCTGCTCTCCTGCTGATCCAGGAGGATGTTGAGCAACGTGCCCCACAGACCTCCGCTGATGTTCTGACAGCTGGCACACAGAGCCTGGCACCCGCTGGGCACCGAGGACAGAGCTGCACCTAAACCCAAACTGGCAAACCTCACCTGACGCGAGAAGGGGAAGACACAAATTTGGGTGGATGTTTGAGGAAAGAGAAAAAGGGAAACAAAGATGGTGTAGGTGTACATACATCCAGGGACAAACAGTAAGAAATGTTATAGTCTACCTATAGCATGCGAATTTGGCCATGCTGTTTATTCAGAACACAAGGCAAGCATTTAAATTGATGATGCAAAGACAGACTCTACCTTATCAAGGGAGCCCCTTAGACTGACTTGTGTGGGAACTTATTTTTGGAGACAGACAGAGAATTTGGAACGACTAGCTGTCATGTGCTTCCTTTTGTCTGTGAGTTCTAGCACAACTCTTATGGGTTTCATTTAGTCCCCAACGTCACGCATCTAGAAACTTCTTTTTATGACAGAGAGAGTTTATGAAGTAAAGCTTAAGAATAGTTTACATGTGCTTGAGCGTGAATAGCAGCATATGTTATTAGGAATTCAGGAAAATGAGAAGCTAGAGACTATAGTACCTCTTGATCTCGGTCGACCCAGAGTGGGATGAGCCAGGCCAAACCGAGCTGAGAGGCACTAGCCTCCTCAGCAGCTGCTTCATTCCCCAAAGACCACTGGGATATGAAGTCCTGGTGCAGACAAAAAAAACTTTCGGTTACATTTAAACTGTGCAGTATTGTGACTGTCAAAGGCACAGACTTTCAGTACTTAAATCTCTTCACTAGTTCACACTTGCCTTGTCCTTGTTCTCAGCCATCATCTCATGCGACAGGTGAAGCAAGCAGATGACAGCATTCTTGGTGACACCCTTTCCCATGAAAGACAGGGAGTTGCCTCCCCACTCTACGTAAAATGAGGAGATCACCTGTTTAGAAGACACAGATTATATAAGGAATATTGATTTAAGCGCAAACTGCATGTTAATTGGATTTGGTAAGTGGTGTTTTATCACATGTAGATCCCTGTTTCTGTTTGAACACCAGTGACTGAACAAAGAGTACTTGTTTCTGAGTTACTCATTGCTGTATGCTCGTCACGCAACTCACTGCATCCACAGGAAAGCTAAATACAGCCGAGACTAATTATTTTTCTTTGATGTGCCATCAGGATGTGGGACTGCACTGAAGAGCAGGTGAAGAGAGAGGAGCCCATGGCTTGCTGAGCTTAGGGGCCCTACAGTGCCAGGAATATCAGGTGAGAGGTGGGTCAGGAGGGTTGAGGAGACTGGGGTGAAAGAGTTAGGTCTCTGATTGTTATCAGCGAGATGGAAGTAGCCACCAGAGATCTTGACTGGAAAGGATATTAACCTTCAATCTTCATGTTCTAATCTTAATTCATGTCCATGATAGCTGCCCATTAAAACAAACCAAACAAAGCATGGATAGGTATTGTGTAAACAGCACAGTCTATTCCGCAGGGATCTTCATTCCCAATCAAAAAAAAATTTTTGGGCACCTCTGTGCTGAGGACTGCTGCGCAAGCTGGTCCACACTGTGTTACGCTATTGTTTCATGGACTGTTGAACAACTGAACAGATGGAATAGGCAAGGTTGATTAATCTCATCAGCATCTTCACAGTATGGCATATCTAATCAATGTGATTTTACCTATTGCAATTCATGTCCCGTAACCATATTCTGCTTAATTTTAATTAATTCCTCAGAAAATATGGTGCTTTTCCTTTTATCCATTTCTGTAGACCGTCTCCTCTCTGACGAGAGGGTAGGATGCTTGCATGCGTCCATGCAACACATGAGCATATGCATGCATACCGTGTAGTCACAGAAATTCACAGACATGCCACTTTCAAACACATACCTCTAATAGTCCACTGAGATACTTGGAGCACAGAGGGGCGGGCTCCAGGTCAGGGCAGTGGGAGCTCCAGCCAGGCTGGGCAGTCACGCTCACCATGCCCTGCAGTGTCCTCTCTAGGCTGGGAAGGCCATAGAAACGCGGGGCGTCAGACACCCGCAGGCTCTGAAGCAAACGGACTGCCAGCTGGCTCTTGAAGGGGCCTGCTAATGCCAGACACAGCCTGGACAGACAGGAAAGGACAGAGTGAAAAAGAGTGAGAAACAAGCAAACCAGACAAGCAAGAGGGTAGACAAGAGGCAGAAACGAGAGTAAAAAAGGCAAGATAATGTTGACAATTGGCATACCAATTCTTTATCATAAGCCTGTGGCTTTTTATGTGTTTGGCATTCATTTCCATGTTCTAAATGACTAAACTAGTAGCATTTCCATCACAAATTAACTGAAATAAACACATCCCCTACAGTGGAAGAACCCTTCATTATCTTTTTTTCCTCCTTATGATATTAATGTTTCTAACCCCAGAGGAAGGCTGAATAGCATTACATCAGAGTGCATTTTTCCCATACACTAAAAGAATAATAATTTATCAATTTATTTTTCATGAAGAATACTTTAGAAATGTAGAAAATATTGGGGCATATCTCTAGCAGAAGAAAAAAAACAGAGTAGGAAGGTCAACCTCTGTGGCCCTGAGCTCTAGCTGGAGTTAATGCAGAAATAAGTATTTTACTGAATGTTTACTAAGCAGATAAAAATAAAATTCTTACCTATTCTAGTAGTGAAATGAAATTATCTTTCAAAATTATAAACATTACAAAAAAGTTTCATTTAAAACTTTACAATTAATATTTTAAATAAATAAAAAACATGAAGCATAAGAAGACTTAAAAATAAAAAGGACTGTGTCTATTGCCTGTCTTGTGACCTAGTGGAGAGTCACGAGTCTTTGTGTGAAAACCTCCTACCTGTCGGCCGCGTGTGTAAGTCGGAGGAGTAAGATGTTGAAGAAGCTGGAGAGCTCTCTCTGCAGTCTCTGGCTGACATGGTTCTTCAGTTCCTCCGGCTCCCCGGGGCTCTGAGTTGAGGTCTGGGTCTCCACACCAAGCACCAAATCAAGAAGGGACTCAGTCTCCTGGATGATTGACGGGTGAATGGACACAAACAATTTCTTATCAGTATGTTTTTTCATTCTATGTAATTATTTTGGCTGTATCCCATATTAATGTGACAATGCTTCTTAGCTCATCTCTTTGTACTTAATTTTCCTATCTTTTAAATGTTTGTTTTGACAACTTATGAACATTTTCACCAGCCTTCTTGTTAACTGCATACACAGTAAATACCCTTGTTTGACAGATAATTAACTTCAGTGGATTATGTGGCATGTATCAGCTGACCTTTCTAAATTCAATCAAACTGACGCAAGGTGGGAAGATGTAGAGGAGGTTGACGGGTGTGTTTGAGTAAGCACCTCCTTCTTAATACTACCCATTTTCCCCTTCAAAATCTCACATCCATGAGTGCCAAACATGCAGAATTTCTTGTTGAGCAGTGCACACAGAGTAGACAGTTAATGCAAGTGTAGAGAGCGACAGATGTTCCTGAAACAGCTCAGTAATTACAGAAAAGCTGGAACAGAGTAGAGCGGAGCTGCTCACCCCTACCAGGCATTCAATCTGAGTCTGCCTTAGCTGCCAGGGGAGGGCTTATTGTTTACACACACATTAATGAGAAAGCCAAGGTGAGACTGATTAAATCCTAAAAGTAGCTCTCAGCGCTAAAGCAGTGTGGTTTTTCTTCTCCTCTGGCAAAAATACAACTCCAACTTTGTGTTAGGAGCACAGGAAATAATCTCTGCCGCGGGTCTGCGGTGGTACGCTGTGATACTATTTTTCTGTCGTTATGAGAGTGTAACATGTTTGGCTTGTCTGACGGCGTGTGATTTATTCAAGCTTTGATTACACCCTCTGTGTTGGAGAGAGAGCCTAACCGGATTACTAGCTAACAGAGACACACACACACACACACGGCAAGCTACAGTGCAGTAGTACCCGGTAGTCTACTACTATACCACAAGCATAATGTAAATTAGACCAGTTTGTGTTCAAAAATTCTCAACTATCCCTTTAAGCCCAAACCTTTACAGGACTATTGTAGTGAGGTTTTACTTTCCTGTGTGCCCATAAAGTGCAAAGGATTTGTACCTGGTTGAGAAGCAGCTCCAGTATCCAGCGCAGGTCCTCGTCCTCTGGGTCTGATGCAGACTCAGTGTGTTTGAAGTAGGCATTCAAAAATGCAACAATGCCCACTAGCAACCTCTCATCTTCTACACTGGCTGGACGCACCTGGAGAAACCTGCAGGCAGGAAGAGACAGCGGCCGTAACAACAGAAGGAAGCGAACGTGGTTGAAAGGGGAAAAACTTTATATTCATTATTTGTCTTATCAAGTATACTGATTCCCAAAGAATCTAACATTTGACTCACTCTTCTATTTATTCTATTCCATTTATTGTACAGCAGGGGTGGGAATCACAGGGTACCTCACGATACATACAGTATCTCACAAACGTGTGTACACCCCTCACATTTTTGTAAATATTTGATAATATCTTTTCATGTGACAACACTGAAGAAATGACACTTTGCTACAATGTAAAGTAGTGAGTGTACAGCTTGTATAATAGGGGTGTACTCACTTTTGCTGCCAGCAATTTAGACCTTGATGGCTGTGTGATGTGTTATTTTGAGGGTACAGCAAATTTACACTGTTATACAAGCTGTACACTCAGTACTTTACATTATAGCAAAGTGTCATTTCTTCAGTGTTGTTGTTATAACCAAACATTTGAAGAAATGTGAGGGGTGTACTCACTTTTGAGAGATACTGTAGATCACAATACCTATAATATCTTGATACAATTCTGCGATAATTGATATATTACTAGACAATCCTATAACAATGCATCCGTCTAACTATGAATACAAAATGCCCGAGAAAAGGTTAAGTGCAGTCTGTCCAAACTGGGAGAAAGACATATATCATATATTCATATTACAGAACTAAAGAGCAACTATGAAAAATTATTAGAAAAAACATTTCTTTATAAAAACAGGCGCATAAAAGTCTAATACATCACATAATATTGATAACTGTTCAGTGACACAGCGTTGTGGTAGCAGTATTTTTAGGTCACTGGGAATTTTGAGATTAGGAGTATTGACCCTTTGGGGTTGCTGTAGCTAGGCAGTGTAGAGTGTAGAAGCAGCAGAGTATTAACTGATCAAGCAATGGTTTGAAATGATAGGCTGGAATATTGATACAGTATAGTGATATATTGCTTTATCGATTTCTTTGCCCAGCCCTATTGTACAGTGGAAATATTAATTGCACAAACCAATGACAAGTGTGGGACATATGCTGACATATGCATAGAAAGAAAATAGGTTCACAGTAGTATAATAATGGCATACTGTTGGGGAATCCCATAATTTGCTTAATTCATAAACCTTAACAAGACATTTTCACTGACTTGGTTATTAGCATGTGAACCTCAAGTACATAAATCTTTAATTGAATTTGTATGCAGTGTACCTGGTCACTGCTGCTTGCCAACTGAGGGAGTGAAGGGTGGCTCTGCAGCTGTGAGTGGGGATGTGAGGGAGGGCCAGTCTGTCGATTAGTAAATAGAGGCTGAGCCTGGAGAGAGCAGAGGTCACCGAACTGTGTCCTGCTGCCGTGACGATGGCCTGGATGCAGTCCTGCAGCGCAGTGGGAAGGTGCACCGACTGCAGCGACAAAACCTGTGCTTCTGACAACTTTAAGTCAGGATGAAATCTGTGGGGAACAAAATGTAAATGGTTAAAATATATTATGCAAAATCAGATTACACTGACTATTGATGTGCTGACAAGTGTGTTGCAGAAGTAGCATCCTCAGAAGCATACTAATGACTGCATTAACAAACATATTTGATTACCAATCTGGAGGGATGAGACATTCATGAGTCATCCAAAGACAGCTATTTTCTGTGAATTACTGAATCAAGTAGAAGCAGAGGCGGGCATCATACCAGCTACAAGCAACAAGCAATGTTCAAGAAAACCGTCTAAACAATATGGGGAAAAAGTAATAAGACACAACTATACTATCAGAGGTTAAAGTCTTAGGCAAACGAAGCCCAAAGAAGAGTGCTCACAATTTTCACTGACTAATCGATCTTAAACAAGTACTCATCTCCCATTCTTAGCACTGTATGAAATTTAGTTTCTGGTGGATTGAACCATCTTTGATGTGCATTAAACGTCTTTGATGTAATCAAGCTGGTTAAAAGTGTGTGAGAGACATTCTCATCTGTTTGAATTAGGTCACATTAAATGAAGACAGATGAAACACAAAGATGCCAAGCCTCTGAAACGACTTTTTTTTTTTTACTGCAATTCTCCACAAGTGATAACATTGTCTAAGAGTGATGTGTAGCGGAATTTTCCAACAAAATATCCTGCTATAGAAATATTGCTCAGGTCAGTTTCTCCAACATATCCTTCCTCAAACCAAAACAAAATATTACACAATCATCAAAAAACAATGCAAACATTCTTGCAAAAACATGACCCTTAACAGATAAATGAATATACTGTATATGAACAAATAAATACAAATACTTAACCTTTTTCCTTCTATAAGGAAGCACACCTTCAGTCTCTTGATACAGAAACATTGGTTAACCTTGATTGACGATCTTTTTTGGAAAGAAACATTAAGGTTCTTACTCAGTAATATCGGTGGAGTCGCCCCGCAGCTTTTCAAGTAGGTGGTCTATCCCCGAATGCCATGCAATGTTCCAGGCCACCTGCAGGGCTTGGCGGGCGGTTGCCAGGGTCAGCAGGTCAGACGAAGGGGGCAGAACACAGCAGTACGGGCTGACAGCGTGATGAGTGGCTGCCTGGAAGGGGATGTTGTACCTGGGAGAAGATTTGGCAGAAGAGTAAACTGTTGTTAATATTGCTTGTGAAGTTCATCCGAGAAAAGGACCTTTTAAAGAAACCATGACCCAGGTACGTATGTTAACTGTTGTTGATCTTCACAGATCAGTTTACCTGCGTGTTGCCGACAGCGGCAGGGAGAACGGTGCGAGGGTGACATCTCTGTTGGATGTGTCCGACCTGATTTGACACAAAAAAAAACACAACAAAAAAAAAACAGCTAGTACAAAAAAAAAATATTGAACGGATGCACGGAAAGCTAAAAGAGAGGAAAAATAAACTCACCATATTTCAATGCTGGCGATCTCATCAAAAAGCAGTAAGCTCATCAGGACAGCAATCTCACTTCCATTGCATTTGATCTCCTTCAATATCAAGGATGCTATAATGAAGACACAACATGGACAATTTAAATACAATACAATAACCACACCCTAAATTTCATCACTTGACCTCATGAATATATTCATAAGAATGTTTAAATTTGAAATTCCATTACAGTGACAAACACTTAAAGACTCGTTTCAAAATTGAAGTTTGGAAACCCCCAGTGAGACTGCCACACCATATCTGGCTTTGCTTACATGATCACATTATCATAACTCTGAAATCTAAATGCAAGAAGAGAGTATTTTAAAATGAGTTGTACCAACATTACATTTGTATTGGCACATTACTTTGCAAAGAAACTCTCAATATTGCTCCAAAAAGTATCTTTCTGTATGAATCAAACAATAATGCACTAACAATCTACAAATATACAGTAGTAGCAGTATATTCAATACAGTCAAGATTTTTATTATTTAAATGACATATCTCCTAATTTAAAATGAGTGACTGACAATTGAGCTTCAAATTAAGCAAGATAAATGTGAGTGGCTCTATATATTACCTCTAAATTTTAACTACAGCATCGCAGATAAAGCTCTGAACAATGTACTAGTGTTGAGCTCAGTTTCACAGCAACAAGTGGCATCATTAAATGCCACTTACTACAGTGTGACAACATGGTTAAAAGCTATGCATCAACAGATGACTTGTCATCTTTTTTTCTTTTTTGGGGGGGATGTGCCCCCGAGCCACACAACACAACGTGCATAGCTGTTACTTAATGAGTTGTCTTGCGAATGTACCCCTGAGCAGTGAGAGGAGCAGGAGGTTGCGCTGTGCCAGGCTGTGCCTCAGAGAGGGATCTGCATACACCAGCTTCCTCAGGATACATACGCAAGGCTCCAGCAGACAGTCTAAGCTCTGAGGGGAGAGACGGCAACATACCCACTCAGTTCAATTGCAGGAAAAACACAAAAAGACACACATATTCTCTTTCTCCGTCACCTCCTGCTTGACGTCTTTGACAGGGACAGGGACAGGGTCTCTCTTCACAGCTAAACCCAACCCAACCTGCAGGCCTCCCTGTTATATATGTGTTAACTGAGACAACTCCTTCTCTGCATCAGTGTTCCTCCACCTCCATGTAGCCAGACATGCTGGATGATTAACCCTGTCAGCAGCTTCTGATTCAAGGCCTGAGAATGATCAGCAGACTGCAGTCACCAGAAGGCAAAAATCACTGCTGACCAAGGCCTGTCTGACACTATTAATACAGGCCATTTCATCCTTCTATCATGCATGCCTCAGTGGGTTTCCTCCACATCCGCTGGCAACACATGTACTCACTTGACCTCACATAAACAAGGACATGTAGATGCGAGCACATGGAAGAGCATTTATTACAGACACAGGGCTTGTTTTATTTGGCTTCAACAGCAATCCTTTCAGTGCTATCTATTTATCACTTTGCCAAAGCAGGTTGGTTTTTACCTTGTTGCCGTTTACACTCTCCATAATGAAAGAAATGACTTTGTCTGTTATTCCAAGATTCTTCAGCACCGGGTGCATTGTTGTGTCTGCAGGGGAGTAAGAGAACAATTTAATATAGTGACGATAAACATTTGCATAATGCTCAACTATTTGCTTTTCGTGCTTGTCTAAAACATATGGTGGTGGGAAGACACACACTCTGCTGCGCTGATTGCAAATTGTAGTTCTCACAAGAGTTGTTTTTTTTGTCATTCTGTCAAGAGCATAACCTTTCAGCTAGAACTCCGCTTAAGCCTTTCAAACATCTTTATATGTGGTTGATAATTCAGTTACCATTCTTCATTATGGAAAATCAAGCTCAGTATCATTCTCAAACGAACTATTCTTGCATTCTGCTTGTATACTTAGTACGCAGTAATACTGTCCCCTTTACAGATTTAAAAGTACTTGCAGGGAACAACTATGGGAAAATAGAGAGGATGTTTTGTGTAACCAATTTAAAAAATACCTAATAATATCTTAAAGGAGTCAGCCATTAGAGAGAAAAACAGACTTGAAGAGTGGTTTAAAAGTATTAGCCTGCCAAAGCCAAAATTCAGCGAGGAAATTAGGGCATAAACTATTCATCGATTAAATCATTACTAAAATGCATCGCCGCAAAGAATTTGCGGCGATCGTTTAATCCATATAACTATATAGCACACTGGCATTTATTACTGCCGCACATCGCGCTTACGCTGTGAACACGACATGATTATGATGATGCAAAGTGGAGGAAGAGAGAGAAAAAAAACGAGGGACAAAGAAGAAAGTGTCCACAGCATGGGAATATTTCAAGCTAAAGAAAACAACAACTCTGTAACATTACAGTCTATCCACCGTAAAACGAAACTAATGTGGCCTCGGCAACAGCACGACAGCATCTGATCAGAAAGCACCTGGCGTTCTGCCAGCAGACCGCAGACAAGGTAACAGCAACTTTAGCATTTAACTGAAATCGTGACTGATTGTTGAGTTGAAGGCTAGCCAAAGTAAGTCCGCAGTCCTCAGCTGAAAATGTGCACACGTGCGTTTGTTTTTCTCTTTTTTGGCCGTGAGTTGTAACCTCACAGTCAGGAGTTAACTGGGTGTCGGGGAGCTGCACATTTACTCACCTCCAGCTCTCTGTAGCTCAGACAATCCCTGCTACCTGCGAGTGCTAATCCATTCTTTCACCCATATTCTTTGTCTTTATAAAAGCTATCTTTATAATAACAAACAACAGCTGAAAGTCGTGTAGTCTGCACGAGCCTTTAGCTTGTATAGCACTCGGGTGATGTTTGTGTTTGTAAAGCAGCTGTCTGGTTGTTGGTCTGATGTTTGCTGTATGACACACTATGACCACCAATAAACGTGCACAGCTGATCCCGTTACCGGGGGGGGCGCCGCCGCCGCCGCCAAGCAAAAGTACTTCTTAAACGACGCATCGATGAATCGTTGAAATAACCTATAGAAGCTTCGAATACTAAAATCATCGCTAGCTGCAGCCCCAGTGGAGATGATTTCAAAATAAAACAGCAGTTGAGATTTTAAGAAATACTGTTATTAACTGCATCTTTTGCAGACAACTCACTTTGCAGCACCACAGACAGCTGCTCTGCTGCCGATCTTCTCAGGCAGATGTCAATAGTGTCTGAGGACAGGATACAAAACAGCTTCTCCACCGACTCCACCTAGCCACCATTAAACACATTAAGTAAGCACGTACAGTGTATCTGCCTGGGCAGGAGTGTATACCAGAGTGCTGTTCTTTCTGTGTATGTGGATTTATACCTTAAGGACGGATTTGTTGCTGGTGTCCAGCGAGATGTCTAAAGGGTTTCTGAGGCAGTAGAGGTTGGGGAGTGAGGAGATCACTTGTTTATCCAGGTCTGGTCTGGCTCTGTTTGCATCTTCATCGCAGGTTAGGTTTTGCAGGATTTGTTGCACTGCTGCTATTCTCACACTGTTAATAATGAGCAGAACCTAGATTTAAATATTTAACTCAAAAACAGTTTTAAACAGATTAACTACATAAAACATGCAATACATTAGAGTACTAACACAAGGTTGAATATGTTACCTGCCGTTTGTTTTTTTGCAATATATCCAAATGGTGACTGGTTGTCAAAAAAATGGCTGGCAGGGCAGACAAATTTATTAGCTGTTGCCAAAATGTAGCAGGGACTATCTCCTGACCAGTGCCCGGTGTTAATTTCCATCTCTATCAGTATTCATAGGCTGGGACTAGATAGCTGTTTTACACAGGCCTCACAGAGCATTTAGATGACTTGATGAGCACATCAGCTGCCAGCAACAGACAGGGGTAATATGTCCATCACGTTATAGAGCAAACTATTTAGACTCTGAGGAGTTTGTCTGGTTCACAAAAAAAACAAAAAAACAACGTCAAACAACTTCACACAAGCAGAGACACAGAACAAACATACCATCACGAACACACACGTCTGGTATGCGCACACATCTGGGCAGGCACATAACATGTGAAACAGTCACAGAGAGAGACAAATGCAGACAGTGACAAAAGAAAGACCCAGAGCCGGTACTCACGTGGGATGTTTAGTGAAAAGGAGTCGGAGCGCCGCTTTTAGCTTGGCTGTGCCTGGAAACACGTTGTCTCTTGCCACATCGGACATGTCACTTAACAGCAGGACACAGTTTCCCAGTGACTCTTCAGTGCTGGCATAACCCTGCCACACACACACACACACACACACACACACACACACACACACACACACACACACACACACACACACACACACACACACACAATTCTCAGACTGCCTTGGCAGACAATAGAGCAAACAATGGGGAATTCCAGCTAAGCAGCACAACAGTAAATAAAATATGCATCGCTTTGATTTCGGGTGGTTTCATTTCATCTCTTGTTGACATGGCGGGCCCATCTCTGTATGGTCTCCTTGAATTAAATCACACTTGACAGCCTAGTCAAAATCTCATGTATATTCATGAAGAATTTCCAGGCTTTCTGTTGCCTGAAACTCAACAATTAATAAAAGCTTGTTTTTTTACACCCCAAAAGGAAACAATACAGCACATACTATGTAAATGAGAGAATAACTACATTTCTCTCACTGGCAGCTCAATATGCAGTCTTTTGAGGTCCAAGAGCGCTAAAATTGCACTTTTGATCATAGTTGTTTTTATTGTGGAGAACACACACACACACACACACACACACACACACACACACCACCCCACTCCATAAACATAATGTAATAAGTTCCAGGCATGGTGCCGCTTTATGAGCCCTGCAGAATACAACACAGTCACAACCGAGAGCACAACACCTGTAATATGGGCATGACCGGGTAAAGTGCCTCATTGAATCTGTCCCAGGTTGATGCTGTCATCATTAATCGTCCCTTGAGCAGGAATAGCAGAACATCCTTGGCAGCAACGTTCACCTATAGATCACAGGTAAACTGCTGAATTCACAAAAGCAACTGCTGACAAAACATTTACTAGCAAGTAGTTTAAGTGACTGACTTAAATGTCTAAATTACATGATACATGTAATGGTGAACCATGAGAGTTTAGCATGACCTTAAAGTAATGTACAATAACTTGACACACACAACACACAGAAATCCTTGTACTTTTATTCTCACGAGTATCTGTGTTGGTTATATTTATTCCTTTCAACCCAGACCTAATCTAACATATTTAAAAGGGACCAGAACGCCCTTGCTCCGACGGTCTAAAAGTCAAATTGGTTCTGATATAAATATACACAAAGAACACACATGCATTTTGCCTACCTTCTCAGCAGGATCCTGGAGTCCAAAAGCGCTTATTTCATAGAGCACCCTGGGATGGAGAAGGAAGTTCACTCCACCGCAGGCTTCTGGTTCCTGTCGTGACACATTCTGGATGCCAAGGCAATCCTGGGGGTGTATGTATTCAAACCGGAGCACATCATAAATTATTGCTATGCTCTCACTTGTGCTCGCATACAAGTCTTCCAATTCACTTTAAATGTAGCCATGTACTCTAGACTGGGGCTAGAAAATGAAAAGGAAGTCTGATTTGAAATGTCAAGCAGGATTTTTATAGCACACTGTCAAATATCTGCAATTTTCTTCCTACTTATTTACATACCGCCCCGCAACAACAAACAAGACACGCATCATGGCTTTAGTAGCCATCGTTTTAGCCACAAATCTGCATACTCGCATTTACACACTGATTGTCTGTATAAGATGGCTTGCTCTGACCTTGACCAGGTTTAAAGTGCATTCGTATGCTTCCAATTTGACAGGTTGTAAGGGATGGGACAGCAGCTTGAGGAGAAGTTTCTGGATCTCTGTTTGGAGGAGGGGACTGGGCTGATCAAACTTCCACCTGGTGATGGACAACCAAAGGAATTTAAACTAGCATAAAAACACTTAAATATGTAAATGCGGCAGAACAAGTGAATGACTTCACACTGCAAGAAACAATGATTTTCTGTAAGATTATCGTACAGGTAGGAGCAGATGTGGACACATTCCTTGACGATGGGTAAATGGTGGTGAAACGGGAGGCCACCTACGGCCTGGCCTGCCAGCTCCAGTAACTCCAACCAGTTGTTTTCTCCCTTGATGATGAAATAAATCAATGAATTATCACAAACACGTTGATATGAGTAACAGGTTTTGCTCTAATCTGACGGCCACAGCTAGTGACAATTTAGGAAATGTAGGTTGTATAGCTGTAAAAGACGACAGCCCTCTCTCTGTAGACTGCAGAGCTACTTGTGCTATTGGCTCACTGTAATCATGTGACATAAAGCGCATACCTCGGCTTGTGCTTCCTTGAGGAAGGTGCAAGTGGATTCCATGCTGAGGGCAGCGCGGGTCACCCTCCTGTAAAGGTCATGGCTGTCTGAGTTCACCTGCTCCAAATAGGCCACTGCTGTCTCTTGCATGCTGGGAAATAAACTTCCCAATGACATGTCCAAGCATAGGTGGAGAAGAGCTGTTGCTGTGTTTTCTGGGAGATTGTCACTAGCCTGTGTGAGATTAAGACCTTTACTTTCTACTATTGACTTACAATAATCACATAAAGTATTGTCATTTGGTTACACAAGCAGACACACACCTTCTCAGGAGGGAGGATGGTCTGTAGGAGTTTAATGGTGAACATAGCGGTGCCTGTGTAAGCCATTCTGTGATGAACCTGAGAGCTGTGGGGAATGTCTGCTAAATAGCTCTGATGGTAGCTCAGGATATCTCCCAGTAGTTCCATGCAGGTCTGCAGCTTCTCCTTCTAAAATACACACAGACAGAAATGTTGACAAAAGCACACAAGCCGCAACAAGCGCAGCAACACACATACATGTGCTCATATCACGTGCACACACACAGACACACACACCAATGCACAGCGACTGGCTGGAAGCCAGGAGACAAATTGTTCGTTCCACGGGTTAGGAATTGAATGTAATCAGATTTCAGGGTTATTTTGGGACGAGATACAGATCCCCCCTATCTCGATTTGAATAAATTGGAACAATCTATTCTCAGCCACATTGTTCTGGGAGCAGAAATTGAACAAAATACGTTAAATGCCAGCAGGGGGCAGTAGATGTCCTGTGCATTGCTGCGGCTGGCATGAGAAGTTCGGCCCATTCCCATAGGAAAAACCTAGAGGTCTGGCACACAAAAGCTGCTCTCCACATAAAGATGACAAAACAGTTCTTAGACTGCAAGGCTCTGGGCATGTTTTAAACAGTAGAGGGCCAGAGGGTCCTGGGCTTGACAAGTGTTTAAGTCCCCATGCGCAGTAACATACTCTTTAAACAGTCAGGGAAGATAACAAATGGTTCTGCATGGTGAAAAAATAAAAATATAAATACATACACCAGTTTAACACAATCCATTGTATCAACTTTATACACATAATTAATGAACACATTTACTAACCCACCGGTACAGAGGAGAGGTGTGCATGTATGTCTGAGAAGCTCTTTTTAACCAGCAGAAAGTCTTTGTAACCTTATATAATTCATTCAGCTCAATCACATGCCTACAGTTCTCTTTGACAGTTGAGTACCGTATGCTTGTGTGTCTGTGGTAAATTGTCTAGTGGCCAACCCAGTTCTCCTTTTTCAGTGAAGTGTATCCATTCATCTACAGAAGATGGCTGTCATGAGTCGTGTTTTGACTTGCCAGCTCCATCCCCACCAGGCTGCGATCATCCCAGACCAGCTCGCAAACACTGTCCCCGAGCAGGAGGATGGCGTCGCACAGCAGCTCCAGAACACGATGAAACACATGCGAACCCTCTGAGAAAGAAGACAGGAGGAGAGAGAGAAAGCAAGAGCAAAGAAGATTAAATGACAATAGAATATAATCAATGTAGTGAAACAGGTGGTGGGGGGTATTTGCAATAGCAGATCTTTACTCAAGCAAAATACAGACAGGGATTATTGATTTATATACTTTTTTCCCACCCCCCTTTCCGTAAGAGACTACAATGTCTACACCTACCTGTCTTAAGCAGTGGTATGGCATGTTCCATGGTGGCAACAGTAAACTGAGCCAAAGTGAGCTGCTGTAACTGCAGCTCCAGGACATCCTCGACACCGACGTCAGGAAGTGCCAAATGGGCCACATCTGCAGGTGACCGGGGCCTCTGCCTGGGGGCCTGGACTGCCGCTCCACCTCTGTGCGAGCTGCCACTGGATGAATCACAGACAAGAGAGGAGGACAACTGTAAATTCATACATCATCTGCACTTGGACCACTCAAATACAAGGAGTGACGTACGAGCTGTATGGGGATGAATCAGAAAAACTGAACATGCCATCACGGGAATCAGAAGTGAACACTGCAGACCAGCCGCTAGAGGGCTCCTGGTGTCATTCATATTTAAGAAGAAGAAGAAAATCCTCCACAGACTTTCATCACGACGTTTTATCTTCATGTGTGGGTTGCTGGTGTCACTAGCAATTTTGTTGTTAACCAATCCACAAAAAAAATCTTACTGTGCACACATTTCTAAAAAGCATAAGACTCTTTGGTTAAGTGTAAGCTCTGATGAAGGAATTGACAACAATGCTGCTTCAACGATCCTTTCAAAAAGTTATTTCTACCAGTAAGGCAGATAGAACCTAGACATAATACCATTTAAGCCTCAGAAGTGTGACAGAAGCCAAACCGAGTTAATCTCTGCTCTCACTGACGACATGACTGCTACAGGCACACAGAGGAACAATATCGTACAGAGGCAGCAGTGCCTTCTTTAGCATGTGTTTAAAATGCACAGTTATGCATTAATGTAGAGTTGCCCACGTGCACACACCTGTTGGAAGCTGCATCGCCATCTTGGCCATCTCCCCTGGCTCTCTGGCCTGTGCGTCCCACCGCAGAGGGCCGAGCAGAGCACCCTGACGCTGGCGATGAGGCCTGGGAACTCTGGGCCCGCACCTCCTGGGAGTAGGAAAAGGACGAGTTCTGGGACACTGGATCTACACAACCACAAAAAAAGCAAAAAAGGGGCATACTTTAGGGCTGAACAATTAATCAAAATATGGCCTGCTGAACACCAAATTTAAAATTAAATATTGTCGTGATGCAGAGATGTCCTGGCCTGCACATCATATTCTACAGACTTAAGAAAACATTTTTGTTTGGTACAGATCCTTGCAAAAAAATAAAAAAATAAAAAAAATAAAATCACACCATAATAATTTAAATGTTTTTCATAAAAATGATTTATGCTAATTATGTAAAAATAAATCCTCCAATATTGTAAATCATATCACAACTGCAATATCAGTCAAAATAATTTCAATTTTTTCAAAGTTGGTCAGTCATAGCATACACATTAGGTGCACTGTATAATAAGAGAAGATTAAGGTAGTGGGGGACAAATCCCTCATTTTAAGAAATGAATCAGTAGGATTAGAAAGCAATAGGTTTTCTTTAAAACTGCATGTAAATAGTTCAGAAAGTTTTAAGTCTATACTTCACTGAAATGTAAATGAATGTGGTATGCTTTAGGAACTGATCATGTGAAGCAAATGCGACACTGTTTGACTCTGAATCTGTTTAAAGATTTACTTTACAATGAAGGAGCATATGTAAACTAACAGAATAAGCAGGTAAAAAATTGGATCTGCATTTTTAAAACACATCTGTAAAAGGATCTGTACATCAGGCTAACTCATACAGCGTGCTACCTTGCTTTGTAGAGTAGAAGCTTGGATCTTGATGAAAGCGTAGTCTCCTCCTTAGTCCCACACAAAGCTGCCGCAGGCACGAAAGAGCCTGCAAGTGAAGGTAGATCGCCTCACCTTTAGCCGAACCCAACCTCAACAGGGACAGAAGGTTCTGAAAACAGAAGGGAAGAAGATATCAGAGCAGTGTTGTTACTGTGAAGCTGGGTTAAGGAAAGGTTTCTAAAGACATAATTAACCAGTAATATCCAATTAGATAATAGATAATATACTGGGTTATGGCTCTGTTTACAAACACACAAACAAAGGCTTTGTAAAAACAGGACCTAAACTCAGACAGTGATAGAAAAGTTGTAATAAAGTTTGCTAAATAAAAAGGGCAAGTGGAATTGAATTATTGAAGCAGCAATTTGTTCCAAGTTCAGACTCCCTGCCCTCTGTAGCTAATGATGTCATGTCTCTAAATCCGAGTCTTTTAATTTAGCTTAATAGCTCTAGTAACTCAAAGGAGGGCCAAGTAAAGCCACAAGAAGAAAAGCACTTCCCTGTAATGATTTCTTTTTGATGATGAGACTGCTGGGTGACAGTATGCTAATATTGCCTTGAGACCGATGTAATTTAATGCACCGCTTTATTAACAAAATAGTAACGTTCACAGTGGCTCATCAGGGCAAAATGATGTCTCCTCCAACACTAAATGCCAATGAAATAAAGAGTTTGGATAACAGATGCACTTTGTTGCAGACATGATACTGACAGATACATCAAAAACACTTGTTTTAAAAATAAATATATATATATATATATATATATATAAAAACGGGGGACAGAGCTAACGTCTTGAACGTATATATTAAAAATAAAAAAAAAAAAAAAAAGGATTGTGTTCACTGTGGATTTCAGGGTTATGACTGACCCTGTGTTCTCATTTGCAACATAGGACAGGTGAGATTCCTTCAAAGCCAACAAGAACAGGACGAGGATATTTGGACGAGTTTTACAGAATCTCTGATACTGAAGGAGGTTTTCAGAGGAAAGAAGCAAACCATTCCACCAAGGACTTCCCATCCCTGCGAGAGGTACATCATGACCAAACTATATCCTCACAGCAATCTTTTGCCTGCTCATGCAAAGTAAGCCTCCAGAGGCCTCCACAACCTCCTACAAGATCAGGGACACAGAATTATTATTGTTCAAGGACGCTATATGACAGGTTATTATTTTGACAGTGGCTACAGTGACCATCCCATAAATTCCATTATGGGATGGTCAAGTTAGCCACTCAAAACAATACACATCACCTAATAGACATGAATAAACAAGAACACTAAATATAATGAACAACAGTTGGCCGAGAACCAACAGAAATTAATGAAACAAGCCCTTGAATTCTCCAATGACATCTTTAATTTGTGATCTTTGGACACCCATACTGATCATACTAATCAAGCAATGAGATTTTAGAGTCAGCGACAAGCTGCCATTTTTAAATCAAGACAGCACAAATTTTCCATTAAATCCAGGCTTTTGTCTTGTACATAAGCACTGAGACTGACAAAAAGCATACATCCTTAAAAGTAAAATGATGGCATAGAGCCATTCTAATGCCCTGCTTCACGATACAAAACTATTAAATTAATTATTAAACTTTTAATGACATATCTGAGATCAGTGGACCCTTATAGATGACATTGAAACATTCAGAAGAAACCCATTGTATCAGAAGATGATAATAAATGGCAGTCATTCTGACATTACCTGCTGCAATGTGGGATCAAACCTGTGACTACTTATAATAATAAAATAACTGCAACCACTTTCTGGTATAATTTTAGAATCATATTTCTAAAATATACCAGTATATATAGGCATAAATGTACATGCACATTTATAACTACTATTGTCAGTGCAAGAGAATGGTTATGTAATGATACCTTTACAATATTGGGTCTTTGCAGGAAGATCTCAGCAGGGAAATCTTGCATAATGACATCGCACAGAAGTTCACACGTAGTCCGCACCAAGTTGGGGTTGCTGCTCCTTAGAGAACTGTTTCAGAAGAATTAAAGCAGATCTAATGAATACTGAGTCATTTCAGATCTCTGCACTCTTGTTAAGTTGACTAAACCCGAAAAGCTTGTCAAAGGGAAAACAACTAAATAAAATCTATCCTGTACGTAGGGCATCAAACCCAAATCTTTTTTTAGGTCAAAAACTGTCAGGCAAAAGTTGGCAGAGAATGCTTTTGACAGATTCTTAGTCTGGTTAACTAATTAAATCTGAATTGTGTGAACTTTACACTGCATTTTAATAAAGTATATATGATCTGTATTGTCTCTTACCTCTCATTGGATGAAAGTATGTGTCTGTCTGTGTTTGTCAAAGTCAGCCATGGAAACACAGAAAACTTCAGACACCTCACAGATTCATGCACTGTACAACACAGAGGGATGAAACGTGCTAACCAAATACTTTTTTTAATACAAAAAAATTCAAGATGAAACCAGCACACTAAGAAATCTAAGGGTAAGTATTTAAAATATTGGTACCTGCTATCTTCTGAGGTGGTACATATGTATGGCTGGGAATGCTCTTGTGGAAATATCCCATTTTAGGAAAATGCTCTTCGGGTGGAACAACTGTAGCCGCTACAGCAGAGACACCAGATTTGTTAAAATATCCTTTCACATACTTCAAGCATTTGATCAAACTGTTATAAGATCCATGTAAAGTAAAAAAAGACATCTCATACCTACCTCTCCTACGTAAAACTAGTAACATTTAGTAGTTTGCAGAAGACAGAATCAAAACAAACATTACTTTTGCTTTAACTTGCAACACCTGTTGGAGTTGTAGCATGCTGTCCATGCGAGCAGACCATAGTATGACTGGGGAGTAGCTCAGGTAGCTGGAACAGCTGGTCCAGGGTCCCATCGATGATAGCTCGCAGCCTGGGTTCCACATTAGGAGACAGTTGGGTGAGGAAGTCCACTGCGCCAACGTCTCTTAGCATCTGGGCTGCGCTAGGATGCTTGAAAGACAAAATGGCAAAATGTCACTGAGCAAAACCCACTGCATGCAGGTCACTGCTAATATGTCATACAAAGCACACAGTTTATTTTTATTACCATGAAACGTCATCATATCATATATTAACAAAGGCTAATAGTAATCCTGCTTCAGTTAAGGTTAGCTGCTTAAAGTCTGCTTGGTGTTGTTTGAGAAAGGCTGAGGCCTGGGCCAAAACGACATTTAAAGTTGATCAGTATATTTTGAAAGTTTGTAGACTGCTCCTCATAATAATGTTATCATCTAACGTTAGCTATGTTTCTACCTTTGATAAAGTTGAGAGCAACTCCAGGACCTCTTCCTGCAGTGGCACCTCGGGGAAATTGAACCATTCGAGGAGATACACAAACAGCATCTTTTCTTGGACGATGTCGGAGACGGAAATCAGGGACAGATCCAGCTTGCATACGATGCTCTTCAAAGCTCGAACTCTTATCTCCACCAACGAGTGGCCTAAGATTTGCAGAAAAACAAAGGATTAAGTTGAGAAGAGACATTATAGGAAGAGTTTAGTGACGTTTTGTTTTTAGCTAGGAGTTAGTCAACAGCTAACGCTAGTTAATGTTGGAGGTGGAAGTTCAGAAAAGTTTTACTGACTTGAGTTATTTATCTAGCGTTAACGTCTATTAAAACTATGCATAGTAAAGTTAGAGTACCATTACACCTACAGATAAAAGTAGAGTCCACCTAGAGAAGGTTTCTATTGTTAGCTTGTTAGCATGAAAGCGGCTAACATTAATAATATTAGGCAAGTGACACGGTTTTGTTAACATCACTTCAACTAAAGTGAGGCACCTAACATATATTTGCTTAAGTTAGCTAGTAAGCTAGCTTACCTATTTTCTTTATAAGGGGAGACAACTCCATGTTCAGCGTATCCTTGTGTAGAAAACAGGTTTAAAAAAAAAAAACAGAAGATACATCAACGATCGAGACTTGTCAGTTCAGTGGTTTTCTGCCAGTGTCAAGTCAACAACGTCTGGGTCCGTTTTCAACGACCGCGCCAGCGTCACTCCACTTCCTGTAGAGGTGGAGGGTGCGTTCAAGTGTACAAACTGTACGCAGACAGTACAGAGTAATGACGTACTAGCCACAAAACATTTACGCAGAGTAGATACAATAATGCAAGCACCTGAAGGATTCAATTATTCTCATATAACTTAATCATATTTCTGAACGATGCAGCATTTTTCAGGGAGATCTGCTAATCAGCACTTTAAAACCAACATGCAGCAATGAAGGTCCACAGAGACCACACATTGTCTGTGCTAAAATTGCAGCTGCATATAAGTTAAAAAATTAAAACTAAAAACTACCAAACACTCATTAAACCGCATTGACAAAGCTGAACAGCAATTATGAAACGAGCCAAAAGAGAAATAGTTATAAGAAACTGACAAATAGCCTACTGATCCGGTGCATCAATCCACCTTTGCAGCAGTGCCAGATCTAAAACTTAAGGTGTTTCATAATGTGGTAGTTATTTTGTCTTTCACCTTTACCCCACCTGCAATGATAGTAGCAGTCCTCAAATCTTTTTAGGGCAAGGACTCAGAGGACTCCCTTTGGAATGGATCATCTAACATGTGCAGCAAATCTTTTGAAATGTTATGTAAACATGCTGAAGCAAATTTGTCTTGCCAGGATCATCAGTGTTTCAGCTCATGTTTCAAAATCATGGAAGGCTTTTGCATTACTCAAATAGTGAGCGAAGTTTTGACAGCAGCCACATTATCCTGTCATTAAATGAATCTCCTCAAACACTGATGTTCTCAAAAATCAAAGCCGATCTGAGTCGCCTCTTAACACGAGTGCAGGCATAAACCCTGCGTGTAAGAAAATCTAGTTGCACAAGATCTCACACTTGAAGTGGTGCGGAGATGATAAGCAGACAGGGTGATAATTAACAAACTTAGCAAATGATAATTTGATATGATAATATAATCACACAGCTTTTGAGAATTCTGGAGGGATTTAAGCCCATAATTAATTTGGCTTTATACTGTATATTCTATTAGAAGGAAAATGATAATTTGTGCTTTCATGATCCATTACTGTTTTACTCCAGCACATGTAGTTATAACAATATTCCGCTCCAGTTTCTCCTCAAGTTACTTCCAATTTAGAAACATTTCTGCTCTGTCACAAAACACACGTAGCTATGCTTGTTCCAGAGTGTCATATTTGAAATTTACATGCATACTTTGATATTATTTTGCATACTGAGCCAAATATTCAAATCCTAGAAAATGGACAACTCTTTTATAAACACTTTCCTGTAATTTGGTGTGACCTATATATTGTACTTGGGAACATCTGCATCTTGACCAGAATTTACAACAAAGTTTTGTGAGTTGGAATAGAGCTTGTCTGCACAACATGAATCATATTGATGAACCTGTCAAAAAGTCCATTGATCTGAGGAGGATAAAATATGTATCCCAGGTCCCCCAGTCTCTGCTACTGTATATAGGACTGAGTGTTGATGAATGTTTTTGGCATTCTTCAGATGTACAATGAAAATACAGAGTGAGAGACATGCAAACAGCTTAGGAGGTCTTCTTTACCTAGGGGAAAAATACATCGCCCTAGGTCAGGCTAGAGGTTCTCAATAGCTGCTGAGTCTGCTCCAAACAGTACATCACATCATTTCTGTTTGACAACCACAGTGTGTCTTCGATCATTTGTTAGCATAGGCTGCAGACAGGAAGCAGAACTTCACTTTAAATAAATGAAAACATGGGGTAAGGTGTATGTCATTCAGCAATGTATTTTTGAACATCAGACATAAGGTCTGCTTTTCTCCCAGATGCCTTTTCAGATGTTTTTGTCCATTTTCACTCGTGTCCTAAAAACTGCAGTTATCTCTTCATTCATACATATTTAGTTTGAAAGTATTAGTTAGTTTGTTATGTACTTGTTTGCTGTGTTTTCAAATACAAGTTTCAGATTTTTAACATAGTAAATCATACACAACACCTGTCATTTATTTTACATCAGGCTAAATTACTCATATGCCAGACACCACCTCAGGCTGTAAGCCTGATCTCTGAGTGGAATCATGCCAAATAAAATACTGTGAAGCCAGATTTACTACTGAAGCATCTCAGTCTCTGGACTATCACTGTGGTTAAAGCTGATCATGAGTCATCAATTGCCTGACCATGCTGGAGTTAACTAATAGAGACTGCATGTGCTAGAGAAGAAGTAGAATGTATAGCTTTTCATAGACAAGCTTAAAAACTTGGAGTGAAATCACAACAAATTAGGCACTGTATGAAAATTAATGGGGTGTGGAGGAGGTTTGAATCTGATATTTCCTTTTTTGAAAAAGCAAGACCCTCTGCAGCATTATTAATATTTTCTGTGGATCCTTCCCTTCATAATATCTCAAAATCAATATCAAAAATAGGTAGAGTACAAAGAATTTAAACCTGCAGTGCAAAAATTTTGATAGGGAGTCGACACGTGCTTATGATGTATAGGCTCTGACCGGTGTGTCAGCACAGTAATGTGGCCACAGACAGCAGATTAAAAAAGCTCTGGGATACTGGGAATACAGAGAGATTTACTTGTTGGTGAGTGGCCTAATCAGTGTTGGGTGAACTCTTTTGGCAAGGGCTTGAGTGAAACCGATTTTCATAAGGAAAAGTCCTGCACTCCTGCTTTAAGATGGTGTAATGTAACTTAAACTATATTAATTGAATAATACATTTCACAAAACGCCTATAAGTGGAATTAGTAATTTCGAAATGTATGGCAAACACCACAAAATAATGTATATTCCATAATAGAGACATTAAATAAAAGGCTCCACTTGGAATATAATATTTCAAAACTTTATGACACATTTCACTCAAACTTTATGTTATGCAGACTAACAGATTGAAACTAATGGGAGAGATAACATTTAATCACAAACATTCATACAAATAGAATGTGTATTCTGTGTTTTTCCTAGCTGATATATTTGCCCTATTAGCTAGTTGACTGTGGAGGGAAAAATACATTTTTGTCCTCTCACAAGCAAATGCTGAAACAAAATTTTTTGGTGAGTAAAAATGAAAAGACTCTCCTGTGCTCTCCCCAAAAAAGTCAAAAAGAAGAAATGCAACCCAACCCAACCCCTTTTTCTGACCTCCCTCTAATCATTTTCATACAGTCGCTTTTAGCACATTAAAGAACTTTAAAAGTGACTTTAAATCAAAACGTGAGGAAGCTGAAGTAAAGCCCTTATAGCATTTCATGCATAAAAAAAGGTCAAGGCAGCTAATTAATTATATCATTAATGTAATTGTTCAAAATGTAGCACCCCATATGGCAACAAAATATAAGAAGCTACTTCTAGAATTAATAATGTGAAATCAAGGGTGACGTTATAACAGACCCGAAGAACATAAGCAAGCAGAGAAATAAAGACAATAAATTCCTTGCCATTTGGACTGAGCTCAGTGTAAAGCCCTCTTACCTAAGGAGGGGGAAAACGTGATGTTTTGGACTGATTCAGCCACGGGACACTCATTGATTTTTAAATATATATATATATAAGAAGGTAAATGAATCTGCTGAAATCACAGCGAACCTCAAAAACAACACGGCAGGTGTGTGGACATCATCCTTACAATGAAAGCTCAGACTGTATTTTGAGGCTAACCCCTTCCTGTGTTATTCCACAGTCATTCCTGAGACAAAACCCAAGTGGTCCCACTGGCCCCATCACTGCCTGACATGCCTGCTGTACCCGTCTTCCACTCTGCTGCAAGTGTTGATACATGGGTGTGCATGGAGGGGGGGGCTCCCCGCCATTCCCCCATCGGCAAAGGAGTCAAGTCAAAGGACTGAGTCGAACTGAAGCAAGCGCAGACACATTGTGCAAATAATTTATGGCTGATGCAGCGTTCATTTGAAATTAAGATGAAACACAAGGAGCTTCCCCACATGTAGAGGTATCTCATTAAATAGTGTGGCCTGCTCCGTGTGTACAATGCTCCATCCTAACTTGAGATTCAGTGTTTTGAGTCGTGCTTATACATAAATTCAAATTATTTTGGAAGTATTGATCTTGAGAGAGAGAAAGAGAGAGAGAAAGAGATACTCCAGAGGCACTGATGTGTTGTGCTCTGTGGTGTTTGACAACAGCAGGCAGATACTCCATCCCTATCAAAATATTGGAGTAAGTATAAAATCTAAACAGCCTGCTAATAGTAACTATTTGATCTGTTTATCCTGTCATTATGCCCACATCTGAATATTTACTTGTTTTAACTGTCTGGCAACAAATATCTACCAGAGTAAAGTTTGTTTGTCAGGTCTAATTTAGCTTGTAGAAGCACTGCATCCTTGCTTCCCAGTGTCCTTGGTGCTATATCTAAGAGCTGCCCCCCCCCCACATACACACACCACCAGTTCTCCCCTCCTGTGCCAACACATCAAGTGAAGGCAGCCTGATCAACCCTAATAGGGCCTGGTAATTAGAGTCTTTGCATAGAGCCTGTCTGCACACAGCTGCCCTAAGCAGGTTGGCGAAGGACTGCCATACACTTGACAGCGTGGAAAAAACATTGTAATGTTCCGTATATGGACCAAATTAGCCTGGCAGTGGTAAACACAATCTACTTTAAAACAATACTGACACTAATTAGGCAACCAATGTATCATATCAGAGTTCAAGTTGCTGTATCAAACACATGAAAATACTTGGGAGAGCCTTGATGTTTCTGGAATACAAATTGGAAAGACCTTCCTGCATAAAGGCTAAGCATGTGGAGGAAAAAGTGTAGTGGCTAATATTTCTACAGTTATCTGATATCTGTAGTTGAAAACGGAATCCTGATTAGTGCACTGGGGGAAGGTTTTATTATATTTAAGCTGTACGGTGCAAGCAAGTGAGCAGAAAACAATTAAAAAGGAAAAATTGTTTGCTATAACCTAAAGCTACAAATAAAAAATGTTTCAGTGATTAGCTTTAATTCTGACATATTATGGATCATTTTCATGTGCAGCTGCTGCATATGTACATATTTCCACTGCAATCATAGACTACTATGCAGAACCTGGTTGAGCAAACCAAACTGAATATGTGAAATTCAGTGTCACATTTCTCAACAAAAAAAACATTCAAAACATGACACTTTTTAGGCAGGTCATCCATGCTACACTAAATGTCCCCACGCCACAGCCACACATTTTAAAACAGCTGTCTGGGGGAGTGCAGATGGAGTTTAGCTATTTTTCTAGTGCAGTCTGTGCAATATCTTTTTCTGTGGTGCAACACGTTCATTTCTGAATTTCCCCTGGAATGACCATTGTGCATGTGAAATTTCATATATTGGTGTTCAGTGAGACATTTTTACATCCTTATGCCTAACACAATAAATACTGTAACAGTGTCAGCCATCTTATTCATTTATTTAGTTTTAAAGCTCAATTTTAGAGTGAGCTGCAGAGGTTCACAGAGTTTTTGCAACACCTTGCTTCATGTCTGGGAGCTGACCAGCACAACCACATCCTTCTATTCTTAGCAGCCCCATTAGAGTAGTCATTGTAAAATACTTTGCTTAAAAATATTCAGTGGTGGGTTATGGAGGGCTGTTAGTAATTAATTTCACTGCCCCAAAATGTTGTGCTTTAGGTGATCTGATAACAAATCGTCTTTTTAATCTGAAGTAATTACAAAACATATTTCCAACCGCATGTCTCCAAATGATAACATAAATTGACATGTAAACATGTCACAGATAAAGGCTACTTCTTGTTTCATTTTGTTTCTCCAGAAGCTTATATGTTTTCTCATTTGCAGAGCACAGAATAAATAGTGGCTACAATTGATCTGTTTACTGTATCTTAATAGAATATTAGGTAAGCTTATTCTGAATTTGGTCTGTTTGATATTTTGGTTGTTTTCACAGATTTTATGTCAAAATATGAACATGTTTTCTAAGTGTTTGGGTTGCCTGTGCCTCTGGGATGTAAAAGCATGCTGTGGCTGCTGTGTGAGTGTGAGCATGAGCATGATTCGCTGCATCTGAATCTGCTCCCACAATTCAACAGGCAACAAAGGAAGAGGCCGTAAGCTAAAAACTGTTAGCCAACCTAGAGAGAAAGATGTCACCTTATTGTGTCATACTAGTCGGCAATGAAAACCCGTACGTTTAGAGAAGGACTAAATCCGGCTACGTGAACGCTTTATACTTTCGTTTGGATGCAGAAGCTGGCGGAAGGAAAGGTAACAGTAATGTTTTCGACAACAAACGTTAAGAAAGCTAGCTGATTGGCTTAGGTTGTAAGCTAGTATTAGCCAAGCTAACGTTAGCCAACACTCGTTACAGAGCGAACCTTTCATGATCGTGTTGTACAACACAAATGCCAACACCTCTGAGTCATTTTGCCTAATAAGACGAGCAGAAGTGACCGGGTAGGAGACGACATAATGTGCATTTATTTACGTGTTTAAATTGATAACAGATTTACTTTGAAAGTAGATATGCTAACAAACTAACTGGTTGTTAGATAACGTTATGTGATATTAAAGCAAGCCAACATCATAACATTGTCATGCTATGTTATATTGAATGACCTTATATTGTTTCTTGTGATCTTAATATTTAAAGTGTACTACTTAGATCGTAGTGCGAGCATGTAGCTTCTGAATATTGCCTTCAAAGTCACAAACTAACAAGCGCAGCTAAGCTAAAGGCATGCTGTTGTGTCCGTAGGCCTTGTCAGGTCAGGACAGACCTCGCTAACGTTAGCTTTGTTAGTACACAGTTTGTTTTAAGTGGTTTTATATATCAACATGTTGTGTTTTATTCTCTTTCTGTAAAGTCATGTGTAAATCAAAAGTGTGGGACTTATTCACATGAGCTGACTTTGTTTTTCATAGCAGCAAATGAAAGGAGGTGGAAGTGGAACTTGACCCATCCAACTGAGTCACCATTTTCCTGCACATAATGGTGAGTAATCAGATTGCAGCTGTCTTGATTATCAAGCAGCTTTATTTAGTTGCCTTAAGTGGCACATGCCATCCTGGTGTGCTGGAGCGTTTTGACATGAAAAGCCATTGATTGTTGTTCTCTTCATAAAGTCATGACTTTAATACAGTGTGATCGGTGAATGTTTGGATGGTGGTGCATGTGCTGGTGTTTTGAACTACATGTTGCACTTACAATGAACTAATTACAACCAAGTGTAAGTGCTGGCTTTTGGTTAAAAGGCTGTTTAAAGGTGTTCACATCTATTCAGGGAGGGCAGTGTAGGAACTGTAGCCCTCTTTTATACATGGCCCATAGTAAATAATTCAGCAGGGCAGTGCTCCTAAACACACAGCCAAAACAGCCAAAACAACCAAGGAGTTTAAAGGGAAAACCCGTGACAGCAGCACAGGCCTTGCATAGCATGACCAGGGAAAATCAGGTATACAATTTTTACACGGTATGGATGTCAAAGCCTGTCACATTGAGCCTGAAATTCAGCCCTGTAATCTTATAATCATTGTTTTATTTCAAATCTGTTGAGAGTACAGAGTTTAGAGCTGAAACAGTCAACAGTAAAAAATAATTGTAATAATTTATTCATATTTTTTGTCATTTCCCAAGCCAAAATGCCAAACCTTTTCAGGTTCCAGCTTCTTGCTGTTTTACTTTGTCTTGTGTGATGAGAAGCCAAATGTCTTTAGGTTTCTGACTGTTGGCTGGAACAAAAAAAGACATTCAATGTCATTACATTGGGCTTTTAGACATTTTTCTGTTTTTTATATATTAAATGATGAATTTAGACAATATTTTCATTAATAATCTATAATGAAAGTAATGAGTAATTACAACCCTAACCGTTAATACAACAAAAAATATCCACTGTCCATATACTTACACCACTATACTAATTGATGTGCTGTACTGTCCTTAAATTAAGTCTTTTCGGTGTGCTGTGATGTGTGTGTTACTTTCTGAATTTTGCATTATGTTTAATGGGTATAAGTCAACACTATGAACATAATTTACAATCCCCTGGATGCATTTGAAGGACTAAACATACTTAAATCTTTTTTTTTTTCTTGCTGCAGGCTTTGATGGCTCCACTGTATGCATGACTTGTTTCGTGTGGCCTGATGGGAGGACAGTGTGGATAGTACTTTCATCAGGATACCAGGAGAGCCATCCCATGCCCCCACTTTGGAGGGCCTGTCAGAATGAAGAAGATAAGCCTTAAAACCATCCGCAAGTCCCTCAGCATAAAGGGCAAAGAGGAGGGTGATTTTGTCATGCTCCAGCAGCCCTCTGTGACTACAGAGTATTCTAAGGAAGAGTCACTTTTTGGGGGCTGCTACACCAAAGAGCTTTCTGGCTGTGACCTTGGTGGTGAAGAGGACAAAGGTGGCCAGAATAAGGGCCGTTCAAAGAGTGAGACCCTGATGGGATCACTAAAGAGGAGGCTGTCTGCCAAGCAGAAGGCGAAAGTGAAAGGCAGCCCCTCTGCCGTAGGCTCGGCGGATGACGATGACACCTTTTCTTCCTCCTCTGTGCCCATCAGCTTCAATGAGGTAAAAGCCCAGAGACCCCTTAGATCTTCATCTCTACGGAGTCACCATTATAGCCCCTCACCGTGGCCTCTGCGGTCTGTCAACTCTGATGAGGCGTGTATCAAGATGGAGGTAAAAGTTAAAGCCATGGTTCACTCTCCTAGTCCAAGTCCCAACTTAAATGGTGTTCGGAAAGAATTTCACGATTTCCAGATGGAAGGGCTCTTTCAGGACCAAGCAGAATCCTTAAAGAATCTCCAGCAGCCTCAAAACGGTGAGCTGCATCTAAATATTGATGAAAATGACGTGCCTGTGGTGCTTGGGTTGACTCCCCAGGACTACATCCAGTACACAATGCCTTTAGATGAGGGAATGTACCCGGAAGGGTCCCACTCCTTCTGCCTAGACAGCTCCTCTCCTATGGAGGTGGGGACTGAAGCAGACAGTGGGTCCGTCCACACAGACCAGGGACAGGAGGACCATGAACTAGTTAGTGGGATTCCTCCGGATCTCTTCATGGAAACCTCAGTTAGTAGTCTTCTCGTCAGTTCTGCCGGTGTGATGCTCCAAAGCTCTAGAGTAGAGGTCCCACCTCCCCTCTCTCCCCTCCTGCCGCCCATAACAAGTAATGGACATATTCCCAGGACTTTTTCAGGGTTCAGTTCTTCAGACAGCCAGGTAGCTGAGAGGGTAAGACACCACCTCAACTTTGACCCAAATTCAGCTCCCGGGGTCAGCCGGGTGTACGACTCAGTCCAGAGCAGCGGGCCCATGGTTGTCACCAGTTTGACAGAGGAACTGAAGAAGCTGGCGAGACAGGGCTGGTACTGGGGGCCCATCACCCGCTGGGAGGCGGAGGAAAAGTTGGTCAACTTGGCTGATGGCTCATTCCTGGTCAGAGACAGCTCAGACGACAGGTACCTGCTCAGCCTGAGTTTCAGGTCACAGGGCAAAACCCTGCACACCCGCATCGAACACTCCAACGGACGCTTCAGCTTCTATGAGCAGCCAGATGTGGAGGGACACACGTCCATTGTTGACTTAATCGAACACTCTATCAAAGACTCAGAGAATGGAGCTTTTTGCTATTCCAGGTCTCGCTTACCAGGGTCTGCAACCTACCCTGTCAGATTAACCAACCCAGTATCTCGGTTTATGCAAGTGCGGTCCCTGCAGTACCTTTGTCGCTTCGTCATTAGACAATACACAAGGATAGACCTGATCCAGAAACTGCCCTTACCTAACAAGATGAAAGATTACCTGCAGGAGAAACACTACTGAGGACACAGAGATAGGACAGTCGTGGCAATTTGCACTTTTGTGTTCAGTTAAGAGATTTAAAACAAGGTTTACAGACAACCACAGGTTTAAGATGATTGGTTTTGGTGGCTCTTGATTTGTGCCACTCTTTAGTCCTCCATTCCACTGTTCTGTGATTGTTCGCTGGTTTTAGGAGTCTCCACTTCTAGAAACATAGGCCAGCACATAATCTACTGCAAAAAATATAGCAGAGATGTACGGCCAAGTTATCTTAGTCGCATACATTAAGTGCAGACATTAGACATGCATTGTGATGGATGGTTAAGTATAACATCCAGCTGTGTAAGTAGAGCAGATTCATCATACATTTGCCATCTGCTTTAAGTTGAGCCTGTAGGAAAAATAAAATTTGTATCCACTGAATTGTACATTTCAAGGATGGAAAAGTATTGCTACAAGTACGTGTTTTTTTTTTTTTTTTTTTTTTAAATCAAAATTTCAGCTTTCTGCAGACCGACAAATTTTGATCATCTTGTGCAATGTTAACATCTTTTTCAGCATTCATGGACTGCAAATGAGAACAGCATTCTGCATTTATACTATGCAATTGTCGTTTAACAAGCGATGATGGCCAACCCATGATTTTCATGTTCACCAGATTTCTGCTGATTCACAAACTGAACTTGTTATCCAGTGGATGCATTTTCTTCCAGTATTATTAGACTCTGTCATGGCATGTTACACCTGACGTACTACAAATACACGTGCGCTTCAGTATGCTTAGACAGGTGCAGGCTTATTTTTGAGTTTGTGACTTTTGTTTCAGAGTAACGAGGGTTTACCAGGTCCACAGCATTAACAACACTTTGTTGCAAAAGATGTCCAAAATTTGACAGTCTGTGAGAGGGTTTAAACTGTTTGGTCAGAGAAGTAGCCTTAAATTGTATGGCTGCATGTAGCCATTATATAATTGTAGCCTGAAGGTACTGATGATGCTGGATTTTAATCTGCTGTTTGTAAAAACAGCATCAAGTTGATGTATGAACCTTTTTGAAATGTGTTAACATTTAAAGTTAAATCCTTCTGCATTAGGAATGTTAGAAAAACTGCACCGCAGCTCAGGCCTAACAACATTGTCACTATCTGTAATGCTTGTATCTGCATGTAGTAGGCTTAAGACTGTCAATTAAGGGCACTGTATGGCAACCCCAAATGAGAGATGTCACAGTAAAAAGGTGAACGATGTTGTCTAAGCGCAACTGTAATTAAACGACTGTTTAATGCAAAATTGCATTTACCTGAGGCAGTTTATAAGTAAAGAAAGTTGACCTCAATTAACCTACAACTGGGGGGGGGGGGGGGACTTGTCAATACACCTTTAGCGGTATGTAGGATGGCTGTTTCTTAGTCTCGTAATGCCAGCAGTGAACTGGACCCAGATCCAAGGAATCCCAAAAATGGGAGTGAGCATTTGTAAATGGAATTGGGAAAGCCAGGGTTTCAGCATATGACAAAAGGTCCATCACAGCTGCATGGTTGCATCATAAGTGTCATATGGGTTTCGAGGACATTTAAGAAAAAGCAAAAAGCATAGAGTTTTTTGCCATTGTTCATTCACATTGTCCCCACAGAGCTGCACTACCACACAGTTTCTCTACTTGGCTGTTGGTGCCAGAGCAAAGGGAAGAGCACACAGTATGCTACGCAAGTGCTTTATATGGATACTTTGACAGGGAATTGTGTTTTCACATTATGAATGAGCATCTTTTTTGACATCGGTGTCCTTTAAAAGTATTTGGAAAACGATCTCTCGGGCAACATTGGTAGGTCGTTAGCGCGTAGTTCTAGTTTTAGTAAGCTGGAAATGTCGGTGTCTGAGGAAGTTGACCATGAATCTAGCACAGCAGAAATTAGATAGGAACTTTGAACGGTGTTGCATGTTTAAAGACTAGCGTTTTAAAGCTTTGAGTTGTGTAGGAATGAAGGATCTAGGTTGTGTTTGGCTGTGTAGAGGGATGTATTTTTTTTTTTTTTTCTTTCACAAACATTGGCTGGACATTCTGTGTACAAGAAATGTATTTTTTCTTTTATAGAATCATTTATGTGAGAAAAAAAAATTGTGACGTTTGCCATCTGGGGGACGGGGGCTGTACAAAAGGAATGTACGCTTGTTTGAGGTATCCATTTAATCTGCCTGCAGACCGGTCTCAGAAAGCATGAGGATCATAAAAACTACATTGTGAGACTTTTTTTTTTTTTGCACTTGGATATTCTCCATTGAAATGCTTGGATCCTCTTTCTGCCTAGAGTTATCCTTCAGATGGCAGTTTTGAAAAAGAAATTTAGTCACACACACATTTGTCCTTCTGTGTTCATGTAACTGTTTAGATTAAAATAGAGATTGTTTTGTTTTTGTCGTGTCTGTGGGATATAAAGGGGAAGGCACCAGCATCACATCGAAGCCTCTGTTCATGCTCATGGGCTGTCGAGGAATGGGATCATGGCAAGAATGTGGACGCAAATTTGATTTCACTTTTTCTTTTGAGTGTGCGTGTATCTGTTTCAGTCGAAATGTGAAAGTAAAATGTTAGTCTTTTTTTAATACAATGTCCTTTTAATTGTATTTCCAATTTTTGCAATTTGTCATCAAACGTTGACAAGCAGGAAGCAGTATAGTGTTGCTGCTGGAGTTTTAGTAATACTTATTTAGTTTATTATTAAGCATTATTGCCTTCAATGTTTGATTCCAGGGGTTGATGCTTGTTCAGACTGCTGAAGCATTTTTAATTAATAACAGCTGTTTAGCACTTAACAAGCTCCAACTTTTTTGTGCATCTCGATGAGTGAAGGTGATTGTTTACAACGTTGTTTGGAAATGCCCCGCCCATCCCTTTCCCCCCCCCCCCCCTTTTTTTTTGCACCCTCTCACATGAACATCTTGGTACAATTTGAAAACTTTGATTTCATTTTAATGTGTTATACACATTTGTGCTGCTTATGGATATGATTGCCTTTCTTGTATTTAACAATGGGGAACTAGAATGTCACCGATGTAGATGTATGTACACAAAATTACTTTGGTTATCATCTTGGGAGAGCAAAGCAGATTTTGCTATTTGTTAACAACTGTAGACAGTTAAAAGAGCATTAGTAGCGATTAGGAAACCCTCTGTAGATTTACCAGTTCACTCCAGTTTACATTGGTTGTCAACTTTCCAAAGTAGATGGTCTTTTTGTATTTTTCTTTTGGAAAAAATCAACAGTGATTTTATTGCACACTTTGGATACAGTTCAAGAGGTTTTTGTATCTGCCAATTATAAATTATAAATAAAAAAACAACTATATTCTAAAAAAAAAAAAAAAAAAGTATTAATTTCTTCTTTTGTATATTCTCATTAAATGAAACTGCATTACAGTCATCACTCGCATTAGACTCCTGGCTAGATTAAGCACCTTGCATACAGAGTTTTAGTCATGCCACAGCCTGGAGCCCGCGATGCACTCGACAAGAGCCTGATCATGCTTGAAGTTGTGTTAATAGATAAAATCATAGAGGTCTCTAGGAGTTTCTTTGCACAGTGGGTACAAATTGGCAGCTAATCCCAGAGGTCTGGTTGCCTCATTTACAAAGACGATCCAGGCGGTCTTTAAATACAACTGAGTGAAGCGGAGACTCTGGGGGAAAGATTTGCTACCATCCTTAGTTGAACTTCACTTTAAGTCGACTCAGTCGAAACAGTGAGTTCATGCGTTGTAGAGGGAGAGGAGAAGATTTGGGGCTGGGGGTGGAGTAATGGTGTCAGGTTTAGACTTGAATCTGCTGAAACTCAGTCCGCATGATGATGAGGAGGTAGGCTTTGTTAACGGCTGTGTCTGACAGGCCTCTCCAGGCATCTGAGGTGAAGATACATAACTGTTTACTCTCTCTGCCCGGTTCAGAATGATTTATTCATAGCACACGCTGGTGGTCACATGTCATATAAAGATGCCTCCATCATAAAATGACTCCCCTCTGCCTTCTTTTTTTTAATATGCGGCTTTTCAAATGGTTTATATTCAGAATTTAGCGGGAGAGGTTTTATTTTGTTTGGAGAGTGCAACTTGTCATGATGTGAAACATCATCTCAGCGGGTTTGGAATTTGTCTGCAAACATTGTGATATTTAGCCTGCTCTCTTTGCCACCTCATACCCGGGATGTTGCCTACTTACCTGGAGTGCCTTGTCTTTGAAGGGACACTATCAGTTGACAGAATGTCAAATCTGTTGCTGTTTCAGCAAACATTAAAATGAAGTAAAAAGAAAACGCTTGAGAAAATAGAATTTCAGCATATTTTGTCCCCTCATTTTAAGCCTTATTAACAATTCATGTGCATGAAATGCGACAGTACGGGTATACTGTATCTGGGCCTTAGGCGAGATTTTAGACTAGAGCCCACTTGCTAATTGCCATGTTCATATGGTTATTAACAACTGTGAACAGAAGCGTGAGGTCCTGGGTTCATGTGTTAGATTGTTTTAGATACAGCGCTATTCGAATATAACAAGGTATGCAACAAGGTAGTATGGGGATTTAGCAGTCTGAATTTTTACTTTCTTGCAGAGAATTAAATGAAGAGAAAAAGCGGAGCGTAAAAACAACTCAGTCCGGCATATAACCCCCTTTAAAACCACAATGTATAATTTTTACATTTCTTTGCACAAATTAAACAAACAAAACATACGGTAATTAGTGAGCTTTACAGGTTCTGGTATGCAAATGTTGTTACCTTTGGACAGATCTGTTTTCCCCTGTTTTCAATCTTTGTGCTAAGCTAACCTACTGTACACACAGGAGAGGGTAATTGATCTTCTCATCAAACTCTCAGCAAGAAAGCTAATAAACATTTCCCAAAATGTTGAAGTGTTTCTTTAAACCTCCAGTAACTGATTTTCGCGGGCAGCAGAAACAAGCTGCGAACACAACTTTGATACATCACTTTATAAGTTAATATATGTCAAACTTGTTAGCAAAATGTTGTTTATTTACACATCTACAACATAATTCAGGTGGAGTTATGTTTCTGTCCGCCTGATGAATGTAAGTCCAATGTTCACTCTGTTTTTGGTCTCTTCCATCTCCCGAGGAAACATCTGGCTCTTTAGCTGCTAAATGTTCCGCTATGTTCACCAGCTAGTCGTTAACTTTGTCTGTCTGCTGTTTGGTGCTGAGCATGTAGTGTAACTGCTGGTTGTTGCTCCCAAAAACAACTTTCCAAGAGTGGTGAGAGTGAGTTAAGTTGTGGGTCGGAGAGATAAACAATGAATCGAAGTTAAAGCCAAAGTGAGCTCCAGAATTGGGTGATAATTCTCTGTAGGTTCATCACTATGAGCGACCACTTTTACATTGTTACACTGATACAATATGATAAAATAATAGAAAATAGAGTATGGCCTCTTTAAGTTCTTGTTCAAGCCAAAGACAGTGTTTGCATTTCTTTCAATGCATACTGTCGACACAATAGTGCTCATTTGTGAGCAAATTTCCTCTCAGTGTGGCTCTTAGTTTGAAACTGTTTACTCTGGAGAATCCATCCATCACATGTCTTCTTTCTCAGATTTATGATCCGTTCCTGCCATCTGGTGCGCTGCGTGGTGCACCAATTTTTCACCTGCGAATAGGGATGATGTTGACAGCTTGAATTAGCCAGCAAACATATACATCGCTTTAAATTGTCATGCCAAGAAAACATCGGTGGGTCTAGCTGGTAATGATAAAGCCGAGGTTACCTGCTGGCAACAGATGTCTTTCAGCCCAGAGTGAAAGGTTCAGCTCTATTAATGCTTGTGATCTCGTGCCAGCAGTGCTATACACCACTGAGACCCTCTCCTTCTCCATCTATCATGTATTAGGTGCCTCTGAACCCCAATTAGCCCTGTTAGAGAAGGGACTGCCTTCATCATTATCAGGTCCCCAGTGGAACAACAGCTCATCGTGGCATTCATTGTGATCATTCTTCACAGTTTCCTATGCATTCATGGAGTGATTGTTTGTTGAAATTCAGCTTGGTAGCTCCCACTTTGTGCGTCTCACACTGTTGTGCTGTATGCCTTCAGATCAAAACGCCTTTCATCACTGCCCTCTATCTCTCCCCTGCGCCAAGCAAAGATAGAATTTAGCAAACAAAGTGATTCAAACTGTGAACACAGAGTTGGCAGCCTTGGTTACTCTTTCACGAAAGAGCAAGTGCTTCAAGATCTTTAAGAAGGGAGCACAGTTAATGACCAGAAAATGGCCAATCCAGATGGCCTCAGCTCCAGGGTGTCAGCAAAGAAGAAGCTGGCCAGTTTGATACTTGATTGATAATCTGACAAGAAAATAATTTCTTTTGTGAGGGCCGGTCATGCTTCACGCTTTATATGATTTATATATCATTTTCTTTCAATAATCATGTGGTTCATTGTGATACTATTTGACAGCAGGAGGGAATCTTAAATACCTGAGCTTCCTATAAACTATCTTTCAGAAAGACATCTTTATAATTGCAAATGGCATAGACACACAAGCAGACATACAGACATCCAGGCTTTGCATAATAATAATATCCAGGAGTTACGTGTGTTTATGCGTGCTAGGGCAGCGTGCATAGCTTCCAGTAGAGACTGAAGGCCAAGGGGAGTTGTAAGACAGTCATAATTGTGTCATTAAAAAGAGTGACATCTGGAACTTGGGAGCCATCGAGTAGCAGAGTACCCACCTCCTTTCCTCCTTTGCCCCCTGTGACAGTAATAATCCACTCTCGTCCCCCAACAATCTGCCCATCCCTCATGCAGGAGCGAGGTGTGAATGTGGATGTGGCGTGGCGGTGGGGAGAGAGGGGGAGGGTGAACAGGTGGCGGCCATCAGCAAATGGATGGGGAATGTTTTGGATGGGAAACTTGCCTCCATTCCTCACGGAGTACCTGGGTGTCTGCCCTTCACCAGTGGTCCAAGATGCACAGCGAGGACGGGAGAGATGAAACGAGAACAGGTGGTGGTTTGTCGTTTAACGAGGAATGGAGTTCCCCTGTAGATCCATGAAAGCACAGCCAATGGGGCAGTATGGACTACGCCTTCACAACAGGAACCCCACCCTGCTGCTCGCTGTTCTCAATAGGCCTTACAATGACTATCCAAAACCAGCGAGGTATACATGCAAAGCACGGACTGTGCTTTGCAATGCTGGGTTATATAATTTTGGCATAAAATTTCTATCCTTATTACCCAAGAAAAAAAAGTCCGCTGCCAGAAGACAAGCGAACAATGTGTTATTAATGACATACATGCCTTCAATCTCTTTTTGGTCAGGGTCCAAACTGCCATCATTTTAGCTTGGATTGAATTGCGGTCATACTCCCCACTCTCTGAAGTGCACTGTGCTCCCTCAGCTGAGATGTTTCATGGCAATTAACAGCTCCCCCACCTCTGCGTGTGCGTTGCTCAGCAGGGCCTCGCCCTCCTCTGCAGCCATGCCCTGCTAATATTCTTCCCACTATCTTTTCTCCTGCAGCCCTGATGTGTTGGCTACAGAAGCTCCGGGTCTTTGGAGCCTCGGGTGCAATGATGAGCTCAATCTCTCAGTCCACCACACCTCTGGTGCATGACACCTGTCTGCCACACAGCACGCTCGTGACGCACTTTCAAATTGAGCCTCAGTCCATTGTAGCTTCCTAATTCTCTTTGCATATGCTGCCATCCGTTTTTTATTTGATAACATTGACCAGAAAATTAAGCTGGAGTTGTAATTCCTCTTCCTAGATAGGATATTTTCTCAGGTAAAATGGGAATCAATCATTTTTACTCTACGTGACAGTGAAGCTCCTTAGTCACAGCTTCAGGGCGGCTGCATTTAGTCTAATCAGTGAAATGTATGCTAATTGTGCTTCTTTACATCAGCGGCTGATATTCATCCAAATATCAAAAGCAAAAGAAATTCTTAAGAGTGTAGCAAATTCTTGGGAAGAACTCAAATCATTACTTTATTTTTTGGGGGGCTTAAAACACAAAGTTTTTTTCTTTCTTGTTCATTCTCAGTCTATTGTATACTGTCCTATACTATTTATAATCTTTGCAAATATACAGCATGTTATGTATAGATTTTATCTTTATGGTTAGATGTGTCTTGTTTCTCATTTACACATACTCAAAATATGATAACCTCTTCTCACACCTTGACAAAACTAAAGGTTTGAAATGCTGACTCTCTACCATGCATAGCAAATAGAGGAGTACATTTAAAGCAACATCTCTAGAAATAGTAAACGACTGATTTAGGTGATAAAGTGATTAGCCGATTCAGCTTTGGCTCCTTCCTCAATTCTACAGTCTATTAAAGTACAAAAATGTTTTTTGAACAATTCCCAAAATGCCTGTGAATACAGGTGATTTGCTGTTTGGCACAGCACATTCTTGATGTACCAGCATTGCTTTTATAAAGTGTAAAAAGATACTGAAAAATGGCACAGTGTATATACCTCTCTTTCACTGCTTTGACTGTTTACTTAAAATAAGTAAACATCCTCATGGCTCAAGGAAAGGTCCACTATTTTGGTCCAGACTGAAATATCTCAACAACTACTGGATGGATAGTTGTGGAATTTTTTTTATACAGACATTTATGGTCTCCAGAAGATGAATCCAACAGACTTTTTGATCAGTTATCACTGGATAACTGTGCAGTTTGGTCCCCAGAAGATGACTTGTTATCATTAGGATCTCCTGACATGAATCAAAGTTTTTCCAATACTTCATTTATGACCAAATATCTGCAAAACTTATGATATTCCCACCAGCCTCAGCTGTACTTTGCGTTTAGTGCTAATTAGCAAATGTTAACATGCTAACTGAGATCATGACTCTAAGATGATGAAAACTGTAAAGATTATATCTGCCTAACATCAGCATGTAAGCATGTACTAATGTTGACTACAGCCTCACAGAGGCCAAGGCTGTAGTCTTTTTCTAGTAACTATTTAGGTGCGAAGAAAATGGTCTACAGTTAGTCCACAGTCTATTATCCTCTAGGTACCACTAGAGGTAAGAGGAAAAATAATTTTTTTTTATTTGGGTGCACCAGACCTATAAAATAGTGTTTATCCTCTGTATACACAGTTTTCTCCCCTCTGATGGAGAAGATCAGAGGAACAGGCTCTATCTCTAACATTGATGTAAATCTGAACAAGCACACGCGGGTAGCTGGCTTGAAAGTTGGCCTGGAGGGAAGTCTTTTAAAATTAGATCCAAACTGAAGGAATTGTGAGGAATATTGGCCAGTGCCTTACCACTTGTAGACATATGGTATAAGTGCATCTCTTCACCAGTTGATTTCTTGTTATTTCATCTCGTGGTTACTAATTAACATTTTAATGCCAGAAACCAGCATGGTGCAGACTCAAACAAAAAGCTCTCAGACGCATGATGTGAATTGTGCTTTATTCTAGTATCAAACTGTGGAGGCAGAGCCATTTATTGCCTGAATGCTAACCATGACTCAGGTCATTTGAGTTGGCTTAACTTCAGCTCCTCACTGGTTATTTCAGCTAATCTTACTGACGTTGTCTCCAGTCAGCCATTTATTGAGTCCGTCCGTCTGTCAGCCCGTCCCTGCTTCTCTGAGCCCCCTGCAGCCATGTAGACTCTGCTTGAAATCCTTCAATCCCATTAGGCTTTGTACTGTAAGTATTTCTTTGCCCAATGTCTGCCCAGAACGAGATGGCTTGTCCTGAATCTGTCCTCTTCTCCCAAAAACAAACAGCAGCCCGAGAGAAAGGCAAGTCCCTTAAATACACCTTCACCATATAAATGTGCTTAATGTAACATGGCATACTAAATGAAATACTCATTCATAATTAAAGATTAGGTTTTTAATGGGTGAGTCCCATTCCTCTAATACAGTGCTCCTTCAATTGTTTCCAGTTTGTAAATAATGTAATGCTGTCTTGATGAGCAAAAGTGGCTACGGGCCATGCAATAGTAATGAAGACTGGGAGCGGGCTCAAGTAGAACTGAGATTATTCTGTTTGAGGAGGACAGTTAAATATCCACAGCTGTCATTAGACAGCTCTACGTGGATGTGCTTGGATGAAAGAATGAGTTATTTTATTTATTCAGCTCGCCAACTGTCAAGCGCTCTAAAGAGTTGGTAGTTTGTTTTACGTCAGTGCTACAAATGAAGAGAAAATGCTTTGAGTGAGGTTTGATAGCAAACAATGTTTGCTAATGGCAAACTTATTTGAGGGTATGAAGTTTTTCTTTTTTTGATTTATGACTCACTATAAAATTCTTTCATTACTATACACATAAAGTTAGATTTACAAAAAATAGAGAGTAGTTTATTTGCCCAACAGCAAATATTTGGACATTTTTACACAACCTTTAATGTTGTTATCTTTAGAAGCCCTCCATCTTTCTTTGCTCAGGTCTCAAAGGTCAAAGCAGCCTCTCGAATCAAAATCAAAGCCACTAAACGTTGTACTGATTGAGCATGATGAGGAAAATGAGTGTTCCTGAAAAGGGTGCCTCAGTGTTTTCTGTTTGAGTGAGAGCCTTGAGAGGTGTGAAGTGGTCTTTGTGGTGTGTGATGCAATTTCTGAGCAGAAAAGGAAAAGATAATTAAACACAAAGAAAAGCACATTCATAACTCAACGAAAGACAAAAAAAACACAATACAGTTTCAGTTTAGTGTGTCAGTTTGACTAAGTAGCTTTAGCCCATGCATGTTCGCTCCTCCTACTGAAGTGTGCCATTCAGTTTTAAGTAATAAAATCCTTCCAAATCCCCTCGAGAAAAACAGCAGCTTAGGTAAGGTTAATGTTTGCTATCCCTGCTTCCTCTACTCTGTGCAAGATTATATTGGAGGATGTAAATCCTTTCTATCATACATGCTGCCATAAGGACATGAGTGGAAGGGGCAGCCAGACGTGATCTATATGCATGTGATGGAAAATGGTAATGCTTTTGTTCTGATGGGTTGAATTTGTTATACATGCACATGCATTTGCTTTATTAGGGGAATCACACAGTCAGATCATTAATGTGATAAATAAAAAGTATTAAAAGGCTTTGCTAATATGACCTTTTGTGTTTATTATAGAAAACAGAGCCATATTATTATAAAATTATATATTTATCATTTATTAAGCACAAAAAGGTACAGTAATGATTTTTGTATTATCCAATATGACCCATAGAGGTCCTTGTTTAGCAAGTCATTCTGTCCCAACCCTGATCTAAAAGTTACCTCTGTTTCAGAGAATAAAATGACAATAATATATCAGTTTTCTGTAGTAAGAGACTAAACTAACATTATATCACATGCATGTCTGAAATAAAGACATCAAGGTGGTTATCGGCATGTGCTTCTCTTTTTCTTTCTGTTGATGTCTTTCTTTTTCCTTCTTCCAAACTAAGACTTTTTGTACAGTTAAGTATGATTTGAGAGCTTTTGGTCAGATTCGTAGCTAAATTAATGTAAATCATTCACAGCTCCTCTCCTGTGTTGTGTGTATTTGTTGCAGTTCCAAATGAGGATGTGTTGCAGAGGGAAGCCTTCTTGGAAAACTGAAGTGCAGACTCATCTCCTCTGTCACCTCTAAAGAGGTTTCTGTGGTTCAGCATCTGAGACACAAGTTGATCCAAGAAAGCACAGGCAATGTCTCACTCTGATTAACACATTGTAAAAACAAAACCAAAGAAAAGTTGAATCATCTTATCCCCGGTTTCTGTGTTTTAGATGAATCTACCCAGAATGCCTGCAACAGACTTAACTTGCAGGTATGATTAGCTATAATGATTATTCATTATTTTCACTGCAGCTCAGCAGAGAGCTGCAAAAGTCTTTAATAGACTTTCCTTAACAGTTTCAAACTTTGTGCAAGTGTTATTGAGTGTGAATTATTTCTCGCCAAATGTTAAAGCCTCTATTTAAAGTCATTATGAAACACCAAAAAGCTGTTTTCTAATGACCTAAAACAAAAGACCAAATGGAGTTTGGAACTAGTCATGATATCACAACCTGTGGCACCAACTGTCTGTCCTTACCGTCGTTTGTGTTTACTTCAGAAATCAGGAAATCATTTTTTCACCCACAAATATACACATTTAATACATATGAATTGAATTGATATAAAGCCTCTGTCAGGGCTAAAATGTCTATAAACCCACATTTAGGGGAGTAAATATGCAGCATGTAAGACTTTTGGATCCATGAATCACAAAGGTAAAAGACTGTCAGCTCCGGTGCTGCAGTGCCTAGATCTTAACGAGTGAGGAGACAAGAGGAATGTGGAGCAGACGTGGGTGGTATTTAAAACTACATATAAATAAATAAAAGGTGAAAATAAATAAATAAATCCTACCTACATCACTGAGCTGATAGCTATCTCCTTCGTGATGAATCCAAATAGAGCAAATGGAGGACAAGCTGCTTAATTTTATTGGCTTAGCCTTGAATCTTTACATGCTTCTACTCGGCGCTGGTAGATTGTTATTCCTCACATGTTTACATGTCTTTAACCTGGCAGAATTATCACCACTTTGAGTGTGATTGCATCTGTGACTCATAGAGGAGCGTGTTTATGTACAGTGTGTCTCATTCATGTCAAGAAGAGCGGTTTTAAGCTGTATCATCTTCATAGACATTTTAGTTTCCTTTCCTTCATCACTTTAGAGAATGGGCGAATGTCAACCATAAAAGAGCACTTTTCAGCTTATTATTCAAATTGAGCTTTTAAAAGTATAAAAGGACCCCAAAAGTATGGATCTGCAAAGCTGTTATTGCCTGCCACTCCTACAAGAACAGGAAAGAGCCTGTCTATTGTTCGTTTTGCAGCAGTTACAGAGACTTTCTTCCTCAGAAGTGGCTAACAGAATCTAGTATACACCTGTACAGTTCAAGTGAATGTGCAGTCCTGAAAGGCAGTAGTTAGAGAAGCTGGTGAAATAATAACATCCTCCTCATCACTGAGTGAAGAGAGAAGGTTTCGCATTGACACAATACAGCAACAATACGGATCATTTAATAACTTAATACTTCTTCAACTCAGTGATCAAGAAAATCCAGACGCTCCAATGAAGCTGTGAAGCTTGGCTTAAAGTGATAGCTGCACCAGTAGACTCCGAGTTTTGATAATAAGTGAGTTAAATATAGATTAAAACAACAAGGTAGAGAAGTGGGAGAAAAAGGTCAGGGAGGAGCAGCGAAAGCCTGCTCCACAGATGTGGCATCCATCCAAAGTCTTATACAGCCCTGGCTTCTTCTTTCAACCAGTCCACTCAGTGCGCCATGGTGCCTCTCAATGTCACCCTCATCCTTCACTGATTCACCAAATCATTTACCCTAGTGGACAAGGTGTGGTCTTACAGAAAACAGAACAGGTTTTAGCATGTTTGGCTTTAACATCCATAATTCTGTATTTGAATTGTGCAGACCTCTTCAATTTTTGACCCGAGCTAATACCATTTGCAATTAATTACTGCAATTATTCACCTTTTAAAGCAGCTACAATCATTATATCTATATTATAAATCAATCACATGATGTGAAAGGTACTGCGGGTAGTTATAACCCACAGTGAATAATTACAGAACTCTGCACTTCCTATTAGTGTTTTGGTTCTCCAGCCCCCAACTTGACTGTTTTGCTTCACTCTCGCTCCTCATCAGCATGGTTTTCGGTGGCAGCATGCACCTGAAAAAGCTCTAAAACCCCCATACGCTACCTGCTCAGCACCAAAGAACAGACAGAAGCTAGCGACTAGCTGGTGAACATAAAGGAGCCTTTAGCAGTTAAAGAGTCAGATATTTCCCTCAGGAGATGACGGAGAACAAAAACAGCGCTAAAAGGAAAGAAATACTGGACTTACTGCACATTCATTTGACGGCCAAGCAGACTCTAAATGAGTGCTATTGTTGCTCTGTATCGGCAGGTTATTTAAATTATTAAATTTCTGCTAACAAGTTCACTATATCAACTTGAACAAGATGATAATAATGCTGTGTTTACAGCTTGTTTCTGCCTCCACTAAGTAGCCAAATTGCAGGTTTAAATATCTAATATATTTTGACTGTCAAAAACTTACCTGCTACTGGAGAGACTTAGGTAGCCGGGAAGTGATGTAGCAATAATACAGTTTGCTGATTTAAGGTCCACACTCTCTGACTTAAATGAAATTACTTGCTTACTTACTAACAGCATACTATCACAGAGATATACAGAGCAAAAGTAAGGCCAAATTTAACCAGCGTCGTTATTGATTGATGTAATATAAATCATTTAATCTATATCATTTAACTCAAATATCACACTCCTGAGGTATATTTTACCTACTTAGCTCAAAATACATGCTTTTTTCTCTGTGCTTGTTTTCAGTAAAAAGGAGGAGTGTAAAATATTGATCACACCACCATTGTTCATTCCTGACCAGTCATACTGACAGTGCTACAACCATCCTTGGCCTCCCCTACAGCTTCCAGAGGGAACTTCTCTTTATGGTTGTCCACTTCCTCACATCAGGGCAGAATGCAGGGTTAGCAGTACAGCAGTGCCCATGGAGCTGGCAGAGATTTAAAGTCTTGCTCAGGGACACTTCAGCAGCATTTGGGCAACACCGGAGCATGAACCTTGGTTCTCCAGCCCAAGGACATTTCTGTATTCACTGTGTCACTGTGTGCTTTGGTAATTATTAGAAACTCAACATTACTGTGACTACTTTAGAGATGAAGACAAATGAGCAATTTTACATAAAATCAGGTTTCTAGCTGCTTGTTGCTTCAAATTTTAGTGATTTGGTGCTAACTCTTCCGTGATTAGCAGACAGAAAAAAAAAATATATATATTTGCATTGAATAGTATTCATAATAACACTTTATTAATTGTATTGTCAGTTGAAAGGACTTGAAAGAACATCTATTTTTGCAGAACTTATGAGTTTTAACTAACTAACCTAATCTGTATTTTATATGTATGTTTTTACCTTGTTTTTATGAACTAACCTGTAGCACTTTGAGATTTGTTTCAAATGTAAAGTGAATTACAAATAATGTATATTATTATTATTGAAATCTGTCAATGAAATCAGACCAAACGTTTTAGAATCAGAATCAGAATCAGAAGGAGCTTTATTGCCAAGTAGTGTTTTACACATACGAGGAATTTGCTTGTGGTGATAAGGTGCTGCACTTAGACAAACATACAGTCAACATAAATAAATGTGGATATATATAAATATGGAATTGAAGAACAACATTGCAGATATATACACGTGCATTATTCTGGCTGTCATTCATTAATGTCTAAATGAACATGTTGCTAAATTCTTGATGTGCCCAAATATTTTAAAACATAAATCCATTCACTGAGTTTCTGTATTAAAGCAAAGTAAGACTAAACTGTTAACCATTGACTTTTGTTAGCAGATAGATCATACAACTCTTAGGAGGGTTCTTTTTACAAAATATCTTCACAGGTAAAACACTTCTAACCTCATTATCGCAAAACCACTGGGATCACAGATGAAACCTCTAATTTCAAGGTCACGATATAGAAACACAAAGGAAAATCCAGTTTGGACCAGTTCTGGTGAAACAGTATTTTCAATTTCAATAGATTCAATTTGAAACTGAGGCTTAAGGAGAATCCCGGCCAACTGACTGAGTCTCTGCGCCAGTAGAAGTTTCCCAGCAGGAGTGATATGCCCAGAGCTGTCTTTTTATTTGTTCAGGTGTGATAGACATCCAGTGAGGAGAACAGAAGATGGAAATAAAAGCTATATTCATCCAACTGACACAGGGCTTCTTAGGGATGGTAAATAGTAACCTAAATATAGGATAACATGTAGCATGTTTCATGTAAGTTTATTTTATCATGATTCAGCCATGAGGATGCTCAAGCAAGTACAAAATAGGTGTTTTGACATTTTTACAATGGACATTTACTGCTCAAGAAAGCCGATAGTTGGTCAGATATTTCGACTGTTTCCAAAAAACCTTGCTGTACAGTAAGAAAGCAGCTAAAAGCACCTCAAACAAAAGCAAACACTTTCTACCTTCCTCTTCCTTCCTGTTACTCATCTTTGTCACTAACAAACCTGCTAATCCTTTGACCTGTGCAGAGCTACGTCAGTCGCTGTGCTGCAGGAATCCAAGGTATTCTCCATGGTACCAGCTGGTGCACCACTTGTGCCTGTTTGATCCTTTGGCAGACTCCCCATCCTGTTTAAAGTGTATTTTTAGGATGTTAGAGAAATGTAGAAGTGATGTTGCCCACAGTAATGTTGGGTGGATGTGTCATCTTGCTTCTGCTAGTTCTCATGTCACTTCTCATTAGTTTCTCTCAAATTGTTTGCAGAGTCAAACGCATGCTTTGGGGTCAAGGAAAGGCTTTGCCTGGTCAAGCTGTGTTGTTTATTTGTGTGTGGCATGTTCCTGGTTACACCTCAGTGGGTGGCCAATATTAACTAGCAACAAGCGGCTGTAATTTATCCCCTAAATATGCAAGAATATTCTCTCACTTGACTTGAGACTGGGTTTTATTTAGCTCCGCACCAGGTTAGAGGAAACCACAGCATTGTAGTTCCCAGACAATGAAGCGTAAAAACTTGGTGATCCTCCTGGTGATGTCCTTCTAGCACCACCATGAGGTTGACACTTGTGGTGGTGAGAGAAATGCCTCATGCCTAGTGCTAATTAGCAAATGTTAAGATGCTAACATGCTTATTTAAGATGATGAAAACGGTAAACATTATACTAGCTTAACATCAGCATGTTAACATTGTCATTGTGAACATGTTAGCCTTTAGCTTAAATCACTGCTGTGCCAACGTACAGCCTCACAGTGCTGTTAGCATGGCTGTAGACTCTTGTCTGTAGATTCTTTTCATAATTACAATTCACAAATGATTTAGTTAAATAAAGCATATAACTAATTAGAGGACTGACTGCTTCCTCATCTGACTAAACTGCATGCATTTGATATGTTTTCCTTGACATGCATCAGACAGAAATCCGGAATAACATATTCCTGACATGCTGACAACGCCAGCTTCTCTAATTGGGGTGTATCAGGTGAAATGCTGCAAACCTGCCTCGGTGGAAGGATTTTAACTTTTGTCTAGATGAAATGAAATGAGTTGGATAGAGCTGAGACTATCAAAAAGGATAGAATTTGGCTTTTGAAATCCATTAATGTTAAATTATTTTTTGAGCTACCTTGAAACCTGGCCCACAAGTCTTTCAACATGGAATGTGTCCAAGTTCATTATTCAGCAATTGAAACTATTATTCAGTACAAATGGTCTGATCTGGATTAAAACATGTCTGCAAAACACTGGTCTTTTTCCATCTGCTGATTTTGTACAATATTAAAGAATAGATGACATCCAAGCCTTCTTATTGTATTCCGTTAGGAAGGATTTGGCAATGAAAATTTATAGCGAGATCTGTCACTGTCTTTCTGTCTTTTTCGGCTCTCTCTCTCTCTCTCCCTCCTCTATATTTCTTTCTCTTTGTCTTTCTCTCCTCCTCTGTGCCTTGCTCTTTCTATCTCAGACTTGCTGCTTTGCAATTCTTCCTGTGTTCCTGCTGTGGTATTGTGGCACCTCTTTCACATTACCTGGTGTCACAGTCTTGACTTCCCTTTCCTTTGTTAATCGGCAGTAAACAACATGGCTGTCTGGGGACTCTGCGTGGCGTAGGGACATATTTTTACCCCAGCAAAAAAAAACAAAAAAGCAAAAAAAAACAACAACACATGATTAAAGATGATGCTTCTCACACACCACACTGTGCACAATGATAAAAGGTGCTCAGATATCCCAGTGACAGGTCAAAGCAATGCACACAGCTAATTGATGCTGCCTCAGAATCTCACCGCAGTATCAGAAACATTTTGCAATTTCACACTGTTAGCATGCATATTTATTCTCCTGGGTGTAACAAAGAATTCATTCCCGTCATAATACTTTTAGTCAAGCAATCACTTCCATTTAGTACCTGCCTTAAAAAAATGACAGAGGTTAGGTATTATGTGTTAATTTACGTTGATATTGTCATGTCTGATAACCTTTCAGCACAAGGCAATATATGCCATCTAAATCAGACCCTATTTTTCAATTATGTTACCCTCATTTGCAAAACGTGTTTTCTTGAATCATTTCTAAACCCACAGAAAAACACAGATTAACAATCTGGGAAAATAAAGGTATCAGTAGTTGAGATTTTAATGGTCTTTCTAATCATTCATGAAAATGAAAGGATCATTCACTACTAACAGCTGAGGTTACACTGCTAATGAAGAATAGATCTGCAATTGCCTTGCCAGATAGACGTTCATTGTGGTGCATATTGCATAATATTGTTTACAGTAAGTAATGAAAAGCTGCTCAGAAATAGATCAACAAAACCCTTAATAGTTAACAAAAGCTCATCATAAGCCATAATCACAATCTAAATATTTCTCTTGCAAACCCTACAGCACATTCTTCACATGAAGCTGACTTACCAGTGTGTCTGTGCAAGAGTGTGTGCATGTGTTGTTTTTTTTTTTTTGCAGTGTCTGTGGGTTGTGAGAGCCCTTTCAGCTGATTAAATATGTGAATATTTAAAAATGACAATTCTCAGCACAGCTGCAGATAGTCGGCAGGTCTGTTCCTGAGGGAACCGCCAAGCTGTTCCCCCTGCATTCAGCACCACGCGCCGTGCTGCACGAGGAGGCTCCAGCGTCATTGGAGAGGACTCCATGTCATTTGTAGAGTCTGATTTTCCCCCATAAATACAGAGCACTCAGCACGTTCCATGTACAAAAAAGACGATCCCAGAGGGCTGTGGAGTGCTTGGCTTTCAATTAGCTTTTCCCTCCCTCCTCTGGCTGTATCTTTTGCCTCTGTTTGATTATGGCGATCGTGGCGAAGCAGCCTTGGCTAGCTCTAGTGTGATCATCTGTGGAGGGAAGGCAAACTGGCGACACAGTTAGTCTGCATGCAAACATGTAGTTCTTATCAGATTTGTTTATGAGGGATGCAAGAGACAGTGCTTGGTAGAGCAAAGAAATATGGTGCACTATATGAACATAAGAGGTCAGGGACCTCTTTCTTATTGTACACTGTCAACATTTAGTGGGCTATGTAAAGATGATTCTATGTTTGTGGAGACAATTTATGTATGTATGTTTTGTGCAAACACCTTTGAGTTTACATGACTTCCCTTTACCCCATATAAGTGCTCCTCTCTTGCCCTTTTTGCTATTTATTTGCTCGAGCTGTTGCAGATACAAGACATCGTGCCAAGGCTACCTTTGCTGTCTCTTATTATTACGATGGGGACCTAGCCATAAGCACTTTATTTGTATTTCCAAAGGAAGGAAACAGACAGATGTCATTTACATTACTGCAAATACGGATGTTTTCCTGGTTGAGGATGGAGAAAGGCTACCATGTCAGAGCAAACTTTTTCCACTTCTTCACACTAACATTGCCCCGCGTGTACTGTGAACAAAGTGGTACATAGACATATTAATGCACACAAACAAACATGGATGTGCACAATGAAACACTAGATTAGTAGTTAAACTATACTACAGGATGAATCCAACCACTGTTAAATCTGCACATCTATGCTCAAACAAACCAAAACGGTTATCTTTCAATCAGGTTTGTGTATTAATGCATTAGTGTGCATTACCAGTGGCAGTGGATGCTAACGACAGTGTACATGAGTGTCTTAAGGGACTACTCAAACTATTAAATCAGTAACTACATTCTGATATGATGTGAAAAATATGTGTAGCTTCTTATATCAATAATGCTGTACAAAATATTATCTTAATATATCATGTGGATCACTAATCTACAGCACACACAATAGGTTGCCAGATTGCGCTAATCTAAGAGCTAAGAGCGTTGGATAAGATGATCAATACCACTCTCGTGTCTGTCCGTTCAGAAAGACGCTGGAGCAAGGTGTTGGTTAGCTTAGCTTAGCTTAACGTAAAGACTGGAAACAGGTGGAAAAAGCTAGCCTGTCTCTGTCCAAAGGTAACAAAATCAGCCTACTTGCATATCTTCAGCTCACAAGTTACATATTACATCTTGTTTTCATACGAAATCCAATTCAAAAACACAATTTTGAAGGTTTTACGGGGGTTACGTGCTGTCAACAAAGTCAAGATTTTACATGTTTGTTTCTGTACTGATTAAACAAACAAGATAATGTGTTCATTATTAGTGAGCTTTAGAGGTGGGCAGTTTTTTTTTAACCTTTGAACAGAGTCAGGCTAGCTGTTTTCCCCATTTTCCAGTTTTTATGCTAAGCCAAGCTAGTCGGCCGCTGGCTGTAGTGTCATATTTAACAGGCAAACATGTTTCAATCCACTCATCTAACTCACTGAAAGGAAGCCAGTAAGCTTGATACCCAAAAGAGCGAACTAAAAAAATAAATGTTATAAAAAAACATACCACCACACTTTAGCAGGATGGTGGCCTGACACCCTGTATCACCAACTCACTAAAGCTCATTTGCACATCGAGCCCTGATATTTCAGCTAGTGTGCGGGCCCCCTACCTTTGAGGCACACTTGAGTCCTGCTTAAGAGTGCTCAGCTCACCCACCACCTCACACACACACACACACTCCCCTGCTGAGCCCCCACACCCACGCACCCGCCCACTCATCGGTCCCTCCACTTGCATCAGGCGTGCCCCTGAATCACCCCACTCACTCTCACCTTGAGTGTAACTCAGAGCTCTGCCAACCCCCTGCATCACACTTCAAACACACACATTCAGGCTGCCGTAGCCACACACACACACACACACACACACACACACAGGAGACAAGAGAGAGGAAAGAGGTCAGTGGGTCTCCTCAAACACAAAGAACCTCTTAAGCAGTACTGACTAGTTTACACTGCACTCAATTACATGTATTTGATTATTGGCTTCTCTGATGGTTGGCTTGTAGAAGTGCTGTTGGTGAAGAGCCGTGAGTTAAGACACTGTACCCTCAGACTCTTTTTCTTTCAGCTCACCCAATGACCTTCCTCTTCTTTTGTCTTCGCCACTATCCATATTATTGCATATCAGTTTCATCTTTTCCACTTTTTCATCCCTTAGCGTGTCATTATTACCTAGCAACAGCCATCCAGCTCCCTGTCTCTAGCTTTACTTCTTTTCATGTCGTTCTTACTGCTTCTCTCTAGTTTTCTCCCTCCCTTGCCACCTCTAATATCTGGCACACACTGAAGGAGCTAGTTCTATGTAGAAATATGAAAAGAAAATACATCATAGACAAGAAATAGGCATTCTCTGGAATATTCCCTGCAATTACCCACATACGTTTTCTTTCTATGTGTGATGCACTATAGTTATTAATTTGACACAGTATTGCAGAGAACAAGCCAGCCCTTCTTTAACCACACTTAACCACAACTGCAGAGATACATAACATTTAATAATGAGCATGGAGAGCAGTGTTTAGTCCACAGCTAACTTACTATTCTTTAGAGTTTACCCATGGATTTCCATGGTTGACTGCTTTGTAGTTGTCAGCCCAAGAATAAATGGGGAAAAGGGGGATAAAACACCGGGCTAAAATTTTGCAGTGTGGCGAACACTTAGGGTAATATATCTTTGTAAAAGCCCTTAATGTTTTACCAGCTGCCAGAGTTCAATATACTGTAAATCCTGGCCTGATTTTGTGACTTAAATAAACCTCAAATTTGCGCATGATTACACTCGAAAGCTGCTTTTTTAGAATTCTAATTCAAAGGTAACATTTCAAAAACAGACATCTCAGTGTTCAACTTCACACATTCTAAATGATGCGATCAAAACGTAATTATTATTAAGACAATGCATTGAAAACAACACTATAAGTTTTCATGTTGCAGACAAAATAAATGATTGGCAACCCCAGTCAGACATAAACATAATTGAAAATGGAGCCCAGAGGCTCATTCACAGGAATCGCGCAAATTTCATTCTTTTTTAATATGCTTTTCTATGATAAGTAAGGGGTAGGCAAAGTGTAGCACATCTTCTTTCTCATGAATTATAATCTATTTGACAGCTACCCACTAACGCAGAAAATGCTGTGAATCTGCCAGGTCCTCAGAATATTTTCATACCAAATGAAACTTATTCGCTGAAGCATGAGATGACAGTTAGTGGCCCATGCTTTATTAAAATCCTGCAAAATTGTGGTTAAAGAAAACGCATCTTTCAAGGTAAGTAAACACATAATTCAACACACAGTGAATGTTTCTTTATCTATTGTATATCAACAGACTTTTTTTTGGTCTTTCCCATCCATCCATACCTCTGTCCACGCATCCATCCTGTGTGTTGTTACCTGTGCACATAGTTTTGTTTCACCTTAGTGAGGAGCAAAGTTCATCTAATTAGCTTCAAACCCAGCTGAGCTGCCTACTGACAGGGGTGTGGCACCATCACAGACACGATATCACCCTTCTATTGTGGAACAAAAAAACCCCACTATCACACACCACATGCCTGACAAACTAGGCACCCATAGTCTTCTCCACCCTCTGTATATCTGTCACTCTGTCGTTCCCTTTCACCCCTCCAAGGCCCCTTCTTCCTTCCTTTGCCTCCCTCTCTTCTTGTCACCTGCCTTCACCGCCTACACAGCAGTCAGCTGTACATAGCAGCACCAAGATAACACCGAGGACAGTCAGACACCTCATTTATCAGCTCATACTCTTGTTGTTCGCTGGAAAGCCACAGCAACCCTGCAACATGCATTTGACAACAGGCTACTTGATGCACAAATTAGGCTGTGGAAAGTCATCACAACTCATTTAAAAAAAAGTTTGTTTTTACATGAACATACAGACACAACGAATTTTTCACACCTAGCGTGGCTCAGCTGTAACGTATGTTTTACTGAAAAGACAGATGTACTGTTGTCTGAAGTCCTCCACGCATGTATATCACCATTCAAAGGGTTTCAACAGCGCATCATGTCAACCCTACTACAGCAAAGAAATGTTAATGCATCACTTCACATCACAGGAATGGTGGAAAACAAAGTATGTTAGAAAATCAAATAATCTAATTTCTGTCCCCTCCCTCCCAATGTTCTCTTGATATTCAAATAATTTTACCATCTAGTCCTTACTAGAGGTGTCTGCACTGCGTTCTATCAGTATGCAAATATTTCAGTTCAGGGGAGCCATGGTGTCATTACTGTATCCTTTTATGTAAAGTGTGTTACCTGTGTGAAGAATAGCCAGCTGTTTCTGATATCATACTTTCTATGGAATAATGAAGTTGGGTGGCTGTGTGCAATTATTGACAATAGCATGTGTAGGGATAATGTATGCTGTGTGAATCATTCTCTCAAATTTATGGCTAAATTGGCGCAGATACAAATTCACACAGCATTGGTCCCTACGGAAATTCAAAGTGATCGTACTTTTCTAGAGTAATGGATACCAGACTGCATCTGTCTGATGAGCTGAGTTTGTGTCTTGTGATCTCTTATAAGTACAACATTATTTAAAAATTACTTGAGTAGTTGTGCTTGATAAATCAAGTTCCACCACACCTACCACCGCAATAATATCCTACCTGACCTCATTCAGCTCTCACTGGATCACAGATAGGCCTCTTTCACACTCCACATTAAGGTGTCTTGATTCCTGATTCTGTTGAACTTCCAGGATGTTCCTGGATTACATGGCATTTAGTTTACAGTATAGTACATACAACATTCATCCAAATAACAAAAGATAATTTTCTCACATACCACTAGTGGTATTTCACTAAGCTGATGATTTTAGTTTTATGTGCTGAGTATTCACCTTTGAAACTTTCCAATACAAAAGGAGTGAGTGGACAACATCTTTGGTAGTTATTCACAGTAACAGGGACCTTGTTTCTGAAAAGACAATTGGTTGTGAGATTAATTTTTTCTTCACCAATGCATTGACCACAAACATTATTTATTCACCCCCAAAGTACGGGAGTAGTGGCCGAGAGACATACGTTTCAAATCTTTGGTGCCTATTACTCTTTCAGTTTAATTTATGTGGATTTAAAGTAGCTGCTTAGTTGATTACATTCAAACGTCTCTAATGTCCCCCAGACTTGGTTTTAGTGTTGTAATGCCACTTGGGTTTTTACATGTTTGGTTCAATTCAGAACTAATGTTAATCTTAGGTGTAGCTGTGTTGAACAGGCCTTAATGCAGCTTTCAAGCCAAACTCAAACTGAAGGCTTCCCAAAATAGCTGGGACACATTTAGTCCTCTATGTTTGGTGACAGATTGGTTGAACATGAGGAACCCGCGCCTACCAGAGGCTCAGGGTGGTTCTGCAGTGCCACCCTAACACCCTTAGTCATCAGAGTCGACATCTCCCTCATTCGCAGTCCCACCCTCTGCTACACTGCCTCGTCCATCCATCTGTCTGATTGACAGGTTATGAGCCAATCCCTGTGTTAATGACTCTGACACACTAGGAATCCGGGCCAACTGGGTTCAATCAATCTCACTTAAACTATTCTCCATCGCAACCACGCTCTCTAATACTGAGACAGTGGAGAGGGCAGTTCCACAGTAATGTTATCAAATCTTTTCTGGAGGGATGGGGTGATCAGTCTCCTGCAGAAGCAAAGGAGAAGTGGTGGGGAAAGAAGATTTGTATGTAAGGGGGGAAAGGTAATTCTGCCTTTTATTTTTGTGCTACGATTGTGAAAGCGATCACGGACAAGTAATGAATAGAGCAAAGGACGATACAGTAGGTCCTGTGTCAGACATCAGTTAGGGTTGAGGAAAAACTGCTAACAGCAGCTATGTTTCTGTTAATAGGGGTGATAAAACTGAGCGGATATAGCAATCTGTGTTCGGGCCGTGCAATGTGGCATTGTGAACCCCCAAAGGCTTATGTCATAACAAACATCGTCAGGACAAACTGTTGTAAAAAATCGCTCAGATTGTATTGACATTGCTTCCTCTGCTGAGGGTTGGCTCCCTTTGTTCCAGTTCTGGTGTCCTGGGGAAAGTAAATTTACCCTCAAAACCCTCAGTGGTGAACAAGTGAACTTTCATTATTGCCCGATTGTGTCGACACACAAATAACTTCACACAAGAGACAGAATGATTGATACTCTTCATCATCTCCGCCTCCCTCCCCTACCCCCCTAATTCAATTCCAAATAACTGCGAAGTTGTGTCACCCATACCAAGGAACTCACCAATGGAGCAACGCTATTGATCCACAAATACCACAGAACCTTATGCTTTTTTTTCAGACCGAATGAAAGGAGAGGGGAAAAAGCAACACCTGACCTCCATCCTTGCAATCTTTTCACAAAGCTAAAAACAGAAATGGATTGGAAGCACAGAGTTACGTCTGAGAAGGGAATGGGCACACGTGTGACTGTCACGTTTCACGAATGAAACATCATCCCAGATAAATGGTCTTAATTTTAGCCTCTTGTTATAATAAATCTGACCCCCCCCCCTTCACACCACACGCGCAGCTTCCCAGCCTTCACTTCCCTGTCCTTTTCCTGAGGTTACTACCAGTCAGCATCCTTCTCTTCTCTTGAATAGTCATCATTTTTGTAGCCACAACGGTATAATCGGCCCGAATCAGGAAGCCCCCGGACTCTGAACGAAGCACTTTTATTCAGAAAAGCCCAACAGCTACAGTCTCATCTTTCTGTTTTCAGGAGGGAAGGGAGGGAGCTCCACTCGTATAGCACAACACCATTGATAGTTGCTCACAGACCCTCAAGTCTGTGTACATTTCAGTGGGGCTTCAAATTTATCACATCAAAGACACAGCAAATTGCTACATAATTCAGTTTAGAAAGATTCTGCTGAGGCTGCACAAAACAAGGTGGTGGTGGGGCTGTCTTAATTTCACAAGAAAATGAAGCATTTATTGCACAAGATTATTCACGGGGTTTTTGTCCACAAGAACAAAAGTTTTCAGTGTTCAGGGCAAATTCTGGTTCAGTTTTGCCTCCCCTTGTTGTTGATGACCACCTGATTTCATCTGCTGCTCAGCGGAGATGACAGTTCCCACGATGCTTTGCTCAAACAGCTTAGCTCAGCAACCAGGAAAAAACGAGGCGAGACTCCAAAGACACACCCAGGAATAAAACATCTGGCTTAGTCTCTGTTTCCTTATCTGTCCCATTGCATTCATCTGCACACTCCGCAATTTAGACTTTATTTTTGAATTCTATCTCCCCTGACATTAGTGTTCAAACTTAGTTTATGGTGGGGCCGTATGTGATTTAATATTACCGGATGACATAATGCATTTAACAATGCACCCGGGTAAATATTATCAGTGAGGAATGGCTCATAAAGTGTCATCAGTCTGCGGCAGGGACGCACAAGTGTGAGATTAGGTGACGTCAGAGATGAGTAACTGACCTGATTAGACCACTTTGATAAACAGTGAGAGGATTGTCTCTCATACTCACCTCCTCTCTTTACCTTGCATTGCCTCGCTCATTAGCTTCCTGAATGCCACTGCATTTGCTTGCATTTAAAATCATCCTACCTTCACATAGATGGAATTAGTGCCGGCAGCAGAGGAAAATAGCCTGATAGAAACAACAGATGCACTGCATTTCCATACAGTCCTAAAGGAATGATCTCATTTCTAACCTCTGTGTTTGTACATCCCACCATCTCTTAATGCCCCTAACATACTGTAGGATGAGGGTGAATGTAAATGAAAAATACATTATTCATATTCACACAAAGATGTCTAAGAGTGTTGCCGTGCCAGGATGCCTCGCCCATGCACAGAAAGGCAAAATAAGACAAAGCATGCCTACACAATTTATTATCAATTTCATTGATTTTCTCTTTTTTGGGGTTGGGTGGGGATGTCTGCAACTATATTGTACCCAGAATGTATTTTTTCCACTTCCAAAATAACTTATGTGTAGCAAGTGAAAAGCCCAACTTAGGCAGCCAATGTTTTCCACCTTTTCTTTTAAAAGGATGCACTTGAATAACAATGAGGAAGAAATGACGACAGCGAGGAGTCAAAATTTATAAATGTAGTGCAGAGAAACAAAAGGAAAAAAAGAAACATTATCTCCTTCTCCCATCCCAATTTGATTTATGACTCAGCTGGAGAATTACATGTAATGATTCAGCATGTTGATCAAGGGTTTCTAGAACAGTACGTGATCCAGAAATATTGCAGTGAAACCGAGAATAGACAGCAATGCAGATCAATTACTCCACAGCTCCACAGTGTGCATTCTGGCATTCTACCTGCGGCCACGGCCTGTACCCTCACTACATCACAGCACAATTACCCTGCCACTCTCTACAATATACAACAACAATATACATTCTGCTCAGATACCCTTTACTCACTGTTATTGTCTTAAAGAAATGAAAAAGAAAATCAATTCTGTGCATTTTCAAAGACATCTCAGGGGAGAAGAGAGGTGAGTTTTTCAACCTCTCTGTCATATTTCAGTATCGCTGTACGATTCAGAGGAAAGGCCCACCAGGAAGACATGTAAATAATTAAGTAGTGACTTGGTCACAAGGTGCTGTATCTACAAAATGAGCAATTACATTGCTCCTCCTGGGACAGGAGGCCGTTTATGGCGTTGGGTCACAGGGGAAGACAAGCTCCACAGGGCGAACTAGCATCAAATCCCTCCATTACAGATTTATCATATGAGATGGGGAAACCTTGTATGGACAGTGTGATGCTATTACACATAGCCTTGGGCATCCATAGAGAGTACATAAAGTTCTTCACGATGTATGCAACATTTGTTCTCTGGTTATGAACCTGAAGCAACATTGACCCTTGCTGTCCAGTGATCTTTTATTTATTTTTTTTGAAGGCAGTTACTTGCAAACCCCCTTCTAATGCACAGCATGGGTCAAAAATTACCCATATTCATTTCCTATGTTATTTCATACATGGCTGATTATTTTGTTCCAATACCTTTTGAAATCATTTTATTTCATCATTTAATGTTTCAAGTAGTCATTACATATCTTGTTTTTGATTACCACAAATCATTATTTATATTTTACTTTCATACCGCATGAACAAACCTTTTTTGTATTTCAACATCAAGTGTACACACATGGGTCAAAAATGACCCAACTGTATTCACTATGGAACTATAGGAACTTTTGATATTTGTAAATGTTTGCAATTCAAACATATTTACTGCAAACTACTATTCACTAGTCACACATTTCACAACTGAACACGTCTGCTGTAGTGTAAAAGCACTTTGAGTGGTTGGAAAGACTAGAAAGATGCTACACAAGTACAGACAATTTACCATTTAAAATAAAAAGAGCAGTAACTAAAAATAAAAATAATGATTTGTGGTAATCAAAAACAAGATATTTAGTGAATACCTGGAATATTAAATGATAAAATACATTATTTGAAAGCACTCAGTCATGCATGAAGCAACATAGGGAATAAATACAGGTCATTAATGACCCATGTTGTGCATTAGAAGTGGGTTTGCATAACTCTTTTAAACCATTAAAGGTTTTAGAAGGGTAGTGATAACAAAAAAAATAAAGGAAAAATAAAAATAATGATTTGTGATGATAAAAAACAAACTAACTGATTGAATACCTGGAACACTGAATGATCAAATTAATTTATAGCAAAGATATAGAAACTAAAAACTCTGTTGGGTCACTTTGACCCATGTTGTGCCAGACCATTCTCATCTCAGGGTGTCCAATGCCAACGCTTTCAGAAAAAGTCACAAAGCGTAGTTGATGAGTATCAGCAGGTTGGGATAGCCTCCTTTGTGTTGCTGCGATGTAGCAAACTGTGGCATTTCATATGGATGCTGAATGGTACCTTTAGCGTCAAATAATAACGCTTTGTCACGCTGTCTGAAGGCGTCGGTAATGACTCTTCTTTTTTATTTTGACACTCATCACAACTCATTACAGGTAGGATCTTGGAAAAGGCCACTTGTTGATGGAAAGGAGTGACATTTACATTTGGACAGGTCGAAGGAGCAGAGGTGAGGCAGATTTTAGAACACCAAAACCCCCAATCCATTCATTAAAAGTGTTGTAAGTGTCTAATTTTGACATCATGATCTATTCGCTGAACATAAAAGGATAATAGTGTTTGTTTTGTGTGCGACAGACAGTGAGCAAAAGGATAGAGCTGGACAAAAGTGTCAGCAATTCTTACATAGTTCCCAGTGTCACCAAAATTGGCCCAGAAAGCAAAGACAACCTCTTTGTCAATGGGTTTAAACTGGAAACGCAAACACAGCCATATTGTTACATAAATGTTTGCACAAATTCAGCGCCTAAAATCCAGACACATGGTGCTATTTAATCCATCTTGTTATAGCAAACCTTGTAAAATCTGGCATCTGTTTCTTTAATAGGCTTAAGGTGGAAAGACCTTGCCCCAACCATATCCACCCACCTCCCTCCACTAACCTCAGGTGTTTTGTGCATGTCAATGTGTCTGCAGCGACAACGATCTGCTCCCTTAATCAGAAGCAAATCTTGTTTTCAATAATTAGCTGACAGACAAAAAGGAGAGAAACCTCATTTTCCTACGAGACTCGACGCTGCTGCACGATCAATATAATGAATGTCTAATGGTAAGCCTGTTTGGCTCCACCAGGAAGACGCTAATGTGGAATTAAAAACTTGTCAGACCTATGTTCTGGTTCCACCTCCCCATAAATCCATATCGGCTGTCAGGATTCTCACTAATAAACATACTCTGCAGCAGTGTTAAGTGATGTGCTGTAAACAGTTCAAAGTGGGAGATTTTGATATTTTGTTAATCTAAAAAAAGACACCACAGCAGGTTAAATTATGAGATAATTTTACTTTGCTGTACCAAAGAATGTAATTTAAGCAAACATAATGCTCCATCTTTTGCACAACAAAAAACCTTTCACTGACATTATTTGACATTCAGTTCTTTTGCTATTCAGTGCTTGCTCTCTCGCTGTCTATTTCTTTCCATTCAACTCCACAGTATCTACTGCACTTGTGCCCGTGATGACAATGCTGAGTGTAGATAACCCACAGTGACAGAAGCCCCTGGAATCCAGTGTGTGAGACAAATTGTAAATGCTTATGCATCTTTTGGGGATCTCAGCTTCTGATTAATGCAGTCGTCTCGCAGCATGCTGACAGGAGTATATTGGGCCCGGAGTTGACATCCAGGAAAAGCAGTAGTGATAAAGAACTAATTAAAGGTGGTAAAAGGTGAATATGATTTTGGGGATCTGTCAGTAATTGGGCACATGAAAGATACTGGCAGGGTGCAGAAGCCGCTGCTGCTCTGCCTTATTAGGCTCTAATGTGAAAGTTAATGTATTTCAAGCTGGTACCCAGACACCTGGAGGAGGGCTGTGGCATGGCCTCCTATACCCATCACAGGGTGGCAGCCCCAAGGGGCCGTTTAGGAACATTGCTTCCTCTCCTTAGTTTTAATTCACAGCAACAGCTCAGAGAGACAAAGACCACGTTCAAAAGAAATTGATTGGAGTAAAGTATTCTGTAACAAAGAGCTGGAAAGACTCAGGATATTCTGTGAAATACGCTTTTTTGTGTTCTTGTCGAGGCTTAGATGAAAACACTGATACCACTGATGCCACTCTCATACCTTTATGCTAAATATTAAGCTAGCACTGACAGGTCGGTTGCCTAGCTAGCGCAAAGAATGGAAGCAGAGGAATCTGAGCAGAGGTAAATAATCCCCCTACCAGCACTTCTACAGCTCATTAATTAAAGGTAGGAGTAAGCAATTCTAAACTAAAATATGTTTTTTTGTCAAATTCAGTGAATACCCCCTCATGGTCCGCTAGCTGCCCGTTCTGTGTGTGCGTGGGAAAAAAATCCTCTGTGTGTACACAGTCCTGGATCTGTAAATGGGAAACAAACACTATTCCAACCGTGATTTGTGTATCAGGTAATGTTAAATTAAGGTTGCATGAGTTCAGCTTACTTTCTAGTTTACTAAGACATGCTGTTGTTGTGATGTTAGCTATAGTGATCTTACGTCCTCTGTTTCCCAGACATGCATTTTTGGGGATTTCTAAATCGTCCAAATTGCCTCACTGCACATGTAGGCCCTAACGTTCAATAACAGGCCTACCACCCACCCATACACATTGCCACGGTGCCACCAATTACTTAAATTCAGACTAGCTGTTATGCCCTGTTTACAGTCTTTATGCTAAGCTAAGCTAACCTAACCACTATTCACCACTAGCATATCAATCTTCTCACTATCACTTGGCACAAAAGCAAACAATATCTTCCCAAAACTTTGAACTAATATGTTACACAACAACAGCCAACAAAGTAGCCTCAATAGAGAAATGGGTAGAATGATGAAAGAGTTCATATTATATATATAGAGTTCATATGTATATGTTCATTGTCAGGTTCAAAATCTTATTTAGGGGTTGTACCAGAAAAGGTTTACATGGTTTCATTTTCAAAAAACACCATATTTTTTGTTATTCCGCACATGCTGCAGCTCCTCTTTTAACCCTGTGTAAACACAGCTTCTGTTCAACTAGACTAGAGCAAGAGTTTCAGAGTAGTGAGTTATTAATCTGTAACAAAAGTATCTTTCATGCATAAAGTTTTATTATGTCCATTGACTGCCTGGAGGGTAGCTAGTGTCTGGATGGGAGAGTGGAGGCAGCAGGCGGATGTGTACTGCAGCTCAGTGTGTTTTTGAGGGCATGATGGACTAACAGCTATTATGACGCGCATTTTGCTGTGTTTTTTGCACAGCACTTATGGCAGCCATGAACGAGAAGTTGAAGGAGAAGGACAAGAAGTTGGAGGAGGTGCAGAAGAACAAGGAAACCAAAGAGGGCACTTCGGAAGACTGAAAGTTACAAACAGGGGATTGTTTAGGGTTTTTTACGTATCCAAAGATTGATTTTTTTGATTTACGAGCAGTTTTCAGGCAGTTCAGAGCAATGTTTTCTGTGGGAGATAGGAACTCCCTTTGGGGTGGACTTTGGGCTTTTTCACTTTGCAAAACTATTACATGCACAAAAAAGATATATAACTCAAAAAAGCATAATAAAGAGTATCAGGCCTCTTCATGTTCCAGCTGTCTCATTTTCAATCAGTAAACCTGGCTTGCTGAAGTGGACTTATCAGGTGATGGTTAAATTCTTCTAACTTTTGAAGGTTATCCTTGGCATTATAATTTTGTACAACACAAGTCATAAATAAATAACTACTAATTGTCTTTATTAGACAGCGCCAGTAGAGAAATAACCGGAAAGGTGAGAGGGAACAACTCAAACCGGGAATGTTGTGGTCTTAGCCCCCTTAGCCACGGGGGCACCCCAAGACTGACTTATTTTACTGAAAATTTTCTTTAATCCCAATATCATTTACATCTAACTGCAAGTAGTGACTTCATAAACACATCATGTGGTACCACCAAGAGACTGCTATACTGATACTCCACATCTTCCACATCATCATCATATTCCCATTGGGAAACTCTGTATGTGGATTTGCCATGAGGTGTGATGCAACGATTCTATAAACATTGCATAGAGGCTATCCTTACAGTTTTCCAGTTGTATTAAAACAGCTGCATTGTAGCTGATTAAAATTCACCAGTGATAGCAGAATATTTGTGCATCATGCTGCAGCAGCATGAAAGTCTCTAATATAAAAATCCATTGCCTAATTAACTGTCGTGCTTGAATTAATGAAGTGAGATGAAAAATATCTTTAAAGAGGCATTGCACCATTCAGACATGAAAGGGATATATCATGAATGTCAACCTTTTCTCAGACATACTTTGCTCCTATTCACCAAGTTCAATTGGTCCTAAGACTTGTCAATCAGAGTCACAGAACTAAGTGGCGTCATTAAAGTTTTTAGAAGGGACTGCTCTGTTGAGTTTCATTAAATCTTTGTCTTAATAATATGTGCTGCCATGACTATCTTTCCTTACTAAAAACAGCAGGATTGTTGCCCAGGTTAATGCTGAATATAATCTTTTTTGTTGCCAAACAGGACTGCTTTTGCCTTAATTGAAGCTCAGACTATTGAGGCTAATGGCAACTTATGGGTTCTTGAAATGCCCTGAAGTCTTATTAACTTTCCAGTCTTTTTTCCCCGCTTCCTGTGGTTTATTTTTACTCTTCACTTACCAAGACACAGATAGTAGGTTTACAAAGTTTCAGAGGATTCATTTATTGTTTAATCGCTCCCTAAGGAGACAGGTGTCAGCCTGGATCTTATCGGCTCGTGCATAATGAGTAAAAATGATGGAGCTGGGTTGCATCCTACAAAGGTCACACAATCACACCCTTTTACAGAAACAAATGGAATTAATGAAAGCCGTTTGTTTGGACCCTATCGACTCCCTCTCTCCTCCTATGTTGCACTCTTTTCACCCCTCAGTATTCTCTCTCCCTCTCTGTCTTTGTGACGCACTGCACTCACTGTCAATGTCTCTCTTTACCAGATCCTCCAACTGCGCAACTTTAAGATCACAATGAGCACATCACCATATTTTTAAGCTGTTTCAGCAGTGTTCCTGTCCCAGCTGAGTTTCATAAAATCATTTTAATAAAGCCAGACATCATCATGGAAGGGGAAAAAAATTTAATTCTGGGTTTTGTGTACAAGGAAACAAAAGATAACAATAAAACGTACCACAGAAATGGAAAATGATTGGATTATTTCCTGCAAATGTATTCTCACAGTGGGGTAAGATATTGCACACTCACAGTATAAACAAGAATTCAGCAAAGTTTGAACTGCTGTGTGTTTCACTGCAGATGGGAAAGAACAAAGGTAGCAAACAGCTTTGAGGCAGTGGAGAGGGCATGACAGCTCAAACATTGTGTTTCCTGCCCAAAGTTTTTCATCTAATGTACTGCATTCTTAAAGGTGTAGAAAACAAGGCTCAGGGAAGGGTCTGACATGGATAGTGAGCACACCAGGGTCGCACAGAGACTCACAATTGGTGCTTATCAAATTTCCCCCTGGTCCAAGAATGAAAGAAATGTACACCTAGCGTAGCATGAGTTTTTCTTAGCATGTGGCAGCCTTCCTCCGCAAATCAAAAGACTGTCTCCAAACCCGGACAGAGGGACAGAAGGAAGCCTCGAGGCCATGCCACCCTCAAGCTGTTTGCTAGATGGGAATCAGATGCTGAGGTTTTCTCAATGGACTCTGTTATCCACTGTTGTCATCCATGCACAATGAATATGTGCTGTCACAGAGAGGATTATTTCACTGAGAAAGGGAGGATATCTGAGTGAAGGTTTTTCACAGGGTGTTTACAAAAGATATGGAAAAAAGAGAGAAAGCCTAACGACTCTAAAGAGTTGAATCATCCAGTCGATATTCTGGGATTTCACCTGGGGGGTCCTCCGCCGTTGTGTTTTGCACTACTGACTCACAGTATGTGTATGGAACACTGCTAAGTTTAGACTTGTGTATGTTTTCTCCACAAATGCATCCAGTTCGTAATTGGCAGATGCAAGGGGTGAAATATTGACTGCGTTTGTGTGCTTGTGTGTGTGTGTGTGTGTGAGTGCAAATATATTTTGTGTGTGAGTGTCTGTGTGCATATCTGTGTGTGTTTGTTTCTGGCTGCCATCCTAGTTGCAGCTCAGTGTGCTACCAAGGAGACATAAGCCACTTCCATCTGCCTTGTGTTCCAAGTTTCTTTGTGTTCCTAATAAAAGACAGGAAGTTGAATTTAAATCAAATTTTTATCACCACACGGGCCTCTAAATGAAGGATAAAGGCGGTATAAGAAGTGAACTTTTTCTCAACTTCACTGACACAAATAATGCTAGAACAGAACATTAACATTGAAAATTCACATAAGAGGCGTCTAATAACATCATGGAAAGGATTCTTACGACTGACTCCAGGTGACACCCTTTGTTTTTAACATGAAACTGAAGTCTCGCTCAAGGACAATTCTCACTCTGAAATCTCGTGAGAGGTGAGTCATTGCAGGAAAATGATGGTGCAAATGTCATAGTTGAAGAGAAATAAAGTCTTGCTAGCAGCTCCTCTACGTACACAACAAAATCCTCTACCTCGTTTCCACTGGCGTTTCGTGCAACAACTCGCCTCTCATGAGAGCAAGAAATGTCCTTGAACGAGACTTCAGTTTCTTGTTAAAAACAAAGGGTGCAGAGATCCTTTCCATGATGTTGTCACCTGCTGACACCTGGTTTAACAGTCTGAGCCTGTCGCTGGCAAAAAGAAGCACTTTTGTGGACGTAATTTTGACGGCTACAATAGGTTAAAAAATACCAAAATTATCCTTTAACAAACAAAAACTCAGCTAATTTGCTTCATCAAGACTGGGTGGATGTGGCTCAATCAGAATTGATTGGAAGTAGCCTAGCAACATAAGAAAACAACCCCAAACATCAAGTTTTGCATGATTTGCATGATAAAGCGCTATATAAATGTAATGCATTATTATTATTATTATTAATATTGGTGTGCTAAGTACAGAATCACCTTTTTCCAGCTGAGCCCAGCCCACTTCAGAAAGCAAGGACAAAAGCTCAAATATGGAAACTTGTCATGTGAAATTACCAAAACTGTTAAAACTTTGCCAGAAAACTTTGTGTTCATGTTGGACCCCAGTCCTCATAATGAGTAGCTGATTGAGAAAACTGATTTTCAGCGACTTTAAGTCTTTTAGTGGTTCACAAGGAACATTGCAGCTATGAGGACTGTAAATATTATGAGTGTAAAGGGTATCTAGGGTACCTAGTGGTGATTAGTTTGTTTCCTATAACTCAAGTGACTTAAATTACGGTGAGTTGCAACAAACCAATTTATCCACTAACTGTTAACATCTGTGGTTATTTCCCTCTCAAAGCACCAAAGAAACAGAATGGGTCACTGATCAGATCAACAAACAAAAACAAATGATATGGTCAGGGGTTAGGTCTGGCTTAGTGTCTGTCCAATTACGATCCTTGTGGGCTTAACGAAGTATGTCTTCAGAGTGGAAAAAATATGCACTAGAAAGTCATCTGTACTTATATTTGGTAATGTTGTTACTTGATGTAAGTTTGTTATCACTACATTTACGTGGCCAAACACTGATAGTTCCAATGTAGCAATAGAGTTCACCATAGGAATAATTTTCTATTAAACCATCAGTTGTTGTCATTAACTGAGAAAACAAAACTTTCTTTCTCCTTCTCTGTCTATACCGGTGTTCAACAGTCACACAGGGAGAAATCTACTGCAGAGGAGTCAGAGATCAGATGTTACACTGAAAGCCTCAGTTGACCAGAATTACATTTAGCCATGAGACATGCATTGTATTTAAAACAGCCTGAAACTCTTGTTTATCTCAACTGTAAGAACTCCCATGCGGAGCACTTTCTCCACAAACACATGTAACCAACAGCTGGATGCAACAGGTTCAAACATTTCTTGTTCTTGTTTATGGCCAGACATGGGAAATCAGAAGTAGGAAGCACATCATTACAGACCTCTGTGCATTCAGGCTGCCCAGGTTGGAAAAACATGGCCGTCTACATAAATGTTTGTTTGGCTGCACCGCAAACTTTTAATTGCAACAATTTCACCAGCTTTTGTTAATTTATTAGTATGTTCATTGATTTAAAAGCTCATGTAAATACACATAAAAACAACCCTATTGTAGTATTAAATCACATTATTGACTGTTGACTTTGTATGAAAATGTGCATTTGACATGCAATTTGAGATCAAAGTCCCAATTTTATTATTCCTTGTAGGGGCCAGAATACAAAGTTTAGACTTATATTCAAAATCATACTTTCCAGTGGGGTTAAGAGCCAAAAGGCATTTTAGTAAAAGTAGGAATTCTCATAATGATAGAGAAGTAAGCAGGTGCACCAACTGTCACAGAGTGATATCCTACAGTGTAATGGTATTTTAGGGTGGAAGAAGTGGGGCAGTGATCACTAAAAGAGGCCTATTATAAAAAAAAGATTGCTGATAGAATCCCTATATCCACTGGGAATATTGGGATAAGGGGACCTGAAAGCATTTATTGAATTTAACAGCAAGCAGTGAAAAAAGGGAGTTTAAAGCTATGAAGGGCCATTTGTTGCACAGATAAATATTTTGAAAGTTAAAAGTGATTGACGTCCACAGTTTTGGACCGTTATAGACGATTGTAAATATAGAAATACTTGGCTGACTGTTTTGTTGGCCTGGCATCATGTGGCAAGTACGGTGCATACTGACTATTAGGGGAAAAAAGAATAAGAAAGAACAGTGTTAATTGGACTCAAAACCATCTCAAATATGGCCTTTGAAATCATTGGAAATTGTCACCACAGTTGTTCACTTGGTCCACACTGCACAAAATTTGGCAGACATGTTTGAAATGCTTTCCAAGACAATATCGCCATGTTTGGTGTGGATTTTCAAAAAGCAGCTCATTTTACAATCACCACTGATAAGGATCAAAATGGACCAAATTTTATCCTCAGGAATAGAACTGTTTTGGCCTCTTGGGCAACCCATGCAGTTGTGAAGACGTTGCTGCAGGCTCACTAAATAGTTCCACCTGAACTGATCTTTATGTTGATTAAAGTTTTGGGGTTAGCCAATCAGAGACAGAGAAGGGGGCAGGACTCAATACAAAGCTGATGTCTGTAAAATGAGAGTTGTCGAAACTCTCACAGTTCTGTGAAACATGCATGCTAGTCATCTGGGTGGAAACAGAAATTGGGAGAAATGTGACCCTGGGAAGAAACCAGTAGAATCAATCAATCAATCAATCAAAATTTATTTATTGAGCACTGTAGCTCCCCTCCAGTTTAAGTCACAAACACAAGGCGTTCCTTTGGTTACAGGCATTTATTCCAACATTCACATCGTCAAGCACGCTGTGAGAACTAGACAAAATAAAATACACAAATCATAAAATGAGTCAAATAAAATACAAAGCATTCTCATAGAGAATAATCATTAAATAAATCTTTCACAAACACAAAATAGCTTACAAACCCATCCCTTTGCAGGCTAGAAGCTGTTAAGCTTGCAGATAATTAGCTTACTTCAGATGATGCTATCATGTTATTATCACGTGAAACTCTGCTAACATATTAGCTGTAGTTAGCCTATCCACCAATATAAACACAACGTAAAACTATACAAAGAACCCTGCATACCTCGTTGGCTGCATTAACTCAAGGGGAGTAAAAAGGAACCATCCAGCTTGATCTTCTTACTTAATAAAATCACTACACATCTCTAAACAGCAACGGAGCTACATCAGCCATCATCCTCCGTCGGATCGGTCAGGCGTTCTCCCTCTAATGCTAATAGAATGCCACTAATAATGACCCGACCCCAATGTGACACAAGAATATTAGTTCCTCTATAATATGCGTTACATGTTTCTTAATTATATTCAACTTACCAAATAAAAATGTGGTTTTTAAACAGAAATTATTCTTACATTAATTGACATTATGAACTGAACTTAAACTGTGATGATGACAGCTACACTCCCACCAAATCACTGGTGATTTCTCTAATTAACTTAAATGTAGGATTTAACTAAAAAATATTTACAAGACCCAGAGCAAGGAGAGGTACAGACAGAGAAGCTGCTTTACTCATCCTCAAGCAGGGTAACAGTCTTGTGGATAGGTCTCTCCAGGTACACTTGCTTGGTGAGTCTCTTTCCTTGGTTATCTAGTCCTGAGTCACTGATCAGCAATTGCAGCTTCCTCATACATCCATCTTCACCAGGGTACACCTCCGTAACCTTAGCAAGCCTCCATTTATTTCGTGGCGCAGTGTCATCTTGCACGATCACTATATCATTGATCCTTGCATTTCTGCGCGTCTTGTGCCATTTTTGTCTCTGTTGCAAGTTCAACAGATACTCCTTCTTCCACCTAGACCAGAACTCATTGGCTAAATATTGCACACAACGCCATCTTTTATGAAGATACAGGTCTTCCTTCACAAACTGCCCAGGTGGTGGCAAGACTATTGAAGACTTCATTGTCAAGATGTGATTAGGTGTAAGAGGCTGTGGCCCAGCTGGGTCATTGAGTAAGTGTGCTGTTAAAGGTCTGCTGTTAATGATTGCCATGACTTCATAAAGGTAAGTTCGCAAGGACGAACAATCAAGTCTTTGGGATGACTTATCCAGAATGGCTGTCAGCACACTTCTGATCGTCCTGATTTGTCTTTCCCAGGCTCCACCCATATGGCTTGCTGATGGAGTGTTCAAGACAAACTCACAGTCCAGTTTCTTTAGACCCTCTTGATCCATCTCCTTTACAGTTTCCAGTAATTCACGTCTTGCACCAGCAAAGTTAGTGCCCTGGTCAGATTGAAGTTGTCGAACATTTCCACGTAGAGCAATGAAAGCCCGAAGAGCAGATCGCAGCTCATTCATTGTTATGCCACGTCCTTGGTGTTGCACTTGTTGATGATAGTGCTTGATTGGTAACCTTGATATGTGGCTTGTCTTTGACAAGACTGCTGGATGCTTGATGTGTGGGTGCAAAGCAGCATGCTCCAATCGACCTCCCACCCTGAGGATGCCTTGCTCATCCACAAAAGGATTCAGTTTGTGCAGTCTGTTGGCCTTTTCCTTTGTTGTTATCTCCAGCTTGTGTTGAAGACCATGGAATTCTTCAGAGAAACTCGCCCTTTGAGCAATGCCTATAATGGTAAGTTCTGCATCCTTTCTCTTTTCGAGACTCGTGGCTACACTGGTTCTTGATACCAAACCCTTAAGCTCCTTTACACGTCGCATGAGTCTGGCTATGGCTTTGACTAACCTCGTCCAGCTGGAGAACTTTTGGAAGCGATCAAGCAGTGAATCTTCAGTTGTCAAGGTCTTGTAGACAAAAGCTGTACAAATTTCTGCGTCTTCAATTGCAATGTCTCCCACCACTGGGAAGCTTGTCACGCCAAAGAAAGTCTAGACCAGTAAACCAATTGGAAGCGGTGAGCTCTTTTGCTTTGAGGCCTCTTGAAGCATGGTCTGCGGGATTTTCTTCAGAGGTCACGTATCTCCACTGACTGGGATTGGTACTTTCTTTGATGCACAGAATGCGGTTCGCCACAAATACATGAAATCGTCTAGCGTCGTTGTTGACATATCCAAGGACGACCCTTGAGTCCGTCCAAAAGTATTCCTGGATACTTTCTATTTCCAACTCTTTTCTGATTAGTTCACTTGTACGTACAGCAACAACAGCTGCTGACAGCTCAAGTCTTGGCACTGTAGTTACCTTTGTTGGGGCCACTCTTGACTTGCCCATGACTAAAGAACAGTGGAACTGTCTTGATGCACTGATTGCTCTCAGGTAAGTGCACTCTCCATACCCTGTGGCTCACTGTCTTTGCCTGACACCACTTCTCTAGGTAGCAGGGCTTGAGAACAATTGTAACCTATGAGCAGACCAATGTCACATTCGATTAAAGGAGCGATCTCTTCGGCAAGGTGCTCTAGGTGAGGCCATGCTCTTGCTGTTTTGGGAGTAGGAATATGACTTAGGTTGGCAGGAATAAACTCCCTGGAGTAGGTCACTGGGAGAGAGATTTTCTTTGATGAGTAAAAACCCCTGACCTGCATCCCAGTTAACTTCTGACTTGGAATAACTGTAATCTTGGATGACAACGTGGACAGCTTTAATTGCACAGGCTCCTTCTGTGTGTTCAGAGTTTCTGCCTTCTCTTGCAAGACAAACGTGGTGTCGCTTTGGCTGTCCAAAAGTGCACAAATAAGAATCTCATTCTCTGGGTTACTTGTTGTGGACAGCCACACTGGAATAACTGTAGATGTGTAGTTGGTGTTCCTGTCTTGCACCACTCTGTTAGATGTTGCTTCCTTTGATATGTCATTGGTCCGTTTAGACTCTGTCCTCTCTCTTTCCTTTGAGTGTTTCCCACTCTCCTTTCGTTCATCATCTCGCTGCTCTTTCCTTTTGTCATCTTTGACACGGTCTTCATGTAAACAGGTGGGGTGCTTCCGTTTACATGCATCGCAGACACTTCTCCTTTCACAGTTTTTTGAATGGTGTCCAGGTTTCAAACAGCCAAAACACAATCTTTTCATTTGCACAAACTTAACTCGTTCTGCGACTGACTTGTCCATGAACCTTCGACATGTGTGAATGCCGTGGTTCAATTTCTCACAAAAAACACACCCTTTACTGTCTTGGTTCTCTTCAGAGCTGACTACCAGCATCTTTGCCCTAACACTTCTAGTCTTTGGCGTCTTCACCTTGTCACCATCACTAGACTTCAGAGCATGAAGAGAAGTCACTGGATTACAAGCTATCTTAGCTTCCTTTGTAATAAACTCAACAAACTGACTGAAGCTAGGGAATGTCTTGGTTGCTTCTTCTATCTCGATGGCCTTGCTGTTCCATCTAGCTGTTAACCAATCAGGTAGTTTGGTGAGCAATCTCTGGTTTTCACCACAGTCGTTTAGGATGTCAAGACTCTTAATGTGAGACATTGCTGCTTGACAGCCTCGAAGGAAGTCTGAGAATTCTCTTAGTTCAATGCAGTCCTTAGGACCTATCTTTGGCCATGCGGTTAGCTTATCCCTGAAGGCTTTAGCACACACAAAGGAACTTCCATACCTTTCTTCCAGGATGTCCCATGCTGCGTGATAAGCTGCATCTGTACCCAACAGAAAGTAACTCTCAATGGCTTTCTTTGCAGGACCACCGACGTATTTGCGGAGGTAATATACTTTCTCATTCACTGGAATGTTCTTCCTGTCCTGAAAGGACATTTTCCAGTCCTTGTACTTTAATGGGTCTCCAAAGAAAACAGAAGGCTCCGGTACAGGTAGACGGCTTGCACTAATAGAATCTGCTATTGCCTTGGCAAGAGCTGTAGAGATATCCTCTTGATGTATGTTGGTAGCAGGTTGCCCTCTTGTGGCAGATTGTGATACTGACTCGTGGTACACTGGAAGACGTCTTAGGTTAGGCGCAGATTTCTCCTGCATAGGCTTGCATCCATGAAGTAACTCTGATATATCTTCGTCTGAGCTCAATTCTTGCTCACAGACTTGCAGTCGTGCCTTTGCTGCATTCATCTTCTTAACCGTCTCTAAACACTCTATCTGTCTGTGTTTCTCTTCTAATGCATTTTTTCTTGCAGCATTTTCCGCTTCTTGCACTGCAAGTCTCTGTCTGTTCTCAGCTTCAAGGGTTTCAAGCTCCTGTTTCTCACATTCCATTTCTTGTAAGACCTTTAAAGTGGCTTGAGTTGCAGCCAGCTCAGCTGCAGCTTCTTGTGTCCTTGTGGAGGACACGCTTGAATGTCTTGATCCTTTGCTTGATCTGGACTTCTGGGATGCTGCTGATGAGAACACTGAACCAGTCTCAATCAAGTATACCTTTTCCTTAAGAAGATCTTGCCCTTTGTCTTTCTCTTCAAGGCGATTCTCAGCATGTCCCAAAATCTGTCTGGAGACAGCATCACAAGTGTCTACTCGACGGCGAGTCTCTCCATCAGGGACAATACACTGGCGTAAGTTGTCATAAGCTTGTTTTACATCTGTTGGCGTGCAGCTGATTTTAGTCATGAGGTCTTGTAGGCTCTCACTGGAGGGATGACCATCTAATATTTTCTTAGCTTCTTTAGCAAAGGGTTTCCATCTGCTGTAAGCGATAGTGAAGCGATGCTGAAGCCCTTTAGATTTGCCATCCTGTAGTTCTTGACCCTTTTCTGTAAACCGTCGGGTTCTCTGGCTTCTTCGTAGTCCCTCTGCACCAGCCTGGGTCCCTGAGCTTACCTCAATATCCTCTGTTGGGTTTGTGTCTAAAGGCTCATTTGTTTTAGACTGCTGTGGAATTTCAACATCTTCACAGTATCTGTCTAAGCCCTCCTTATTAGCTTCTGCGTCGAACTCAGCCATGTTCAATAATATTTACATGGACCTTACATGCCTTAGTTTAGTGTGTGAAGTTACTTAAAACAAAAGGTAGCTAAATTTGTTTCATTGACTATCTCACAGCTTAAATGTTACTAATGACCCCCTGGGTTCAACTGCAGTAACACTACTTGCCATTAACTTGTCTTATCGGCTTGTAGTTTAGCCAACTATGTTGTTGTTTATTTCTTAGAATGGCTTAAGGTGTCACAAACAGCCGTTCACAATACAAACACACTGATTTTCACTCAAATGAGAAGAACAACCCTTCTATTTAACACTTAGCAAATTATATCAACTGTGATTTATGTATATCCTCCCAAATGTCTTTACACTTCGTAATTGCTAATTATTACTGTGAAATCAACAATGACTTAACTTACAAACATGTACAAACACCAGAACCCTATTAGCACTTTTGAAGTCCCCTTAAAGCAGTTGGCGAGGTTACTCCACCTTAACATTTAACTTATTTTAAATGTGTTACTTCTTGTAGGCTTAACCCTGCGATGCTCCAGAACTCCCTTTGCCACTTGTTTGAGCTATGGTGTATGCACAGTCTTATCTGATAGAAGCTAGAGTTCGATGAAACTCGTGAGAAACTTGCTTGCAGCTGCGTCGACGACGGCACATATCATCATGTCATCACCTCATGTCCAGCAGGTCGAGTTCTCACTGTAGCTCCCCTCCAGTTTAAATCACGAACACAAGGCGTTCCTTTGGTTACAGGCATTTATTCCAACATTCACATCGTCAAGCACGCTGTGAGAACTAGACAAAATAAAATACACAAATCATAAAATGAGTCAAATAAAATACAAAGCATTCTCATAGAGAATAATCATTAAATAAATCTTTCACAAACACAAAATAGCTTACAAACCCATCCCTTTGCAGGCTAGAAGCTGTTAAGCTTGCAGATAATTAGCTTACTTCAGATGATGCTATCACGTTATTGTCACGTGAAACTCTGCTAATATATTAGCTGTAGTTAGCCTATCCACCAATATAAACACAACGTAAAACTATACAAAGAACCCTGCATACCTCGTTGGCCGCATTAACTCAAGGGGAGTAAAAAGGAACCGTCCACCTTGATCTTCTTACTTAATAAAATCACTACACATCTCTAAACAGCAACGGAGCTACATCAGCCATCATCCTCCGTCGGATCGGTCTGGCGTTCTCCCTCTAATGCTAATAGAATGCCACTAATAATGACCCGACCCCAATGTGACACAAGAATATTAGTTCCGCTATAATATGCGTTACATGTTTCTTAATTATATTCAACTTACCAAATAAAAATGTGGTTTTTAAACAGAAATTATTCTTACATTAATTGACATTATGAACTGAACTTAAACTGTACAACCAGATGATGACAGCTACAAGCACTTTAACAGCAATCACGAAAATGCACAAAGTGCTGTACAGAGATTAAAATAAAAAACAAAGCAAACATCAATTTACAGGTTATCACATACATATAATGTATACCGTTAAAACACTAACAAATGAGTTCCTCCAAGTGTCATCCTCAAAGGTCAAAAGTCAGATGGAAGAGATGGGTTTTAAGTTTTAAAATCAGACAGTGAGGAAGCCTGTCTAATGGTAAGAGGAAGGGCATTCCACAATTTCGGAACTGCCACCGCAAAAGCACAGTCCCCTTTAAGTTTGCGACGAGTTTTAGGCACTCTCAGGAGAAGTTTGTCAACTGACCTGAGGTGTATAAGGATGAAGCAGCTCAGATAAATTAGGGGGGCAAGGCCATTCAAGGATTTAAAAGTCAGTAAAAGAATTTTAAAATCGATCCTAAATTGAATGGGTAGCCAATGGAGTGAGCGTAGAACTGGGGAGATGTGTTCATATTTACGTGTTCCCATTAGAAGACGAGCTGCAGCGTTTTGCACCATCTGGAGACGGGCGAGAGATGATCCATTCATCCCAACGAAAATTGCATTGCAGTAATCTAGTCTAGTAGTCACAAAGGCGTGTATAACGGTCTCAAAATTAGGCTTAGAAAGAATCGGTTTCAGCTTAGCCAGCTGTCTTAATTGAAAGAAACTAGATTTAACCACTAACCTATGGGATTAATATCCTGCCTTGATTCAAAACTGAAAATAAAGTTCTGAAAGGTTGATACTAAGTGTTTGAAAACTCAAAATCTTAAAAGTTTTGCAAGATTGAGATTGTGTGTAGCTTTAGCTCAGATTTCTCATATGGCAACGTTACAGGAATGCATTCAGTTTAACATTAGCTCGGCCCTCATAGCTCAGCTCACTACAGCTCTGTACTGAACAACAAAGAATGATGGCCCGGCGGCCAAACAAGTTGCACAAAGCATTTCATTTCACAACAAAGAACATGGTCAAAACTCACATACACTTTCATCACTAACGTTAAGTTAAGAGGGAAGACAGGAGAGTTTCTATGGAGCAACTTACTGGGCGATAATTATTTCAGTGGCAAAATTTTGGAGGTAAATTTTTTTCTGGGACTCTTAATAACTTCTCTGCATCAGGGCTGTGTGTATAGTCTATTATAGTATGTCACAAGGCCTCACATGGCAGGCACCATTATGTAGTGGACCTAAATTTATTAGTTATGCATTTTAATAAATTTATGAGAATTGATACCCAATTATGAATTATTATTCATAAAATCAGAATTTCCTCGTAAAGGGCACCACCGGAGTTGTTATAATCCTAGAGTCTCCGGACTTCTAGGTAGTTTTGAATAATTATACAATTATTACTAGTGATCAGTTAGTTAATAATCGCTCAATTATCTTAAATCAGTCAGTCAGTCTCATATCTAAAGGGTCAATTCTCTTGGCAGGAACTATAAATAGGCAACACACAGCTCTTGATTATATTACAGTGAATTTATTCTCTAACTAAGGTGATAAAAAGATGGTTGGATACAGGGAACATAAACATTTGCTGAACAATGAGCCTGGAGGTTCGATTGTGGGAAGCATTTGACTCATACGGCATAGAAGAGCTAATGAAAGTAAACTAATGCTATAGTTTAGGAGTTAAAATGGACATCTGATCACAGGACGTGTGTTAAGTCTTACTGCTTGTCGACAGCCTGCTTTTGGCCTGTTGCACGGGTCCCACGCTAGCTGCCGATCCTGGCTTTTTGCTAGGGATTCTCCGGGGTTCTCCATGTCTGATTGAAAACGCCTCCTCCGTCTGGCAATTCGGCGGTTTGCAGGTTTCCTTTGTTGCAGTTGGCGAGACCACGTGGCTTGGTCTGACCTCGGTGAAGTTGGCTTGACGAAAAAGGCTTAAAATGGAACTTGGTCGTTCCTGAATTAGTCCAGTGTAACTTAACGGACTCATAACTTTAACAAACAAAAGAAATAAAGAAAATAAAACAAACTGAAGGCAGATCGATGTCGCGGCACTTCAGGTGTGTAGCTTCAGGCGAACAAAGGCCTGTTTGTTTCGCTGGCCGAGTCTGGGCGTGTTGCCTGGCGAGGCACGCCACGCGCGTGCCGAAGCATCCAGAGGGCAGAGTGGAAGAGCCAACAGCGAAGCGAAGAGAGCGGGGAAGAGCAAGAGAGAGGTCGCGTGTCGCTCTTTTGTTGCTGGGGCGTGGTTCCCCAGGGGCGTCTCAGGTTTCCCAGGGACTGCCTTTCTAAACTTAATGTCTAAAGAAAAGAAATCTATTTGCACGTATTATAATCACATATTTTCCACAATCGAACCTCAATGGTTGAACGGTTGTACTGTTCTAAGCATTTGGTAACTGGAAACAATTGTCACATTAGTCAGGATTTTTATACATTTAACCGCATTTCCGATGAGGGCATGTAATACTTATTTCGTCCACTTGGGGGAGCTCAGGTTACATGAGGAAAGCTTGGATTAAATCAAAGATCGTCTCTCCTTAGGAACCGGGGAATATTGTTGATTCATCCTTAAATTCAAGCTGGCAATTAAGACTATAGTAAAACATTTCTTTGTCATCATTTCTAAAGGGATTTTGTAAGAAAGTATTATGAACAAGCATTGATTACATTAGATGAAGGAGTGTAGTGCTGAAAATAAAAACACTGCACAAGTAACTTCTTTTCAGCACTAATATCAACAACAGATAGCAACAACAGTTAACATAACTGCTCAAATAGAGGCAAACGTATTCAGGCAACTAAAGATTTAACTAAATTTAATTAGATGCTTTGAGTCTTTTGGAGACTGCAGTCCTTTGTCATCCAAAGTTCAGTGTCTGGAACATGTCACACTTAGGTGAGACAAGGAGTATCCTTTTGATGTGGTAATAAAACAAAGAATAAGGTCAGTTGCCACGGAAACGTGTGTGGGGGGCCAGTTTTGATAGGCTGTTCAGGGAGATGCCAATGGCTGCTCGTGTTCCTTTGTCAGTTTAACAGTCAGGCCCCGCGTTATCAGCTTCGGAATCAAAATGGTGCCAGTTTTATGGTCGGGCTAGCACTTAGAGAAAGCAACTTTGACCCCTCCCCATCTTCTCTGGGGAGGAAAGGAATTTAGGGTAGCTCCACATTCATTCAATATAAAATGCACAAATCCACATCGTTGTTCACTACATCATTCAGCTCTGCTCTGAAACTCTGAAACTCAGACTGAGCGAAAAAATGAAGCTTCGCAACTTCGCAACTTAAAAAAAAAGACCTGGAGGCAGGGCCTTCTGCTCTTGGCCAATGCTTGGCTGTCTGCTGAAGTACAGTCCAATCACAAGTCATATTTACTGCATAGATGGATTGACAGACTGCTCCGCCAATGACAGACGCGCACAGGATACGTGTTCAGGAAGCACGGCTCCCTGGACGGGCTGGCTGTCTCCGTCCAAGCGGTGCATGGATGTGGAAAAGAAATCTGCAACGGTAGAAGCTCAGGCCGGTTTGTTCATCAGCGCGATGTCACCCGTGGCGTTGTGTCGGGAGATGCAGTAACTGAACCAGCGGTGAGTAAGAAATAGTATAAATAACATGTCATTTGTTAAGCTATGAGGAGAGGAAAAATCCGCTAGCTTTAGGCTAATTTATGCTGTGTAAAATGCAGGCTTAATTTACAGTAAACTATCAATGGAGACTATCAACCAGACAAGTCTCGACAGTTAATAAGCCAAAATATATGCTTTTGTTAAATGTGATTATTCTATTAAACCACGTTTTATGTGTGGTAGTGGAGTCATTTTAAAGTTGACTTTACTGTACTTAACCAGTAACAACTATTTGTGTTGTTGTTTTTTCTTTTATGGCCTAAAGCACTGAAGACGAGGCAGCATGGTGTGGTCATCACTCACAGGAGAACGAAAAGAAGAACACATATATATTTGTGGACAGCTTCATCCTGGAGTTCATTGTTGTTGTCTACAATGAATGAACAATGATCATGAACAGATGGGTTGCCATTCATCATTTCACCCTCAAAGACACCTTTGGATGTAAAGGCAACTACTTTAGCATTTATTGAAAACTAAACTGACTCACAATCATCTGATTCAGCTGTCAAATGTTTTTAGGTGCAGCAAACCCAAACTAAAGAACGATGGCACTGTGCAATGAATAAAACTATTTACATTTCAACAAATACAACCGTTTGATTCTGTTCTCGCCTTTTGGTTTGCAATATGCAAGTATTAAACTTAAAAGGCTGGGTACCTACAAGCCTAGGTGTCATTTACACTCGGGATGCTGGGGACATGTCCCCATCACATTTTGAAATCATTTTGAAAGCATTTGTTAAAAACGTTCTGAAAAGTAGCACCAAGAAATGTTAACTAACAAATGAAATGCTTTCAGAAAGGTTTATTTGCACAATAAGAAAACATGCAATGCAATATAGTTTTCCCCTCATAAAAACAGACATTTCCACCGTAAATTGGAGCAGAAAATCCAGATTGCAGGAAATTACGTGTTTAATGCTTAAAATATTCTGGGGGAGTACCCAGACCTCCAGCACATATATTTCACCATCATAGTTTCGTCTAAATAGTATAATAATGTATCATCACGCCCCTAATCTGAGACTTTATGTCCCCACTTTACAACACAAAGTGATGCCCTTGTTTACTAGTTACAGTGCTAGTAATAGAGCTTAACAGTTTACAAGAAAGAATGACCTCCTTTAGCACCTATTAATTCATTAAGGTGTTTTCTCAGTTGTGATGTGCTACCAAAATAATATACTAATGGACTGAATTCAATAAAAACAAATGATTTGGTCGTCCCCTTCAGAAGGCCAGCCACATTCGTATTACACATTTCTTCTTCCTTATTGCATGATTTAATATAATACAAGTCTATTATCATCCTGCACTGCAACAGCTCTTTAGGCAGGCTGGAGTAGAAAACAAACTTACCTTTCTCAAGTTATACAGTAATGTAATAATGTGAAATGTACTGTATATGAAGGTGGATCAAACACAGCTAACCTTGAATGTAAACGGGGTACAGAGGAGTCTAGTATTTATTTTCATTCCTAACACACAATAGATGAAGCAATGCAGACTGTTTAAAAAAAAAATCTTGCATGTACTCCACATGTTATTCTGTAGCTACAGTAATATTATGGGCTGTATTAAAAGTATCCACTGTTCTCCCATGCTCTAATAATAATAATAATATAATAATAATCTTTATTTGTAGAGCACTTTTCAAAAACAAGTTACAAAGTGCTTTAACAAGTGTAAAGACAATAATACCCAAAAGACAATAATACAAAAACAATACAAGATAAAAGCATGAAAACATTGAAAAGACTAAAATACACGATAATAACACAGTAACAACGAACTATGTGCAGTTCTCCCATGCTTCCTCTGTATTTACACATAAACAACAAGACGTGTGGTGGATTAAAGTTATTTTTTCTGTTGCTCTCCTCCTCCTTCTTTTCGTCCTCCTGTGAGTGATGACCACACCATGCTGCCTCGTCTTCAGTGCTTTAGGCCATAAAAGAAAAAACAACAACACAAATAGTTGTTACTGGGTTAAGTACAGTAAAGTCAACTTTAAAATGACTCCACTACCACACATAAAATGTGGTTTAGTAGAATAATCACATTTAACAAAAGCATATATTTTATTGACTAGTTGTCAGCCCTGTTAAAATGACAGTTAACGTGAATTACAGATGCACCTAGCTAAGCAAGCTAACTAGCTCCACAAACGGCCGTTAGCTCCAGTTTTTGCACTTCCTGGTAGCAAAAACTCAAGACGGCGGCACCCTATTGGCCAAATTCGAGGCTTCAAAACGGCAGTCCACAAACCAGCGGGTGACGTCATGATGACTACGTCCACTTCTTTTATACAGTCTATGCTCCCAGACTGAGCAATTCAGAAAATCTGCTCTGTATCTGATTTGGACCACATATGAAAGTGGCCCAAATCCGAATAGGTAAATTGGGCTGTTCACACTGTAAAAAAATCAGAATTGGGTCACTTTTTCCTGCAGTCTTAACGCAGGCTTAGGTTTTATAAGCAGAATGAGTAGGATGTTCCTGTGTCACAATCCAACCCATATGCAAAGAATGTGACTTCTACAAAACATCTGAGCAGCTAATTGGTACTTTACTTAGGCAAATGTTAGGGAAACTTTTCAAGTCCTAGACTACCTCCATGGGAGGCTAACAACAGAGAAAGGTACCAAGTCAGTGTGCACCAAAATTGGTGCTTGTATGACTGCTTGTGAAACATTCTACCTTTAAAAAAAACAAGACTATACGTCTACAGCCATGCATGATTTCAGTAAAATACAGATTTTTCATTTTTTTGTTATATTGTTTTTCAGTTTTCACGTAATCATCTTAACTATGTATGTATGTTTTGCGGCAAAGTCAGGCAATGTAATTGAAACAAAGGTCTACTCATGTCAGTGGTTAGTAAATAACAGAAACAAGTAGTAATGGTGGGGTCCAGACCCATGGGGCAAATTTGACAGTCAAATAACTGTACTATAGACATGTGCTACATAGAACAATACAATGATAGACCTGCAGCTGCAGATAAAATGGTGTCTGACATTTTGCCATTTATAATATTGTCAATTTTCCCTGGTGGTGGTGTTATTCAGTGTGACCAAATGTGGTCTGACAGACTTCGAGGGCCAGAAGGACTTCTGTTGTCTCAGTAAGGCCTGTAGGGGGGTGACCTCTTACACGTGTCTAGTCTTTCTGCAGTGAGCTGATCACAAACTGCCTAACTTATTACAAGTTTGGAGAAATGGAGCCTTTCAGGTTTGGATGTTTCAACATTCAGGTATTTCTGTTGGTCGTTGAGACCTTTAACATTTTATCTATCTTGAAATCCAGACTTCAAAAGGAAAACAAAACCTTCTATGGAGGACTTGCAATTACACCAATCTGAAATTAAATATATGACAAAGGAGGCCCAACTGGTTCATATAAAATAATTAAGCTACATAGCAAAGACAAGAGCCATTTTACTTTGCACTTCAACATGGTTAATGCTATTATGGGGGAGTAGCTTTATCACAGATCCCATAACACCACAGGGAGTGTTTCTATGTTTTAATCAGGTGCTAAGTGGCTACAGCTCAACAGTGCATGGCTGTACCTGAAAAGAGCCTTGGCTGCTGTCTAATGAGGAATCACATTTAGCTCTGCCTCCGAGTATGAATATCAAACACAACTCAAAGAATCTCTCTCGCTCTCTTTCTTCTTCTTCTTCTGCATCTCGTCACCCCTTCCTTGTTCAAGCCTGAAGCTTTTCATTTCTGATGATGGTACTATGAGAAGATAGACAGGGATGGAGCCTGGAAAAACTTGTGTGTACTGTTAAGTGTGTGTGTGTCTTCAACAACATCTTCGCTCATCATGTAAATGTTCTGATTAGCTAAAACATGTTTGCTGTTGTTTTGACAGTTGGAAAATGAGAGTAGCAACCAAACAATTACACCATGCTTGTGTTGGAGAAATGAAATTAGATTGGTGTTAAAAAGTTTTTTTCCCCCTCAGCAAGTACAGTACATCTAGCTTCTTTAATTAATCATCATTAATCATGGATCTCAACATAGCCCATTTACAATCTATACTTGTGTCAGTGTCCACATTAGAAATGATGAACTGGGGAACATCTTGGAAAGTAAGGATGTTAGGGAATCAGTTTGAATTCAGTTTAGTGTCATGATGCAAATAGAATTTAAGTAGACAGTATGAATGTTAATTTAATGTTAAGCAAGTCTGAATGTTGGATTAGAATAGATTCTTATTTCAATGAATTTAAGGATAAGGATGGGTTGAAGATAAATCATACAAGAAAATCCAAAACTGAAATAAAAAAAAAAGGTATCAAATATAATATATGTATATATTAAAAGGTAGATTATGGAACAGAATGCTTGTATTAATACACCACTTGTAGCTTTTACATAATACAGTACAAATTAAAATAGGATTTACTCCCAGGACTGTATTACTAAAATATCCTCCTTCTTGTCACAATAACTGGGTTATTTTCTCCAATGATGTCTCCATTTCATAGCCTTGTTTTTTTTTTTTAAACATGTGTTGCAACAGATAATTGTGCAGATTCTGGATAACCTTTGCTAAACAGCAATGTGTTCAGTAATGATGATGTCGACACAATAACCTCTGCTGATATGCAGGCCAGATGGCCAGCCAAGTTGCCCTTTCAGAACCCTGCTATGCTCAGTGAGGGATGGTGACAGCCTGTGTGTGTGCGTGTGTGTGTGTGTGTATTTGCATATCTACAGTGGCACAATGCAGTGCCACATCACTATCTAAAGGATAAGACTGGTGTTATTCTTTATTTTCATTTTTGTCAACAAATCCTATGAAAAGGCCAACAATGCGTTTGTAGCACTGCAGCCCGAAGCCCATTCATTACTTTAACACATAATTAGCTTTTACTTTTTTTCAAATTCTAGGTAATTTCACAAAACATCTGGGCACGGCACATTTTAGCAAACTTATCTCAAACAATATTCAATTGTGCATTTGTTGGGGACTATTTTTTAGCTGTAGATTAAATGAATAAAAACACAGAAGCACTCTGGGAAAAAGTCTTATTCGCTTTCCTTTCTTGGCTGTAAGTCTCTGCTGGGTGCCTGGCGTCCTTGTGGTCATGACAAGAATCCAGGAAGTCACTGAGCCAATTGTCCCACACAGTCACTGTAACACTTAGGTTTTTGTACATATTAAACAAATGATATATAATTGTTTAATTATTGATCTTTAGGAGGTGCTAGCTGGCAGATTATTTTACTGTTGGACAGAGCCAGGCTAGCTGTTTTCCCCCTGTTTCCAGCCTTTATGCTAAGCCAAGCTAACCATGTGACTGTTGAGAGAGTGGTATTAATATTATCTACCTCTTGGCAAGAGTGAATCTGCTTGTTTAAGAAAACGAATGTGAATTATTCTTTTACGGCTTTATTTAGGCAGACAGCATCAGTACAATGCATTGCAAAAACGTATGGGCATGGTGCTTCGTTGGTCAAATGCACGCAATTGTTGCAATGAAATGAGTTTTGTCTCATAGTATTATAAACCTCTATGCAATGTGTTAGCATCTGATATGCCTTTAAACTAATGGATCTGTTACCCAAACTGGACTTTATTTTATATGTCTCACCTCCATCCTCCCCCCACCAACACCACCGACGCAGCAGTTTGCAGTTTTTAAACACATGGTTGTTTTTTAGTCCAATAATACACATTAGTGTACGAGGACTGTGTATGTAAGATTGACGCACAATAAACTACATTGTTCATTGTGATGAAAGTGTGGCTCATTGATGTGTTTTTAATAGTTTTTGGACAAAAGTGGAGCTTTGAAGCGCAGAGGAATAAGCTGAAGTATATGAGGCTTTTGGTGACACAGACAGTACTTACTAGAAGGTTCAATTCATCATTGGTTTTGGTCTTTTCGGTGGATTTGTGGCCAGACTCATCCTTTAACAGTGTCATGGTTATGATTTCTCTTTTGGGTTTTAATTTGGATTTAATGGAATTATCCTTTTCATTTATAAAGACAGACAAAAATGGAGAGAGCAAGAAATCCTCAATTTCTGTGGGATTCAGAGGAAATATCCGTGCTGTGTGAGCAGGTGAGTAGAGCTCTGGAAAGCTCACTGGGTTCTTAACTTGTCAGAGTAATCCAGGTCCAACCCTAAGGGGGAGCTGGCTACAGGCATTTTCCCTGCAATTTGTTATAAGAGTGAGTTTACATTTTGATTTAATAAGGCCCATAGGCATGGCCCCAAACAAGAATCAATCATCAGGCTGAAGCAAACGAGGCTCTGGCCAGCGGAGAACAAGTTGAGTGGCTGGGATCGGTACAGCCAGAACTTACTCACTCACTCACTCTCTTCTCTCCCTTTTCCCTTCGCTCTTTCTTCTTTTACACACACACGTACACGCACACACACACAGCTAAAGTGAGGTACAATTGTGCCAGTCCTTAAAAGAGACGGTTTTCATCTAACCAAGAATCAAAGGCTTTGTCTACACATGACTGTTCGAGGCACATGAAGGTAGGCGGTTCACTTTAATAAAATATGGCCTGCTTGCGAATGGAACGAATGCAAATGTATTTAAACCACTGAATGAAATGCTGCCCGGAGACTTCAGAACCTGCAGGGCCATACATCTCTGTGTTCCATTTCTCATTACTGTCTAATACCTGGATGCCTTGATATGGCCCCAAAGCCTCCATGATGGAACATTCATAATTGATTCGGATTTGAGTCCCTCATTACCAACAAGTGACTCTGTCCTGGTGTGTGCAAATCCTTTGGAGTGTGCGTTTTAGCTTTCACTTTCACTATCGTCTGTCTGTGCGTGTCTCTCTCCCTGAACACACGGGAGGCAAGGAAAGAGAGTATGTGAAAGTGAGGAAATCCTTTGGAGTGTGAATTGTAGTTTCTTTCTATCCTCCGCCCTGTCTCATTTCCTTTGTTGCACAAGCGCACACACACACACAAGCACACACACACATGCACACACACGTGCACACACACACATGCACCTGTCTTACTACTCTGTTCTTTTTGTGCATGTCTTTTTTTCTGCCTCTCACACAAAACAGAAGCAGCAGGGTGGTCTGTTTTGCAGATGGAGGCAAAACGGTAATGATATCAAAACTGCTAGGGTGACATTTACAGAGGCAAGGTATTTGCACTGTTACAACAAAAATACAACAAATAATCAGCAGCCAAAAAAGGTACTAAAGGTACAGTAAATAATGTTTTCCGAATAATTTTCCCTCTTTGAGGGCGTAATGATCAAGGCACAACACTTCCCCCAGAGTGGTCCATCATGAAAATAAGTTGTTATCATTCCTTCAGCAGGTGAAGGGGCCATGGACTGGTGCGCTCAACACTGAAAACACTACACCCATGCGATGAGATAATAAGCTTAGTGGCCCTGACCTTGTCTAATGGCACCTGCGTCATATTTACCAAATGGTATTTGGAGCAATCACCGCCGTTGTGGCGAGATGGATAGATTGACAACAAAGCAATCAGATCCACAAGGGTGTGCGCTCCCACAGAGTCTTATCCCGACTACAACCTGTTCATAATGCAGGGCAAACAAGAAGGATTTCATCACTGACACACTGAGCTCACCCTCTCCTCTATCAGGGCAAGGGCACCATCAGTGCTTTGTTCTACACTCTGATTTCAGAGTCAGAGAGTGAATCTTTAAACAACAGGTTGAACCCTCTCCACCCTTTTCTCTTACCTCGTCCTCCTCCCCTTCCTTGCTTTTGTTAAATGCATGAATGCCTGAATGTGAATGAAGTCTTTGGGCAACATTTTCATCTCCATCTCTGATGTTTCCCCCTCCCACTCCAGAGTGCTGTGACAGGAGCGGCGGGGGGGGGGGGGTGTGTGGGGGAAGGGGAACCCATCAAAATTCAGCAGGAATCGTCCAGGACAGTCTCTCATGGACCGCCCTCCATGGAGGACGGCTCCTGGTCTTGTCAGCTGCAAGACACTGCAGGGATAAATACCTGGGTGACAAATAAATGTGTTGTAAAAGGGGCATTAATCGCCAGCTTTGTGAGACGTGTGTCCTTATGACAAAGGAGGGAGACATTTGTCAGTCTGTTCCACAGATGGCCCCACAGAGCCTTGATAAATCACCTCCACCTTGCTTTAACTGGCCGCACCACCACAGCCGCTCAATCTGCAGCAGCCTGGCACCCAGTCTATGAGTAGAAAAACAAGTTCACCCAGCTGCTTTTATCTTAAAGCAATAGTTTGACATTTGGGAAAATACATCAAGTTTCCTGCCATGAATTAAATTAGGATATTGACATCAAGACAAGACTCTACAAGCCAAAAACTAACTAGAAAGATTTAGAGTAGATTTATTAAATTTTAAAGATGGGGTCATGCTAGCTGCTTCCAGTCCTTATGATAAGCTAAGCTAATAGCCTCCTTTACTGTAGCTTCATATTTAGCGTACAGACAGTTTGGCAAGAAAGTCAATAAGTGTATTTCCCAAAACGCAGAAGTCTTATTTTCAATATTTTTGGTTACTTTGAGTGCACCCAAAAAACACATGCAACTTTGTTTAAAGTGGCTATAATCGATATTTTTCTAATAATGTATCAAATGACAAAGTTGAAAACAATGTGACAATTGTCTAAAGCCTTCATTATTAAACTTTCTCACAACTTTACTCTTCTGGTTCACTCTCACCGCTCTCATAATGTCCTTTTCAGCAGCGGCCAAAAAAGTGAAGCTCTGATAAATCCACTGTACGATATCTGCTTAGCACCAGAAGGCAGAAGGCCACAATTTACCGACTTGCTGGTGATCACAATGGAGCATTTAGAAGCTAAAGAGCCAGATATTTCCCTCAGACTAGTTAGAGCAGGAAAAAATGTGTGTAGTGAAAGTAATATAGTAACGTAACATACCTAGTTACTTTTATCACCTATAGTTATACGCAGTGTTGGGCAGTAATGCGTTACTGTAATAATATTACTTTTCCAAGTAACTAAGTAGTGTAACTAATTACTTTTCTAAAACAGTAATATTATTACTAGTTACTAATGCAAGTAGCGCTGCGTTACTCGTTACTGAACGCACCATCCTTGACGTGAATCCACGACTGTGCGGCAGCTCAGCAGTACCAGACTTTGTTGTTCATGTCCGCTGATAGCCAAACACTAAAGGAAGAAAGGAGAGGAGGGAGAGAGGCGTTCTTTCCACAGCTGTAAGTAACTACTGCCATTATTGTGTCACAGTCTGATGCAAAGAACATTGTCATCTAGTGTAGGCTAAAGCAGCAAAAAGCTTTCAACTGCGAACATTTCTACATCTGATTTATTGAAAAATCTGCTGAAGCAGCACAGCAACGTGAAACTTACAGAAAGAAACTCCGGCAGCTTCTGTCACTGATGCTTGGACACGTCGGGAGAGAGTGGCTTTAACGTAGCATTTTGTAACTGCTGAATAGTGCTCTTATAAATAGGCTACATGTGCAGAAAACAGCTGTTTAAAAGTTGGGATTTACTTGCTTTATTTTTTTATTTCAGCCGCTGGTGTTAAGAAACGTTAGGCCTATATGCTTTGTAAAACCCATAGGCTACTGTTGCTGCTGGAATGACTATGATATTAGCTAAAAAGTCGAGAGAGACTGCTTTGTTTGGGCGTGAAGGGGGGTGGTAGTGAAAGCAGTGTTTTCCATAATTAGCCTATAATTTGGATAATTATCAAAGTTTTTACTGGGCATGTTTAAAATCATATTTGATTGAGGAGCTGTATTGAGAAGCATATATTCCTGCAGCACCTCCCCCCCGTTGTCATTCTGTGGGAAACACTGGAAACTAATATAGTAACGTAATGAGTAACGTAACTAGTTACTTTTATCACCCAGTAATATGTAAAGTAATAATATTACTTTTTTTAAGGAGTGATAAGTAACTGGTAATATATTAAAATTTCTGAGTAACTTGCCCAACACTGGTAATAAGTACAGTAATATTATAACTTTTTTAAGGAGTAACTGTATGTGTTTCTTGCCCTGTCAGACTTCTGTTTTAGCAATGTGGACACGTTCCCAGAACTCAGCCAATGACTTGGTGTGTGCAGTGTTATTATTACAGACTACAGGGATGGCCAAAACTACACATTAAGCTTTAATGACATTTAGGAAATATTGTCTATTATTCATATCCAGTTCCTTGGCAAGTGTTTTGACCCTAATAACTAATTAAGCTTTAAATGGCTACCCAATGGTTTGCCTGTGTGCGAACGCTTTATGTTTGACTAAAGCGAGTGTTGTTTTAAACCTGAGAATATGACATGATGTTCTGACCTCCTGCAACATGGCTCCAACAGGAATCTGAGCAAGCCTGTCGTTGTCTTCTCAGGTCACAACTTGTGAGTCACAAGCACTATTTTCCACAACAGTATGACTCACGGCCTGACATAACTCCACCTGATGTTTTTTTGTGGTGCGAGACATTTCGGTGATAGACCCGGGAAGTGAACCGCACTCACACATACAGAGCAGAATGACCCTGGCTCCCTTAATTGGTCATGCAGATCACAGTGGATGTGATTAATCACTGACCAATTAGCCAGTGGCACCTGTGCCAACACTGGAGGAGGCTGGGAGTGCGGGCAACTCAAGTGAAAGTCAGAACCACTCTGCTACTTCCCTCAAACTGTTTTAATGACTTTCCCACTTCATGTTTTATTTTTATGTCTTCAGTGCTCAGCGTATACTGCAAAGGACTCCCTGCGAGCGAAAACAATCAATTATGCATGCCATTAAATATGTATATCTGTGCCTTTGTTTATTCGATTGGAGTACACTGATATTTCTTTTTCTCCTCCCATTGATTTCCTTACTTGCAACTGACGCTGTCGAGCTCGGACAATGTTGACGAGCCTGAACATGACCCACAAATGACTTCCTGTGTGACATCACTGCAAATCTCCTTTTCGCCTGCCAGCCAATCAATACTGTCTGCCTCCTCCTACCAAGCCTACAGAAACACTTGCTCTGGCACCTCAGAGTATCTAAATCCTTTTACAGTGAAGCCTTCTGGCCGTCTCACAGCTGACTGATGATCCTGTATTACACGTTGAACTGACACAGAGAACAGGCACTTGGTGGAAATCCTCCACCCTGAGAGAGAGAGAGAGAGAGAGAGAGTGAGTAGGAGAGAGGGAAAGAGGGAGAGTCTAAATGCTGGCTTGGGACGGACGCCTAGTCTACTCATGACTCAAAGACATGTGTCGGGACTGGAGGTTGGAGGGATTAGAGTGCATAATAGATTTCAGAGCACGGGAGCACTGATGCAGCCCCAATTCAAACACTGCCTGGGGCCTGTAAGCTTCCCTCACCAAAGATTGCAGGAGAAATAATGGTAAGTTCTTTTTTGCTGGTGGGGAGGCACTAATAGCCTCTTAAGAAAATCCCAGACTAGTGTCAGACAGCCCAAGCTTCGTTTCAGTGGCAAAGCTGCACTGAAACATTCAAAGGGCTCTCCTCGACCATTGCGGCCTCGCCAGCGCCTCATTTTTCAGATCCCCTAGAGTTGCCTCTCAAAGATGACGCCAGAGAACCTCAAGTGTTTCTCTTGAGGATTAAACAAAAAAGACATCTGTTCTGAGGTTGTATCTAAATGAAAAGTAAAGTCATAGATAAGATACCTACTTTTTAATGATGCAAATTAATTGACCCAATGTTGTTGTTGCTCTTGCTGTTTAAAAGACCTTTTGTTTATCTCAGTGTTGAGGGTCTGTGGTGTGTTAATGTGATCTGAGCAGAAAGATTAGGCCCTGACCACTGACCCTAAACACCGCCAAGCCACATGGAGACAGATATGGCTATTAAAGTAGCATAATGGAGGGAGAAAAGTGACACCAATTAGATTAAATGTGCTAGATATTCACCAGGCCTTTTCCCTTGTAATTTCTTTTGGCAGAGAACCAGAGAGCAACTCAGACTGGATAACAGAAGATAATGATCTCATTACAGTACACACTTCTTCTAGTCCATGTAGAACCTGAGAGAGGAGGGGTGCATCTGCCATGACACACAAACACACACATTTTGGTCAAACAATACACTCAGCTGAAGTCCTCCTCTACAGCCTGTGTGATATCTGAGTGAATATTTAATCCAAGGCCAGACTGTCTATCTAAAAAATAAAAAATAAAACAGAGCATGCTACAGCTTGTGCTCCTTGAATAATTAAGCATTTTAAAATCTTCTCCATCCCCAAAAGTTCCCACTGCATTAATTAAAGTAGTTCAGTTGGAGAAGCTATGTAACATTCCCCTTGATGAAGGTAGACAAGGTACAACCATTACATTGCACTCTGGAGAGCATTTATGCTTACCAGAGCTCTGCACGGCTGTGCTGCCTTGTCTATATAATATGAAGGGGAAAAAAACTATAAGCAGGACTAAGTAAAAAAGTATTACCCTATTGCCAAAGTCGTACACTGGCAGATGTAGCCATTACCATCACGGGTACTAAAGCGGAGCTTTTTAAATCTTCAAGACCCAGACTCCCTGTGGCTCTGCACAGGAACACCTGTGTCGTAAACACCTTCAGTGTAATTATTAGTAATCATGAAAAAAGGCTTGACTACAATATCGTTATGATCTCCAGTTTTAGAGAATATATAACATTTTTGAGTGACATGCCTTTTTAGGTTCTTGCTGAGTGTTAGATGAGAAGATCGATACCACTCATATTTGTATGGTCCATATCAAGCTACCGCTAGGAGCTAGCTTGTAGCGTAAAGATTTCAAACAGGGGATGTCCAGCTGACTGCAACGTGTAATTTTTACATTTTGATTGGATTAAACAAACACAACAACACGTGTTAATTAGTGAGTTATGGAGATGTGGAGGGCAGATTTGTAACCTTTGGATTTATCCAAGCTAGCTCAGTGTTGCCAGCTGTTTCCAGCAGAATGCAGCTAAGGCCTGCCAACCTGTTCTCATCCCAGGGAGTCACATATGGACGCTTTGTCAAGACCCCTTGGCATAGCTTTTTAAAGCCCTGGGTATCCTTTAGCGTCGTATATGTATGTATAGGGTTCCGCGGTCAAGTTAGTAAGAATAACTATGCAACATGGGGTCAAGTTAGCATCAATAAATATGCAACGTCCAGTTAGACTTTCAAAATAAAACTAGTGGTTGATGTTAACGATGGTTTGGGTTAAAATAACTATTATTTTTTATGTGACTTAAATTACGTAAGTCAAGCAAAGCTACTTAGGTAAGTTACATATCTTACATAACATTACTAAAAGAATCAACGTTGATTTTTTGTTTCACACCTGAAATGAACACCGGTCTCCTGTGTGAAAGCAATGATGCTAAACTGCCTCACCCAGTGCGTTGAACTATGACGTGAAACAGTGCCATGTGAGGTAGTACCAGATGCCTAAAGACATGACAAAGCATAGGTATATGATGCTCTGGCAATGACAACAGGCTGCCTGCTCAGGAAGTAGTAAAATGGCTTATAAATACTTTTTTGGCATACTGTATAATCAAGTACAATATTATGCTGTTATTTCTTGGCATACTGTATAATCAAGTACAGTAATATACTGCTATGAAAATATTACTGAAAAAATAGTACTGTATTTACTGTTTTTTTTTACAGTACTACTGTAAAACCAATAAAATATGGCTATTTATGGCTGTTGATGTAAAACAAGAAAAATGACATTTGAAGACTTAACTGCACAAAAAGCAGATCGTTTATTGCACAAGTAGAACAAAACAGTCATAATAACACATATATAAAGAGATCTGTTTTGAAACTGATAGTCTAACAATGTCATAGGCAGTCTGTAATCAATGTCTGAAAATATTTCCCTATAACTACACACAGAGACTAGAAAAGCCAGGTTGAAGATAAGAAAATACTGAAACGGATGTTTTTCCATCCAACTAGTAAAAAATATGGGTCATCAACCATCTTGCCCACATGCTAAACATGATATTCTCCATAAAAATCATCAGAATAAATAACAAGTAACAACTAATCAAAAATCCAGAAAATTAGTTGAACATTCAACCAAGCCACAGTTATCCTGTCAAGACACATTGCAATACACAAAAGAATCTTCACAAAACAATTTCTCACTGTAGGTGTTCTGGGTGGGGATGTCAGCATTGGAGAAGTAATGGTGGTGAAGTTAGACAGATGAGGGTGGAGGTGGTGGGGGTAGCCAGGTGAGGAGGGTGGTGGTCGGCAGTTGCAGTGGTGACAGCAGTTGTGACTGTCCTGCAAAAAAATTAACAACAACACAACAAATCAATCACTGGGGCAGATATTCATCTAAAATGCCGAACTCACGTTATCTTAACACCTTTGAGTGAATCTTTGAAGGCTGCTCTGCACTCTAATTACACAAGACAATCAATACCTTTGAATGTGACTTAATGAGAATTTAGGTGTACGGTGGACTCCATCAGAATACTCAGACACAGTATGGGACATGTACATGACTTCTGTGAGTGCTGTGTTGTTAAGTCTTTTTTTATTCAAGGAAAAATGTAATCATCACCCTCCTATCTATAAGTTAGAGAACAGATACTGTAGGAGTATTTTCAGAGACTTTTTCCTATCCAGTTTTACTATGGGAGTCAATGTAAAAATTGGACACTTTTACTCTCACTTCTAGTGACAGGAGGACCAAGGCACAAATTTTTGGTGATAGTCACAATTATTCTCTAAGACTTTCTGCAGATGGATAATAAATTAAACGTTCTTAGACCATAACTTAAACTCATAATACAGGCCTGTTTTACTCAAGCATTACCAACAAGCTGCCACAAGCAATAATTTTATCTATCTATTTAAGCTCATCTTTAGCTATCATGTTATAGCAAGGGGCTAAAACCAAGTTCAGAGTATTTCAAATCCAATAAATCACTAACTAAATGTAAATATATCCAGTAATTTTAGTGGGCCGTACTACAATAATGAGCCATGTTAATGTTATGTTAGTTAGTAATAATGGACTTACATTTTTACAGGTTGGAATCCTGAAGATGGTCTTGGTCCCACAATATGGCTCAGCTCCGGCCTTGTGGAAATAACAGAGCAGAAAAGCCAGTTAAAATAAAAATCAAGAAGACTGCCTGCAAACATAAATTCACTTTAATGTTAACTTACATGCAAACACCCAAGGTCACACTCACAGCTCCATTAAATAAAATAGAAAGTTCTGGTAATTTTGGCCTCCAGCCTAAATATACTATCTAACGTTATAAAATAAAATGTGCAAATCAAGCATTTTGTTTAAGCTATTAACGTTAATTTAATCAGCTTCTAACTTACTGACAGGCTAACAGGACAGCTTTGCTATACCAACGTTAGCTAGTTAGCTAACGTTAGCTGCGGCTATTTACCAGATATGTTACAGAACATCAAAACCAAGTGCAGTTCTTCTAGACTAACGTTAATATTATGTTAGTGCACTTTTTGTTTCTTTCACCACTCACCAGATATTATGTTAGTGCACTTTTTGTTTCTTTCACCACTCACCAGATATTAATGATGAAGCAGCTTCCAGGTCAGCAGACAGACGGACGATCCCCCAGAACAGGCTCTAGCAATTGTGCTCTCATACAGCTGCATTCCCCGCAGTGAGAGCTACAACCGAAGAGTCCGTGTAAAACGTCACACAAAACATAAGCGCCAACTTAACGCATCCAGTCCAGTCCGGAAGAGTCTAATCAGAAAGTTTCAAGAAAAGTTTCATGATGTATTCATTCATGAATGTTGTTGAGTCAAATCCAAGACAGTCTTTCATTTCAAAATGGAGGTTGGTGGTTGTTTTCGCGGTCAGTTAGTATTACTGTATTTAGATTTACAGTAATATTTTCCCAGAATGCATTGACAATCTACAGTAACATACTGTACACCACTTTTACAGTAGGAAACTGTTGAAATTACGGTAATAATACTGTGAAAACAACATGATGTACAGTAACATACTGTACACCACTTATACAGTAGGCAACTGTTGAAAATACAGTAATAATATTGGGAAAACAACAACATGTACAGTAACATACTGTACACCACTTATACAGTAAGAAACTGTTGGAAATACAGTAATACTACTGTGAAAACAACAAAAATCATTTACAGTGGGTAGGCTACACATGTTCACAGCTCATCCATGTTTTTTTTCTGGCTGATGATTGGTTTGACTGGACTTGCTGCTGCTCTCCTCCACTCTGTGAACACAGTCAGTCCAGAGAGCCATAGCCAGCATGATTGCACCTTCACTGAAAGATTCTGCCGACTGTCTTTAAGGAAGAGGAGTTATGGTTGTCCCAAATATACACTAGATTTGTGGCTAGGCTCTTTTTAGAAAAAAAGTTACTTAAAGGTCACCAAATCCAGCGAAAAAGTCGCTAAGTTGGCCATGCTGGCCTAAATGTTTCCTCCTGTTTTCAATTGTTATGCTAAGCTAAGCTAACAAGCTCCAGTAGCGGTAGCTTCATATTTATGTGAGAGCGGTGTCAGTCTTTTCATCTAATTCTAGGCAAGAAATCTGATGAGCGCATTTCCAAATAAAACACAAAACATTTTGAATCAGAATAAAACCGTCTGCCTTGACTAGTAGCCATTTGGTCTGCCATAATGTGTAAACTTCTCAGATCTGCTCTTTGATGAAAGTCCCATCTTGGAAAGCAAATGTTTAACTTGCTGGGTCAGACACTGTGGTGGGACCTTTGTGTTCACAGCCTGCCGAACCTTGAATAGTTCAGACTTTGAAGCAGATGCCACAAGTTTAAAGGCAGAAGTCATGAGTCACATTTGGTTTGATGAGTTACAGGGGCACTGTGGTCCATCTGCTCTCATAAGACACTGGCACTCTGTTTGCCAGCCTCCCACCAGTCCCACTACACTCTGTTGTAGTGCTTTTCAGTGCGCACTCATTAGGGTTGGGAGGAGCACAAAAAAATAATTCAGGACCATCTTGAGCAATGTAATTCACTCTTTCCATTCCAGCTAACTCAGTTTGGATACCATGATCACAATGGAATGAGTACATCATTTATTTCAATGGGAAACATTACACACAGCAAATAATAAATTGAAATTACACTTTAAAAACCATCAGTTATCAATAATATCAAAATATGTTTTGTGAAAATGATTTGACATGTTTTGATACACAATATAAAGCAAATTAATTTGACTATTTTAAATTGTATCCATGCTATAATGGAATTCTGCTTCATAAAAAAACAGTAAAAAAAATTACCACTGAAAATGAATTTTTATTGGACTTTCTTTTTTTACCATTGAAAATATTCCCCACACCATTGCACCACCAGTAGCAGCCTGAACTGTTGATACAAGGCAGGATAGATTCATGGTTTCATGTTGTTTACAGCAAATTCTGACCCTACCATCTTAATGTTGCAGCAGAAATCGAGACTCATCAAACCAGGCAATGTTTTTCCAATCTTCTATTGTCCAGTTTTGGTGACCCCTTGCCAATTGCACCCTCAGTTTTCGATGCTGCCTTTTGCTGTTACAGCCCATCTGCTTCAAGGTTTGACCTGTAATGCTCTTCTGCATACCTCCCTTGTAAGAAGTGTTTATTTGAGTTACTGTTGCCTTTCTTTCAGCTCAAACTCATCTGGCCATTTTACTCTGAACTCTGCCATCAACATGGCATATTTTCCCTGAGAACTGACGCTCACTGAATATTTTCCCTTTTTCTGACCACACACAGATACACATAGACCACATAGAGATGGTTATAAATAATAATACTCAAACCAGTCATGGTACCATGTCACGTTGAAAGTCACTTGAGTCACCTTTCTTCCCCATTCTGATGCTTGGTTCGGACTTCATCACGGCTATATGTCTAAATGCTATGAGTTGCCACGTGATTGGCTGATTAGATATTTGCATTATTGAGCAGTTGTGTCATAAGCAGTTACTCAGGGTTGGGACCATTTGTATGAAGTGATCCCAATGAAGCCCAGTGTTGCATTTTTGCAACACTGAAACCAATTGTGTGTATTATACTTTGTTTTTGATTTTATTATTATAGGTTTCTGTCAAATACCTGGAAAATTGTTGAAATTGGTCCAAAAGAGAGAGCAGGGGGGTCAGTAGGAGACAGCCATGTTGTTTGAATTTGGGATGTGGTATTTCTAGAGTACCACATCCGCCAAAACTGCAAAACTTTTTTCCCACCAAAACTGTTGCTATGATAGAGTTTAGCGTCTGGGGTGTTGGTATATGTAGTGTTTGTCTGCATTCAGTCAGGAATAGGTAATACTAGGCAATTTCAAATAGATGTATAGTTATATATTTATCATATATTCGACTCTACTATTCCGTGTGACTTCATGTCTTGAATATAATATAATATAATATAAGCGCAGCCGTCCACATAAAATACAAAGGCATGACTTTGATTGGCATATCGGTGGGAAGCAAAGTGCAGATACATATTCTGTTCTTCTCATATCTTTCAGTGGCTTAATTCTTGGAAATGTTGCTATCAGTTTTTCTTTCCTCCCTTCAATCACATAAAGTGGCGCTTTCATTAGGAAGTGACTGCTTCATTCATTTGCTTTAAACTTTCTCCCTCTCACTACCTTTCTTCCTTTCTTCTGCGCTCACTGGCTACTTTTCGCTTTCTCTCCCTCTGCCGTCAGATCGGCAGCGAGAAAGGGCATAAGTGCATGGCTGCAGTTGGTTTCAGTGCTCCAACATCATGCTAATCATGGCAGGGGAAAAATGATGGTAGGGGGAAAAAATATGATTCAGACCTAATCTTGCGACTTGCTGTGGCAGGTTCCCGGTGAGTTATTGTGCCCCAAGGGCAGATTCGGCTTCCAGTTCTTTCCCTCTTCTTCAACTTCATCACAGTCTACAGTTAATGTGTGAGTGTGTGTGTATGGGGCTTGCCCTTGTGTGATTGTATTGACACCGACGTCAGTGTGAAAGTCTGTCTTTTTGCTCGTTGTTCAGTGCTTGTGTATGCTAACGCCTGTTTATTCACACAGTTATGGCCATTATTTTGTTCTCAGCTTTTTGCCCACACAAATAACCGCTTAACAAGATTTTTAATAAGATTTCCCTGACATTCATGTTTTGACAGAAGGTCAGCTGCAAACTGTGGCCTCCGTCACAATAAAAGCACTTCCACAAAATGATTGATGCCACAAAATTAAAGTCATTTTTGGCACAGTTGAAAAAAAATCTAAAGTAAAAAGTTCATTGGTTGCTTCAGTGGTAACATTTTTACAAGCTGAATCATCCAAATTTTCCAGATATCGAATGGTAAACTCCAGGTAATCAGAGCACTTCATCTGTCTCTATCCTTGCCACAGGGAATGGAGTGAATGCAATTCTGTCGGGCAATAGCAAATGTGCAAAGATTCCTGTAATCACGTCTCTTTCCCTGCAATTAAAACACACGGGGCAAAGGGCAATGTAGGATCGGACTCAGGGGAAAGGAGGACTAAAAAATGAGATTGTTGTGGGGCACGTGTCCAATTTCAGTCATCTGGGTTCTTTTTTGTCTTTGTCATGTTCTTCCTTAACTGTGTTGTGTTAAAGAGATCTTGGAATCCCAAAGGAAATGGGACTCACCAACACAGACAAAGGTCACACAGCAAATCCGGAGTCACTCTAGTCAGAACCGTTCTCAGCATATCTTCTCCTTTTTTTGTTTTCAGTGTCTTTATCTCCCGACGCCAGCTTTCCAAATGGAAAAAGGGGCCTTACAGTCCTCGAGCTGAAGCCAAATACCGAGAGAAGGTAAAATAGAGTGAGAGCACATTACTGTGAAGTGTTCCATGGATACATAAAAAGGGGGGGAAAAATCATCTATCTCATTTCCCTGTTGAGGGCCTCTATGAATTTTCTGAATGATGCTGGAAGCAGATTCACTCCCTTCAATCGTCCCGCTGTGAATGTGCTCTGAAGATGACCATAATAAGAGGGGCGGGATCTGAAACCCATCAAATCCTCTGGAGTGCATTGATAAGGAGCTGACTGTGTGTGCATGTGCCGTGTGTGTGGGTTGGGGATGCCAACAGGCAATGATCAAAATGACGTCACTAGCACAGTTTATTTACCCAGTCCCATACTCTCCACATCTTTCTTAATTTTCATTTTATCGGTCCACCACTTGGAACCAGACTGAAATATCTTAACAACTACCAGACAGATTGCCGTGAAATGTGGGACAGATATCCATGGTGCCCAGAGGTTTAATCTTAATGACTTTTTGGCGATTCCCTGACTATTCATGTAGCGCCATCAGCAGGTCAAAGTTTTCACGTGTCCTGTGGCTTTTACTGAAATATCTTAACATCGACTAGCTGGACTGGCACATCATTTTGGACATTCATGCTTTCTGGAGGATGAATCCTGATGACTTCCGCAGTCCCTGAGCTTTCTGCTTGCATCACCACAAGGCTGACATTTCTGTTTGATTTTCAAATATCTCAACAACTACTGGAACCATTCCTTAGGATAGATTATAATAATATTTATTATAAATATATTTTAAAAAGAGGGATTATTTAGTGATCATGTAGTCATTAATGCTCTGGTGCATGTCATGGTGAGTTTTATGGTATTTTTAATTGTATTATTGTTTGTTTTGTGCTGTGTGTATTTTCTTGTTGAGATACAGGGTTTTTTTGTTCTATGTATATTATTGTTGAGTTGTATGTGTTTTAAAGGCCCATCTAGGGATTGGAAATGTAAATTAGCTTAGTCTATAAAAGATGTGCTTTGTGGCATTGGCTCATGCTATATATTTGTCCCTATACAAATAAACGTTAAATAAAAATAAATAAATAAATACATTTGGTGGTCTGCTGATTTTTTCTCTAGTCCTCTCATTGAGTCAAATTTTTAATCCGTCCAATACTACACTGTGTGCACAATCAGGCGAATTGTTTTACTCAGGTTAAGTTTTATTGCTGAACAAACACACTGCAACAGTCAATCAAGGATATAATTGAACCACAAACCTGAATGTTTAACTAAGGAAAAGTGAGTTTTGTTCTGGAGAATGTACTGAATTATTAGGCAACTAAATTACCAAAATAATTTCTATGAAAGTTACTTGTTTATTCTCAATTTTTGGAGTGTAACAACACAAAATGATAACTAAACAAAATGTTTGACCAATAAAGCTGCCCTTCTTCCAGTAACTGCCGTGGGCCTTCCATTCATGGAGTGTCAGTTTCTTGATCTGTTCACAATCAACTTTTGCCGAAGCAGCAACCACAGCCTCCCACATGCGGTTCAAAGAGGTGTATTGTCTTCTGACGTTTGAGGAGGGCCCACGAGTTCTTAATAGGATTCAAGTGAGGTAAGGAAGGGGTTCTTGGATGCATGTGATGCTACCTTCTTAAATGTTGAGGACATCTTCCAGTACCACTGCTTGAAGAAAGTATCTTCCAGAAACTGGCAGCAGGTTTGGGAGTTGAGTTTCAGTCCATCTTCAACCCAAAAAGGTCCAACTATCTCATCCTTAATGATAGCAGCCCATACCAGTACCCCTCCTTCACCTGAGTCAAAGTGGTGCCCTATATCCATCGGTGATCTCGCCACAGCACCCTCCATCTGGTCCATCAAGATTCACCCTCACTTCATCTGTCCATTAAACCTTTGAAAAATCTGTCTTCAGGTATGTCTTTGCCCAATCTTGACGCTTCAACGTCAAGATTGGGCACGTGCTTCAGTGTCGGTTGTGTATGCAGTGTTGGTTGAGCACATGGCACCATGTACTTCTGGACACTCCAGGTAGGTTGCAGTTCTGTAACATGTTGGTACTGGAGGATGATGGGTGCCTGGTAGCTTCACGTTTAATTCTTCTCAAGTATTTTGCAGTTAATTTGTGCCTTTTTTTCTTCATGCGCTTTTTGCACCCCAGTTGAAAATTTTTGATTGTCCTGTAGGCATGCCTCAAAGGTTTAACTATTTCAAGAGTGTTGCATCTGTCTGAAAGGCATATCACAATTCCTGACTTTTCCGTGTCAGTTAAATCTTTTTTACCAGAGGTAGTGAAGCTGCCTAAAGGCATGATTCACTTTTGCCACAGCCTGCCTTATTACACATATACAATTCACCTGAAAATGATTAATTCCAATGAGCATTCAAGTTTATGTGGTTTGTATTTGGAAAATGTCCATAGAAATAATGATTCAATCAGAATATTTACTTGCCTAATAATTGTGCACGAAGTGTACAAAACTAATGACATTCAGCCTCTGCTCTACTTTACTTGTTGGCAAATGTTACCAAGCAAACATGCTAAACTAAGATGACAGGCATGGTAAACTGCTGTTTAACATCAGCATTTTAGCATTGTCACTGTGAGCATATTAGCATGCTGATGTCAGCATTTAGCTCAAAGCACCGTTGTGCTTAAGTATAGCCTCACAAAGCCGCTACCAAGGCTAGAGAGTTGTTTCCTTTTTGTCTTTCTCACTTCTATTCTTTCATTCCCGCACACAGCCTTCACTGTGCTGAAATTGTGCCACTGTGCGATAAAAAAAAACATGCCATCGGCCAATCGCAAATTAGAAGAAACCCAGACAAAAACTTAATTGCCTTTGCCATCTGCATTGATTTGATGAAGACTATACAGTATTATCCCACAGGAAAAATATGCTTTGGTTTGGATTCATATGCTTCATAAGTACATTTAGTTCTCTTCTTGTCTTTTTCTCAGACATAGCATTAACACAAAGAACCACTGCACACAAACACAATTTTCAACTCCTTACTGCCAGAAAAGTTGGAAGTGCACTTTGTGATATGTAGCTCTCGCCCATATTTCAAAATGATGACTATCAGTTTGAGTCTACAGTAATCAGACAAGAGCTACATTGTAAATCTAATAAAACCAAAACACAATTAATCACTTCAGACTGCTTGTATCTGAATGAGGTTTTACCACTATATTGACAAAACTTAGGCTTATTGCATATCTCAAAATCCTCGGGGATCATTATTCAACTCTCATTTCATTTGTTTTGGCTGTTGATATATGACTGTGTACTTCTCATTTCCACAGTGTTATGCAAGCAAAGGAAAGTAAACTGTGTTGACTGAGAGCACTACTGTAACCCTACGACTTAGTAAGTTACTAACCTTTTGATTATCATGTTACTATGTTACATAGCTAAAATTGTACTTCACTGTAAGTCATTTATGTGCTGACGAATTTTGTGCTTGAGGTAGAAACTTGGTCACTCATTTCAATTCCAACACTTTCCTGGCCTTCACTGCATCTTGAGGCATCTTTAAATTACTTTCTGCAAGCATTCAGAGTAGCATTCTGAATAAAGTGGAGCAATAACATCTATAACACACAGTGTTGGTTTTCTAACATAAAGCTTGGACCTGTGTTTGCTGTGTGAAATAAGCCACTAAAGCCTATTTTAAACATAATTTGTTTCTACCATTATAGATTAGCTGACTCCTTATTCCTCTTTTTCAATAATTATTAATATTGCTGCGATTGTAATGTCTTCCTCACAAATCATTCATACCCATTAGATGTGTCGAGTATAATTAATGGTTTTTAATAAAGAAAAAGAGATTCCTCATAAGGCAGCAGGGGCTGGAAAAGGTGCAGTGCAACACTGTATTAAAACATATTGCAATGCTATGAAAGGGGAAAATAGTCATTCATCACGCCATGGTAATGGCCATGCTTCAGTATCCACCACTTCACAGCTATAGGCTGTGGGTGTGTGTGCGAGCACGTAGAAATGTTCATGTGCTGTTGTGTCACTGGTGTGTAGTTATCTATGATGTAGCTCCTTATTACCACATAATTGGCCTGGTGATAAAATGATCATATTTAGGCTAAATCACTCCGTCCATACACACCGAGAGAGACTCCGTGAAGTTATTACCGTCAGTGACTGCAGGCTCCTCATGCAGAAATACACAAACTGAGGTCCTGTATGTGGTCCTTAAACAATGTCTGATAAGAGACTGCATCCAGGATGGAGAGCTGTCACTGTGTGATTTCCATCCATCCATCCATCCATCCATCCATTGTCAACTGCTTATCCTGCATACAGGGCCCGGGGGGGCTGGAGCCAATCCCAGCTGACATCGGGCGAAAGGCGGGGTACACCCTGGACAGGTCGCCAGTCCATCGCAGCTGTGTGATATGTTTGATTTTTATGTTGCACTTTATGCTGCAAAACCAGGTGGACAAAACGCAATGGAGTTCGGTAAAGAAAGTATCAGATTTTGATTGCTGATATTGATCCATTAAAATATGCCCAGATCAGGCCTTATACTGATCCCCGAGATCAGCTCCAGACATTAGTTAACATTGGCCACAAAAAGCTAATGTTTGCACCAGACCATGTAAGACTCTTGGTCTTTTCCTTTGTAATAGAAAGTTTGTGTTAGTCTCACTTTAAATATTACAAAAAAGGCATGTGTGTGTGTATTGAGTAAGGGGGTGGAGGTTGGGGAATAGCAAGGAATGGAGATTTTTTCCCCCTCATATAGCCAAAAGATTAAAGATTTCTAACAGTGTTAATGGTTTCATAAACATAAGAGTGTTAATGAAACCACTCATGAACTTACTTGCTGGTTTATATGTGCATTCACAAATATGGAAACATCATGAGCAAACAGTGTTTGCACCATAGGTGCTCCTGGTCCTTTTAAATGGCTTCATATTCCTTGGCTGTTGAGTGACCTTGCAGACGTGTCATCAAAGCTACCTGACTACCACAAGGTGAATACCATTATGGATCTCCCTCCTGTTTAACAGTTGGCAACAGACATTGTGGACTGAAGCTTGGACTATAAACTGGCCTAAAGGAAATAGGTAGATCAGGATGAAGGAAATACAGACTGAGTTATGAATACATAAGATCATATGACTTTTTTTAATGAAGGTTTTGTTTCTTAAACCAGTTGATGCATCTTTTTACAGACGCTTCTCCATATGGCAGCCACAAATTCCAACTTTAAGACGCTCACAACGTACAGTTTAGGTTGTGATCAGGTGACAGAGGCGCCAATTAAATTCTGTTTCTCTCTCTAAAGCTTTTACATTTGCAGCATTTAACCACCAGCCTGTTAAATGTTTATTCCTGTCACTGATCTTCAGTGTGTTCTTTTTTTGGTCTGTGTTTGACACACTGTCATAATTTTCAAGACTGCAAACATAACAAACTTTGTTAAAAAAAATTGTCTTTTCACTTATTTTTGTATAAATGAAATTGCTGTAATCATGTTACATTACCATTTGAATGTGGCATACCCCCTGCAGGAAATTAGATGTTATGGACTCAAAATGTGTTGGGAAAGCAGAACTTTTACCACCAAACTGAGCCCGCCTAATATATGACAGAACTTATTTTTAAATGTATATTGGCAGAATCCATTGTTTTATGTCATGTTTCACCACAGAAAGAGTGAACAATTAGGGGAAAAAACAATATTCCCTCTAATCCACTCAATGAGCAGCTTATCGACAGAACTTAGTTACACAGTGATTTATTTATGACTTAAATAAATTTCGCTGTTACCTTGAAGCCTGCTTGAAGTTAAATTAAGATCTCCACCATTCTTTAGAGCTCACTTATTATGCCATGATAATAGTGAATTATTATAATATACAATGGCTATCTACACATGGTAAAGTGGCCTTATTGAGATCTTTAAATACACTGAAACAGATTGTAACTCAGACACAATGGGTGTGTGTTACCGGTCATCTTATCCTTCCCTGTCCCTGAATAGGCCTCCCCTTGGTGCTGAACCCCTTGTGAAAGAGCAGACTCCATCTGCAGCAGGTGCAGGTCTAATGATGCTTTGATGCCATATGTCAAATCTCATCACTTGCTGAGTTGACTGACATTTCCGTTGATGGCTCCTAGCAACAGCATTACAAGCTCACCTCACATGCAAAGAAGGAGCTGCTAAGTGGCAACAAATAATCACCATTTATTCAGAGCCACCTACCAGTTTGTACACATGTGACAAAATGTCCACTTTCAGTTCCGTAACAGAGATGTCTTTTGGGATAGAGGGACACAAGGCCCTTTGAGAATATATGGTGGTGCACAAATCTTTTTTAAAAGTCTGTTGGCATGTTTTACTGTCTTTGACTAAAACAATGTGACTATTTGAATGTGTGTGCATGTGTGCAGGTTGGGTACAGCTGTTGTCTCATGTCGTCAGCAGACAACTTCTGATTATTGCATCAACAGCAGCCGTGTCTTTAATTTCCCCCTAAATTGTGCTTTTTTTTGGGGGTCAAATCATAGCTCCACAGCCCACACTTGGCTGGCTGAGTAACTAGTAATCATCGCACTTCTGTTTGATGTGTGGGGTGCTGTCTAGTCACAGGCAGCCCATCAGAGTCAAGTGGTATGGAGTGATTGCCTGCATTGTGTCAGTGATGGAGATAGAAGACACTGTTTGTCCTTGTGCAGTGTGTATAAAAAAAACAATAAAAAAACACAGCGGAGCAATTTGTATGTGTGCGTTTGAGAGTTTTCAAGGCCGTCTTTGTCCTGTGTGGTGATATGGTTAACAGAAAATACATGACGCCACTGGTAGAAATGGTGAAGCCACCATCCAAGTCACAACAGAGGCTGGTGTGATTACACATGCCTTTATTACACAACACCAGCCACTTAAAGGGTCTATGGGCTTAGCATATTTATAACATATCATACCTCATTTAAATTAAATGAAGAAAGGGAGCTACTGACTGTTTTTTCTTACATTATATTCCACACATTCAATTTAATTAAATAAAGGAATCCCTTATCATTAACCCAGTGTATTCACATAAATATTTTAGATTTAAATCAACAACGAAAAGCAACAGATCTGTCTTGCACCTGTAACCATACCCAACAGTGATGTAAGAATGTACTGACACACCCTGGAGTACACATCTACATCACTGCTGCAATGTGAGAAGTTAAACATTTTCATCCGGTGTTAAGTTACTCTTTAAATTTAGAACCCTTTCAGAACGTATACAGAAACACTGTTAGCTAATTAGTTTATTCCCAGCTTGTATTGTATTTGGGTTAAATTTATTCTTCTTCTAAGAAAGCTACATGATGGAGGACCTTTATGTATGTGTAATTTTTTACCTTTTCATACAATGCAAACCTTGATGAAGAAAGTTATCCACTTCAACCATGCTGGAAATCCAGGGTCACTTTGCTGATTTGAAACATTTTTTTACTTCATTCAAAGATTCGTTGTCACAGTCAGTGACAACGAATCTTTGAATGAAGTAAAAAAATAGCTCGTTCAGGTATTTTCTAAGCGAAGTGAACGCATCGTCATTCACACTCACAGCAAAGTTATCACTTCATGATCATTTCTGAGGTTTTCGTGGCCTTTTAGTTAGCTTTTAAATAGGGCTGACCCCGAATAGTCAATGCTTCGATGGGCGGAGCCTGATTCGACTGTCAATCTCACAGTCGAAGCATCGCAGTGAAACAAGGATCATGCCATTCTGGCTATATGGGGGTGCTCAACGTCTGATTTTACATAGAACTACCAGTTTTCTCCCAATAAGTTAATATACAGCCTATTACAATATACATTTCAATGTTTAATGCTGTAAATAAACTTGTAAAAAGAATAAAAACTTTCACTAAATGTTTTTGAAGTGCGTGAATAAATCCAAAATTCTAACTCTAAACTTGGGTTGTCAGTGCACATGTGTAAGCATAGCGTGTATTTGTGCAGTGGCAGTGGAGGAACTCTTGCTGAAGAGGCCAAGCCCCAGCTTCACGTTGTTGTGCCGAGTTGTTCGCACCTCACGGGACTTTCGGATAATTTATCACCATTGATGAACCACATAAAGAATATTTTATAGTTTTTAAATAGCCGGCTACTTGAAATAGACCCGCGGGGAACCGCGACGTGCATGCCGTTGTCCGCAGCACTAACGCACGTAAAAGTCTGCACAAGACCGTTGAATGACAGGCAAGAAAGAGAGAGTGAGAGTAAAAGGGTCTTCAAAAAGCCTCAGTTTAGCTGAAAATTTACAGTGTAAGTTGTTGGAAAAGAGGCTGCAGCTCTGAGCTCCTCAAGATTAAAGCGGAACTACCATGTGTAATCCCCCCACGTGCTCGCAATCGCCCTGCACAAAAACACACACAGGATTCGACTATCTGCCGACTATGGGCAGGACTTGACGATTCTGATTCGACTACGTAAATCGTTAGTCGGGGACAGCCCTACTTTTAAACAAGTAATTACAAGCTGACAATGGTGTTCTCAGTCACCGTTGAGTGGAGCTCCACCGCTGAAAGCTGCTGATTAGTTAAGTGACAATTGTGATTCAATATGTTCGTTCAGTTTGAACATTTGTAGCTAAAGTGGCGAGCCTAATAACACCAGTGACGTTTTATTTCAATGTTGTGTCTTTTTAGCTGGCTAAGTAGTTACTGATAAGCATACAGGACACGCTCCAGAGTTGAAGGATGAACCGTGTGGCTTTAGGATGGCGCTATTTGATGGTCAGTAAATACCTCCTAAATGTTGTCTTGCCCCTTGCTAAACCATATTGTTTCTTTCTTGCTTCTACAGAATATGTGACCTGTGGGTGTGGAAGATTTGGATTTGTTTAAAGGCATCTTTTACTGAGCCCAGCTCAGTAAAAGTAAAAGTATATATGTAATTGTGTTTTTAAATGAACACCTCATAGGTACCTGATTACTTGCCTAGTTTAGCTGCTAATCCTGGTTTAAATATAGCTGTTAACAGTAATAGTTAGGCAGCCATGCACGCCAGGTATTAGAATAGATTTTAGTAGAAAATACAGAAAAATACTTTTATTAAAAACATTAATCATAAAATAAGTTATAATCTGTATATTCATATAATAAGAAATTATACTTTTTTTTACAGATTGCTTAATTGCCCTGAATGTAAAATTACATTGAATTCTATGTAAAAAGACAAAGAAATTCACATATTTAAAATTAAGACAACTTTCTGTTTTTTACTGTGAAACTTTAAATTTAAGGTAAATAAATGTAAAAAAACAATCGTAAAATAACGGTAAAAAGTCTGGCAGCAAAAGTTGCCAAACACTTACCGTAAAATTACAGTAAAGAACCTTAAATTATTCTACAGAATAATTCTGTTTTTAAATACAGATATTTACTGTAAACATTGTCTGTATTTTTACAGTCCAACTGCTGTAAAATGAAAAGAAAATCTCATTTAAAAAATGTCTGTAAAATGTTAAACAAATGTATAAATCTGCATATAAACTGAAAAATATTGCAGAAATACCTTAAAATTACACAGTTAAAAAGTGTCTGCTGTTTTTACACAGTATTCTTTGGTAAATTCATAAGATTATCTATTCCATCCACAAGAACTCCTTGTCAAAGTACAGATTTTTAGATTTAATTCCTTAAAATACCGTGCTTTAAAACTCAATAACAGTATCTTGAAAGCTTTAGGCTTTTATTTTATGGGATTATCCAATCTATTAATAGTAACTTCCTGTTATTTAGTTTTTAAACTGTGGAATAACAAAGATCACATGATAATAGCTTGCAAAACCATATTTTTATAGAGATTACTTTATATAAACAATATTTGACAGTAATTACAAGCAACTATCCAATATATCTACGAACTTTTCCCATTAATATATGGAGTTTACTTTGAATAAACATACTTTTATAGTGATTAAAAGCAACTATTCAATATATCTACAGACCTTTATCATTAATGTATGGGGTTTACTTCAAATAAACATACTTTTATAGTAATTACAAGCAATTATCCAATATATCTACAAACTTTTCCCATTAATGTATGGAGTTTACTTTCATAGGCCATTTGAGGCTAAAAAGACCTATTCTCTTTAGGTCTTGATGCACAGCTTACTGGTGTTAGGCTATATATCAAAATCAAATGGTCATAAAAGGTGTATTTGTTGTCCCATCTTGGTTCACTCAAAAAAACTGAAGCTTTGATTTTAATTATATTTATTTTTTCAACAGATTCCACAAAATTGTTTTAGGTTAGTTAAAAGCAAAAAAATGTAATGAACTTGTATAAGAGTAACACAATGAATGTCAATTGATCCAACTAAAAAAACTTCTGATCAACAATATATTTAAGCTTACCTTTCAATATTTTATTTGGAGTAGTAAAAATTTTTTTCCAAATTAGATTGACACAAATCAAATGTTTGTCAACTGGTCCCACACAAATTCATTTCAACTGAATTTTGTTATGGACTTTATTCACCAACACATCAATATCATTTTGGTGCAACTGGTGAAAAAAATAATACAGTAAAATTATCAGCACTATAAAGTGTTGAAAAGTTTGCAAAATAATGTTTAGTTGTCAACAATTTTGATGATGCACTGCTTAGAATTCTGCCAATTCCACAGAACACAGCCTCCAAATCAATGGCTCATTCATAGAGTTTGTTCTTGAGCATCTGTACCTTGGTTGAGAGTTTGCTAGCATCTAGTTGAAAGAATCACTTGTGAAGTACCTCAAAGAAGGCTTTAAGGTTCTGAGGATAACTGAGCTTCAGTGCATAATTACACCTATTAAGAGTGCACGTGTAGAGGCGATGTCTCCCAAGTCATGCAGAACTTCAGCACCCTCGGTGACTATCCCAACATCAGCTGGAGGAGCGGTAGCATCACCTCCCTCAACACGGATGCTGTAAAGATAACTTGTCCAAGCTCCCTCGGAACGGCTGTAGCATCAGATCCTTTACATAGGACAGAAAGAAAGTAGAAAAACAAATTATGAAGTCACAAACAGATTTTGCAGAATTCTAAAGAGTAATGTTTGCATTTCAGGTGTCCTTTATGTAATGATTGAACAAAAATAGCATGATACAGTGCTATGTGTTTAAAAATTACAAGATGAAGTAGTGCTGGTGAATTAAATATTAGATCCAATTGTGTATTATTTAATATACCTCACCAAGCACTTTATTTGGAGGGCATGCAGTCTACTGCAATCTAACAGCTCTGCCATAAATCTTTACTTTTACTGTTTCTATTATTCTGCCCCCCTCATCTATGTCAATACGGACAAACTGTAACCTACACTGTACATTTACAGCCAGACTAAAATGTAGCACTCATATTTTCCTCTGCTCATTTTCACCGTCACCTACTGCCACCTGTCACGTAGCTGTCCTGTGAAGGAGGAGAGGACGTTAGCTATGTGCCACCGTGCTGCACAGTGTGCGGGCGAAAATCATTAACGTTAGTTGCATATTGATTTTGTTGATCATGTGAAAGTTTAGTAGCAGCCGTTATTCAAACAGCTGTGTTACGACCCGTGAGGTCTGTGGGTTGTGCTTGTCTCTTTTCTGCAGGTGTGTACCTGGGCCCTGAGCCTGGCGCTGCGTAAATCCCGCAGCTGGAGCTGATCAGCGGCAATCAGTGGGGCACATAAGCTGAGCCAGTGAAGAGCTCTCAGGCTCAGTCTTCCGTGGTTGCTCGCGTTAGACTGTGTGACTTATTGTGTGGCTTACAGTGTGGTTGACTTACTGTGTGGTTTATTGTGTGGTCCGTAGCGAGACGTGATCTGCTGGATGCCGATCTTAATTACTCACGCCGTGCGTCTGGTGACTCTGCGGAGGCAGCCATCGGCCCCGTGTTCACGACCAGCTAGAAGCCGGTGTGATGAGGAGCGTCGATCTCCACATATGCCTCACCAGCGCGGTGGGAGCCGTAGAGACTCTGTATTGTGTTGCATATTTTCCGCTAAATATCTTAATTAATTTACTTTACATAACAAACCCCATATCGTCTCTAATGTGAGCAGAGATCACCTTCAGTTGTTAAAACACCTTTTTTGTTACTAACTTAGAATAATTACATTAACTTGACACATTTTGGGTCATCCTTTGTTTTTCCACCCGGTTTATTTATCTCTTTGTTAGTCCCCCACCCCTAGACAAGCCAGGGATGTAACAAGCTGTCTGTTTTTTGTTTCTTTATTTCAGGAAAAATCACAATTCATTTTCATGTATTTGATGGCATTTGGTTTTAACTGTCATGAAATACATGTTGTTTACAAGCGTATGTAAACTTTTGACCACAACTGTAGCCGTTTGGTTTAATGCAGGTAGTAACTACTGAAATTACCAACCGGGTGTTCTTTAAAGAGGATGTTTGGGTCTTCATAAGGTAGAAACCAATTGCCCTGAGGATGATCTCCCTCCTCTTTTCAACAGTTGCTAGAGAGACAAAAACAATACAGAAATACTTAAGGACTGCACATACACACATACTACACATTCTCACATGCCCAGTGATGTTAATGGTATGTGTCCTACATCTTTGATTTCTTAAACTCTGAAAGGACACAATAAACTTGCTATGAACATGTCCAGGGAGGTACACCCTCCCCCATTACTACATTGTGAACAAGTCTGTGTTGAAATCATAACAAAAGAAACCTTGCTGTCAAATAAATTATGTTATTATCACGGTGAAGCCTGTGCCCTGCTTTCTGTGTCAGGGCTGAGCGTCTCCACATAGACGCAAACACAGAGCCAACTTAATGGCCAGCAGAGAGGCCGCAGGTAAAAACCTTAGCGAGTAAAAAGCCAGTATGTCACCAATACACCTGTTTAACAAGCGCATTGTATTTTGAGAAGCAAACTTTCTGTTGCTCATTCCAAATGTCAATATATCCGATCCCTAAATATAGCTCTGGTCATTGATGTGTGTTTAAATAGTGAGGCAACTGCAAACAATAAAAAATATTTGTTTGAAAGTGGCACAAGTGTTGCTGTTTAGGCTTTGTGAGCAACAATCAAATCCCAATAGTATACTCATCAGGGTGCATACACAGATGTTTTGGGTTTCTGACTGTTTACTACTCTCTATACGTGTCAGAAGAGACGAGTCAACATCAACTTATTATTCTATAATTTCTACCAATTGCAAAACATACCTGTGGGCCAAAAGTATGCAAAGTTCCCTTCCTGCAGAGCCTAATTTCTTCTTCAACACACTGAGGAGATTGGAAGTGTGTCTACGAACTTTGAGGCAGTGGAACAGTAGAAATCCTCAGAATTTCCACCTAGAAACATATTCCACAAGTACAACATATTATTGGTAGTTGAAGAGCAGCCTTATGCACTCTCCTTTACCTGGGAAAGGGAAGAGGATGAAATAATTTGGAAATTCAGACAGAAAAAGAGGCACACTTTCGTAATTTGTAGCATTACACTGACCTAAACGCCATGTCTACTCTGTGATGCCCTTTCCCCCCCATTTATAATAACAGATAGCTTGCACAGCTTTAGGCTAATAGTGACTCACTGAAGCTCATAAACACTTCAAACCATTGGCTGAATACAAGTCCAAAATATCTGTTTGTTAACAATTAAAATTAACGTTATCTGTTTTTAATCATGCAAAAACGTAACTTTTGCATTTATTATGACCAGTAAAACAAGCCTGATATGTGAAAGTATAGACAGGAACACAAGAGTAAAACTAATCTCTCCAAACCAAAGACACTGTGTTACAAAAGCAGCCTATGAAGAGCTAAAGCTTAAGAGCTTAAACACAGACATGTAAAAACAGCTTTCTCTATGGACACCACAGCACAGGCTGAGGTGTTGAAGCGCCTGTAAACAGTGTTGATATCAACAGCAGAGGGTTCAAGTGTTCACGGATTGGCAGGCTCGGCGGGATAAAAGCCGATCAACCTGGGTCATGCAGCAATGTTAGCTAGCTAACACATGTCCAAGAACCACCTCCCTGGGCTAGTTAACCTAACTGTTAACATTATACACCCGAAAAATGCAGGACGCCTTCTATCACAAACACAAAATACAATCATGCTCAGTATGAAAATTATACAAAAAACAGTTACGGGTAAAAAGAACAGGTCCTTACCTCTTACAACTTCCAAAAACGAAGACCACCAGCAACTTGTCCGCCAAAATTAACTCAGAAGAAGCAGTCAAGTGACATCGCACATGTGCTGGCTGAAATCTTCTTCTCCTTCTTTCGGTTTAACGGCAGCTGGCGCTGCAACACTGCCACCTTCTGGATGTAACAAGTACTCTTCTTCTTCTTAGTTAATGGCGGATTGCAAAAAACTTTTGCCTTAACAAGTACTCAATCTAATCAGTTTTATTTAGCCTCAATTCATAACAAAGGTAATCTCGTTGCACTATTCATATAGAGCGGGTCTAGAATATTATTACCAGAAACCCAACAATTCCCACCACTCCCTTTAACAGTTAGATACCTCAAGCAGAACACAGTATCTGGGTGGTTCGGCCATATGCTTTAATGACAACCCTAATTCACTGTTGTGATTAAACAACACTTTCATATTTTACACAGATAGTGCGATTAGATGGACTTTAAGTATTTGAGAATTATGTATACTGCCCCCCCCACCTCCTTCTCCCACCACACACTTCAGCACGTGGTCTCATATGTAGGCCTACTGTGTGTAAATATGTGTGTGTTAGTGTTTTACCTCTGAAAGCACCACATATAAGTGCCAACTCCAAGGAGTTAGACTTGTATTTAATTTAACAGAGGCACTGTGACAGGTAGGACCAGCCATACATCTTAAAGCACTGTATGAGCCTACAACTAGCCTGAACACCATCACTGTATCGCCTCAGCCACTCCACAGCTCAACTAGACGACACACCAGCAAGTGCTCTTTGGATTAATCAATGTTAGAATTTGAAGAGATTGTAATAGAGTAATGAATAAACCTCTTGCATCACTACTATCCTAACATGTTAGCAGTCACCATCTTCGGGTTCACAGTCGTTAGGGAGGATCTATCTACCTCATTCCACTTTCTTGGAGGCCATGGGTTCACGATCCCCCAAGTCTACAGCCTATTTCAGATGTTGGACTAAAAATTATACTGTGTCCACTTTGGCTTCTGATGTCTGTTCCAACACAGCTCAAACCATCTGTAGATATGAATTTTCCTCCTATGGGGTGTGGAACATGTGAATGTTCATGCACACCAGTACTTCAAACGCCTTACTTGGGCCTGACAGAACCTCTGTGATCTGATCAACATCTGCAATTTACAAAGACAATGGCTATACAGGCTTCATGCACATATGACCCAGGCAAAGTATGTTTCATTAAGGTGTTACATTAATGCATTTAAATGTCTGCCTGTCCCACAGTGTTAAGTGTAGTGTCAGATGTTGCTTGATAATATCCTGTATTGGGATATAATAAATCTTGAATTGTGTGCTTCTGCCTTTTCATATACAGTTTATGGCTGCTGCCCGTGTGTCCCCTCCTTTAGGTCATGCCTACTGTGATGTCCCTTCTTCATCATGTCTCCTGCATTTCCCAGTTGTGTGTGCTTGTCCTTTTATGTCATATTACACATACCGTCTACTTATTTGAGAAAATATATGGGATTTCATAAAGGCTGTAAAAAAACATAATAGCTTTATGGGGAGCTTTTCATAGGCTGAGGTTATATGAGGGGACTAAACAAAAGGGAGACCACAAGTTGAATAAAGCTTTCCAATGGTGTTATATTTTTACAATTTTGCAATAATTGAGCAATGTATGAAAGATTGAGAAGTGATGTTAGGACTGAACAGTTCAACAAATGTTTCTGTAGCATCAACTACATATTTGATAATCAGGGGGTGAAGGGATGTAAAACTTTAAAATGAGTGAAAATACAGAAATTTAAAATAGTCTCTTTAGTCTCTGTGCTACAGAAATCAGGAAAGTGCGCGAATATTCAAATATTTGAATGCTGTACCCTCATTGGATGATTCATACTGCGCAGAGGCGACTTCGACCAATGACAATGTTTTACTTCGTCGAGATACGTCATAACGTCAAGCTCGTTTGGAAGCAGACAGTCCGGGTAACGTCCCGCAGGATATCGACATTCAGCGTTCACTGAAGGTAAAGCTAAAATTAAATAGCTAAAAAGAACTAGTTTGCATCACTTACTTGCTTTAATAACATCAGGTCCCCCAGTCACCACCGTCCTTTCTTTTCCTAACAACCACTTTTTCAGACTCATTTGAAAACTGAAAAATAATGTGGGATGGAGCCTACCTGTCTGTAGGCTACAGGACACAGCTGTAGGCTACACCAGTTTAGTCTAAGTTTTTACCTGATGTTCTCAACATTGGACAAGAAGGTAGTAATAAAATACAGCTTCCAGTTTCTTTCTATAAATTGAGCTAATGTTGAGTTACATAGCAGCCAAAAGATGTAGCCTGCTGTAGAAGCGTTCCTGCTCAGCTGGCAGTCTGAAGGGGAGGGGAGATGTTTTCTAGCGCAGACAGGCTTCACTTTTCCAGCAGGTGGGAAACAACAAACAGATTTTTTGAGAAGCTGACACGCTGTAACTAACACAGCACATTTACTGACATAATATTTTCCTCCGCTCGCGCTCACCGTCACTTTCTACCGCTCGGACGATCAAACACTCGCTACGCACCTCCTGATTCAGAGTTACGCTGCTGTTATAACAGCACCTGTCACGTAGATGTTCTTTGAAGATCGAGCAGAGGAAGGGAGCCAAGGGTTGAGTGTTACTGTGCTCGCACAGTGTACAAGCGAAAATTAGTAGCGCATTAATATAATAATAGGTGTGGGAATTTTTAGTAGCGGCGGTCACAATTCAGCAGTAAACAAATCTATGAATGTGCAACAATGTACTGTTCAAATCTCATCCTAATTTTATAATCCCTATTCAAGCAAAACTTAAGAAGGATACCGAAAATTTGCAGATCAAGGAGTCAATGAAAGCTAAAGAGATGTCTAACATACAATATCATACGTTATGAGCTGTGCTTTACCACATCTTTCTCACCCATGTTATGGTTCATATTCTGTGTTCAGTTTGACAAGGATCAAGAGGCCAAGGATCAGGTGGTGAGGGCAGAACCAACAGACCAGAAAGCTCTCCCACAGCCAGCCTCTGAACCTGCTCTACAGTCTGAATAGCCCGGGTGAAGTTAAACTCTCTGTTGCTGGTGCACCAGATGGCTGAGAACAGGATAGGCTGATGCCCTGGAAGCTAAGAGGGAAGCGGCAAAGGAGTTCGCAGGCAAGACTGCTGATTGCAGAGGGGCTGAAACCCACAGGGACATGGGTCTCAATGAACACAAGGTGAGGACTGTATGGAAATCCAGCTGGTTTATTGCTGTTATGTAATCAGTGGGCTAATACACATCTTCAGTTTTCAAATGGGGAAAAAAGCAGCAAGGTGTGAGTAGCCTAGTGCTCAAATATGCTATTGCAGTTAGCATCACATTAACTTTAGCTTTTAGGCCAGAAAGTCTGGATCATCTTTGGCATTCAGCTCACACAGACGGTTGCCTGGTTAATCACAGGGTTTATACACGCCCAAATACAGCACTACAGTGAATTAGCTAATGTTACCCGCTAACAGCCTAATCTGAAGAAGGTGCTAAAAGTTTAGCCAGAGTGCATTAAGACATGAAATGCTGCTGATATCAGGGCATAAAATTAACAGCGGAGCAAATCTCGTTGAACTACGTTCAATGACAATAAAGCTTTCTGATTCTGATTAAGCGGCAACCTAATGGCTCTGCTCTGGCGATGCTGTGAGGGTAGAAGGCAAAGTTACCATTGTGTGTAAATGGAAAACAATACGTTGATGTGTAGGAATTTTACAAGCATGATACATCTTATCTATTTTTCAGGACAAGGCCTGGTGAGAGCCACTACAGAGGATCATAGCCATCGTTGGAATTCTGGAAGGACGTGGGTGAATATCAATCTGCCAAATGAACTTTTTTAGCATGCATATTCACATCTGTATATTAATTCTGATATGATACTATATATGACCTTGTTTGCTTGTTACTGGAAAGAAATGAGCTTCTATTGTTTTTGACTTTGAAGGACTTGACTGTGTTTTAAGCCTATGTGCATTTTCTAGATGTTGAGCATGAACAGAACTTTAAACAATGATTTATTGGGTGACTTTTATGGCGTTTTTCCATCACCAGTACGAACTCAACTCGGTTCGTCCGTGCTCTGTTTTCCATTGCAGATAGTACCCAGAAATATTACCCCTCAATGTAGCTGGTCGTCATAGCAACGCCACACACAACTGCCGCGACATAATGTTCAATGCGACACACAAACCAGCGACCCACAAACAGCTGTCTCTTTATTTAAGTTAAAACGTTTCAACATTACTCAGAATGTAAAGACAGATAAGCGGTATGAAAACCTTCCAGCTGTGTTTTCCTCTGCCGTTGTTGCTGCAGCGGTCTGTGTGACGGCAGGAGCAGAGGGTTCTGTGAGCGGGCGGATGGCCGGCCTCACACGCTCCTCCCGCGGGTTGGCTCGTTTTTTCGCATGCCTGACCTCAGCTGACAGCAATGAACGTAACGCTCCAGTCCACATCAAAGGGAAAACAAAATGAAGCTGCCTGCTGTGACGGAGCACTTTAAACTGAGTGATGACAGCAGTAGTGTGAAAGTTATGGCGTTTATTAATTTTACAATTGCTTAATTTCATTACAGATCAAAACAGTCAAATTTCTTACATTTTAAAATGTTTCCCGGATTCTGCTCTGAACCTGCTCGGGCTCTCAGCTACGGTTCCACCTGCTTTGTACAGCAGCCACCAACCCGGTTCGGCGTGCATCAATTTTCACTCTGCCTAGCTCTTCACCTGCAATATATGATCCTTTTAACCTAATAAATAGCCTATTCCTCTTTTATCGAACTTCTCACTTTCTTAGACCTGCACTTGGGTCTGCTAGCCTTGCCATAACAAAGTTAAAAACAAAGTTTTTGTTATAATCACTTCAGCCTAGTTCACACTATACGATGATAAGCCTGATTTGCTGGTTAGTGAGCTCTGTGACCATCAGGCTGTGATCAGGGGTAAATCAGCGATCGATCGGTGGTCGCCAGTCATTATGTGTGAACTACTCGACGCATAAAAACGACTCCCCAACACATTTCTGACACATCGCCAATGCCAGCCAGATATCTAACATGCCAAATATCTGGAGGAGTCGGCCGTCTCGAAATCCACATCCAGCCAAAAAGAACAGGCAGCTGCAGAGCAGGCAGCTACTTTTTCACCGCAAAACACTTTTTACTCCCCTCCAGCTCTCTCTTTAGCTCAGACGTTTCCTGCTACCTGCGTGTGCTAATCCATCCTTTCACCCAGATTCTTTGTCTTTATAATTGCTATCTTTATAATAACAAACAACAGCTGTTTTGTAGGTTTGCGTCATTTCCCGTTTCACATTTCACGTGTGTTTTGTTGACAAAACGTGGTTTCACGTCAGTCACGTAGTGTGAACGCCACAACGACTTCAAGACTCCTGTCACAAGACGGCAAGTTGTGTAGTCTGAACAGCACGGCCGACGCTGAAAGTCGTATAGTCTGCATGAGCCTTTAGTTAGCCTAGCTATGAGAATAAATAAACGGAATGCTCTCTCTTTTTTTTCTCTCTCTCACACACACAGACAGACAGACACACCCGTGCTGCCGCTATCTCTCCCACATCAGATCCTCCCTCACTTAGCAGAACTTCTTGAGCATTTATTGTTATTTTGTTATGAGCATGAGCTACTCTCCCCCAACGCCACAAACCAGAGAAGACTCAAACTGTGATGTTATCAGGTGTAAAATCTGGAGCCGCTTGTTAAAAGACAATGAATGTGAAACTAATTTTGTAGAAAAAGAAAAACCCCACAACACTTATTTCATAGTGTCTATAAAATCTTTCTTAATTTATTGTTTTTGGAAAAGCTTCAAACCTTATATCAGATGATATCACAATTCATTTATGGTTTGTTCTTTGATTATTTTGTTTCAAAATTTAATCGGATCCTCTGGTTTTTAATATTTCTTCAGTATCAAATTAATTCAGTGATTCAGTAGTTGTCAATACATCCAATGGTACTGACAACTATGAATTGTTATTAGTCAGGGCTCCAGACTAGCTTTATACACGTCCGTCTCTTATATGTCCCGAAAAAAATTGTATTATGAGATTAACATTATTAATAGGAATTCATAATATTTAAGTCTACCTGACCAATAGGTACTCTGCTGTGCTTCCCTTCAGACTGTAGCCTTCTGAATGAGACAAGTGCACTGCACTTCATCGGAGGTAGCCTAAAAAATGAAACTAACACTGCCAATCAGGCAGACATGTGCATCAACTGGGTGGAGTTGATTATCGCCGCTAGTCGACGTTATCAGAATACAGATTTTTTTTTTCACTGCGTGAGAAGATTCATGTGTGGCGCTTAAAACTAACCTACACAGCGCGATTGAGAGGTCAGCAAGCCTGAGAGAATAATGGATCTGTACCGCAGGAACAGGTGAGCAGCCAGCCTCCTGTGTGAGTCCGGCGTGACTGTAGTAACAACGTGAGAAGACGACCTCTGTTGTCGTCAGCGCTCGGTCGGTTCAGTTTGTCATTTGCTAAGTAATTTTAATAAATAAACACATAAGCCTCCACAATCCCTTTCGTCCTAGAGGCGTCCTACAGAATATTCTTCTTCGTCCCAAACATATTTTCTATCGTCCCCAGGACAACAGGGTTAGTCTCGAGCCCTGGGGGGGGGAGGGTGAGGTCGCAGGAGCAACCTGGTGCACTGTGGATGGTCGGTGATCGTTCCCTTTTGGATGAAGCCCGACGCAGACAACAGCGGCATGTGTACAGCAGCCAGTTAGCTTGAAAACCAGTAGGGATGCAACACCGGTCCTATATAGAACAAAACACAGCTGCTTTGTTTTCTGTTTTGGTTTTAAAACAGAAAAAACAAATAATGACTTGTATTTGGATGGGACATTGTTGTAAAATGTCTGAAAAATGTATGTATTTAGTGAAAAAGTTGTTGATGCAAATGCTTTAACATAGACCTTCTGGTTTTTGTACATTCAAAACACCATATACTAAGAGGGAATGTGTGCACATAAACTGGAATGTTGCTTGTAATTACTGTCAAAAAATGAGAAAAGTCTGTATATGTATAGGAGTTCCTTGTTATTACTGTCAAATTATGTTCATATAAGGTAAGTCCCATGCACTTACAAGAAAGGTCTGTATATATCGGAGTTGCTTATTATTACTGTCAAACAGTGTTTATATAAAGTAAACCCCATGCAGTAATGTAGTAATGTAAAAGGTCTGTACATGTATTGGACAGTTGCTTGTAATTGCTATCAAATATTGTTTACATAAAATAAATGTGTATTTTTACATATATTGGAGAATTGCTTGTATTTACTGTCTATTAATGTCTATATAAAGTGAAACTATACATTAATGAGTAAATGTCATGTTGATATATTGAAAAGTTGATTTTAATTACTATAAAACAATGTTTATATAAAGTAAACCCTCATACATTAATAGTAAAAGCATGTAAAGTTATTGGAGATGTGTTTGTAGTTACTGTCAAGTATTGGTTATATAAGGTAACCCCCATATATTATTGGTAAATATGTAGATATATTGGGAAGTTGCTTGTAATTACTGTCAAATAATGTTTATATAAAGTAAACCCACATACATTAATGGTAAAAGCTCGTAAATTTATTGGAGATATGTCTGTAATTACTGTCAAATAATGTTTATATAAAGCAATAACTGTTAAAATTATGTTTCTGTAACTTAATATTGCATGATCTTGGTTTTTTGTACAGGATAAAGCCAATATTTAACAGGAATTTACTGTAAATGGATTGTATAATGGCATAAAATAAAAGTTTAAATCTATTAATATACTGGTATTGGGCTTTAAATTAGGGTATCTGAAGGTAAATTTACAACATTTTCTGTTTGCTTTACATAGAAAAGTCTTTACTTTGACAAGGAGTTCTTGTAGATAGATTGGATTATCTTAAAAATATACCAAATAATACTGTATTAAAACAGCAGTCTTCTTTTTAATTATGTAATTTTAAGGTATTTCTGCAATATTTTTAGGTTTTTATACAGATTTAGACATTCATTTAACATTCAACAGAGATTTTTTTAATGAGATTTTTTTTTCTTTTAACTGCAGTTTGACTGTAAAAATACAGAAAATGTTTACGGTAAATATCCGTTTTCAAAAACAAAATTTTTCTGTAAAATAATTTAAGGTTCTTTACTGTAATTTGACGGTATGTGGTTGGCAACTTTGCTGCCAGACTTTTTACCGTAATTTTACGATTTTTTTTTTTACAGTGTGAAGAGAACCCACGCAGACACGGGGGGAACATGCAAACTCCACACAGAAAGGCTGGGGCAACCGGGGTTTAAACCCACAACCTTCTTGCTGTGAGGCGACAGTGCTAACCACCGCACCACCGTGCCACCACTCAGTTTTGCATTTCAGTTAATTAAAAAATGAGTTGAACTTACCACGTACTACTACAGTTGCTCAGTTAACTCAAAAAGGCTGCTACTTTTCTTCAGTTTCAGGGCTGTTGTTTTTTTGTTTTTGCAGAGACTAATAATGCTCCACAAGTGTTACAGTGGTCGTCTTTGTTTATCTGCTTGTAATTCGTAATTGGGACTGTCAAGGTGAGGTGCCATTTATCAAAGGCAAGAAGAATTTGTGAAATCAAAGGAGCAAGAGCGTAACAATATTTTCCCTAACTGTTGCTGCATAATTGACTGTTAAACTGTTTCCCTGAAACAAATACAGTGATCTACATGGCCCATAGCTAAGACGCATGCTAATAAAGCTCCTCTCAGAGCTCCGGCATCAATGTTGTTAAAGGTGTATTCTCTCTTCTGATTGCCTCTAATCAGCCCCGCTCAGCCAAGCTTACTCCACCTGGAGGACCGGCTACTGATTTTCTGTCAGAAGGAAAAGCACACCATAATTATGCTGCCATTTGAAATTCCATCACTCTCCCTTTGCCACAGAAATAAGATGCATCTCATTGAAATGTATGTGGAATGCTGGAGGGATATATTCTTGGGTAAACCTTGTCTTTTTAATTAAACACACGGTGGCCTTGGTGGATTGCTTGTGACACAGGGAATGATCGGGGCACTTAGAGGGCTGCAGTTCAGGTAAATATGCCTTTAATGTCCCAGAGGGAGCTGGAGGGGCATGGCTTGGCATGTTTATGGAACTTCGGAGTTTGGAAAGCATATTTAAAACACACAGAGTACAATAAAAATGGTAACCTTTTCACCCTGCAGTTAAACTGCAAAAACTCAGCTAAATTAAAAAGAAGCTGTGTTTAAAGCCTGTGCTGAATTTTTTTTCTTAATATTCATAACTTCACTGGGAATATCTTGTCTAAAAAATGGACTGCATGAGGCTGCTCACACATATCCATCACATATTAAACCTCTGGGTGGATGATGAGACCTCCATTCTTTATGATATATGCAGATTATGAAGAATGATACAGGATCACGTTCTCCCAGGTCCCATTATTGGCATCCCACTAGCATTTACAAATCCCAAACAAAGCCCGCTTCCAACAAACTCAGCTCCCAGACATGACTCCGCTGTTTCTCTGTCTGTCTCAAAGCCACTCTGACTAGTGGGGGAACAATACATATGCATTCATCTGGATTATCTCATTAATCTTTTCTTTTTATGATTAAAAAAAGATAAAGAAGAAAGAAAAAAAGGGCACAGTTTCTCACATGCAGAGAGAAAAGATGACACCCAGATCAGTAATTCTAGATAGACAAAGTCGAATGACCTTGACATTTCACTTCGCCTGAAATGCCAGTAGATTATTCAGTCAACTGAAGAGCGGGAGAGACAGACAGGAGGAGAGAGGAAAAACAAAAATAGAATTATTCTGAGGGGAAACAGGCATTTGAATTCCCGGTGAGACACCCATTATATTTTTAGACACATTTTGGTTGGCAAAGCCGGGAGAGGATACAGTATGTGATTCACTTTTCAATGACTTTCCATTATATGTCTTAATGAGTGATGGACAGCAGTCCTGGGTCCTCTTTAAAAACATACTGTTTTCATATATGCGTGAATACAGTACATGGGTATTTGCTGGAGGGATATGGAGAGGAGGGGGCTGGATGCCGTGGGTTCTCTGAGTCAGCCGTTACCCCCCCACTCTGCCCTCGCTTCACTGCCTCTCACCTCTCACCTGCCCCGTGGCCTGCCGCCCGCAGACAGGCGCTGGCTAATCTTACGCTCCTTCCTCATTTCTTCCCCCCTCCTCATGCTCCTTCACTTTCTCCACAGTAGCCTTTAGCAAATAGGACAAGGTCTGACTACTAACCTCACACTCTGACCACATCATTCACCCCGCAGAGCCTCAGAAACCCTGTTTATTCCAGTGATATAGTGTCAGTCGGTGGCATTAAATAACCTTGAACAATTGCCAGGGCAAAACGCCACAGTGGAAACAACTTAAAATATAGATTTCTGCTCAGGAAATGTGATGAGTACATTGCTCACTTGTGCTTTTACACTGCACAGACAGGTCTTGAATAACATTACATACTGTATGTTGTACTACAGCGCTGTGGATGCTACGTTGCCATGTTGAACTGATCTCCGCTCATTGTGGTCCGTGTCCTGTCTTGTTTAATAAATGCAGCGGGGCGGTCCTGCTTCTCTCCTGTCCGCATTGTTTTGCCAGCAGTGCTGTTTCGCTCCGGCTTGTCTCTCTGAAATGTGCATCTGCATCGCCTGTCACTCACAGGGAGGAATGCCATGTGCTGTCTGATTGACGTCTGGATCTGCTTGAGGAGAAGGGACCGTCTCTCACACAGTTCAGTGCGCCAAAATATGTGTGAACAGAAATGAGGACATTTATGGAAAATAAGAAACTGTGCAGAAGAAGAAGGGAAAAACAATATAGATAAAATGATATGAGTGTGTTTAAGACGAATTTGAGTCCTCCATGCGTGTTGTGTGTTTATTTAACAGAGTGTGAGTGGTTGCTTGTGTGTGTCTTTGCGTGTATTCCTGAGTGTATTCCTGTAAGCATAGTTGTGTGTGTGTGTGTGTGTGTGAAAGCGAGACTGTAAGATCTTTCTCTTTTGTGCCTCATTTTATGTTTCCCAGCCAAGCCAAGCGCCCCGGCAGAAAGTGACAGGTACACAGGTGTGGTTTGACAGGGCTCATCTGCAGGCTGTACATGCTGTACGGGACCATAGGATGCATTTACACCCTGAGGTCAGACCGAGGAGCACCGAGACACGTACACACACACACACACACACACACACACACACACGTCATCTCTCTACAGAAGGCTAGTATGTGTTAGACTTTGATGTTCTTCAATCCTTCAGTGTCCTCTTTGGTCACATTTAACTTCTTGCAGGGCAATGGTACAAATCAAAATGCTGTGTGCCCTACTGATGTCAGTGAAGGTTGGCATAGCAATTTCTTTTAAAAAGAAATCTAATTTGGGGCCAGTTGATGGTGTGGGAGATCTTTAAAAAATATGTTTCTTGTCATCTAATCCATAAAGGAGAAGTTCCACTTAATGTCAGAAAATTTGTTGTAGAAATTGACTCACAGTATTACTATACTGGCACGTTAATTGTAACGTTTAGCAGGGTTTTTTTTTCATTTAACAGTCACATTCTGCAGTGTAAGCAACAGGAAGATTTGCAGAAAGCCAACCGACAAGTTGACAACGGCTCAGCTGCTTGTGTGTTTTATTTATTTGCTAACAATCTGTGCGCTGGCATTCTTCGACACAGTGATGCTGTGTGTTTTGATGAAAGAATTCACAAACTGGCTGAATTCACCGAAACGGTTCACCTTTTGAAAGCAACGATGAGCCGTTTGAAAACGTGTCTCTGACAGTTGCACAACACCCCCCACAAAATTTTGAAAGAGTGGGAACTTGACAGTTTTGTGACTGTCTCCATGGAAACGGTGAGAGGGTCTCATTAGGGTAGTACCAGAAAAATCTGTTTTGGAGGAACAAAACCCCTGACAAAAAAAGCTGAGACCGGCTTGATTTTTAAAGAGAAGCTAAACGACAAAAAACAACAAAGGAATGATACATTTTGTTGGAGAAAAAAAAGTCAAACTTCAAAAACAGAGGACAGCAGAGGACTACGATTATTAAACATATTTGCAGAGCTGCGGATTCAAAATGGCTCTTGACACAGACTATGAGTTGGCTGTTGCATCAGACAAAGCTAGTTTTCAAGGGCAATCTCTCTCACATATCTGACAGGGTTTGCCAACTATTTCACAGGCATCATCACCATCAGCTACAGTATTTAGTCTGCATCGCTCCTCCAGCTTCGCAATGTATTTTCTCACACTTAAATTTAACACCTCGTAATATTTTCCTGCCCACATACAGATGTAACAGGCATAGACCTTTTTACAAGACACATTTTTTTATGTATGCAGAGCATCTAATAGATATCTCTGCACTGCACTTTCTCTGGAAGAAATTGTTTGGAAACTGATATTCTTCTCAGCTGACACATTAAAGTCTTGCGCATTTCGCTTAAACATTTAAAAGACATTCAGCGACATTGTGATGTACGCCGCTGCGTCCACAGCAATATTTAATGTGGAAAATGCAGAACAAATACAACTCTTTCACTTCGTGATTCAGCCCTGTCATTTGTTTTCAGATAATAAAAAGGCAAAATCAGGAGGAATTAATGGCATTTTCTGTGGCTTTTGGCTTCTCATAATTAATTTCCTAAGATGCTTGTATCTGAAATGCAATCTTATGCAAATCATGCCATGTTTTCTATATTTATATCATTATCCCTGCAGAATCTACCATAACATGTATTATAATTCAGGAATCAATGTTACTAAATAATGAACTAACATTCAACTTGCATTGCATATTTCTTTTTTATCTCCATGAAATGCCCTCAGGACGTAGCATAATGTAAAACAATGACAAAGCTGTGCCAGAGGAGGATGTGAGGAAGAACCTAGACTCATCATTGTGAAATATTTCACTTATTTCATTTAAGTCAGACGCAACTTTTCACCCATTCTAAGTTTTAGTGGAGCAGATGGCCCTAATGAGTTGACAGAGAAATAGATCAGACGTTATTTGTCACCACCATGACAATGATGGTGAATACAGTCTAGACAAAAATATTATATAAGATCATGCCTTGTTTGTGAGATCCAGCCGATGATTCCTGTGTGTATTTCCTGGGAGCATGTTTTTTTAAAAAGCTGGATGTTGAGCTGCTTCCTGTGGCTCTTTGGTGGTCTTCAACCTTGTATGCAAATGACCATTGTGTTTTTGCATTTTGAGCTGGTGTTACTTGTATTTGCTAATGGAGATATAAATATTGGTGGCATTTATAACCATTACTATGTTTATCACATACCATAAAATTGTGATTATCAATAATAAGAAAGTGACTTTGCTGTTATGGCCTTTTTCTCAAATATTTTAAATGAACTCACAAAGGCTATTTATGAGTACTCATTAAGGATGACTTTCCACACATCTTTCATCCCCATGCCTCTATGTGGAACAACATCATTAACATTAAATTGAAAGTAAGTGAAAGGGTGAAACGTTTGCATTTTTGCATCCGGCGCAGGAAGCTCACTACAGCTAAGCGCAGAGCCGGCGAAATGGCCACAGCATGCCTCGTGGAAAGCTGGGAATTAAGATGTATTATGCCAGGAAGAGAGGACTTTATTTATGGGAGCATCCGGAGTAAGCAGAAGGAAGTATGGTAGCAATACCTGGGGACAGTGCTAAATAGTGTGAGACCATTCCCAGGACAGGGATACTGCAGAAAAACCAGGGGAGGAGCTGGATGCAGCTAATGACAGTGCATGGCGCTGGATCCAACACATATTATGCAAAGGCAGCAAAAGAACAAAAATAAACGTAAAGTTGCTGGCTACAGTCGGCTTTGTCACATCATTATACACCTTTAAGCCACACGTTTACACGTCAGCTGGCAACATGTGTGTATGGCTTTACCGCTCTTAACTCACATGTGATATTAATTACAGTTAACACCGAAGCAGTCAAGCTTGCATCTCATTATCGGCACGCCAGCAGAGGAAGGTGGGTATGTGTTTGAGTGTGCATCTGCACTTTGTGTATTCGTGTACATGTAAATGATGTATCGTGCGTAGAGGAGTGTGTGCATGTATCACATGTGACTATTTCTGGAAGGGGATGATGCAGTGTGATGCAGCGAGTGTTTGGAAGGTATCCACTCATTTAAAAGAGAAAAGAGAGTGATTGCTGAGAGCCAAGTAAGGGGTGGAGGAATGGGAGGGTGACAGGAGGGGTGCTGCACAGTGATGGCAAAAACAGGGAAAGGCGATTGTGAGACAAGTCCAAGAAAGAAAGAGCCCTATACCAATTTGGCAACCAGCCCCTGTCTTTTTTTTTCTTTTTTTGCCTTTTGACATGGTCTTCACCCTGTGTGTTGGCCCTGATGGCCTGTAGTGTGCAGGGAGGAGGCAAACTTACACTCCTCCACCCAGCCTCTGCCTTAGCCTCTCCTGAGAACACATGACAGGGAGCATCGAGCAAAGCAACTAGCCTGAGCCAAATTCCCTTGCCTGCCAGAGCCCTGCAAACCAGCTCCTATACCCTTATCTGCTCCAGACTATTTACACTCAGCCCAGAGACAGACAAAACATTTACTAATCTTCACAGCTGAACTGTAAGGTGGGGGGGGGGGCATGAGGGTTGACAGCAAATTAGTGCCCTGCCATGACACATGCGGTAGTGTGGCTCGACAGGTCCTCTCTTTCCCCATTTTTATTATCATCCATGCTTGAATTATTCAGTGGCAGCCATTAGCATAACACCAGCCATTTTATATTTAGCTCCCTCCTATGTTGACTCCGTCAACATTTCACTCCAAATATTCCGCTAACATCCCTGACAGGAGGAAAGAGGCAGCGGCTCAGAACCAAGTGCAATTAGTGACCAAAAAGAAGAATAAAAAGCAGATCTTTTTTTCCCTTGGTCTTTTGATTCTGAAATCACAAGACTAATGTCTCTTCAGTTTCTAACAGGAAAAAAAAGAAACAGTCCATAATTTTGATAAGCATGGCAAACTGGCTGATTCTAATGGCATTTGCCAAAAAGAAACTGCCACACATTTATAGATGTGCTGTAGCTATCACCCAGTCTCATTTGTCACTATTAGCTGTAATATGAAAGATCCCTCATCTCATCTTGGAGGTCTAATTTGTTAGCTTGCAATGGGGAGCCAGACTGAGCAGACTGGAGCTACAATGATGAAAGCGCTTCTCCCTTTCTGAGTGTGAAATTAAAACCTTTGCATAGCTGTTAAGGTTGGTCTGTATGAGCCACTCAGCGCTGACATTTTAAAAGTATATTTAACTGAATAGCATTTAATTTCTGGGTATGATATGTGCAGGACGAGGGTCATATGGACACAATTATAAATGTGCGTGTGAAAGTAAGAGACTGTGTGTGCGACTTTCCGCAATATGCTTGTGACTGGCGTGTGAGCCCATCTCCCCACTGCGTTTTGTGCTCTCCTCATCCCCACCAGCTGTACACTTTGACCTCCCACTCATCTTTGATCCACTGTCAAAGAGCTCGCTCTCTGCTGTCGCTCAGCTTCACTCTGCAAACCTTCACTTCTTGCTCCAGATTTGGGCCCGGAGTCACTCGGTGCGAGCTTCTGACAGTCTGTTTGAGGCAGCTCCCTGCTTAAGTCCTTAGAAGAGAGAAGATCCATTTGTAATTCACTCAAACCAGAAAAAAACGGCACGTACAGCCAAGGCATCACAATATATGCAGTTTGTTAGCTTAATTAAACTGCAAAATGTTATGGAAACAGGGGAAATAAAGCTGTCATTCCACCTCCGCTCAGAGCTGGTTTGACAGAACCGAAGCCCAAGGTGGTGATTTCTCTTAAACCTTTTCATATAGTGGCATATGCTATGTCCTAAAGTCAACATATTGATAAGACATATTTATAGATTATTTTTGATGAAGAAAAGAGGAAGAATTTATGGCCATGAGAACATTTATATGGGAAAAAATATAAATAAATAAACATAGTTTGTATGTTATTTATGTGCTATTTGAATGCAACACATAATTTATCACTCATATTGACCCTGTTGATTTTACATTTAATCATAGTGAGGTGATGTAAGCAGTCAGGCCCTGACAGAGGAAACACCAGAGGACCATTATAGCCAAAACATTCTTTTATTTTCTGTTCTCTCTTGGTAGCAGATAAAATAGATTAGTTATCAGACATATTTACAGATTTTCTTTACTTTTTCTTGTATAGGAAACTGCACAGCACTACACAATATACACATGCACGGTACAGCATCTAATGTCATGAAAGGATGAAAGGAAAGCACATGCTGTAGCCCTTTTGAATGCTTTTTACCATTTAAATGGACACTAAGTTGTTACAGTATTTATAAAGCACAATAACTTTTCTTTTCTCTTGAGCAATTTCTGATTAACTCAACACAATGTAACTTGTTCATTAATAAGGATTGTTTAAAAAAAGTGCAAACACTCACTGATGCTTTGCGAGGCGTCCGCGGGAGGCAGGAGGAGCTGTTCAGGTCCATTATTGTTACCGTTTGATGTGTTGAAATTTTTCTTGAAAGTCGCCCAAGAGAAATGTATTTTTAAGAAAAGCCCAAAACAAAGCACACCCTCCTCGCTGGTATTACAAATTTATGACCTGTGGATAACCCAAGAGCTGAAGTTTAACCTCTGTCAGCAAATCTGCCATTTGTATGCTTGCAGTGTAAAGATTGCCTGTCTCTAACATGACTTTAAATGAACAATAAAATCAAGCCCTCCTCCTCCTCCTCCTCCTGAGTAAGAATTCAGAGGCGTCAGTCGCATCGATGCCTCTGTGCATATTTGGACAGCGCCGATACCCAATGATCTCACACTGATCCCCTGGTATATGAGCGAGTATTTCCCCTTCTCCCCGGGACACGGCAAATCTTTCTTTGAACTTTCTGAATTTGATTTACAGTGCACTCAATACCGGCGCAGGACCTGCTCCCTTCCTTTCTCTCTGAATTAGCATAGAAAAGTAAAGCATATGGATTCACTTCCTGCACTCACACCGCTATGTACACTAAAAAGTTTCCCAAACACCTTAAACTTTTTAACACCTGTGCCACGCAATTACAGGATCTGTTGTTTGTCTGGGTGTCTACATGGTGAAAAATTCTTTGCTGCAGATTGTATGCAGCGCATACATTTTTGTGTATTGTAAAATAAACACGCAGCTTAATACTGACAGTCACAACCTGAATGTGGTCTGATGAAACCTCGCCTGGGCTAGAGATTGAGGGGAAGCGTGTCACTGCTCCTCAGACTGTGACACATGTCTTGTTTGGCCGGCAAAGCTCCTCTCTGTCTCCCCCTCTCGCTTTACCTCACAGTGCAGGAGAGGAACATGCTCCCTTTCTATGCGCTCCACAGCCTCCTTGTTCTCTCCTCTCACTGTAACACTGCAGTATTTCAGCATACCAATAACTAGGACTGTGGGGGATCCACTCCTCCTCACCGCGCTGCCAGCCACCCAGGTGTGACTACATGTCAGGGAACAGCCACACTACGCCCACAATTACACTCTCCTCCCGACTTTGCTATGCCAGCCCTTCTTGTTAATCCATGACCCACAGAAACTGCGGTTGCAAATGTGTATACATTCATCATTCATTCATTCAGTCATGTATCGAACATGGATGCACCTGCACTTACAGGTATAGTAGCTGATGTGTGCATGTGCACATTTAAGTAGTAGCCAATTTTTGCCGTGAAGATGACAGAAGTATTCTTTTTTTTTTTGAAGGGCTGGGATCAGGTAATTGCAGCTGTAGTGACATATAAGGGATTAAGCGTGGTGTGAAAATGAGGACAGGTATAATGGACAGAAAAGAATAGGTTTAAATGAGAATATTGGTGTCATTTACAGTTATGGCCCATTTACAGCCTGCACCTCGTTTATGCTTCAACACATGCAATAAGGTATTACATTTTTTTTTAGCATTTCCTTGTTTCTTTGTTCATGTTCTTTGCTCATTTTTGATTTACAAACTTTACAGTGTCAAAGCTATCCTCATATTACCTGCTGACAAAGACATCCAGAATAAGAAGACATGGATAGTTTGTAAGGCAAACTGTTTTTTTTTTAGGGATTATTTCCTGGTGGAGGCATCCATTCTTTCCTGTGGGCGTCAGGTGATTGACAGTAAGCAGAGTGTATTGTAATGTGTGCACTGACAAGAAAACACTCATCTTAGTCACAAAAGCATAACAGTAAAACAGAGATGAAATGAAATTATGACTTCACACAGATTGTGATGTATTATCCCACTTGGGAAAGTTCAATGCCTGTACAAAAATGAATGGCAGTAAATGACAGCTTCTATATTTAGAGGAGTGAGCCCTGATAACTCCAACTATGTTGAGGGTGGGTAACCTAGATAATTGGGTACAAACTAAACACACACACACACACACATATAAAGCCAATGCTTTGTATTAATGCAATTAATTAAGTATTACATGGGGCCCATGTATAAACAGATACCCTAAAAGGGGCAAATTAAACAAACTGAATTAGTAAATATTATATTAACTGTGTAAGAAAATACAACAAACAACTTTTCTGTACATTATAGCATCATTAAAATAACAAACAACTAAACTAACAACTAAAAATAGAAAAAGTCAGTCATTAGTGTATAAATTACTCTTAATATTTCTCTTTCCACTATCTTTTTATAATCGAATAACACTACTTGGTATCACATGTTTATCAAGTAACATATACTGTGTCCCTTACACCATACCATAGTATTTATATTATCATCAGTGTCCAGTGAAAACCATGTCAAGAACTATTTTTTTTTGTTTTGTGACAATGCATTTTTCAGATAATTTAATAGGCTTCACACTTCAATAACGTTAAATCACCAAATTTGGATATACATGGTTTTCACTGGACACTGATGATAATATAGATACTACAGTATAGGAAATTGGGTTGACTTCACCATATATACCGAGAGGAAATCATACAGTAATTGCATTGATGATATCATTCTGGATCGTTTTAGTGTACATCATTTAGTCCCTTTTCCAGTGCCAACAGACTAAGTACTCAAAACCTGCTCCGAATTGGCAAGTCATATGAAATTTTACCCACAGTGCATTTCTGTCAGGCCTGAGCTGCTGTCATTTTCAAACTTTCAGTGTCACAGGACAGGGAAACACTGGAGGTCAGGGCGATCCCATAGGTAAACACTGTGCTAGGTGTGCAGTGTACAGGTTTATATTAAGATGAAATTGGTGCAGATCAGACAACACTTTGAAAGGGATGAAAGTAAAAGAAAATCATTTTAAAAAATATATAAATCCTTCTCAGCTTCCCTCTCAGCTGGTGATACGCCCAAATATAGGCCTCCCGGGACCACAAGGATTTGATCTGCCGCTGGTGAAACATATTTAAAACAAACTTTTCATTTACAGATGATTTCTCTGATTAATTAATTTTTAGCAGGAGAATTAATTTGCCGGCCTTTTTCAATTCATGGCTGTGGCTCAGGAGCGGGTTGCCCGTTAATCAGAAGGTGGGGGGTTCAATCCCAGGCACCTCCGGGCTGCATGTTGAAGTGGGTTACAATACAGAACCCCGAATTTGTTTGAGCACTAAGGCTCAGTGTGCGAATTGTGAATGCAGATGTAGTGTAAAATGTAAAATAAAAAAATAAAAATGTAGTGTAAAAGCGCTTTGAGCGGTGAAAAGACTAGAAAGGCGCTATACAAATGCGGAGCATTGCACCATACAGTATTTGGAGGCAGAAGAAGAACTGGAAATGCGGTCATGATGCTCATCTTCGTCAGCAATACTGGGGATTCCCCCATGGAGCACTCACTGACTTGCTCAAGGGCACTAGAACAAGGCAGATGCCTGCTGACACAGAGGCACACGCAGAGTTGAAGGGCGGTCCCTGCTACTCACTAAACCATTAGGATGCCCACACCATACATTCTGAGAGAAATACAGAAGAAGTGAGACAGAGTAAGAGGGGGGAAAAAACAATAGGTGGAGGCTAAAATGCAAACGAGGGGGAAGAGATCGCAGATGTTAAGGTGAAAGTGGGATAGGGAGGGAGGGAGAGGAGAGGTTGGCTACTGGGGGATGAGAAAGAAGGGGGGTGAAGTGAGGTGTGGTAGTGGTGGTGGGGGGTAGGGTGTCTGACATCGCCCCCACGGTCATAACAGCAAGGTCTGCATATGGGAGCAGCTGCTGTGGCCTCTGCTTCCTCCCTGGAAAATATGGCTGGAATATTAATTGCGCTGCTAATTCTGCTTATCGCAGCTTTCCGCGACGCTCAGAAGGCCCAGTGAGCCCCCTGTACCGTTCGCCTGTTAGCAATGATGACTGGCCCAAGCATGGATTAGACCACCAGAAAATCAAAGCTCTGGAATCAGAACACTTTATTGGACCAGACGCTACAACGAGCAACGAAAAAAAAGATCATCTTGTTATTTACAGGAGTATTTAACAGTTTGTTTCTCAGTTGGCTCACTCCGTGTGCAGACATTATTTTAAAATAACTGGAGAAAAAAAAGAGTCCTCAAATCTCTTTCATGCAATCTGTTTCAGTTTCTACCTTTGGCATCACCTCAGCTTCTGTCTCACATCGTCAGCTCATTGTCTGACGTGAGATCAGCTTGATTGGCTGCGATGTACTTACACAAGAGTTGGGATAATTTGAAGTAAACTCTGCGCAAGTGGCTGAGTCGTTGTTTTGTGACCCTGTTTGTGTTGGATGAGCGCACCGTGCCTCTCTTGGGAGCAGCCTACAGGCATCCCACAGATCTGACACGCAGCTCCGCACGCTCACAGTGAAAGAGAGAGGAAGGGAAAGGAGGAGAAAAACATATACAGTTCCCCAAGAATCCTGGCTGAATACATTACGGAGAAATAAAAACTAACTTTATCAAGTTTTAGCTGGGGTCAAAATGAGTAAAGATGAAACATGCAATACACTCAGGAGCATTGCAAAAAAAAAAAACAACAAAAAGGTTTTTGTGATTGTAAATGTACACCTTCTGTATTTCAAATGCTTTTCACACCCTGTTGCGTATGAGTACATAATCTTATGAAGAAAGGGAACTTGAGAAAAACCTACAACGCAGCATTTTGTGATATTATTCACGCTGGAGTACAATTTAAACTCCCCTTCTCAGTGGCAATGCTGCGATATCTTTGCAAAATCTGAAAATATTCAGGACCTTTGTGAATGCATACATAGGGGCCTGCAGGAATTTTTGCAGCCCCCCTTGTGCCACTGAAGCACCTCAGCACTCAGCGGGACTTCTCAGATGACAGAAGGAGCCGAAATGTCAAAAGAAGGATAGAAGAAGAGGTGTTGGCAAAGAGAGGGGTGGCGGGGAGTGGGGGGATGTGGACCCTAGGGATCCGTGTGTGGGGTGCTATGTGCAGGGGAGGGGCAGGGAGGTCAGAATCAGTGAATGCCAGTTTAATCTGATAGGAGTTCATCCATGCAGAGGAGCTGAAGAACCATGCAGAGAAGCAACAGTGATATGCACAAATTACACTCCGGTGAGAGGAGAAGACAGACAGGGGAAAATATACGGACGTGTGTGTGGAATGAAAATGATTTGTGACAGAGGAGGGGAGACGGAGAAAAGAGGCATCATGGGGTGCTTTGAAAACACGGCTGCTGGAGTCGTGCACAGGTAAATGTGTAAGGTGTTTCTCAGTTGCTTAACACACCTACTCATTGAATGTACAGCTTGGCATGTGATGGAAGGAAAGGAAGTAGTATGACAGATAAAACAGATCCCTGATTTGTAATCAATACAGGTGAACCCCCCTCCTTCCTCCACCCTCGCCAAACAGCGAGTGTCACCCCTACTTTCCTCTCTCTTTCCGCATCGCTGCGTCCCCTCGTCATGCACTGTAATTAAAACCACAGGTGGGACCCGTAACACTGCCTGCCTGCTCCCAGCATGTAACAGGCACCATCTGGTTCACAGGAGTTTTTTCCTCTAAACAGCCAGGGGTTAAAACATCAAAGGCTCGGATCTTTGATCGGACCTCAGCGGGGTCGAGAGCAGAGGGAATAATATCCACAGTCTTTTGAATCTTTCTGCAACACAAAGCGTGAAATGGGAACGCGAGCTTGAGCTTGTAAGCCACCAGGTCAGCTACCTGCCATTCCTACCGGGACCTTTTGCTGTGACCTGTACCTCCTTTACTGGTATCATGTCCTCCTAAAATCCCTGCCTGCTAACCTGTTCCGGAGTATTCTCCAAAGGCTCCCGCAGTGTTGATTACTTTTGCTTCGGTGCATGCTTCGCTAAAGCGAACATGCTCACTACTCCTTGAAACATGGTAGAAGTGATAAAACATGCACTGTCTAGGTCACAGCGCTTTGGATTTTATGAAATCTCTGGCAGATCTTTATGTTTTGCAGTGTTTGTTTTTCTGAGCCTTTTTTTTCAGCGAAATTTAATATACATTTTTTTTTGTAAGATAAGACTGCATGGTAAGCTGTTAAAAGAATCTTGCTTGGCAAGTGGGAAAAGATGTCTTTCAAATCAATATCTGAAATGAAAAGTTATGAGGAAGACAAAATCATCTCTCAAAGCCTTCACTCTCCCCCGCCACTGTAATAGAGCCTTTAAACAAAGCATTATGCAGCTGTCTCTAGACACAAGATGACAGACCAGTTTTGAATTATTTCACTGACAGGAAAGTGTTACGGCACAGGATGGAAAAGCTCATTTGAGATCAGCACAGAGAAGGACAGAGTTTCACCTGGGGCGTTGGCAGATTGCAGATGTCTGCTTCTGTTCGCTCCTGTATGCATGGTGCAAGCGCCATTCATGGAGCAGCCCCCCTGGTGGAGAAATTCACTTTAAGTTTGGTCTCTGAGGAACAATAAAGACCCCAAACGGCGTGCCTAAATTTAAGCTAGCATGAAATCCCCCCACTGCTCCTGCGTGGCTGGTTCGCCTCCTCCCTCCTCTTTCAGTGGTGTGATACAATGTTTCAGATGTCGCAACGCAATCTATAAAGTGTTTGCATGTTAGTTTTATGTACCGGGAGGTTTAGAGAAACAAAAGCACGAGTTTGTGTGTGTGTGTGTGTGTGTGTGTGTGAGTTAACTGAATGTGTCCTGAGCATCTGTTGTAGAAAAGGGTCTTATAGAGGTTTAGAGCAGATTACAAACAAGGGGAGCACTGGTGCATTATAGCATGTTGAACCTGTAATGCTTTGGATTTCTCTCCATGCTGAAGTGGTGTGCACACGTTCTAAAAAGAGCGATAGGCCTACCCCATATAAAGAGTTTGGATGTTGGTTTCTTTTTCTCACCCTCTCTAAACCCAAAAATAATGGACTGGATTACACACCATGTTTATCCGCTCTAATGTAAGATGCAAACATTGGTGAGTCTGGCTAACTAGCTTACTGGCTGCAGTAATAACCTAACCTAGGGTTACGTCCAAGGAGAAAGAGCATTTCATTGGACTTTATTTTGTTACTCCAGTCTGCAGTGTAGTTCATACACTTCACTGATAAACCACAGAACATTAGGCTTCATGATCAAATAATGTTTTTATATCACGTCGACTCTTCTGTCCATATTCATGACCTCTCTCTCAGTCTCTCTTTTTTATTTTCAATTTATGTTTTTATAATGCCTGGTTTTAGGGGTGCAGAGGAGGGTTGCAGGGGGGTGTTCACATCTCTACACATTGAGTGAAATAAGTAGGCCTAGTTTATTTTAAAAGTGGATGAATTTTTCAATACTTGCAAGTCAGTCAGGGCTCTTTGGAGGGTGGGGCCTGTTTCAATTGAAACATGGATAAGGCACCACTAGTTTTAAGAGTAGCAAGGCTATACAGACTATCCAACAAAGAGAGCTCCGTTCCAAAGGCAAAGTTTGTTAAAGAGCTGGTATTATGCTCATTTTCACGTTCAAAACCTTATTTAAGAGTTGTACCAGAACAGGTTTACATGGTTTAATTTTCAAAAAACACCATATTTTTACTGCACATTGCTGCTCCTCTTTTCACCCTGTGTTGTACACTCCGCGCTTGAGCTACAGAGTGATGCATCTTACTTGTACAAAATCTTTGTTGGGAGTTGCACATGCTCAGTTCCCAGGTAAGGACTACTAGCCAATCAGAAGCAGAGAAGGGCGGGTCGTAAGAAACAAGGCAGTGTGATCCAAATCAAAGCCGCTTCAGACTGCGACTGTAACCTAGCAGTTACTCACTAGTCCAAAATCACACAACATCATTGTTCCACATCTTACCATAAACCACTACAAAAATACACCATATTTCTACTGAATTTTACATAAAAATTGGCCAAACAATTTGAATGTTTGCTCAGTAGCTTTCACATCAGGTGTAACATTAGCATTATAGTTATAACTTTAGCTGTGTTAGCCATCGTTTACAACAACTCCACACAACAGTCTGTGAAGTTACATTGCTGTGTTTATTTTAAATATAGTTCACAACCAATAAAGCATACTTACAGGTTGCGATTGTGAATTTCCAGGCCAAAACAGAGTTGGAGTTGCATCGTCTTTTAGGACTAAACATTGAACTGTTGCCGGTGTTCTGACGATCTATGCTGCCTTACTGAAAAATGCAAATCGATAGACTCAACTCTACTCGGCCCTGCTCCGTTTTCCATTGCAGATAGTATCCAGAGATAGTACGTAGCTTGTCGTCATAGCGACGCCACACACAACTGCCGCGACATAATGTTCAATGCGACACACACACCAGCGATCCACAAAGCTTTCTCTTTTTTAAGTTAAAACGTTTCAACAATGTGAAGACAGATAAGCGGTATGAAAACCTTCCAGCTGTGTTTTCCTTTGCCGTTGTTGCTGCAGCGGTCTGTGTGACGGCGGGAGCAGAGGGCTCTGTGAGTAGGCGGCTGGTCGGCCTCACACGCTCCTCCCGCGGGTTGGCACAGGCTTCCCCCCACCGCTACTTGCGGAGCTCCTCAACTCCGAAAATATTCAAGCATATTTATGTCCCGACTCACTTCTCGTAAAACTGTCAATATTCGAAATCGACTCAGTCGATTTCTCACCTCAAAACTTCTCAGAAGTGGATTTAGTGATGAAATTCCATATGAAAACTGTAAAAGATAAAACTTTCTGTGTCACGTTACATTTTAGTATCCTTCAGCTCACTTGGAACCTCGATGGACTACAAACGAGCTGTTTTCAAGCAGTTCAGAGCAGAGCTTTCTGTGGGAGATGGGAACTCCCTTTGGGCTGGACTTTGGGCTTTTTCACTTTGTAAACCTGTTACATGCACAAAAAACATATATAACTCAATAAAAGAGAGGGGAAAAGCCAAAAAACATAATACCACTACTTTAAAGTAATAATCAAAGCTTTGAATAAATGTCACTTTCGATCGCAGAATGAGGTCACACAATGGTGATTGACCCTATGACCCAATCTCAAAAACTGGGTGTCGATGGTGACATTCCTGGGGAAAAAATGCTGCATTAAGTTACTGCTAATGCAAACCAAACATTTACTACAGCTGCAGCTCCATGTTAAAAGCATTTAACTGGTGAAACACGAATTGACTTTTATTATGAAGTAGTCACAGGAAACACAGGAATGTGTTTGTCAGTGAGATTAGCACTGACCGGTATGAAGCGGTGGGCAAAAATACATCAAAATGTATTTTAAAACAAGATACCAAATACCAAGTGTATCAAAATAAACTACAAAATACAGCAGTCACACCATGTTTTAAAATAAACTACTGTATTTTGTATTTCAAAATACAAAATACAAAACAATTTTTTGATACAAAGGATACATCCCTATTAAATACAAATTACAAAATCCTATTTTGTATATGAAATATGTATTGTAATTACATGCATCATAAATACTGCCCATCCCTGCCAGTATCGCTCATCAAAAATGCGAACAAGACAACGGTCATTTTCAAAAAAATGTTTTGACAGAGGATCAGTTTGAATATTGCTGGGAATAATGGAACGAGAAGAAGCAGCCACAGAGAACTGTTAGATGAAGAGCTGCAGGCGACAGGCTGCACACCTCCAACTCCACAACTCCTTTCACTATGCCCTGCTGTTTGCAGACTCACACCGTGTGTAGCATAAAATCACATCACGGTTGCTCTCAGAATGATGAAAAAGGCCAATTATTGCCTGACTTCTTTATTAAAACCACAACAGTTGGTTTTGCTGCCCCCAGAATTCTGTGACCTGTAGTATTAATATGCACTTGCTGTTACCACTAGTAACCACAGGTGTCACCAAATCAACCAGGACTGAAATCTTTAGTATTGAAGTGCAATGTTGAATGGAAGCTGCAGTTCAGCCTAGGGAATTTTAAATTATGGAAGGCACAGGAAGACCTGTGGGAAATGTGTAAAAATTATTAAGAAAGAGCAAGCTTTTCTGATTCACAGAGCACTCAGACAGAGCATATATGGAAAGAGGGGGGCATTATTACTTTTGATGTGATCACTGACCTTGATCCAGATCTCTTTGTGGAGTGGGAGCCATTTTCTCTCTGGTATTTCAGGGGAAGAGTAAAAGTGACGCATTCAACAGCACACTATCCATTAAGGCCAGGCGCAGCAGGGGTATTTTTTATCAAAATGCAGCGCTTATTGATGGATTGAGATTCATGTCTCGCAGTTCAGATATGATAACCCACGCTACTTGGCCTTCAATTCACATCTCTTTTTGCCTCACAATTCATCCCTCTCCCCTCTCTCTTCACGCCACACTTTCACTCTCACTCCATCTTCCCCCATCTGTTCTTTACCCCATGTGTCAGATCTCTTTGCCACCTACCCACCACCTCCACCACACTCATCTCTAGCTATTCTCCTCCCTCTCCACCAGTTCTTCACCTCTCCTTCCGTGCCCAGCAAGAAACTATTGGAAGCTGGCAGCTCCAGAATTCTGATCAGCCACTTTGTGGTCTTAGAAGGCTTGCTAAACTGCCTTTCCGATTAATCAATAGTTCCATTGGCTGCGGTTAACACCTGTAACCTCTGCATTACATGGAGGGAAATGTTCGGTCCTGGAGCAGAATAGCAAACATCTAACTTATCCTGGCTACAGCCAAATCCTGCTTATTGCAAAACATTTTACCCACTGAGCAGATAAGTTCTCTGGGATTAGAAACATGGAATGATGGTCTCTCGCTCTATTTTTCCTCCCTCTCATTTGTTTTGACTGAGTGTGTGAATGGGTGAGTGAGTGAAGGAGTGAGCTAGTAAATGCTGATCAAAGAGAAGCTACCTGTGGGCTGCTTTTGTATCCGCTCCAGCTCCACAGTTGCCATATGGATGCGTAAGAAAAGTGAGGTACACTAAGATGCTGCGATAGAGGTAAATTAAATTCATACTGCAGTATCTAGGTCATTTGTAAGGCCCAAAGCAAGATCTCCTTCCCTGCCTGCCTTTTCCGTGTGTTGCTTGAGTTTGTGGAACATCAAGGAGATGAAAACACTCCACATCCTGTGTATGCAACAGCTCACACAAGAATTGTGTGCTGAAAGCATGCCAGCGTGGCCCTTTGAGTTTCTTTTGACAGTTTATAAATAGAATGAGCTATTGTTTTATCACTAAATGCATCAGTATACATTTGTTGAAAGGATATGCAAAACTAATTGACTGGAAAATATAGCCCTCCTAATACGCTAAAAGAGTGAAATACATCTTTCAACCAATTAAGGAGCAAATAAGCTTTTGTTTAATTCAATTATTAAACTCACCAAAAGTATTTTAGTTGTTTCCTGTAAAAGATTCCTTTGCAAAACATATTTAGTAGTTCTTTTCTCAGATTAAGTACAGTAAGTATAGTATCAGCATTGTGTGAAATTGTTTGGCAACGTGTTAAGAAACCTTCATTTATATGGAAAAGTCCCGCACTCCAGCTTTAAAACTACCCTACCTTTTTCTCCCTCCATTGTGGTCTGGAAAAGATTAGCTTATAGTGAGTAGTTTATTTGAACCTGTGGAATTTTTGGCCACATGAGGTGGACACGCTCAAACAAGCAACATAACAATAACTATCACTTTATAAAGTTGATAGAGCGAGTTGTTAGCCAAGTTTCTAATTTACACATCCAGCAGTTATGATGCAACCTTAGCATTCATTAGGAGTGTTGTTTTTGTCTACTTGATGAATGTATGTCCAATATTCTCTCTCTCCTTTTGGTCTCCACCACCTCCTAAGGGAAATATCTGGCTCTTTAGTTGCTAAATCCTCCTCTGTGTTCAGCTAGTCGCTAACTATGTTTGTCTGATGTTTGGTGGGCAGATAAACTTAGTGTTTTTTTTTTTTTAGAGAATAATAGTAGCTTTAATGAAAAATCCATTATAGATCCTATTAAAGCTGAAATCCAAAACTTTGAAAAGTTCAGAAACTTCTGGCAAAATAAAATAAGTGTGTGTTTCTATCAACTATCTTTATGCAAATATATTCAAAACAATGTGTCACAGCTACATAATAAATCAAGCACCAGCAACTCTGATATATGATGGCATTTCATTGCTGCTTCCTACCTATGATAGCATTTTATTTTTTAATGAATTAATTTTTCCACTCTCTTCATCATGCGTACACTTTCGTATTTTTAATTAGCCCCTATGGTGATAGATAGGGAATTAGGGGACACACACAAACAATGGGATGGAAATGTACCAACTGAAACAATCTTTAAATGACAAGAAGATCAGAGATTTGTTGGTTAAGTTGGTTTAGGAACCTTATGTTGAAACCTGAATGGTGTGCCAGCTCACAGTAACAGCTTGTACAACGTAACTTTTACTTCCCAGCCTGATTTATGGTATAAAATATTTTAGTTTTTCTTGTACAGGTATAGCTGGCCAAATTTAAGTTTTAATGGTTAATATCAGAGCTTGGCATTTGAGAATGGAGAAATTAATAAATTGGAGAAAACAGAGATGCCCTCTGTTACACTCAGCTGACAGAAAACTTTGGGCCCAAATGCAGACATGAATGAGCAGAGCAGGCAAGATGTTAAGGTGATTTATTATCAGAATTAAACAGTGGAAACTTACAGTGGTGTGGTTAGGCAGTCCAAAAATAAAGTACAGTAATCCAAAATCATGAAACAAGTCCACAAGTCCAACAGAAATCTTTAATCCAAACAACCAGGAGAAAACACCAGGAATAATTCTGGGAAGAGAGCCATGAGACAAAAGTAGCATCCACCATGTAGAACAATGAGCACGCCACAAGTGAGAGAGTAAAACCAACTAAACACACCAGTGGGGGTGAGCATAATCAGACACAGGTGAAAGCACTAGACAATCAGTGAGACAAACACAGGAAGTGAAATGAGACATTGACACAAGAGGGCAGACAAACTACGAAGTAAAACAGGAAACATGCAACACCAATACCAACCCTCCTGCCGTGACACCCTCTTCTTTAACGACTCAATAGCCCAAAATGCATTGCAGCGACAAAACGTGGATCTTATGGCTCTGTTTCTTGCATATGGAAGACTCTTCATCTGCAATACATTCAAATATTCTATTATAGTGATAGTTAAAAAGTGTAATATGTCAAATTAACTACTTGTATAACAAAAAATATCTACTAGTGAAAATTAAATAATATGGTTAATAAATAATTATACGACTCTATACAGACATACAGTCACATGAAAAAAAACAAAAACATTCCAGCTTCATGTAAGTGAACGGTTCTTAATCTTAGATCTTCTGAGAGCTCATTTGCTTGAGGCATGGTTCACATCAGGCAATGGTTCATGAGAATAGCAAAATAAAAATTGGTGTGTGTTTTTTATTGTGCAGGGCAGCTCTAAGAAACACCTTCAGTCTCGTCACATTGGTTGGACTCCAGGTTGGTTGATTCCTGACTCCAATTAGCTTTTGGAGAAGTCATTAGCCTAGGGGTTCACATACTTTTCCCACCCTGCACTGTGAATGTTTACATGGTGTGCTCAATAAAAACATATTATTTTGTATTAGTTTGTAAGATAAACTAAAGATAAAGATTGTGTTTGTCTATTGTTGTGACTTGGGTGAAGAGTCACATTTTATGACCAATTTATGCAGAAATCCAGGTAATTACAAAGGGTTCACATACTTTTTCATGTGACTGTATTTTAATTAATTAATAAGTGTAATTTGCCATTGTCATGGGGGGGGGTATCGTTCACTTAAAAGAGCTGGCTCTTTTGTGACCGACACGTCACTATCAGTCACTACCACAACTATCATGGTGAATGGCCCCATTGGCCAAAGTTAACCTGAAAGGTAGCTCACCAGGCGATCCGCTCTATTCTAAAGCCACAGTCAGCATGCAATCGTTATTGCCCTCTTCTCTGATAAGTAAAACTCAGTTGTTCAGGCAAGTTGTTTTCCAGGAAAGCTGTAAGCAAGTATGTACAAAGACAAACTAAATTACGGCACTTCATCATCAAGATGCACTGAGTATCAAAAGCTGATGATATAGTGTGTGAGTGAATCTCAGGGTGGAATTCTCCTTTCATGTCAGTGGCATAAACACTGTGGCTATCATCCATTTAGCTGCATCCTGGCTGTTTTCACTGCTCGTAGATCACTGCCGCCTTTCTGCATGGCTCCTCGGCTCCTCTGCCTGGATGAATCAGATTAAGTAGGGTTTTGCTGCTCTACCCCCACCTCCACCTCCTCCTCCTCCTCTTCCTTCACCACACTGCACCTCCCTGGCACCTCCACACACCCAGTCACCATCCCCCCACCTCCTTACCCACAACACTTGTCCTCCATCCATTACTCCCTTCCCTTCTTCTACGTGAAACTCCCACTAGTATATATCCCTCTGCCCCACTCCCCTTGTTCGGCCCTGACCCTCACAGCCGCTCATACATAAAGGCAAACATCCCCCATACACACATCTTGCGCACACAAAAATGGACAATGAAGTAAGCTTCTGGGACCTTCTAGTGCACGTCTCAATCACACCTCAGCAGCCTTCAGTCCTTGGTTGGTTAATTACAACGCTGTGAGGATGACTTTAATGAAGGGCGTAACATGATCAGTATTGAGCTTACAATTCCACATTTCACCTCTCAGTGTGCACACACTATGCATGCAATCCACAATAATGCCCACTAATTATACAAGACATCACACTGGAGACCGAAGGTTTGCACTACGTTTGTATCTCGCCCTTTGCAGTGAGTTTATTTCTTACGGAAATACTTCCCCACCTCTGATGTTATTTTTATTTGCATTCAGTGAATAATGCAACACACATGGAAAAAAAAAAGTGCACTTCACAGTGCTTTTCATTTCCCAAACATACTTGACAATAGCTCAGTAGCAGGTAACTCAGTCTGGGAAGCAGATTTCCAGCCCAGACGGAGATGGTAGCTGGAAATAAAAACAGATTGTGGCAGTTGACAGGTGCAATGAAAAGTGGGTAGTTTCCTTGATGTCGAAAAAGGCTCAGAAGCACCCAGATCAAAGTTTCGAGTGACTTTTAATATTTATCCAAGAAAAATATTTCTGAAAACATCAGTAGTTGTTTTTCCCCTTTCATTTTAACTGTTTACTTTGCTAAAAGGCCAAAAAGTGTGGCATCATTTTAAAAAGTGTTCACTAATGGTGTTTCTTCAGTTAGAGGTGGGAGAAACTGTCCCACTTAAGTGTTTTTAAATTATTATTTTTTAACATATACGGAAAATGTACGTATCTAGAGAATTCTTGTGCCAGCTTCTGTACGTACATGTACAAACATGCAACAGAAAGACGCCTCGTTGTTAGAAAAGCACTCGTCTTCCTTCAAGTTTTTCAGGAAACACTATAAATTCAGAAAATAGAGAAGATGGAGACAAGCTAAAATCATTCCTACAGATAGCTTATTGACTTTCTGATGCTTGATTATGGCTGTTGTGGTGGTGGTGGTGGGGGGGATTGGTGAGCTTCAAGTCAAACTTCAGAACATTTACATTTCTCCCTCATTAGTCACATATTTTACCCAAACCTTGAGAATTAATTATCGGGCCCCACTGCCAACTAAATTGATTTCCTCTCTTTTCTCTGAAATGATATAAATTATATCACTCAAGCATAATGCAGGGGCATACAGCTCTCGGCAGACGTGGATTCACAATGCATATTTTAGAAGAGGAGGTGTGAGTTTGTGAGTGAGTGTGTGTGTGACAGAGAGATGGAGGGAGATCGATAGTTTTGTTTGTCTGCGGTTTAGTTTCTGCCACTATAAAATGTCTGGGATTGGTTTTGAACAGACGCCTTGTGTTTAACAGCAGAACATTTATGATCACTACCTATTTGAATTGACTTTGAAGTATTCTCCAATTGATGATCTATAATCAGTGTTAGAAAGATGGAACAAATATATTGGGATTAATGTTACTCTGTCATACTCTGTATGAAGTCAAATGCTAATGAGAAGTGTAATAAAGAACAAATGTGTTGACGTACTAATATGACAGGTTTTTGTGTCAATATTTCAAAGTAAAGTGCAAAATCCTCGTTTGCTTTTCTTTCTCTCACTGCTTTCCATTTCAAGTCGCAGGTGAAATTCCCTCGTTCCCTGCTGGATTGTCATCAACTGTCATCAACGGCAGCGGACCTTGAACCAGATACAAGATGAGGGATTTCTCTGCCTTGCTTATGTGTGTGCGTGGCAGCCAGACTGAGAATGAGTCTGGGCTGAGGAAGGGAAGCACAGAGCGCCTTGTCTGAGGCCTACCAGGAGACAGCTGATAGCCAGCGCACCGTGTCTTAAATCTCTACCCTAGTGTCATCTCCCCTCATGCTGCCACACGCAGCCCCGGCTCAAACAACGGCCTATAGAGGGCCGAGAAGCAGCTGGTAAGTTACAGAACTGGGTGGATGGAAACATGCTCTTTATGCTTCATCGGCAACAGTTTTTTTACATGGCTGCTCCCCATTTTTATTTTATATTTATCAAGGTTTTAGGCACTTCTGTGGAAAACTATGGTTGCTTTTGGTAGAAAAATCATTTAACACATACTCTGCCAATAGGAACCTTATACTCAACATTATTTTATCAACATTAGGATTTCCCTAAATGAATGAGAATTGCTTATAAACTTCTGCTATTAATCCTATAGGTGTAAAATACGGTTAATTCAAATGGATTTCAAATTATCTGTATCTGTCATTGGCAACAGGTTCTACTCCCAACTCGTCAAATACAGCAGCTTGGTCAGTGGCTCTGCGCTTCAAACTATGCTACCTTGATAAGTGACAAGTTAGGCAATAATAAATACCCAATGTCCAGTCAGATGCAATCAAGTTAACAATATTACATAATAGAGCTTTCTGAGAGGTGACCTTCATCATCGTGGTAACAATAAACATGTGTTTAATGTTGTGAAAGAGGTTTGCGTTCAAATAAGCTACGTACTTATGTACGTCACATATGTAACGTTAGTAATGTTGCTACTTGCATCTGCACTCTGCGCATGCGTTGGCGTCTGTAGCCACCAGTCGGAAGCTCTGTCTTAAAGCGGACTCTAATCCAGTTTTAATCCACTCTTTTTCGTTACATTTTTTAAATCCTTTTTATTTAACTTAAGTTTTTAACTTAAGTTTTACGTGGGTTAAGGATTTTAGTCATCCGACATGGATTTTAAGCTAGATGACCGTAAAAACGCGATCAACGCTACTGATCGCAACAAAGCTCCGGTGACTATGCTAGTCGAGATAACTCTGCCCCATGAGGACTGCACACTCCTTAAGAAAGCGAACAAGAAGATTGCTGACCTTATGGAAGACATCCGACGACTTTCAGAGGAACTCAAAGAGAAAGATTCCCTGCTGACTGGCTTTATGGATGTGCTTCAGTACAAGCCAAACAGATTGTTTCTCTTAGCGCAACCGCTAACATCCAGGACACCGTGTTTTGGGACCCCTCTAGCCTTCCCAGGCTTTCATCCTGCTCGACTCCGAAGCATCAGTCAACCTGGGCTGAAGTGGTGGTCCGTGGCTTTAAGAGAGGCTCGGATGGGGCTGCCTCTCCTCCACACATCGGCCTCTCCAACCGCTATGCAGCCCTGTCTAACGACACTCCTGTCCATCCAGCGGATGCACCTGCGGCTTCGAGTCTCCCTGATATGGATCTCTTTCGGCGCACAGTGCCTGCTGACACTGTTGCATCTCCTCCACCAGCTACATCTCCTGCACTAGGCCGCCGGTCTGCCGATGGGCCTGATCGGCGGCCGTCATCCCTGGTCAAAAACCTCCGTTTCCCGACGTAGGATCCTGAAGGAGGCTGTGCTCAGAAGCTCCGGAGGCCGTCTCTACCCTGCACTGTCGGGTAGCCCTTCTCTCAGGTCTGTTACTGCTACTCCAACACAACACTCGGCAGCTCACACACTCCATCCTCAGTCCGCACGCAGTGTTGAAGCAGATTCTACTCAGTCCTGCTCTGGAACCCCACAACCGGCATCTCCTCGTCCTCTTTTCTCCCCAACCACACTAATAATTGGTGACTCCATAACCAGAAACATCCGTTTCTTTAACGCTACCACTCACTGCTTCCCCGGTGCCACCACGGATGACATTTTAAAAAAACTCCAGGACCTGATGCCGTCGCTCCCGTCCTCCATCACAAGAGTGATAGTCCATGTCGGAACAAATGACACAGCTCTTCAGCAGTCTGAGCTGACAAAATCAGATTTTAACCATCTTCTTAACTTTTTAAAGCAGTGTGGAAAGTCCGTTTTTATCTCTGGTCCCATTCCCACAGTTGGTCGCGGTGCTGGCCGCTTCAGTAGACTCCTTGGCCTCCACGACTGGCTCCAGTCCGCCTGCAGGGCTCACCGTGTGTGTTATGTGGATAATTTTAATATTTTCTGGAAAAGAATGCCTCTTTTTAAGACAGATGGACTTCACCCAAACAAACGGGGCTCAGAAATGTTAGCTGCTCACATACAGCATGTGGTGCGGTCCACACATGACTTACGTGAATGACTAATCATTCATGCAGCACACCTGGACACACCACCGCTCACTGAACAGATCTCTGCCTCACTGCCACAAACAACTGTCTCTACCTGCTGGCATGTAAAGCCGTCTGCTCCCAGCGCTGTTCCAAAGACTTCTATTCCTGTCATCATCACGCATAGACCAGTAAACCGAAATGTGCACATCCCACACAGAAATAATAGTAATCTCTTAAGGATTAGGACAACTGCACCAACTCCAGCACCCAGAACAAACTCATTTAAAATGGCTCTCTTCAATGTGAGATCACTTTCAAGTAAGACTTTTATCTTAAATGATTTTATCTTGTCTGCAAATCTAGATTTTATGTTTTTAACTGAATCCTGGTTGCAAATGAATGACTATAGCCAGCTATCTGAACTGTGTCCGCCTCAATATGATTGTTTTAGTCAACCGAGGGTCAGTGGTCGTGGTGGTGGGCTAGTGAGCGTGTATAGGAAAAATTTAAAATGTCATCAAGTACGCTGTGATGAATTTAACTCCTTTGAAGTTCTCACTCTTAAAGTTGGAGGGCTGCAACCTATCATATTTGTTATAATTTATCGCCCCCCAAAACCGCCTGGAGGATTTTATCAGAACTTCCTGAATTTTTATCTACTCTGGTTTTAAATAATGACAGAATTGTTGTTGTGGCGATTTTAATATTCATGTTGATGACCCCAACAATGTTAATGCAACTAACTTTTTAAATATGGCCACTTCTTTTAACTTCAAACAACATGTCAAAGGGCAAACACATAACCGTGGTCATACACTGGACTTGGTTTTTACCCTGGGTGTCAGCATTTCCTCTGTGGAATTAGTGGACATGACCATATCTGACCACAGATGTATTGTTTTTAGCTGCGATTCACCTGTTACTCATGCCGCCTCACCAAGCTCCGTGTGTTCTCGCTTCTTTAATGAACAAAGTGTTTCAAAGTTTTGCGCATTCTTTCAGAGCCAAAGCCAACACCTGTCTGATTCCAACACCAACAATCTGGTCGATCACTTCAATCATATCTGCTTGTCGTCACTAAATAAGACTGTGGATCAGCTGGTAAACCCCTCCTTGTGCCTCAGCTGGAAGTAATGATGACTGTGAATTGTTTTTATCTTATTTTACCAATAAGGTGGTGTCAATCAGAGCCTCTATTATCCCTGCGGCCTCTTACTCAGAGGTTCCGCACCAGCAACAAGAGAGTTTTAACCAGTTTTATCCCATCGACTTGTCTGAGCTTTTGAAAACAGTAACACAAATGAGAGTGTCCTCCAGCCCACTTGATGTAATACCTACAAAATCTTTACTGAAAGTAATAGATTCTGTTGGGCCCCATTTGATCTCTGTTTTCAACAGCTCCCTATCTATTGGTTGTGTCCCTGATTATTTTAAAACGGCTTGCGTGAACCCACTTTTAAAGAAACCTGGTTTAGATCCCTCCCTCCCACATAATTTTAGACCAATTTTAAAACTGCCTTTTATTGCAAAGATTCTAGAAAGAATTGTGTCCAAACAGCTGCTCACTGTACAAGTTTCAGTCTGGTTTTAGGAAGTACCACAGCACTGAGACTGCCCTGCTTAAAGTCACCAATGACCTTTTAATGTCTGCTGATGAAGGTATGTGCTCAGTCCTTGTACTCCTGGACCTTAGCGCTGCTTTTGACACCACTGATCACAACATCATGTTAGACAGACTGAGGCACTAGGTGGGGACCTCTGGTACTGCCCTAGAATGGTTTTCATCCTACCTGTCAAATAGGAAGTTTTGCGTGTCTGTAAACAACTATGTCTCCTCGTTCTGTCCAGTTAAATATGGTGTGCCTCAGGGGTCGGTCTTAGGACCCATTTTTTGTTTTCCTTGTATCTGCTTCCCCTTGGACATATTATCCATAAACATGGCATTTCTTTTCATATTTATGCTGATGACACAAATATACTTGCCCGTCAGATCCACAGACCCTGGAATGCTGAGTTCACTTAACAACTGCCTTTGTGAAGTTAAAAAATGGATGTCAAATAATTTCCTCCAGCTGAACTCAGACAAAACAGAAATCCTGGTCATCGGGTCTCAGCAGATGGCAAATCAAATACTGCTATCTGCTGGTTCCCTAGTAAATCACATTAAGCCTGTGGCAAAGAACCTTGGTGTTTGGTTTGATAGTAATTTAAATTTCGAGCAGCACACGACAAAGCTTGTTCAATCATGTTTTTATCAACTTAGAAATATAGCAAAAATTCGATCTATGTTAACTTTTAAGGACACCGAGACCATTTTACACGCCTTCATCTCATCACGCCTGGATTATTGCAACAGCCTTTTCACCTGTTTAACCCAAAAATCTATTGATCGACTCCAGACTGTCCAGAACTCAGCTGCCAGGCTTTTAACCAGAACAAAGAAATATGACCACATTACTCCTATTTTAGCTTCATTACACTGGCTCCCAGTATGTTTTAGAATTGACTTTAAAATTCTATTGATCACTTTTAAAGCTCTTCATGGCCTCTCGCCTTGTTATATTTCTGACCTTTTAGTCCCATACACACCAGCACGTACCTTGAGATCCTCGGGCAGAGGTCTGTTGTCTGTTCCAGAGTCTCGACTGAAAACTAAAGGGGACAGAGCGTTTGCTGTCAGGGCCCCGAGGCTCTGGAACAGCCTGCTTGAGGAAATCAGGTCAGCTGAGTCAGTGAACTCTTTTAAGTCCCTTCTTAAAACATACTTTTATAGTAGAGCCTTTCCCGATCTTATTTGACGTTATTTTATCCCTTTTATTTTATTGTATTTTACTAATTTTATATTTATCTGTATTTTAGTCTTTTCAATGTTTTCATGCTTTTATCTTGTATTGTTTTTTTGTATTATTGTCTCTTGGGTATTATTGTCTTTACACTTGTTAAAGCACTTTGTAACTTGTTTTTGAAAAGTGCTCTACAAATAAGGATTATTATTATTATTATTATTACTTAAGTTAAAAAGAAGTTGACTACTGGTTTCAAATGGGAAATGAAACCCGGTTTCCTCAGTGAAAGTGCTGTATTGCACTGATTCATAATCCAACGTAAAACTTAACCCCTTTAATAGGACACACCTAAATAATCAGTAATGCAGCCTATTGATTTTTGAAGTCACATGGCTAGTTAAATTGAGATCACATGTGGTAGTATACAGTGTTGGGGAGTAACTAGTGCCTCTAAGGCTGTCTTTTAAAAACAGTTAACAGTTGAAAACATTCATAAGAAATTTAGAAAAATAATCACAAAGTAGTTGAATATAATAAGTTTCATTATTTTGATAAAATAATTGAAACAGTTACATTACTATTACATTTTCAATAGATAAACTTGTAATCGGCTATTAAATTTCCAAAGTAACCTTCCCAACACTGGTAGCACACACCTGTAGAAGATCCAATTTTGGGTGAGCCAGCAGGATGCCAAAGAAAAAAATCACTTAAACCCACAAAAAGTTATTTTTAGCTGTGCATTAAATGTCATTGAACTTCACAAGAATTCCACATGCAATCACAATGAAGAATGTAACGCTGCAGTACGACCTCTTAGGCAAAAGTATGAGGCGGCGTCCTCTCTCCTAAAGGTGATGACAGAAGTCTTGGATGTGTTCATCAGTGTCTGTTTTCGCTGCACCTTGCAGCCTGTCTGTGTCTCACCCTGAGCACTGCACAGCTGTGGGTGTCGATGGTGACAGGTCAGCTAATTAGAGCGGTACTGTGTCTGTCCGAGGCTGCGGCAGGGAGCTGCTGGGTGCATGACTCTGTGCATGCTCATCGAGGCCTCCGGCCCCACGCAGGCACCCATGCATACACACACTGATGCATGCAGAAATGTTCTGACAAGTATATTAACTTTGCATTAAGTACAGTGCCCATAAAAAGCTGTAACTCCTCGAGCTTTTGCACACTTTCTTATGTCACAAGAGGGTTGGCTGGCTATGGATATTTTATATATAATATAATATATAACATACACTTTTCTATCAATGTAAGCAGGGAATTTGCGAATTTCTAAACTCATTTTGAAATGTAAATGAATTTAGCCAAAGGTAATCAATAGGTAGAATACATATCTAAAGCATAGTACATATTTGACTGTAAAAATTGCATGAATTAAAGAACAAAAACAAAAAGTCACGTGTGTGAGACCTTTAATAGTCCATGTATAAGTTATAAAGCTCATATTGTCATAATTATGTGGCTGACCTTGAAGGAGGCAGCTTTATTAATAGTTGTAAAGTTATATGTATCCCGCACAACCATTAGCCAGCATGACCTTCAGCAGCACAGCGTCACCACAACGACCAAGACAACCACTTCCATCTCTCCGAGCTCGCCTGACCTCCCCGAGCTACGATGCTTCGTCATAACCTGACACCTCCCCGTGACACACAGTTTGACCCTTTGCCCCCAAGCAATGGCCATACTGTAGAAACAGATGGAAGCAAACACACACTGACACACATAAAACACATGTAAGTGCTTCCACGCTTGCATCTTCCACTCAAGAGGAATTATTTTGAGTTAAATATTTAGACATCTGTAGAAAAAAAGACACGCACACACACTCTGGCAAATTAAATCTCTAATACCGTATGATACTCAACCGGTACCTTTGCTATGTTTCACCAGTTTCAATTGAAACAGGCGCCGCCCTCCAAAAGACCCAGACAGACATGCAAGAATTTAATAATTCACCCACTTTTAAAATAAACGAGGGCCTACTTATTTTACTCAGTGTGTAGAGATATGATTACAGGTGGAAACGGTGCTGCGAGAGTGAGAGAGAGAGAGAAAGAAAAAAGGAAGCATGCAAATATGGACATAAGTGTTGATGTGATATAAAAACTTTCTTTGATCATAAAGCTTAATATTTCTCTACAGTTCTGTGGTTTATCAGTGAAGTGCATGAACTAGACTGCAATTTACAGTGACAGACAGACGCTCGTCTCCACTGTGAAACGTCTGTATCCTCACTGCGCTGCATTATTATAAACTATGATGAACTGGTCGTGGGTCACATCTCTCTTCCTCTTCATCGCCTTTAGGTCTCATGCATTAGCTCCTGTTGATGACTCTGTATTTGCTGTGCCTGCTTTCACTTACAGTATGTTGGTGTTCAAGTGTGCTGTCTGCTGTACTGTAAAATGTTGTCAAATTTTTCTAATTTGCTGTTAATAACTATTAGATACAAATTAATTAATACAAAAATCATGAATAAAGTGCACCATTTAGTATGACGCCATTATATAGATGGACCTTCTGTCAACTTCCCTGTGTAGGGGAGACTGATCTTACAAAAAAACACTATATATTACAAAAAATAATTACCACATGGATACCGAAAAAAATAATAACAAAAATAGTAATATTAGTATTACTATAGTAACGCACTACAGAAAATTACTATATTAATGTTATTGAGTTGGCTATGGTGATCTTGTAGTGAAGTTTTAGTGTACTATAGTGTTTATAGAGATTCCTTGTAGCGTTTCTTGTAGTATGACAATGGTGTTTCCAGGAAATTACTATAGTTATACAATACATTTACTATACCATCATCATAGTATTACTTTAGGAATGTTATATATTGTTCAAAAAACAACTACAGAAACAACTATTTAAAATAATATAGGAACACTACAAAGATCTAGATACATTTACTATTACTATTGAAATATTATAGGGCTACTATAGCTATAAAAAAAAACACTACAGAAAGAAACTATAGTAATACCATAGCTGGTGAAAAATACTATAAAAACGCCACAAACTTACTATAGGATACTGGACAGTTATTATAGTATACTAAGATAAAACTATATCAGTTTCGTAAGGATGGGATTGGGATGGGATTATAAATAAATATGTTTATGTACACAAATGCTTTTTAAAATGGGGGCCCTCTAGATGCTTAAGTCACTGCTTCTAACAGATCCCAGGTGACTGGATTTCGATTCCAGGACATGACAGTGCTATCAGATCTTTACAAGCTCCATTCAGTGTGAACTATCCGTTTCATATTATCAAGTATGTCACTGAACATGGTCCATTTGACAATGGTGTTCTGTATTGCTGCAGTATCCAGCTCTTTCTGAGATGCTGCCAAGGGAGGTCTTAGAGGTGAGCTTCTTCTCTCTTGGCTAAATTGCTTATTTTTCCTCCTTCTTCCTCCATGAACTGGACCTTTTGCCCCGGTCGGCCCTTTGGTGGCACCGAAGTCATCTACTTTTATTGCACTTAATGCTTCACGGTACAAAACAGCAGCGATGCACAGAGAGTTTCTAGTCCTGGCACCCAACGTAAGTGCCAATCAATTTTTAATCACAGCTGAATCAATAGTAGCGGCTTATTTTTGTATAACAAAAAAGCACTGATGGAAAATGTAAAGTAAATATTAGATCTGATGCATTGTCTTTAATTGAACTTGGTCACTGGTCATCTGCACACTCCAGAAACCTGATCTCCAGTCTGCTGCTGCGGTTCCTGGCAACGGCACAAGCCAGGGTCGTATCATAAACAACACAAAACACATTTAATGGCCACCTCTTGTGAAAAATTTAAATATTCATTTGTGCATTTTTATTTGATATATGCTGCAGCCATAAAGTGAGATTAAAAGGCCTATTTGAGAGTTTTTTAACTTGTGCTTAATGGATTGGGGAACTTTTTATGACCTATACTTTGTCCCTGTTGTAGTAATAGCGATGATTCCTATTTTTTATTCCCCAGTTCATAAAACAATACTTGAATGCTTAATAGAGCAAAGCCTTAATAGGCTGGAACCCTAATTGTATGAATGCAACACATGCATTTCAGAATACCCATAATGGTGTGAGACAAACCATCATATTCACAGCATATGTGTAAAAATGCTCTCCACTTTTAAAAGTGTATCCCCAACAGTCATGTTTAGGTAACACTTGCTTCCAGGTGTTAACACAGATGACAAGGAATCATTGTGTTGTATGTAATCAACAATTTGTCTTGCATGCTAATATGAAAACGACAAGGCTGCATTTAAGTGCCCTATTGTGGAAAAAATCTCTTCTGCAATAAATGAGTGGCATATGGTTCCAATTGTCTCTTTGTTGGCAATTCCTATACACAAGGCAATATACCTTATATAGGTGGAACTGCGGAGGCAGCAGAAACCTTAACTGCAGCCTTATGCTGCCTTCCTATAATGACAAAATGAAGGTTTGAGTTTTTTTGCTCCAGTGTTTGTGCTTTTTGTTGACAGAAAAAAAAGGAAAAGAAAATTTAAAAATGATTGTGGTTCCTGTAAATAATCTGTTTAGCATGCTGCACCATGCTCTTCAGCCGCTAAGTTTAAATTAATGTAATTCTCATTTCGTTTGTCTACTAAAGTGTACTAAGCTTCATTATTACTGTATCTCGATCATAACCTAAGAGGCTGCGGCCCACTGAGTGCCAAGATGTAAAAGCTGTCCGATGAGTCTCAACGATATGCAAAGCTCCCCTGTTAATAATTCATGTTTGAGTTTACAAATGGCACTGTTGCGCAGAGACGAATCAGTCGAGTCGTTGAAATGCTGTTTGGAGGAGATGAAAGTTTAATTCCTGTCCTAGATTACTCCTCCTCATATCTAAGCAGACCCATTATTTTGCCTCCACCAATGTTTTCCCACCCGCTGTAATGGGAAATGAAGGGAGATGTAGGCTGCAGTGGAGGGATACGACCGGTTATGTACTTACCAAGGATCCTCCCTGATAGGTGACAGCTGGGGTGGCTATTTGCATCCCTGTTTGAGGGAACGTCCTGTTAGGCCACAAGCTGCTGTGGGGAAAACAGGGCTAGTACTGTAAATGTTGCATGTTAATGAATGTGTGTGTGGTACATACTGTACGTGAGCATGATTAATAGAATGACTGTTAAAGAACAGAGTAGCCAAGCAGACATACATTGAAAAAATGCCTACGCAACCACTGATGCTTTTTAAAGCTGTAAATTGCCAGAGTTGACCATTCAGGAAGCTCTGCCCTTTGTTACAATTGCTATGCTTCTCAGTTTACAGTAAGTGGCAGATTTACCATTCCTTTTGCAGTAATTTTTAAAACAATGTGTCTTTGGGTTGAGACAGAGGTAGATAAAAGCAGCATTTCATTTCACAACACTTGTAAAAGGTGTCTTAAATATGTACTTGATGAACTGAAAGATGAACTTGAAAGACTGTGACTAAACTTACCTGTCTCAGCATGCGCCTGGACATGGTTCAAATTACGGCATCAAGAATGTTGAAATACGATTTCAGACACTCCAAAATGGACTATACCATTTCCTAACCTGCACGTTGGTTAAACGTCTTGTCTGCCTGCATCACTCTCAGTGGCTCAGTGCATCACACAACAAGCTATGGAGATACTGTAGGTTATTTAAGTAGTTAGCTGTCTAGCTTGTTTAACTTTCAAACCTTCAGAGGCTTTGACATTAGCATTTATTTTAAGCCTACTTAAAATGAGCTATCTGATGTTAGCTGATAGCCCGCCCTATCATTTGGACATCAATATAGAGTTTACTATTTCATTTTGAAAAATGTTAAAATCGAGATATATAATGCATAGAGATTATAATGCAGTATTTTATGATATTGTCTTTGGTTCTGGTTCAGCATTGTGTGGGTCTGTGTTTGAGTGGAAATGGTCTGTGCCGGTCTGACTTGCTGGCAGTTTTGCATTTGAATACTTGGTGACCCCTGAGCAAAAGTTGTTCTGTGATATGGTGCACCCATGAACAGGTATAATAAATTGGATTTACACACTGCAGATATTACATTTACAGGGATATTGTAAGCATTGTAAGATTGTAGTTCACAACTTGGAAAAAAGTTGACCCCACCCCCCAACTGTCATTGTATAATTCGCACTTTGCTCGTGGACACATATTATCAACAGTAGAATACATATCTGAAAGCAATAAAGAATACCTAAGAGCCTTTGTATTTTGAATAATGTGTTTCCTTTAAAAAAAAAAAGACATTTCCACCATAAATTAATGCAGAAAAGCAGAAAGTGGTGCAGCTCATTTTACCAGAATGTAGTAATGCAGTGTTTAATGACCCCCAGAACTCCCACTTAAACTCACTCTAAATCTACTTCCTGGAAAGCTTGAGTTTGGTTGATATGGCCTCTGAAATCCAGCAGTAGGCAATACAAATGCGGCCCAAGTTGCTATTTCTTACGTTAGCAGAGGCCAAAGCTCTCACTCTTGAACTACTTCAGCAGCAAAAGTGCTTGGTATGGTGTAGGAAGATTGAGCAGATGTAGCAGACCCACCTGTACATCAACTCGACATTGCATCCTCTTGTTCTATTGCTAGTTTGGCAGCTTTTAGGCTTTTAGAAGTGATTAGCTACTTCTACCACCAAAACGCTGCCCAATTATCCAACGAAGGTTTAGGTCAAGGGGTTGACATCATCAACTGACCCTTACAGTTGATGATGTCACATCAGATAGGGGGAATTAATTAAAAACATTTTAAACATCTCATGCTTTTCAAAACTTTAAACAAATGTTCAGATAGCCTATTAGTTATGGTAAAATAGCTAACTATTTATACACTGTGTGCAGCCCTTGTCACTAAAGCTTTATTTATACTCCTGCGTAGGGTCTACGTGCGTAGCTATGCCGTAGGCTCCGAACGTAGCCAGACATTTATACTTGTGCATCGGTGTATCCGTCATTCTCCAATTACACCCTCAAAAGCTAGTCAGCAGTAGCGCTACAGCACCTACTGTGTTGACTCTTGCCGGCCGAGCAGGCTAACTTCCAGTTTAGCGCTCCGCTAACGTGAATGGGTGTAAAATTGTATACATGCGGCTGGTATAGCCTTTTCAAATGTTATTGACCGAATGGATCACATTCACTTCCGGTCGGCTCGGAGGCATTGCGAGGTCACCTAGCCGACCAATCACAGTGCTTATGGTCCACATCGACTCGACGTGTAGCTACATTTTTGAGGAGGTGCACGTCAGGCGACAGCGTAGCTCTCCGTAGCTGTCGATTCGACACAGATGCAGCACTTGTAAACTGAATACCTTTGGGTTCAGACAGACAAAAGCTATTTGAAGGTATCACATTTACCTTGGGCATTTGTAAATTCATTTTATGGATATAATAATTAATTGATTAATTGGAAAAGCAATCAACAGATTCATTTGAATCAGTTATGAAAGTCATCTTTAGTTGCAGCCCTACTGTACATATCTACTCCAAAATATACCAGCTAAGCCATTTTTTAAAGTACCAAAGAGCTCCGTTTGGCATTAAACACATCACCTCAACCTTGGTGAGATCTCTGTGTGCCTCTGCGTGGGCTCCTGTAGATCAGTATGCTGCCGTGGCAAGCGAGGATGTGTTGTCAAAGGCTCTGAAAAGCTCTTTGATAAACGCTGAGGGCCACCACCCCAACTCTCTTTATCTGTCTCCTGGTTCCTCTCTCTCTCTCTCAACCTGCAGACTTAGAAAACTGAATCAGACGTGATCAAAGGTATATTTGAATTGTTTCTTTGCCTCAAGGTCTGAGGTCAAAACATTTATAGTGTTTCAGATAAGGGGAGTGTAAGGTGAGAGTCTCAGCACTTCTACCCCCAAAATTGACCAGTTTTCTTCCTACAGCTCTCTGATACTGGGTCTTTGGATACAGTCTCACAGCTACTTCAAATAAGTATTAAAGTGAAAATATGAGGCATTACTTCACACGTAGGAGTGCAACTTAATATACACATGTAAGCTTGGCTGCACAGGCACATACACGCTCACACCCTCACACTGTAACACATATGATCTAATTTGGTAGTTCATCTAGATTTGAGGTTTTAGTGTCGGATGACACTAAAAACAACAACTTGTTCATCATGTATATCATAAGTGACGCACCGTTAACACATGGGTGTATTCTTAGCCAGATTGCATGCATCCATAATATGGTTCCTTTCTATGCCAACTGAAAGCAGGTCCAGCAACTGATTAGGTTAAACTGAACAAGATGAGTAGTATTAGAAATAAACAGAGCTTTGTTTTGTGCTTACTGCATTTGTACAAATAAATACACCAATGACTCATATTACACCAATACTTTACAGTATGTTTACACATAACAGATATATTAAATATAGCAAAACAGCACACCTGATGTATGGTGAATTTGGCTTAACACATTACAAGGCAGACAGAAAACAAAGTATTCACACTACAGCTGCTGTTATTACACAACAACCTTATGTACAGAAAAGTGTGACTGCGTGACTGTACATTAGATAATTCAGTATGTTACAAGTCATTACACACTAATCTTTTGTTTGTTAACAAAAGTTTGAACTTGTGACTTGTGACTGTCAAATGTTACTTATACATAAATTTGATTATCATATTTTTACAATGAGTTCTGCTGATTAAACTGTCGGTAAATCAACATAGACAATGGGGAACATGCCGTCCTTCAATATACAGAGATGTACTGTACATCCATGTTTAATGTTAACCTGAGTGTCTGCACATTTTCACACACACACTTCGTGTGTGTAAAACAGTATGTTTTATTATTTCATCACGCTGAAGTGTGGCGAGTAGGAATACACCAAAAGCTGTAGGAATGGCTGATCTAAATAGATCATATATGCATTTTATTATATGTATGTTGAATTCCAGTTAGTCTCTCTTCTCACACATTTCTGTCTCCAAACATTTAGGACAAGATCTCTGGCCTTTTTTGTTAATTTGTCACTTACGACTAGCATTGACCCCACTAGCTTTAAGACTACTGTGGTTAAACCTCTACTTAAGAAACCACACCTTGATCCCGGGTCTCTAAATGATTATCGACCAGCCTCTAGCCTTCCATTCTTTTCTAATACTGGAGAGGGTCTCAGCAACTTTCAGCCCACATATTTAACAGTAATCTTTTTGAACCTTTTCAATCTGCTTTTAGGGCCCGTGATTCCACTAAAACTACCCTTACTAAAGTGGTAAATGATCGTCTGCTTACCATGGATTTGGATACCACTTCAGTGCTTCTATTACTGGATCTCAGTACGTCTTTTGATACTATAGATCATTGTGTACTCCTAGACCGACTGGAAAATTAATTAGTTGTCTCTGACTTTGCCTGAGAGCCAATTAGTGCCATGGGCAGGATAAACAGCGTTTGTCAAGCTTTTGTACCCGGGTACCATAAGTACCTCAGGGCTCTGTTCTTGGCCCTCTGTTCTTCTCTCTTTATAGTTAACATCTTGGCCAAATTATACGCAGTCATTTCCACTGTAACGCTAGTGATACTCACAGCCGTTGCAACCAGGTAGGCAAAGCAGTCAATTGCCTACGGCCCTGAGCTGAAATGGGTCCCTGAGAGGGGCTCATAATATAGGCCTACTAAATCCACAGCAACAACAACTGTGTAATCACCCATTTAAATTCTATGATCTGTGGTATGAGTACACGAGACAGTGGTAAGTGAGAATCTTTTCCATTGGTTGGCAGGCTAAAAGAAATCTAAGGCACTCTGCACAGCGAACTAAAAGAGCTTTGTGGTGGTGGTATGCACCTACACACATTGGTTTGTGATCGGTCAATAAGCCAGAGAAGAAGAAGAAGAAGAAGAAGAAGAGCTTTGTGATTTTAACAGTGGTCAGTGGACATTAGTAATTGAAAATATGTTACATTGAATACATTAGTGATGCCAAGGGTTTATTTTGTAGCAGGCTAGAAGCAGAAATTTGGGCTGCTTGTCAACAGCAGATAGGCATGTGTCTATGTTGGCTTCAACTCAAGTCAGTGTACAAAACAAAAAAAAAACATTTAAACTAGGTGTTGCCATTTGGGAAAGCATCAAGAAAGCACTGGTGGTTGGGAACTGAGTTAAATTTGTTCTCTCTAAATATCAAACTCAAAAAAAAGTTACAAGCTAGGTTACCACATAGAACCATTTCCTTCTTTCCCTCTCAAGGTGCTTTGCTTAAATTTCTAAGGCCACCTCCAAAAGATGTTCTGAACTTGTTACTGGGGTTAAGGACTTTGACTTCTCTGACCTCCTTATCGTATGGACAGCTCTGACCTTGGTCTGGACTAGTATTAAGACATAAAGTGCCTCACAAGGACAAGATTTATTTGCAATTTAACAAGATGAGGACATAGCGTGTAGGTGCAACTACAATCTGGATGGAGAGTCTGAATACAACTTCTGAACAACAGCGGGAAGATAAATGAGGGTGAAACAGGGAGAACGTGCGGGTTGAAATGTTTATTTTATCTCATATTCAACTGTCCATCTTACTATTAACAAAAGTCTTGGTCTGGTCTGGTCTTGGTCTGGTATTGGTTGGCAGGCTAAAAGAAATCTGAGGCACTCTGATTGTAAATTTAAAAATATTTTATCAAATAATGTATCAACCAGTCTTCACGGGGTACTGCATCAGGTTAACTCTGAAGTAACTTGCTGAACATTGTTAATAATATACTTATATATATATATATATATGCTTATATTATTTTATGCTTTATTCCAATGATATAATGTCATAATATGTTTTTTGAAAGGAAAATGTACATCAACAGCATAAAGGCAAGTTGATAAAAAGTATGTTACCTATTATTGTATCCACCTGGGGGGTTTTCACACACACCGGCAGTCTCATTCTGTGGGAGCTGCCCAGTATTGCCAGAGAATTGCAGCTGGATCATTTGGAAGCTGGCTGACTTACATATGGGCACTTAAGCAGCAGTTCAGAGTTTTTCTCATTCACCTCCCCCATCTCAGATATCCCCAGATGGTCTAGGGAGTCAAACTGGCAACCTTGCAGTCACAAACAATCCTCACAAGCCTTCAGGCCACAGCTGCCCTCCTTGCTGATTGGTAATTTCTTCCTGTGGAAAACTTGATGCTTCAAAACATAAAGTGCACTCCAGATGTTTGAAGTGTCATAACATAACAATGCAGGTGGTAGACTGACAGCGAGATAGATTTCGCGCCAGCAAGTATCTTCTGTCAGGTGTCCTACACAAAAAGGAAGCATTTTTCATGTGGTGCAGTTTGGTTGGTTAAAAACAAATGAGAGAAGTTTGCATCTGTGCACATATCCTGTTTATTTCCTCATATATTTTGATACTTTGAGCCTTTAACAGCCCCCCACTGTTGTCATAGTGACCACATGTTTTATGGGATTCATGCCATCATATGATTTTGTTAATCTTTCATAAAGCTGCCATTGAGAATGACCACTGAACATGATTGATAGACTACTTCAGCTCCTGCAAAGACATGGCTCACCTCATCTTTTATATATTTTTTTTCTTTATTTTTGCTGCTTGTCAGTCTCTTGCTCCTCTCCCATGACTGAGTCTGTATGTACGGTAGGTGACATGAAAACATTACACACTTACTGTAAAAGCAAATCAATGCAGTCATGCACTGAATCAACACGTCTAATGGTTGTCGTCTAGTGTGGCTGTTGTCAGTGTCAGGGAGATAGCCAGAGGGAATACAAGGTATTTATCAGAGATATCCTGTCTCTTGTCTCTTTACCAAGAGCCTTACAGTTATCCAAGAGCTTGGACACACTATCAGCCCCCATCCATCTATCTCTCTGCAAAATATTAACCCCAGGACGCCATCAATTACTAACTAATTAATCTACTTAAATTGGCACATTTGCATTTTATTTCCATCTGGCAATTCCAGTAATGAACACAAACAACTTACTAATTGATCGTCACTTTATGTTTACACATGAAAATATATATTTATATCATATTGGCTCACACATATGTATTTTAATAGTATTGGCAATGCTTTAAAGCAGTTACTTTTGTGTGAAGGTGTCATACTCACTCCTTTTAATAAAGTTTTACTTAACACAACAAAGTGGTCCTTGAGTGGTCTAAATAGGATCTTACTTTATTTTCAAGGAGGCCTGATGACTGATGGATGGCAAATAACTAATAATGTACTTCACACAATGATTGAAAACAAATGATTGTGTCTTTTGCAGGTGTTGAGACCATAATTGGACCGCTATTGTATAGTACTCTCTTTCATCATAGAGGGATCAATAATCCCGTGGAGGGAACCCAGGAAATTATCTCGGAGATCAGCCTGTTCGGTCCAGAGCCAGTGATGCCACAGGCAAATGCTGGAGAAACACACCAGCCTTGAATTTAATGAAAACTTTTCACTCAGACCACAAATATTACCGCATTTTAGCACATAATGAGCCCTTGAAAGACAGTGCGCCCACGGTGAGCTTGAGGAATACACTACTTTGTCTAGACATGTTAAAATTTTATGCTCCAAAGTAAAATTCATGCCCTATTCTGGGAATAAATATTCTTGTGTATTTGTATGAGTAATGAGAGGGATGGAGAAAAAATTTTAAAAAATGGTTTAAGAATAACAGGCAAGCCATATAACTTTTATAGATTGTTTTTTTTTTTTAAATATCCACTAGGAAACATAAAATTTGGGGTTTGAATGTGAAACTTAAACTTTAGAGGACTCACAGGACATGGGCAAGTAGCTGACTTATATTATCAGCCTGATGCCATGCTGTAGTTGTTTGTGGTGATAGAGCAAGGATTACTCAGTCAGTCTTTTTTTAGATCCTTTGTATCGTCTCCTGCTTGTTAACATGTTTAACCAACCTCACTGGGAAGTTTCACAGATGTGTATTAAAGCAAATCCTTTGTTTTGAATATAGGGCTCCAAAGGGTGTAAAGAGTATTTTCAGCCCTAAGCCGTATTCAAGTCCATGAAGCCTAAAGGTTCACTACCATGTTTCAAAATAACAACACATCACATACAGTAGCCTATGAACCTGGATAGGAACCACTTTAGTTCACCCGTGCTCTTTCTGCACAAAAACAGCCGGTATTTCAAACAACTGTGCCTTTATTTCTGATGAAAACGCTTGTCAATACAACAGAGCAAGTTGCTATATGAAGGCAACCAAGTTTGGTGATTGATAACAGTTGAATTGGCCGTACAGCTGCATTTTCCTCTTTTTCTTTGGCAGAAATGGTTACGGTTCTCCAATAAAATCCTGCAAAGACCAAATTGCAGAAGGAAGTAATTTCATTGGTTCAGGTGGAGGAAATTGATATAGTCACACTATATGTGGATTCTAATTGAACAAAGTGGACATGACAAAGCTGAAATTAGAAAAACAAGGAGATTGATGGAGGTGAAAAGAAATGAAAAAGATCTTTTAAAAGGTGGGGCTTGTGGATGAGCCAGTATTTTGACACAAACACAAGTCTTTTATTTGTTGTGAGCCAGTTATTCAATGTCTTATCAGGATTAAATCTTGCCCTGGGGTTATGCCTTACTTTGAGTTAATTCTAAAAACATATTTTTCATATCGTCATCAGTGCTTACGTTTCTGTTGGAATTACTGAAATGTCAAATATATCTACGAGAGCTTGTTTCTTTGTGAAAAATATTATGCTGTGGCTCTATTTTGCGGAAGAGAGATTGAAATGGACTCGGGTAATCTTGTCCCCAACCTAAGGTGAAATGCTGACTATGATGCATGACTTGACAGTTTCCTCATCCCTCAAATCTATTGTTTTAAATCGACTGTGCTTTCACACGATTCAATTATACAGTCAATATTGCAGGCCTGGCTTTCTACCGCAAAATATTTGACGATATGAGAACCTTGTGTGACCCATTTATTTTGATTTGGGAAAACAATTGTATCTCATCCCTAATGTCTGTCGTGGGCAGGGTTCATATATCACTCTGCCGGCTGCATACAAATGTCTGATGGGTCCTGTGAATTCAGCAATATCTAAAGAGAGAAATTAACATAGATTATGTCATATATTTATCTGTGATATGTTACACTATAGCAGGAGTCAAACGTTGAGCCTTCCTTTACAGAATAAAGCTTTCTAATCAGAATGAATTCCTCAGAAGAACTTTGAAGTTATTTTTTTTCACTAAAGAGGCAAACACAATGTCACCCACTGTATGTAGAAGAGAAGAAGGGCATGAGCTTTAACACTGATGATAGATCAAACCTCTCTGCGTTACCAATACGCTGTCTGCTATTTTCTTGCTCTGTTGTTTTTTCTTCCCATGAAAGAGAATTATAAAAAAAAGACCTCCCAACACTGCAAAAGAGAGACAAAAAAGTGAGTGCAAGGGGGGAAAGCGAGAGAGTGTAGTGAGATAGTGTTTATTGCTTGTGGGAGGTGAATGATGGCGCAGCATAAAAACCCCACCAAACCGAGCAGATGGAGCCTATGTGACAGTAAAACCCCAAACGTCCGCTGAAGGTTTTTACCAGTGACTTATGAAAGCTATCTGTCAAAACAAAGGCAAGAGTTAGCAGGATGATATGGTAATGAAGCAGCATTGCTCCGGTGACAAATTATGTTCAAAAGGTAAATTGTTTCTCATAAGAGCCCTCAGTGTGAGCAAGGACAGCGAAGAGTGCGAGATTATTGGTCCAGGAAGTGACATGAGACAAGTGGTTAGTGAAGTTCACACCGAAATGGAAACCATAAATCCTTGCATTTTGGGGGAGGAACTGCTCCAACAAAAAAAAGTGTCTCAGTAAAAAAATTATAAATAACTGGGAAAAAATCTTTTTGATGTCATGCTGATAAATCTCCCAAAAATCAATGATGAGATGACTTCCACACCAAATACTCCAAAATGTTCTACACCCAAGCCTACTGTAGTTCTTATTTAGCTATTACATGCAGCGGTGGAAAGTAACTAAATACATTTACTTACAATGTGTACAACCTACAATGTACAATTCTGAGGTACTTGTATGATTATGCTACTTTATACAATACATTGAGTTCACAGCTGTGGCTACTAGTTACTTTGCAGATAAATGCTGGGGTAGGCACATTTGGAGAAACTAGCATGAGACAAAGTAAAGTCCAACTGAAAAAAATCTCACTGCGTTTTTGAATTTATAACCTCTGAAAAATGATGTACTTCCAGAACACCTGCTGATACTTTTATATATGCTATTTTGGGACTCATTGGTAATCAACCTATTTTGTCATTTTGGTGTGAGGATATGTTGCTCATCTAATCATGTAATAAATAAAACATCAGTCACAAATAACACTGACAACTTGAGTTTTTGCTGACAATACTAACTAACTATATACTTTGTATTTTTAAGTTGGTTTTGAATGCAGGACTTTCATATGTAGTATTTTTACTAGGTTGTTGCGTTGTAATGGTCTTTTCAAACAAGTGGACAATGGGTGAGCAACTGTGCTATGAAACTGTAACAGAAGTTGATAAAGTAGGCTACACACTTTTATGAGTCTGGATCCAGAAGTAAAAATAAAGGCAGTGAAAGTTGAGAGAGAAAAAAGGGGGTCGCTGTGAACAGAGGGGGCATTGTGTCTGCAGCCAAAGCCTATGAAGGTAAGAAAGGGCAAACCTGCAGGAGGTTTTATGACTGAGTTATTGTCAATGTTTACATGCCAGGTGTCAATGGTGTCACAGATTGCCATCCCAGTGTTCTCAGCAAGGCTTCAGCACGGTAAACAGACTTCAAAGGAGACGGCTCTGTGCTGATACAGGGACACATATGCACGAGCACACAGTCACACACACACACACACACACAAACACACACATATTCGTGTAAGCAGCAAAGTGAACACATAGACACATGCATGATGATACATAAATGTATTCTGTAAAGACAATGGCCACTGTATCCAGGCCATGAGGCGTCCAGTTAGCTTGATTACAGCAAAATTACAAACGACAAACAAACAAACAAAACTGCTCATTTCTGAGGAAAAAGTCACTTGAAATGTCATGCTGGGCTGAAGTATAAGTACAAGCATGGCAGGGTGGATGGATGATTTCATGTGTGCATGGGTGCATCTCTAAGGCTATATGTGCACTTATGTGTACTGTGGTGTGCATGTGTTCAAGGCAAATACTGTGTGCGCTTGTGTGCACAGTACACAGTATTTGTTTCTGCAGTTTACCCAAATGGATTGTAGGGATTGCGTACTGTGCGGCATGCACTATTTAATTAGGATGAACTTTTCAAATAATTCATTATTAGCACGAATGGATCATAAAGGGAAAACAAGGAGAGGACTAAGTTTTATGACTTTCCTGCTGCCTCATGACGCCTCAGTATGTTTCTTTCTGTAAACTTAGATCCCATTTTATTATTATTTACATTGCGAAAATGCTTTTCTAAATAGGCAAAAGAGCAAATAAGATAACATTACATGGCATTGCGACACTATTTCAGTTATTAATAAATTCAAATGACTTACAATTTTGTGTTGTCTTTGTATGCTAAAGGCCAATTGGTATTCCAATTGCGTGCAATGTTTTATGAATTACAAGGCCGATAGCTACTGGTGAAATATTTTCCACATCATAAAGAATCTGCTCATATATGCACAGCAGTTGTGAGGACAAAGCCAAAGAAGTTGGTGGAGCAGTAAAGGTTTGATGTTTTAGGGGGTTTGAAGGTTTGCAAATCTTATAAAAAAAAACATCTCTCATCTCTTATGCAGGCAGGGTGGATGTGCCTTGAGATACGCATTTTGCTGAGCCACGGTGGAGTGTTTGATTTCAAACCGATTTTTAGCTGATCATTATATTTCATTAAAAGCATTTCGGTTCATTATATAAAAGCCCTCTCCATCGTTGGGAAGGGAAAAAAAGGAACAAAAAAGAGATGCTAAACAGATGCATTGTATCAAAAGCCACACACAAAAATGGGGAGGGTAAGCCTTTAATGGGAATCGGAGTTTACACATTTATGAACCAAACAAATAAATGCTACCACAAGAGCTGCTGTAGCTGTCAGACTAAATGTATTATTGCTGTGATATTACCCACTCAAGAGTTTTACTCTTTCTGTTTAGAGATTACACACTGTATTCTACTCCTGCTTAGGTGGCTCTTCAGCTCCCGGCTTCCTTTTAGTGCCAAATTAAATGGGTATAAGATAGGAATTTATTTTCCTTCTTTTGGAATTATGTTCTTTGTTTTAAAAGAGACCAGTTGAGAAATTGTTTAAAACATTATTTGCTTCCTAGCTGAAGAATCAGAATTCAGCTAAACCACCACCACCACCACCGACACTGACATGGCCATGTCCTAGGAGGCCATACAAACCACACATCCTTAATATTTAATCATGATAATAACAGCAGCAAATCACATCAGAGGCGACGCATGCTAGATCATATTGTCTGATCCAATAGCATGCTCATGTGTTGCTATCAATTACAACTTTGGCACACAACTAATTTGTTTGAGGGCTGGATTGGTAATTTGATTTCAGGCTCACTCACTTGATTTCCCATACCCATTAATTTCATTTGCACTTGCCCATCAGCGGCACCAGCACATGTTGAGTCACCCACGTCCCAGAGCTCATCTTAGCCCAGTCTTATTAATACCACCAGTTGTGGCAAGTGCCAGCCTGACACTCACAGCTTGCAGCCGCTGCTCTCATTCCAAGCCATCACAGCCTGCATCTCTCCTTCAGTGACTTGGAACCTCTTAACCTGTCCACTCTTCACCACAACCAGCCGGGCTCACATTCATGGCCTTGCTGAATATGAATTCAAAGCTCGGGCCTGGCAAGTAGTCCCAGTTTAAAACTATTCTTTAGAGTCTGGGTCTTTGGGAAGAAATTCATCATTGCAATTATTTTATTATTAATATGACATTTAGTAAACAATAACCAATTATGTGATTTTAGGGTTAAGCAAAGAGGTATTAATCTGTTGATGACTATGAAATAATCTACGAGATGACAAGGAGATAGTGCCATTACTGTTTTGAGTCTATTTGAAACATCAAGATAAATGATTGGAAAGTACATATTTGTGTTGTAATTTGTATTCTGAAAATACAGTGCATCCAATTAACATCTTATGACAGTGCCATCAGTGTAATACAACCCTGCCTTTTAGCTTACAGTATCGCGGAGGAAAGACATTATTAAGAGTGGAAAAAAAAGACACTATTTTGATAGCTTGTTAATAAAAACTGAAACGCACAAACAGGAAAGTCCTTTAAAATGAATAATAGGATGTGGTAATATTCCCTGATGAAAAAAAAAAGTATCTACAGTTAAGCTCACACAAATCCCACTTTATTTTGATGAGCCTACTGAAAAGTGTCATGTGCGAGAGACTTGTGTTATTGAAATTTTAACAAGGATAAATGGCAGAGACACAGTGGCTCCCTCTGGGGAATCTTCCCCGCCGCTCAACAGTGGTGTTACAAGGATGTCTTCTGTCGTGAAGCTTAAATGAACTGGCCTGTAATTCGAGTGCTTCTCTGTAATTCATAACATGTCTCCGAGTGAGTGTAAGTTCTTTTCCATATGGTTGCTTAGTGGTAAAGAGTGAATAATAAAGCAAAGTCAAACAATTATGAGGCTTTAGTCGCGCATCGTTGGCCTTGATAATGTCACTTGTCTGTGAGGGAAAGTGTTCGGTCTTAGTTAGAAGCTCTGTCACTCCGGGCCTTTGGATTGCTGTCTGCTAACTGTTGCTATATGGCCCTTGAGGTTTCTAACTTATGTTTTCTTTCTGATGCCCTGCAGATGTGGTCTCTTGGTACATATGTGTGTCTCCAGGTCCCATGAGATAACACAATCTTTAGAAAAGACATAGCAGTGCTGAAACCTTGAAGTCTCTTTTTACACAAAAACAACTGAGATATTACATTGTGTAAACGAGAAATAATGACATAGCAGTATTTCAAAAACTTAAGTATTGCATTTCTATCCCTTCGTGTTTAATGTTGCATACTGATGTGGGGGCTGTGTGGGGGTCTTGGATATGGCTCTCCTGCCGAGCATCCAACCCCTCCACCAATTCCCTTACTTCCCACGCCTGCTGGTAAATTATCAGGGTCTCTTTCATAAATAAGAATGAACGGAAACACATTTGTGGTGTATAATAAGATGCAGTAATTAATGTCATCGATTCGCATCTGTAAGGATACTGACTGGGAGAAATGTGATTACTTTTATCACATTTCAAAACTTGGAGTTAGTTTCGGAGCCCTGTAACTCAGTTAGCGTGCGAATGTGGAGAGCGCGAGAGGGCTGCTCTCGCTCTGTGATTGATGAGTGCACACCGGGCAGGCTATTAAAAAAGCTGCAGCGTATTCCACAGACAGTGGCAATAAACATATTCAGGGTGCTGAATTCAAAATGACTTATTTTAGGAAAAGAAAATGCTTTTTTGCACCAACCATAACCATAAACCTTGGATTAATGGGGAAATCCATGTGCACATTTAAATATGCTACTTCACAAAAACATCCTATAATACACACTCATAGACACGAATGCACACATTCATCTTTGCCCCCCTTGTATATAAAGTTTACAGATCTCTATTACGATCAGCAAGACCATAAAAAAATGGATATAAAGCACATTGTACCAACACTCACTGTCAAAGGAATATACATTTTAGGAAATATTGGGAAATATGCCTTTTCACTTTCTTGCCAAGAGTTGATGAAAAGACTGTTATGTCTGTTTGGTAAATATGAAGCTACTGCCTGCAATCAGTTAGCTTAGCATGAAGACCGCAAACCAAGGGAAGAAGCTGTAACAAAATCAGCCTACAGCACAAAGCTAATTAACAAGTATCTATAAAAAAATTAAAACAACTATTTTTGCTCCTGGACACTGACTCACGGTGACAACCGGACTTTTGAATGGATTAAACAAATGAGATATAATGTGTTAAATAGTGAGCTTTAGACATGCTGGTATGCAGGTCTTGTTACCTTTGGACAGAGGCAGGCTAGTTTTTTTTCCTCATTTCCAGCTAAGCTAAGCTAACCACATGCTAGTTGTAGCTTCATATTTAAGATTTTCAAGATGCATGTAATTTATTGCCATATCAACTGCAGTTGATTGGAATTTGTGTCAGTGTGCTCTACAACAACAACAAAAAAATAACATAATCACATGACAGTAAGAAGTGATCACAAAAAACACACTTATAATTACAATACAGTAACAATACAATAAATAGTATAGTTCAACGATACGTGAGAAGTCCTTTAAAATGTTCAAACCTTACTTGAAAATGGATGGTATACCGTACAGACTTGTTGTATTGATCTTCTTATGTAACTCAGTAATAAAGCATAAATGTGTAGTTCTATTAGCTATTCCTATAATAGACGAACAAAAATTCAGCTTGCAATTTTCAACCAACAAAAGCAGCAACAAACTCCCAGAGACTCTGAAAGAAAGAATGGAGCACTGTGGGAGCCAGAGAATGTTATGATTAAAATAGCAATGGAAGGTGAATTCTATGATCTTATTCAAAAAGAAATATCTTTGGTGATAAAGCAGGTGATTAGCAATAATGTACATGCTTTGCAAAATGAGGGAGCTGCTGGGAGAGAAAGAGATGGAGAGAAATCCACATTGTTACAAATGGATAATTTATAAATGTGCTGTTCATGGTGACATCTCCAGAGATGACAGAGTACATACATCTGCAAATTGCGGTAGATGAGAGTTTAATAGCAAAGTAATGAGTGTTTTGGCTCTAAATATAATATGCAGCTCAAATACAGTCAGAACCATTCGATAAACATCTCATTTGATAAAGTTCTTTGCACGTTTGGTCTTTCCCTGGCTTTGTGCTGCTTCACCAAACACACAGAAACATGCCTACGGTACGCAGACACACACGAGTGGAATTGTGCATGTATCGTATGTGAGCCGACGCTGGGTACAGGTGCTCCATTATTCAAAGTATCTCCTTGGGTTTTAAAGCTCTGACAGAGAACGAGACAAGGTTTCTCACTCCACCCCTTCTCTCTTCAACACACCTCCCAACTGCAAAAATATTACCAGAGCTTCCCTGGGGAGAAGCAGAGGGGAAACGTGATCTGGAAGAGAGGGACGAATCTACCACAACAACAGCTGCTTCCAAATCACAACAACCTGGGGAAGGGTTGTGGGTTATATTTTATGGGTGGAGAGGGACCAAGGATGTTCATTTATTTATCTCCACAGTCAGCATTGAGGTGTGTGTGTATGTGTGTGTGTGTGTGTGTGTGTGTCAAAATCTGTCGTAGCTTACTTTTTATATAAGCCTTACAATTACAAAAGTCTAAGGTCACAAGTCACTCTGTAGGGTGCTGAGACCTATACGCCGCAGCTAGTCATGTGCACAAAGGACGAATGTTAAAATAATCAATGCATCAAACTATTATAATGAATGTGTGGAATGCAGAAAATCTTGTTGAGTTGGTCTGACGCCATTTACTTTCCTCTCCACTCGCTTTCATAGACGCCACTCCTCCAGTGGTACAATTATGCAGAGAGTATTTTCATTTTTAAAGTATGCAAATACCGATACCGCGTGGCCTAAAACAGTCTATATACAGAATATATGTAGGCTGCGGCACAGGATTCCTTTTCAAGTGTCTTGCAAGCACATTGTTTAAAATCTAAATTAGCTTGCATCGTGTGCATTTGAACACGCGCACATGCATGCTACATATGCGCACACAGGGATCTAAATTAGCGTAATGGTTCTCAGTAGACATAACACCAAACACACAAGCCTCAAGTGGGATAAATTGTTGGGAATGTATTGGAGCTGAATACAAACACAACCATTTGAATTGTTGGGTCTGGGTTAATATTATTACAAAGATTTTGGTCTAGACCAGCTCTATATGAAAAGTGCAATAAATAAAATTTAATTGAATTGAATTGAATTAGCAGTTGGAACAGGCCAATCTATGGCAACAACCTTGTTACATGTGTTGGTGCCTCCTCTCTTCTGCACCACGCTTATCTACGATTTTAGATCCAGAAATAGCAGTTCATTTGATATTTACCCACAATGGGCTAAACCAGGAGCTAAACCACCAGGGATAAACCACCATGATGAGGCTGGAGGAGATGACAGATTGGAGATGCTACCAACAATCAGCACCTGGTCACACCTGTCACCTAAACATTGTGTTCTTATACAACTCAGTGTTGCTGCTATGTACAAATGTCAAGAACTCACAATTACACAACTCTGCAAAGGCTTTCAGTTTGACACAACAGTGAAAACACATCAACGGAACACTCTGGAAACCTTCGCCAACACCAGATACATGGCAAACCACATTCGAGGGGAGGCAGGGAGAGATGAGTAAGGAGACAACAAGAGAAAGGTAGATTTAACAAGCTAACGTTAAGTTGGAAAGATTTTACAGTTTAATAGAAAATTCACCATTAATGTTATTCTGCAATAAATGAGCTGCAAGCTTTGCCAGTAAGACATATTGGGCATGTGGGTCAGTCTATATAAGTATAGATATTGACCTGTCCCCGCTGCTGAGAAAAAAATCCTAGAGGGTACAGTGCAACTAAATTGGTTAAGTACATTTACATTTACTTCAAAGATTTTCTGTCAGTGTATATATCCACTTTTTTTTAAGATAAGGGACCATTCAAATGCACTTCAGTAGGTCGATCAAGTAAACATGTCATCATTCATACTGCTGCAACATTTAGCACCGATTTTGACAGCCTTCAGTTCAGTATGTTGCCTGTTCCAGCGGTTACTTTCAGTTCAGAACAAAACAAGGCCTCTATGCCATCCGTACAATGTTAGATAGGTAAATAGCTCAGCAGCCACGTTTGCAACAGGTATCACCTCATGTCTGGTCTTTCAGTAAACTTTCTAAAAAACATAGCCAATGAACACAAACATCACATTAAAATCCAATAAGTCGACTTCCTGCTCTACTCCTGATGTGCTTTACATTTGTCCCGTGTTGACCTTACGTATTGAAACACCAAAGTATGGTTTACATTTTGTGTTACCTTGTCATTTAAAGAGGTGGTATTATATTCATTTTCAGGTTCAAAATCTTATTTAGGGGTTGTACCAGAACCGGTTTACATGGTTTAATTTTCAAAAAACTGCTGCACATTACAGCAGCTCCTCTTTTCACCCTGTGTGTTAAACGCTTCGTTTTAGCTATGGAGTGATACATCTTGTCTCTAAATGATCTTTCTTGGGAGTTGCACATGCGGAGTTCCTATTTAAGGACTTCTAGCCACTCAGAAGCAGAGAAGGGCGAGTCAGCAAGAAGCCGGTAAACAGGGCTTCGGTACAGCTGTAGGCTACATGTTGCCGACCAGCTTGTCAACATAAACTGGAGCAAGAATATCAGAATAGTGAGTTGTTAATCTGTACAAATGTATCTTTCGCCTATAAGGTTTTAACTGAGCTCTGTCTCTACATCACAGTAACAACTTTATGTTTATAGCTTTGGCAATGTTGTTGTTATACATTCATGCCAATAAAGCTGATTTGAATTGAATTGAATTGAATGTCCATTGACTGCCTGGAGGGTAGCTAGTGTTTGGAAGGGAGAGGAGGTGTGTGCTGCAGCTCAGTGTTTTTCCTCCGATGTTTTTGAGGGCGTGTCGGACTAGCCGCTTGGCAAGCGTTATTTGAGGTGCATTTGCTTTCATCTCTGTGACGTCACAGGGATGAAAGGGAAACGGCTGGCGTACAAACGAGCTGTTTTTCGGGCAGTTTTCTGTGGGAGATGGGAATTCCCTTTGGGCCTTTTCACTTTGCAAACCTATAACATGCACAAAAAAGGTATATAACTCAATAAAGGAGAGGGGAAAAGCCAAAAAGCATAATACGAACTCTTTAAAAGCACTTTCATCATTTCAAACCACCACTGTTATTAGTTTAGCCACTACAACTGCTAACCCCAGTAAGTGCCTCATGTATTGGCATACATCCGAACTCACAGATGAAGCCATCAGTTCTACTAAAAGATATTTAACTGACCATCTGCGTTTTTCCAAACATCCCTGGTTAATTGTTTTAACCAGCAGATAGCTACCTCTGTGACATTCTTATACATGTGAGGCACAAACAGCTAGCACATACTATAATTTTGCTTGAAATAGAAATGGGCAGATACTGAAGTTTTTTCCACTCCTGTTCCAGTACATTGTGCCTGAGCTTGTGTCATATTAATAATACCATGTGATTGATTGAAGCTTCGCTGGTGCTTCAGAAAGAAACAGGTTTTGCAGGTAAACTATGTTACACATTACTGGGATAAGAAGAGAGGAGAATAGAAACGATTGTGATGTTCTACAGTAGGACAATCAGAAGTATATTAATAGCTTTTTGGACAATGCATTCTTAATTTTTCTGTAACATATAATCATCTACATTAATGCAGCATTAGAGACTGAACAATAACACTCATGCTTTTTGGACTCTTATTGCACACACAAAAACTAAAACAATTCAAATCAGCGAGCTGTTGTGCTTTGAATCAAGTCTTGAGGGGCTGCTATAAGTTTTGCAAGCCACCAGATATCACTGCTTGCTGCATGTGAAGCCCTGAAGCATCGAATCTTTTTTTGGCACTAAAAGAAAGAAAGCCCCAAGGCTTCATGCACCCATCACTAGTTTAAATCACACATACAAGAATTGTTTTAGATTCTTCTTCTGTTTTGTGTTTTTTGGCAGACTGCAATACCGCCACCTCAGTACCCGAGTCTATAGAACAAGATCAATTTTAAAAAAGCATTGTTTAAATTTAGTTGCTGTTTATAAGTGTAATATCTGGTTTCCTTAAGTTATGTATTAGCTTTCTTACTGTATGTCTGTAAAGGTTTTCTTCTGTTCTTTAACCACTAGAAGGACACAATCGCTCCTGTGTAGGTAGATATAGTTTGTTCTGTGCTTCTTTCTGATAGCCACTTTGTGTTTTCCCCAGTGGTTGATTTTCTAACTCTTATTTTAATTGTGAAGCCTCTTAGGTCGCCTGGGTTGTCACAACGTCCTGCTATCATGGATTCCTAAAATGTGCTGTGTATCAAGAAGGTTTTTTTCCCATCATTCCTGTTTTGAATTTTTTACCTCAGTCAGGGGCGCAGTGACAGATCAGGATAAAGACAATTTCTAACATTTGGAGACTGACGTGTGTTGCTATTCCTGTTGTATTTGAAGATGTTTTCTGGACGAAAGATCTGAGAACTGTGGTGCACAACAACTTTTCACCAGGGGGATTCTCTGCCATTCTCTCCCTCTGATGTGGGCCTTCTCGCTCTTATTACCTTTTTTGTAGTCTTTTTTTCCCTCCATGTTTTTGTTCCACTACACCATCTGTCTGTCCTGTGCTTGTTAAATCAGTTTGCCCATTCACGGCGCCCTGTGCCTCGACTTCACCCCTGGCACTTTCCATTTAGTCTCCAAAACCACAGAATGATATGCATGTCTGAGTCAATCCACCCTGAGTTCTTGGATGTTTGTCAAACAATACTAGAACAACAGCATGATTTGTTCTGTGCACACATCTCAACTGTCCATACCCTCTTGGCATTGTTAAGGGAAGGCAGCAAAGGCAGAGACAGACATGGAGAAAATATCCTATCAATCTACAGGATATTAGCTGCAAGGCACCAGTTCATACTGCCAATGATGTAACCCTCTGTGCCAGTATGAGCAAGTGCCATAATAAATTACTTCACATAACCCAATGCTTTTATCTGATGATAGCACTGTGTGTGGGTTGTGTGATTTCAAGCTTAAGATTTTGTTGTTGTGGCAGTGGTAGCATGGTGATTAAGTGTGTATGTGTGAGGGGGAGAGGGAATCGGAAAACAAAACTGTGTACAAGACCGTAATTGAACAGGTTTATAATTTATGCAAAGGATAATGTTTGAATCCGAAAACCCGAGACCCCAGCCAGCACTCCCCCGTCTGTAGTCATATCTTATTGTTAAAATAATACACCCTTTTAAACTCAATTGGCTGTGTTTAGCCTTTTTCACTTGTGTAAAATAATTTGTTATTCATTAGCAAGGAGTCTGTTTTTGCAAGGGGACTTTTAAAAGGACAAATAATTCAAAGTATGAACATGGTTATCAAACACAAAATACTGTTACTTTATAGGAAGGGTTTATTAATTAATTTGTTCAGACTTCAACCTATCCCACGCAATAGTTCAAATATTTACTGTGATTTCCACTCACATTTCTGCCATGAATACAAGCTGTGTGTTTACCGCCACAAGAATATTACAAACACTAAATTCTTCTCAAAAAGGAAGAATCTCCTTACCTTTTTTTCCCCTTCCCGCCAACACCTTCAGGCTTGTTTTAGTGAAATAACAGCAGTTTTACTTCATCCAAGCTGAGTTGGCGGTAGATAAGAGGAATATGTGGGTGGGGGGTGGGGGTGGGGGGGCACCTTGGCATACCTGTGCAGCCCTGGACTTGGTGGGCCAGTGGGTGACATTGCCAGACTGTAGACCTGTTGGCAAAGACATCATCACGATCAGGATCAACTGAGGATCCTGGCTTCCAAGGTGGAGAGAGATTGAAGGGGTTACAGTATTAATCTGGTTGCTCACTAGTATAAGCTACTGTCTGTCTGCCAACATCCAGAAGCAAGTATTTGCCAAAGTGACGTGAATACCAGACAGCACATCCACCACCCCACCCCTCTCATAAATCTGCAATGCAATCCTCCTAAAACATTTAACAGTAAGACTCACCTATCCATTTACTGGCTACTCATTTTCTGTTGTCATGCCTCATTAACCCTAAATGTATCACTACTCTCACATTACAGACAGATTAATGTGAAATAAAGCTATGTAAACAAATGTTACACTAAATAACTTGATCATCTACTAGCAATTACTGATCTCTTTACTTCAAATGTAACTTCAGTGAGACAGTCGAGAAGTGGATACCTGTGTCAGATGGGAGATGGAAGTCCTTCCTGTGATGTTGTTCTGGGTCCATGCCGGAAAAGTAAAGTGTGAATTATTTAGCAGTATCTTGTTAAAATGACATATTTGCAGGTCAGTAATAAAATAATAAAATGATAAATAATTTAAATTTAGTAAAACATATCTATGCAGGGGGTGCAAACAATTACATGGACTGTTAAGTATAACAAAATCTAGAATAAATATTCTGCAATAATTATGTTACAAGTAAGCAAAAAATGTGCATAATCTTTTTAAGAGATCTCAACCCAGCTGGTTTGTTTTTTTGTCTGGGATTTTTTGCAATATTTTAGTAGCAAATATATTTTATCATTTCATATTTAATGTATTCCTTTTTTATCCCACCACACCCCCATTTACATGATTTATTTCCCAAGAAAACTAAGCCTTTGCATTATTACCCCTTTTTTCCATGCATGAGTTATTGCATGAGAAATTCATCCTCATCAGATACGTTTATCACATGAATACAGTATTTTGTAAACCACACCTCAACTGTCCTAAGCTTCAGCACTTAATCACCACATCATTGTACACAAGACAATTTTACATTTGAGTCTACATTTTCACTAACAATTATGTAAAAGAATATCTGCCATTAATTCAATTACCCTGCTTTATAGCTAACATTAGTTTGCCAGCTAACCAGACCATCCTCACCAGAAAAACATCTCTGAAAGATTATTGTATGGCTTATTATGACCCATATTTACGTTTCTAGTTAGGCCACAACTTCTAGTGGCAGAAGTAGTCAGGTGACTTAGTAAAAAGAGCGACAAAGTCCAGGTAAGGAGGGGGAAGAGAAGAAGATGTCACCTTTTAAATTCAATAATATTTTGTAGATGACTAATGTCACGTGACTTACGTAATGTACTTTTGGAACCTAAACCAGGATCTTTTCCTAAAGCTAACCAAGTGGTTTTGTTGCCTAAACTTAACAAAGCTACCACCTTTTTTATGTTTTCCACATGTTAAACGTCTAGTGACTTAGCCAATGCTCGTATATGTCGTTTTGGGAAAACGGTCTAATATGTTGTTTTGGCAGAGATGCTCACAAGTCTTTGAGCTAGAGTCCAAGTCAAGTCTCAAGTCTCTCGTGGTTATTACGAATGCTGTATTACATGCTGCGTTCAATCCAGGTTGCTAATAAAACTGCATAGCTATAAGGAATTCTGTAACTGTAACCTGTTTTTCATTTACAGAGCACAACCATGTAATGTGCAATGCAATTATTGACAGCTTATTAAATACTGTAAGTCAACACACTCCCCAGACTCTCAAACCCAGTGTAAGTTATAACTAAATAAAACTGTAAAGTTACATAGTCAACAATAAAGCTGTAACCTGTTTTTAACTTACAGAGGACAACCTGTGCAATGCAGTTAATGACAGCTTATAAACTACTGTAAGTCAACACATCCACCTGACTCTCAAATCAATAAACTGTAACCTGTTTTTAACTTACAGAGCACAACCATAATGTGCAATGCAATCACTGACCGCTTAAACTACTGTAAGTCAACAATCCACTAGACTCTCAAAACAGTGTAACGTTATAACTAAATAAAACTGTAAGGCTACATGATCAACAATAAACCTGTAACCTCTTTCTAGCCAACGGTAATAATTGACGTGATGGCAGCCAGCGGGATGTAATGATTACGTTAATCGACCACCACAAGTTTGGCAAGTAAACAAACGCTCATTCATCTTTTCATAACGAATGACAGTCGGAGTAAACCTCTCGTCGGTCGTAGCTGAAGCAACAAGCAAGCTAACGTTAGATGGCCAATGCTGAGCTAAACATGTTTACTCACCACAGGTGAGTGAGTGAACCTATTTGCGTTCAGCGCGTCTTTGTTTGGGTCTTGTTTTATGAAGTTTTAAAGCCAAAGTTTATGATGAACGGCTCAGCAGCTGCTGGTGTTTGTTGTCCTCTCTCACGTGCGGCCGCGTACAACAGATGCTACGTGTTACGTAGGCAGGTTATAGGTAACAGAGGGAGGGGAAAACGGCAAGCTCATCAGACGTTTCCTAAAAATAAACACTGTTCACGAGTCCCGCACCTCAAGTCCGAGTCGAGTCTTAAGTCTTTTGAGGACGACTCTCAAGTCGAGTCTGAAGTCACTGTGTGTGCGACTTAAGTCGCATTCGAGTCCGAGTCTCTAACTCGAGTCCCCATCTCTGTGTTTTGTGGACACTCAAACTCACTTTGTCGTTCAGGTATGAGGACGTGTTGCCACAGCTAACATAGTTGTGGATAAACTTGTCACGACCTTGGATTTGAGTGTTGTGTTTTTCTTTTATTTTGTTAAATGTCCTTTCTGTTTTACCCATTGTCTGTGTTCTTGTTTAGGTTTTTTAGTTGAACATTGCTTCCTTGTTTTCTGTTGTATTTAGTTACATTTATCCTTGTGTATTGTCTGTAGCTTTACTACCTGTTTTATTTTGTAATTTTGGTGATTGGTGTTTTCGTCTCGCTTTGTTTCCTATCTACGTTGATTCTTAATGCGTCTCACTTGTGTTTAATTGCCCTGTCTGCTTGTGTGTGTGTGGTGTGCCCCTGTGTATATACAGGTAAAACTCGAAAAATTAGCATATCGTGCAAAAGTTCATTTATTTCAGTAATTCAACTTAAAAGGTGAAACTAATATATTATATATAGACTCATTACATGCAAAGTGAGATATTTCAAGCCTTTATTTGATATTATTTTGATGATTATTGCGTACAGCTTATGAAAACCCCAAATTCAAAATCTCAGAAAATTAGAATATTGTGAAAAGGTTCAGTATTGTAGGCTCAAAGTGTCACACTCTAATCAGCTAATTAATCCAAAACACCTGCAAAGGGTTCCTGAGCCTTTAATTGGTCTCTCAGTCTGGTTCAGTGGAATTCACAATCACGGGGAAAACTGCTGACCTGACAGTTGTGCAGAAAAGGAGGGAAAGCCTCAAAAGGTAACTGCAAAATAAGTTGGATGTTCTCAAAGTGCTGTATCAAGGCACATTAATAGAAAGTTAAGTGGAAGGGAAAAGTGTGGAAGAAAAAGGTGCACAAGCAGCAGGGATGACCGTAGCCTGGAGAGGATTGTCAGGTAAAGGCCATTCAAATGTGTGGGGGAGCTTCACAAGGAGTGGAGCTTTATGGAGATGCTGACTTCAATTTCCAGCAGGACTTGGCACCTGCCCACACTGCCAAAAGTACCAAAACCTGGTTCAATGACCATGGGATTACTGTGCGTGATTGGCCAGCAAACTCGCCTGACCTGAACCCCATAGAGAATCTATGGGACATTGCCAAGAGAAAGATGAAAGACATGAGACCGAACAATGCAGAAGAGCTGAAGGCCGCTATTGAAGCATCCTGGTCTTCCATAACACCTCAGCAGTGCCACAGGCTGATAGCATCCATGCCACGCCTCATTGAGGCAGTAATTCATGCAAAAGGGGCCCAAACCAAGTACTGAGCACATATGCATGATCATACTTTTCAGAGGGCTGACATTTCTGTATTTAAAATCCTTTTTTTTTATTGATTTCATGTAATATTCTAATTTTCTGAGATTTTGAATTTAGGGTTTTCATAAGCTGTATGCAATAATCATCGAAATTATATCAAATAAAGGCTTGAAATATCTCACTTTGCATGTAATGAGTCTATATAATATATTAGTTTCACCTTTTAAGTTGAATTACTGAACTAAATGAACTTGATATATTGATATTATATATATATATAAATTTTGATGGGTTGAGTGTTCTGCCTCAGGCGCTGTTTCTCTGGATTATTTCCTTGGCCTTTTGTTGGACTTTACTCCTAAATTTGGACTACCTTGCCTTTTGTTTGATCATCTCTGTAAGTGACTGTTAGTATTCAAATAAACCTGCAAACTGATCCAGCCTCGTTTAATGCCTTTGGGTTGCACTCAGCCTTCCTGATAAAACTGTTGCCATACAGCAAAAGTAGGTTATCTAGGTTGGTAGCTAGGTAGCAGGACTAAGGCAGATAGACTAAAATTAACATCTTTGATAATTTGATGATGGAATTGACATATAATAATGGAATTCAAATAATTACTTTGAGCCAAATTATGACTTTTACCAAAAACTACTATTGTATAATGGGTAATTTTGACCCACTCACTGAAGAGTGAAGGTTCCAGTGAGCTGTTATCTAAGGGTTAATTATTTCAGGCCACAGATGGAAACAATGCTGATGTGATTATGACTAATACTAACAATGTTATTAATACAAAAGACACAATTTCACTAAGTAATGTTAAATAGTTCCACAAAGCTGAGGTTCAAAGTGTGTTGACATGTTTGACATACTTACATGGGGTTAAAAACTGATTCATTATACTGATATTGTCCCTTGATTTGTGAACAGGTGCATGAATAAAAGACTGAGTCAGAAATGCCTCTTCCAACAAAAAAAATGTTAAAAGGATAAATGCACAAAGTGTCACCTTCATTCTTAAATGTATGAAACAAAACAGCCAAGAAATTACATTTCTTACAACAGCAACCAGATGTCTCCATTTAGCAATGATTTTCAGTTAGATTAGTAAATACCTGTAATACACTTACTCCACTATTTACACCCATCCATAGTTTCAATCAAAAACACTGGCTGAACTTAATGGATCAAAAGAAATCTAAGCGTACATCAAATCTCCATTTGTTTTCTGTTTGCTGCTGTTTCATCTCCAGCAACACCATGTTTACTGACCTGGCAACATGTCATGTTGTGTCAAGTCTTCAGTCCTAAGAAGAGTCGCTGAACAGAAAGGTCAGAAAAGCATGCTCATAAAGGGATGTGGACAGCTTTTAGCCTGTGGCTTTGCTTTAATCAAAGCCAAATGCAGTTGCAGTCAGAAAACACTTCTGATTTATTCAAGCAACAGTGAACACTGGCTCTGAGTAAGACCTGTAGGATCTGTGGCATTGAGGGCATTGACTAAGAAACCGCAACATTTCCTCCAGAGGTATGAGGTGTGCATATATATATATGTATGTGCGTGCGTGTGTACACAGGCTGTCCTTGTGGCGAGTCCATGCCCTGGGCTGTTTTTCCCCCGACTTTGTCAGAAACATGTGGCGTGAAGCAATACACCTGCAAGTCATGGTGTTAAGTCATTGGTGCTGTGCACTTCACAGTCCTTGGGCCAGTCCATGGTTAACCAGATGTATTCCTTATCTTGCAGAGAACAGCTTCATAACAAAAAATAACCTCCAATAATTTCCAAGATGCATTTCAAACCTCTTACTTCATTCAAAATGACTGCAATAACAACCCAAAGAGGCCTGTGTACAACTATTATCATTTCTTTTGCCTAATTACGCAGATCTAGACATTTTTCTCTGACTCCGAATATAACCGCATCACTGCTTCTATGGCAACAAATGCATCCAGTGAAATTGTATGTTTTGAAGAAGAGCATTGTGCCAGCAGCCAGCGCCCATTTGTGAACTTTCTTCCATCATGATGAGAGACAGCCCATTCTGCTCCAAATTGCTGATGAGCTTATTTTTAGACGAGGGGCTGCCCCAGTGTCTGGTTTACATGCGGGACTGACAGAAAATGTAGAGCAGATTTCCCAGTTAATACAAGCCTTCCTGCTCCGTAATTAACCAATTAACAAGCAACATGCCCCACCAACACCATACCTGATTCAGTTTGCAATCAGGAATGCTCGTCTGCAAAGTTTTAATTGTGCCCGAGGCAATAACTTACTGTTTGTAATCACATTCTCTTCCTCCCTATATTGCACCATGGTGCGTTTGGGAGGAAAAAACTTACTGGCGCAAGCTAATTCGGTAAACCTCCATGTTGGAGGCGAGCACAGTGCACATTACCAGCAATGCTTAGGGTTTTGCTGAACAACAGAATGAGAGTTAATATGCTCCCCAAATTATTAACACATTGTGCATTTATAGCCTCCAATGAGAGGTGAGAGGCAGGCAGGGGAGCTTTCACTCAGCAATCCCTCCCCCTTACAGTGAGGTTGTGTTGAGACCACAGAATGCGGACACATGCAATGAAGAAACTCCCTGCCTCCATATTTCAAAATGAGATATTAGGTTAATACGTGCTTTAGTGCATCATGAAGACGGAAACATCACAAGATTTGACTCAGGAACCTGCACGCTCTGCTTGCATGGTGCAGGCAAGCCCCGTGCCAGAGCCAATCATCGTTCAGGAGGCAGACATGGTGCATGGACTAGATGAATCACTAAGCTGTCATGTGTCTGTTTCACATTCTGACTGTGGGAAAGCAAATTATAGGTGACTTAATGTTCCTTTTTTCCCCCTTTTTTTCCTCTGCTTTCTGGTGCACTGCCAGGCCATACACTGAGCTAAAAGGCAGAAATAGGGTCTGTCAGATGGAAGCTGCCACTAATTGTTCAGCTCAAATCCCTCCATTTTTCTTTAGGAGACCACAGCCACCCACCACTTTTAAAAATACATGGTTGACGCTATCGGCTTCAATAGACTTCAAGCAATTACAAGAGTCATGCATTCTAATATGATGGACAGAGGAGAGGCTGGGATTAGCTTTGCACTCTTGCTGTTTGCATAGACACACACACCCTAACTGCAAAAAAACACAAACAATCTAGGGCAGCTATTCCAAATCCAATTGTTGTGAACATGAAGCCAGCTAGTTTCAGGCAGTGGGGTGAGTTTGGCCCACACATACCAATTAGGCCCGTTTCCAAAGCAATACTGCACAATGCTGCCCAGAGGACTGCAGCAGAACAAGACTTTGATTTCCCTCAATGTGATAGTAATTTCATATTCCTCTGAAAAGCAACATGGCTACTGAGGCTTGAGTCTCGAGATGAGCATTTCACAACTCGATGCTTGTTTGGTGATTTACATGCAATTTCTCAAGCTAATACTCAAATATGATGCGACTCGTTCGGTGTGGAGGTATTAGAAGACCTGGTTAAACACGACAGCCTCTAATACATCCTCAGACCATCCAAGGAGGCCTCTTTTTTTTGGACCTGTAGCGTCCCTGGGTAGCTTCGCTAACCGCTCGCATTTGATCAGTCATTGTCTCTCGCTTCCCCCACACGTCAGAGAGCAATCCTTGCATCTGGGATCAAAAATCAAGTCCATAACTGAAAATGCTGCCTGTGGTCTTCACGCCGACTAAACACTGTTGAGCCCCGAGTCCCACCACAGTGCATCAGACAGATTGAGGAATAGAGAGGGAGGAGGCATGTAATGAGAGCCAGGGGAATTACTACCCTCTATTTATAGGGAGTGCAGGATTGTTTACTTTCTTTCATAGCTACTTGTTTTGACGGGTGTTGAACTGCTAATGAGATGAGGTATCTTTCTATTGCCATATTGCTGTATCACCTTGCGGTGCTTACCGTATGTTGGAATTTACCTGTGAGAGCCTAAGAGCTGTTTTCTTGATACGTCTTTAAACTCGTCCTCCTGGTTCCATTGCACTCTCTCTTGCTTCCTGTCGTAAAATACAATCATATTTTTGGTGTTGGGAGTCGCGGCAGCAGCAAGACAAGTCTATTCAATCGGGTGATACTTATTTCTATGTGAGACGGTGTGGGAGAGCCTATTGTTGGAATAAATCTTCACCCTCTCATTTGAATCACTGGGGATGCTTGATCATTTGTCACAGGGGAGGAGAGAGACCAAAGTACCCAAAGAGAGCCGAGGTGTTACTGCATGGAGGCGGCCATATTAGCAGAGATATTCTTCAGGATTATGTGCCCCTTCAACCCAGGCCAGGAATTTGTCAGCAGAAGTGCAGATATGGCTCTATCAATAATCCATGGCATTGTGTATTTCCCAACTGATGCCATTATACGGCTGGGGGATGACAGCACTCACCAACTCCATCATCTTATCCACGGGGACCAGGATCTCATAAAAGCGCTCTCAACATAGACATCTCATATAACGGGTAATAACTCCAGCCAGTTAATACAGGGGAATTATCAGGAAGAGGAGCGATGAACCCAGCAAAAACCAGGGCGGCCACTGCTGTATTCCTGTCGTGGAGAGAGAGAGAGAGAGAGAGAGCAGGGGAAGGTGTTAATGGAGGGGGAGGGACAAAAAGAGAGGTAGGAAATGGAGAGGGACAATGAGAGAGCATGTAAGATAAGAGGTGGGGGAGTTGGCGGAAGATAAGAGACAGGAGGAGGAGAGAGGAATCCAAAGTGAGAGGGAGTGAGGTTGTCGTGTGATACAGACGAGCGAAAGTTAGAGAGGAGGAAGAGAAATGAGTAAGGGGTAAGGAGGAGTAAGAGAGACAAATGAGGCAATGATTTAACTAAGAGCAGTGTCAGGGCAGAGCTTCAGCAGTATTTTTTGAACTCTACTCTATTGAATTTCATCAGGAGTTTGAGGATCCTTCTCCCGTACTACTACAGTGAAAAACGTATCTTTGTAAAAGACTCTGTAATGAAGAGCTTAAACTAGTAATCTCCCTAATCCAAATTTAAGCTGTCTGTAATTGTTTTCATTACAGTATCATTCAGAGGTGGCTCTACTGTAAATATTACATAAAGAGATTAACTCTTTTCTGTTCTACCTATGTCAGTCGAAATGCAGCTTCTGACAATGTTAGCACTTCCACGTGTAAGCAAACTGCTGGTGGAATCCTGTTAAGGCTTGAGTAGAAGAATAATGACATGATGCACCCCTGGACACAGATGCCTGACAGGCTAATTAATGTGTCTGGCAAGTCACAAAATGATCATAGTGGTAAAATGTTCAGTCATGCACGCATTTAATTAGTTTTTTTGTCCCACATCTTCAAAATATCTGCTCATAGCAGCCCAAGCAATATGAAACTTTAATGGTTATGTTTTGGCACTCGCAGCATCTGGTTATGGTTAGGGAAAGATTATGGTTTTGGTTTAATACAGAAAAAGTCCACAAAGACTAGAAGCATGACAACATGCCATGTTTATTAACATCAAAACATCAAAATCACCTTTTTTCAACCTTAAAAAATAGGTGTTTTGGCCAAGCTCGGGATGTAAACTCTGATCTCTGGTGTCAAAGTCCTGTGCTCTGTATGTCCACCAACAACTATTGTGTGGTACACAAATGTGTAAAAAGAAAAAAGTTGCCTGTGAACACAATCAAGGCAGGTGTAATTTGGAAGAACAAATGATTCATTTCCAGGATACAGGGTTGGAATGAGATGTTTGACAATCCAACAGAAAAGGTAATAACAGGTATATCAAAGGCTCTGGCTTAGGGTCCCCTGAATTCTTGGGCCCCACTTGGTAATCCATCTACGTGATTAGCAATAATGTCCTCCAAAGACAAAATACAAAAGACTACAAATCTCTAGTCATGTTTTTCATTCCGTCAGACATCTCCTTTTTAACAGGGAGCATAGCAGATTTTTGTCTCTTTGGTGTATGCTTACCAGGCAACTTGTGTACATACCATAGAAATCCATTCTACCTTTTTGATTACACTGTAGCAGCCTCAAACACACATCAGGTGGTAAATGGAAGTGAGTATAGAGGAAATAGTAATCACAAGCCCAGCATTGCTTGGATAAATGCAAAGTGAAACCAGATATTAAGCTGACATATGCTGCGTCCACTTTCAAAGTCTTTCCCTCGTTCACATGCACAACATCATATACACTTAGCATACTCTATAGTGAGTAGTAAATTAAGGTTTTGGACAGCATCAGCAATTACAGGGCACTAGGTGGCAAACAAGGAGTGATTTTTGACACCCGTAGTGTAGGTTTATGCTGTGATGTTGTTGCTTTAAGAATCTTTTACATGTGGATGCCTTAACTGTAATGCGCTCTCGTCCAACTCCTTGGACAGTTGTGCCACCCCTTGTCATCTTTGTTCTGTGTCACTTCCCATTAAATCTTAAGCAACCAATAATAAGCATCTGGCTCCAACCCTTTATCAGGCCTTTTAGTCTTAAATGTGTGTGGGTGCCAGCCACTAGTGCTATTAGCAGAGAGAAGGACAGGAGGGAGAAAATAAATATATAATGCCACCCACCAAGCAAAGATATTCAGTGTTTGCATTTCAGGGGACAATAAAGAGGGCCATCTGTTCCTGTCATTCGTGCTTTATTGTTTTCCTCTGCGGGCCACTCACTTTGGAACACCACATCAAGCCCTCCCCACCTCCCATTCTCCATACTCCAGACCCCTCGACATAAACAAACTACAGTCAAACTGTGTGTACACAAGCTTGACTGCACATAAACACACACAGGCACACATGCATCCCTTAGCCTTGTACAGCTCTAAGACAAGGAATGGGCTCAAAGGGCTTTTTCATTTTGGATCATGTCAAATAAAAAATAGACAAGATGCTGAGGGGGTCATGGCTTTGAATAAATTTTGTCCTTGTCCCTCATGTTGGCACCACTGGTGGTATGGCAAACATTGCCAACTGTTCTTCTTTAATTCTTGTAGCAGAATCATGAGAGGAGAGAAGAGGATGGGAAAACAAACCACACTTTTATTCTCCTGGCTTAGGGTTTACCAAGGAGAAACTCTGCAATATTGGCTTAGGAATTGGCTCCTAGAGTTCCTAGTTCCCATCTTAGCAAAAGCCTGGCAGCTGGACGTAGTATGACTCGAGATCTGTGGTAACATCCTTAATCAGTGGAGGAGGTTAGACAGTGGGATGGTGCATGATGGACGCCATTTTGTACCCTATTATCTAGTGGGAGATATATGAGAAGATTATTACCTTTTTTGAGTCTGTAGTGTAAATATGTGTAATAAATATGTTTTAGAGGTGCTAGTAAGTAGATTTTTTACAAAGCTAGACTAGTTGTTTCCCCATTTCCACTCTTCATGCTAAGCTAAGCCAACCAGCTGCTTGCAGTAGCTCCATATGTATCAGAAATGAGGATGGCATTGATTTCTCATCAACCTCTCTGCAAGAAAGTAAGTGTATTTACCAAAATGTTGATTTATCCCTTTAACAGTTTGGAAATGCAAGCCTTTCAGCTGGCAACGCTTATACTGTTTACTTAAGTAGAGAAGTTGGACAATATTTTGGGCAGGACAGATGCAAACTGACAATTGTGTTTAAATGTTTTCACCAGATCCCACCATTTGGAAAGGTATATATTTTTTAATTGACCGCATGTTATTAAAAAACCTGATATAACTCTTTTGTATCATAATTTATTAGTTATAAATATGCACAAAGATTGATAGCACATTCTTTAATGCTTTTTATAATGTAAATTAAGATGTACAACTGCTGTGGAGATATAATATCTATCTCTCTCTCACACACACACGCAGACACATTACAAGGAAGACAACACTCACAAGCAATGTTTTCTCACCAGTGATCTGACTGAATGCAAGATTTGCAGGTGCTTTTCCATCACAGTCAGCAAGGTTAAACTCCAGAGAAATTAAACAAATTGCTCCTCTAATGCAGAGTAAAACAAATGGAGAACTTTAGTGCACATGTGGAACCCTCTTGGGTTCTAATTATGTAAAACTATAGACATCAGAAGGCACTGAATTCTTTAATGAGCACTTGAGAGAACAAAGGGAATTTAAGTGCATGTTAATAAGAGAGGCGAGACGACAGGAGGAGGCAAAATGCCACTGAAAGAATCACTACACATTAAATGGGGGCATTTGCTATCTTACCACCAACCAGCAGCTTCTGACAGTTACACTTGCTACCACAGAATTGTTGAAGGGAATCTATGGTTTGTGGCATTTAGAATGAGCACACAGCTAATGTGCTAATATGTTCTCCATGGAAACAACATACAATAAATTGAGATGAATTGAGTGTCAGGGAATTGAGATTTAGCTATTAGTGCAGGAGAGGATGAGTCAGTTGGAGATTTGTCTCCCTACAACTTGCAATCAGGGAACTGACAACTTCCCCCTGACCAGTGTACTGCATGTAGGGACAAAATTACAGGTTAAACTCCCCCGTTAGATCCTGGGGCTGTTAGCCGCTTCCACAGTGCCACAGGCACAGTACCATTTGGATTCACTCAATAACAAACAAGGCGTGATGTGTTCGGGAAGCTGTGTTTCACTGCGCTGGTTGGTAGCCTGGCCAATTAGCATTGACAAAGACTCCTGTGTGTATAGGCAGGCAGAACACCGCCCAGATAGCACGTTTCTGTTCAGAAGCCAAACTGGATCGCACTGTGGGAGTCCTTTAATCCCCCTGAATGTTTTAAATCAAAAAACAGTGGTGCAGGATAGCTGCCTTCATACCCATATACCTGCTGTCTGTGTACCATTGCACACCTTGCTAAATAACTATGTGTGCATACGGTTGTAAGCTGCGGTGGACTGTTGGTGTACATGAATGTAGATATGCTTGTAAATATGTATAGAGTGCATACATATATTATTATATTTTGAGAGAGTACATAAATTCCTCTTACTAATGTAAGGAAGAAATCAGGAGTAATAGCTAATTAATTATAAGAAGTAGTAACTCCAAATTAAGAATTATATAGGAGATCATTTTTAGGACACCCATGTCAAGGTTTTAATCAGTTATGAACATTAACATGTTCAAAATATTCAAAATTCAAGTATGACTTAATGCTAATACAGGGGTAGGAAATAATGACTTCTTCCACCACTGACCTATCCTAATAATTACAGTTTGTGAGAATAGTCTACTTATGTTATGTGATGTTAATGAACAAGTGTCTAATGATCGGATCTGTGGATCTACTGAGCATGTTCTTCTAAATCAATAACTTGTTTTAGATAAAATAACGAAAATAAAAAATCTTTTGCATGTTATACGTGAATACCGGCACATTTGCCATGCCTCCATTGTTGGCAGCTTGCTACCTTTGTACAGAATCTTTTAGCATTGGCCGCCACAAAGCAGAACTGCTGCACAGGATGTGTTATGTGTGTATGTCATTTTTGTTTGAGTTTCATGCATCAACAGGCAAATGCAAGTGATCAATAAGCTTTTTCTGTTCCGGGGTCACTTTAAATGGCGGGCTTGACAATCTTCTGCACCAGACATAAAAGATAAAGGTGAATATTGGTTCACACAGAAGAAAAGGGGTTCAAAGGTGACTGACCTTTTTTTGGACTAAAGATGTACTAGCTAATAAAATCTTTACATAGATGTTCAGATAAATAGATAAATACCAGTAACTTCCTAAAACAGTTTGGCTCTATAACATTAGTCAAAGAGGAGTCATTATTGTATTTTTTTTCAGCCACAGATAAATATTTAGTTGGTTCTCTGGTGACTATTTACGTCAGCAGGGTGATATTTGTAAGGCTGTTTTGAGACTAACTACGTGGACTGTGTTCAGTGAAGGAACAACAGTTTGGTCACTGATTAGTTTTCATTAGTCTTTGTCTACGTGAGGCTTTGGTTACACAGAATACTCTTGTTAGGAAGATCAACTCATTGTTGATTTTGGACTTTTAATGGGATTTGTTGACAACAACAAAAAAATTTTGAATTTCACCAGCCTCATCCTCCAGCCACCTGGCTACATAAGCAGCTGATTACAACATGTGCGATTAGGTGTCAAATAGCACATAAACACAAACTAATTTATTATTACATACATATTATAGTTCATATTCTTGTGCCAGAAGTGGTGCAACATATTGAAATTATGAACGGAATGTATGGTTCCTGACAAATAATTTCCTCATCATTAATAACCATTTATGTGTCTGCTCAAGTTAAGTAGCCATCAAGCTGCCAAGTAGCTTGAGTTCTGACTGGTCTGTGCTATTTATTGAACTAATGGTGCGTTCAGTGTAGAAATGAAGAAAACCTTAACATATTCATATCACCCATATGTTGTATTATTTCCTAAACTCCTAACTACTCACGGATTTGTGTACCTTAATTGCAAAGTGTTACCAAAACTTGCACTTACATTCTCATATCTCATATATTTGCATATGTATGAACATCCCCAGGAGTGCTCAGAGTAATTGGAGTGAATGGAGCCATACAATAGCAGAGTGATTCACTGTCTGTGATCCAAACTTGTGCTCTCTGTGGCGCTGCAGTTCAGTCAAAATGAGAGGCTTTGTTTGGCATGAATAGCGGCAGATCAGTACTGTACCTTACAGAAGCTGCGGCACTCACAGAGCAAGGTTCTGCAGAGAGACGCTGAACCGCGCTAACTCGAGGCAATCCTCAAAAGACAAAATCAAAAGGTTTGTTCATTTACAAAGAAGTCCACCTTTGTGACATGGAATATAACAGTATTTCAGGAGTTAAATGTGATGTGAATGATCTCTGTTTACTCCTCCATAACGTTTAGCCAACACAGACACAAACATTAGATCTGACACTATTTCCTCATTTACTCAAATTTCATTTATTTACTGTCACTAACCTCAAAAACACTTTGGCTGTGAAGTGGTCTGGCCTTCACTCAATGATTCATCATTTTCTCTTCAAAATGCCCCCCCCTCCTCTCCTCCAACAGCATAATGAACACTGGACGAGGAAAAAAGCCATGGCTTAGCATTTCATCCTATTCTATTCAAATTTCACAGCACCATCTTTGATTTCCATAGTCCAAAGTGAGGTAAGCCCCAGGGCGGTGACGGACTGTCATCCCTCCCCTGGGGGCAGGAACTGCACTCTTCAGCTCCCTAATGATGTGCCTGTCTTTTGAACGAGGAAGCCCATGCCATGGCCTATCACTTAGCGAGCTTAACTAAGCAGGGGATGGTGGGTTAGACAGAGAAGGAGACAAAGACAGAAACAGAGGGAGACAGTGGTGGTATGGTGTAGGCTTGGCTTCTGGCAGATGAAAGCTGTCCCTTTTCAGAATTTCAAGCAGAAATGAGGTTTAAAGCAGGATTTCCATGGCAGATACAGTATTAAACCATGACTTGTAGCAATGTGACACACAGGTCAATCAGTTTGCCATTCAGGGAAAATAAGTCAACATCTTACTCATTGAACCGAACATAATACGAGAAATGACAACAGAGCTCCTGAAAAAGTCCACAATCTTTCAGCTCCCGCGGACAGAATTCGTCGTATTGAGCTCCTTTATAAGAATGAGGTAATTGAAGACATGCGGCAATGAAATGCATATTGCATAAATGACAGGCAGTAATACAGCTGTTGTTGTCCCAGTGTCACACTGTAAATATGAACATTCTCAATCTGGACTTGGCATAATCACTGTTTATCCATTATATCCTCCTCTCTCCTGCTGAATGGCAGCACACACAGTCATATTGCCCTCAATCATTCAGTAATTGATGCTGTGGCATTTCACGCTCTTATTACCCAAAACAGCCTTGCTTTACCCACCACCACCCTCCACGTCTAGATCTTCTTCCTTTCCCCAAATATCCCAAAGGCCTTTTGGCTTCTTTCTCTGCAATTTTTAAGTTTAGATTGATTTAAGCTCTCCTGGAAGCCAATTTGGTCTGTTTGAATGTTCTTATAATCTCCTGATTTGATTCACCAGGGGACTGTTGTTCGTTGAACAGAAACAGCCCATACAGCAGAGAAGTGAAGAATAGCATCACACACATTGTGGAGCAAAGGAAGTACAAGCCGAGATAAAAGAAGAGCAGCCTGAGGGTGCGGGGAGTGGCCACGAGGACTCCCTTTCTTCCCCGGCACTTTTTCTTTATTCATTTTTAAATCACATGAATGCAGTAGCACCTGGGACAGCCCATGAAGGAGGATTCAGAGGGATGGGTGGGGGGTGGGTGGAGGGGGGAAGAGGGGTTGGGTTGAAGCACCACCCTGAAAATCATGCTATTTTGATGATTTTGTGAACATAACAGGATTCTTGTACTGTCTGTGGCAAGGATTAAATACAGCCCACACTGCTGAACATGGATCAAGCACGCTTTTTATTCCTTTCTGCCCACCGCTAACTGAACAGTTTAACTGTGTTCTATGAATCTTAGGGGTTCACCGCAGAACAGGCGGATCTTTTGATGTAGGACATGTTTCAAGGTTCATGTCTGGTGTGTTATCACCCCCCATCCCTCTGTTAGCACACGAGGCTTTAAGGAGGATAGAAGTGACTAAAGGAAAGCTGGCTTTTCCTTAGATATATCAAAAGAGGGGCAAAGAATGCCAGAAATATGCTACTGGAGAGGTTTTTGATTGTCTTTGCTCTCGTGTGTATATGTCCTGTAGATGTGTGGGTTCGATAGCTGAAGTTCTGCGAGGCTCAGATTGCTGTTTTGAGTGTGCAGAAGCTCAGTCTGAGCAGCTGGCTGTATCCTCCTCATGCACATTCACATGAAAGCCAGGAAAGGTAGAACCGCTTGCCTTAAAATCTCTTTGAAGTAAAGTCAGAACCAAAAAATTATACGTGCAGCGATGGGAAGGAGGGAAGAAAAGAACATCGAGGCATTTGTATCATCTGGTGAACCTGTGGGAGATAGAAAATCAAGAAGTGTAGGGTGAAAGAGGAAAGAGAGAGAGAGGGAGAGATGGCGGGGGGGGGGGGGGCACAGACACAGAAAGTGTTTTGGGATGGGAATGCACTTGGGGAGTAGAAAAAGCACACCACCTTTGCATATAAAAACACTCCAAAACTTTGCAATATAAAAGGCAGGAGTAGGAAAGCAGGACACAAAAGAATATTCACAATGCTTCTGCAAAGAAAAAAAAAAGACGCCGTTTCTACTGCTTCCTCGCCTCTCTGCCTGAGTAGAGTCTCTCCACGTTGATCACGATTTACCGTCTGAAGATGCATTGGCAGTTGTTGACAGAGACAGAGTTTGTGATGGTAGTCACAGTTATTCCATAGAGATAGACGAGGGAGGGGCGGAGAGGGGGAGTCAACTCCCCTCTCTTGTTTTCTTGCTGACTCTCTTAACTGTGTTTACTCTTTTCAACACTGACATCCAAAGGTATGCAGGGCTGATAAAACTTTCCTGCCAGCTGAAATTTAACACAGTTTTTGGTGCATTAACTTGTGTTTTCCAACCTTATATTTCTTCAGTGTTCATTTCATATTAAATCCAGACACAAGTAAACAGAATTGGCTTGTTCAGTGGAACAGTGTGTTGCTGTTACATTTGGCTTTAGCACTGAATAAAACACACAATGGGCATCGTCATTTCTTCCTGTTTTTAATTCATGGTTCAGTTCATCAAATAGGGAAGGTTTTAAATTGTCCCTCTTTTTCAGGAGCTTGTCAGTCACTTAACTATTCAAGAGAACAATGTGGTCCATTTGTATTTCAGAGAAAAATAGATAAAAAGGAAACAGAACACATCATCTCCTACAAAGACCATCTTACAAGACCATTAGCCTGACTAATGGTCTTGTAAGATGAATAAGATGAAACAGCCCTAAAAAAACATCAAGATTTTAAAAATTAACAGATGGTAAAAAAAAGCTTCTTTTTACAGTGGCACAGAGACCTAAAACCTGCATTTCCACCCCAATAATCTCCCAGTTCTATTTTAGTTGAAATTGAAGAGATCCTATTGTTCCCACGGGGTGGGTGAGCACTGTGAGGCACTGGTGGCGACGCAGGAGAGGCTGTGATCATGCCCAAGTTTCATCTGAAGCGTCTGAGCCATGATCGCAGGGAAACTTCAAGTAAAAACCGCAAGAGCAGAGAGTGAAGATAAGAGAGGGGGAGGGGGCGGGGGGGGGGACTACTGATTTCCATCAAAACAGATTGTCAAACCAGATGGGGACTATTCGGGAACTGGGGCAGAGTGGATGGGGACTCTGATTGGGCAAATCTCAACACAAACCAGACACTAGCATCAGAACAAAATGGATTTCATAAGCACTCTGGTGCTTGCTGTCATGTAATTCTAAATGGTTTTAAATAATTCTGAATTAAGCTTTTATTCAGTATCCTGAATACAAAAGTATTCAAAATAATGAAATTCAGCTTGAAACTGTACACTTTGTAGAGACCATCTTTGTGTTTGTGCGGAGGACTCATCTCTCTGGAGTTGCAGTCTCAGGGGCATTTGTAATCACCGCGCTTAATTTCCTGGACAGAGAAAGTGGCTCCGACCTCTCACCTTTGAGCATGATGTCACTGCGTTACCAGTCATGAGCCTGTGTACTGTGTGAGCATGTGTGGTTTGATGTGTATTTCATTAATTGCTCCTAGAACGATTCTGCATGCTCTGACCATTACCATGGTGCCTCTGGCAACACCTGAGCAAAGCTCATCAGCATGCCAGCATTGATCCTAGACAAGGTTCTCCCTGAAGTGGATTGGCGCTTGACGCTTCCTTTAAACATCTTATCTGAGCCAACGCATGCTCGAGCCTCCAACAAGAGGCTCTTCCTGTCAGCCACAGAGAACACAGAGTAAACACACACATTTGCAGGCCAACGGAGGAAGGCAATAGATGTTGTGGGGTAACCGAGTTAATTTTTTTCTAATTGGGTGCATTAAGAAAAGAAGCACTCACTAAGCGAACGCATTGAGACATAAAGTCGCCACTCAGGTTTAAACCCTATAAGTTTCTGATTTAAAGGAATATTTTGACATTTTGGGAAATAAGCTTATTGCCGAGAGTCAGAGAGAAGATGTAACCAGCACCCAGTTAGCTTAGCTTAGCATGAGAAGTGGAAACAGGGATAAACATTTATCCCGGGTCTGTCCATTCATGACTTCTAAAGATCACAAATGAATACTTTGTATATAAGCATAATAAAAAAGTATTATAAGTATATATATTTTTTTGTTTTATCCATTTGCCATTTTTCTGGGGGTTATGTGCTGGACTGCTACTGTCAGAAGTAACATCTGTTAGAGAATTGTCACTATTACACTCTTTTGTCTTTATACAGACTAAATAAACAAGATATAACATGTTATTTAGTGAACTTGACACATGCTGGTAGGTGAATTTTACAGAGTCAGGCTTGCTGTTTCCCCTTGTTTCTAGTCTTAATGCCAAGCTAAGCAAGCTGACTGCTGGCTATAGCTTCATATTTAGCGGATGGACATGAGAGTGGTATCGATTTTCTCATCTACCTCTTTAAATTTAGTTGGTGATTTACTGTAACTATATACTATGTGGATTCGAAGGCTAAGACATAAATGAAAGACTGATGCTGATTTTCAATGTTCCCAGGAACAATATGATTTCAAACTGTTGTTTTATTATCAAAATGACCTTCCTTTCCCTTCAAAATCCCTCAGTGAGTTTCTAATGTCAGGTGGGGGGATATGTATGTGATTATTAACACTGAGATGAATTTCCATCCTCACTGTGGTGGACTTACCACAGACCGACCTCAGATCTCCAGCCTACAGAGAGACTTTTTTTTTTGCCCTTAAACGTGCCTGTAGCATTCCTCAAGGTCCCCCGTGATGCCTGAGGCTGTGGAGAAACTTGGATGAACACTAGCTCAATTCAATCAAAGCCCTCTCTCCACCTATATGCTTATGATGAGATGAGCTTGACATCCTCAAGCTTTTATTTCCCTTTCCGTGGTGACATTGATCTGACTTGCAGCAACGTGCATTTTGTCAATTACCCTCTTTAAATGTATATTTTACCTATAAAACATCTTTTTGAAAAATGCAGGGGCTCCTTGCTATTTCCCCTGCCACTTATAATACATCTGAGTATAGTATACAGGACTGTGAGGCTGTTACCATGGGTCAGGACCTAAAATCTGTCAATAAATGGACACTACATGACAAAAGCTGTTGTATATTTTAACGAGCTCCAGCACACGATTCAATTCCTAGCTTTAGCTGCCAGATTGGTAAAGTTTTGTAGAAAATCCCTAATGTTTCATAACTCGTCTTATTGTCTAAAATACCACACGTAGGTGTGACAGTCAATGTGTCCAGAAACAAGCAGGTAGAGGCAGTGTGTGGCAAATGTCGTGAGCTTGTATCATTATTAAAAGGCAGAATCATCCAGGGGTCCAAGACAACAACAGCTTATTAAAGAAAGAAATAATGATGCCTGAGGTTGTCCACACGGTAAGATGCTCTGTATGTGAGGACATCTTGTTTCAGCACCATTCCCGTTCACATACTATATGTCCAGTATAGGTGTGTTACAGTGAATAATGAGAGACAGTGTAAGCTTGTGGAAAGACTTTGAGCAGCACCTATAATTCATTGCCAGCGGACTGTGTTGTTAGTTGCTGAGCAATAATTCTGCAGGATTGTGCAGCCTGCTTAGTTTTGTCACCTAACCGGACAATCTAAACCAATCGGCTGACATCTTTCCTCGTTAGAACTTTATATTCTAAACTCTGTTTGATTTACCATACATATCGTAGGATGAGAATGGAATGCTTAATTACCACCACCTTTTCCAAGCACTCTCTAATTCATTGTCAGATATTCATATTTTCATGCAGCATTTGGTTTGTTGTAAATTATCATGAAAATTGCTTTTATGGGAAGAAATAAACCCCCTCTTAAACCATAAAACAAATATTTGAATATGTTAGGACAAGTCAATTTAAGGCCCTTGTTGCTAACTTAAACTCAAAATTTTCACTTAATTTTGTTTCTATAGTATAAGTCTGGATGAAGGAGATTATATATGTGACAATGTTGTTTAATGGGGAACTCAAGATGTGAACATCTCAGAAAAAGATCTTGACAACAAAGCCTTCACCAAGCCTTACAGACTTAAGACAGTAAGCAGTAGGCATACAAAATATAGTAGATTCTGAAGTGTGCTGTTACTGCAAACAATTTAAAAAAGAATGAGATCTTTGGAGGGGGGTGGTTAGCACTGTTGCCTCCCAGCAAGAAGGTTGTGGGTTCAAACCCCGGTTGCCCCAGCCTTTCTGTGTGGAGTTTGCATGTTCTCTCCGGGTGCTCTGGCTTCCTCACAACATCCAAAGACATGCAGGCTAGGTTAATTGGTGTCTCTAAAATTGTCCTTTGATGTGAGCGGTTGTCTGTCTATGTGTGGCCCTGCAATGGTGTACTACGCCTTTCGCCCAATGTCAGCTGGGATTGGCTCCAGCCCTCCGTGACCCTGTACGCAGGATAAGCGGTTGACGATGGATGGAGATCTTTGGAAAAAACATTTTCAGTTCAAGTTTTATCGGCAGTGTCACTTCAAAGTCGCAGTTTGATTGACAACCAACATCACAAATAATGGATCATTTCCTGTTGGTACAAAACGGAAGCATGTTGAACTGCTAAAACGGCAAACTTGGTAGATAGCATGTACTGTCGTATGTGCTGTACAAAATTTGTATGTAATATGGTTTTGGGACACGACTTTTGTTCGTGTTGGGCAAACTTTTGACGTCTCTATTATTCCAAATATTCACTGGGATTTTTAGAAATTAATTTGTACCCAGAGATTTTTTTTAACTACTATATGCTACTGGGTACATCGTACATCCTGTACCAAGCATCACTCACTGTAAGGTGAACAGACTCCTTTTTTAAAGTTGGCTCCTGATGAACACCTCCTGTGTCATGGGAATAGAAACTTTCCTCTTTGCATAAAGGTATGCTATTTCCATTGTCTAACTACGTTATGAAAAGTTCTCAGTTCAGCTCATTCTGATTCTCATGCATCAAACATGAAAATAACCCATCATCTCTGTATGCAGGGATACAATTAATACTAATAACTAGCTCTCAAGATATTTATTATCACTGCACCTTTAAAGGCGATGACTTTTGTGTTGGTCGTGTGGGATCTGAAAGGCTGGTCTATCTATAAAGCAGAGAGTTGAAAGTAAACAGCTCATATCTCTGTCAGTGTAGCACAACGATGAAGAACACCAGGTGTCATGGAGCTGTGAATCCTCCACATGCCACCACAGAACTGGTTAAATGCAGTAATCTACAGAAAGGTCTTGGATTCAATTCCATTAACATTTGTCTGGGGATAGGGCTCACGTGAGAAGTGTGTCAACCTTTTGGAAATGTTTGCTTTTGACGGTTTGACTTTTCATATCTGCTTACTGGTTTTTGCATTGTTTTTTCTCCTTGTTTTTTTTTTTTTATATATAACTTTTGCAAAATATATTTGCTCTTTCTAGAAAGAGCTATGCATACATAATAAACACCCCTCAAACACTTACATGTGACACCTGATTTGGGGCATCTGTGGTCCCATCTGCTCGTGTGGATGAAATACCTCAAATACTGAGTTAGGTATGGGTTTCCATTAGCAATATAATGTACACTGGTTGGTGATAGTCTATTTACAGGGGCTAGACATGTAACCTTATTAAACCCAGTATCATATATTCCTCCCAAATGATGTGTAAAATTACCATAACCAGAATCCACACCTACACCTGTAAAAAATAGTATTATTGCTGCTGCCGCAGTGTATTTATGGGTGCATGTTTGTCACTTTGCACATGCCACACAAGTGTGTGTATTTCTGTGTGTCCCTGAACCAAAGTGTCAACAACTCCCAGTGTGCGTTTTCTCATCCACCCCAGCTAGTTGTGCTGAGGTACAGTTCTTCCCATTCTAATGAATGTAGTTAAACTGGTTAGGTGCTGGGTCCAGGATGCTTTCTCTCAGGCTTGCTGTGCCTGAATCTAATGTGTAGACAGATGATGTATTGGAACCATCACATCAAGGAGTTGTTCATATGAGCCTGCGTTGCCTGGCTCCGCGTTGCCTACTGTCTGTGTGTGGTGATGGTGGTGGTGGGGGTGGGGGTTTATGTGCTGACGGGTGGGCTTGGACGAGGTTGTATTTTCTTTGGGGAATTGCGTGTTTCAGCAGTATGGATATTGCAGGCTGTGGCAGAAGGAATAAACAGACTTTCTCTGTCTTTCTCCTCTCCCCCCCTTTTCTTCAGGGATGGGCCTGTTCACAGAGGCGGTTCTGTGACTGATGTTTGTCTGTGTTATGCGTCTATTTATTTGTTTGGCAAACAAATGCATTATTAACAAGCCACTGCCACATGCTATCCTCTCAGTGTATTCTCCGTTTGCATCAGTGTCTTCCTATTCAAGTGCAAATTAGCTAGGTCACTACAGAACCTTAATTGTAATACCAAAGCCTAAGGTGAAATTTGACTCAAAAGATATATATCACCTACATATGTAATCTGATAGGCTTGTAATTAAGAATAAAAATATCTGAGGAAAAAATATTCAAACTTGAGTAAGTCTGTCTTACTCCCCAGTAGAAGAGGGCACAGGTGGTTTTATGTCTTAGACTGGTTATGTCTCCATGCTTTAGCAGACAAAATGCTGCCATTACCATGGCCCGTGAAATTAGCAGGGCTCATTTGGAAGGAAACCTACTGAAAGAGGTTTTAAAAAATGATATAAAGAGGTCTGGACCATTAAAGTGGCGATAAATCCTGACATTCAGCATGCATTTCCTTTTAACTAGCAGCCGCATTAGATATTAGATTGAGTGGGCCCCCAAGTGTCATTTCAGACCCAAAAGGAACTGCCTTTAGGTTTGCCTGGGAACAGCTTGAATAAAAATAATGCTGTGAAAGGCTTATTCGCACTCACAATCACACATAAGGCAATTTCTGCCATAACAGGGACTAGGACTGGGAGGAAATGAGTCTATGGCAAAATACACCTTTTCTGGTGGGTTTTCTCCCTCATGCATACCAATGTATATAGCTCATCTGCAATCAAAGGGAAAGGTTGAAAATCTTGTTGGGGTCTCTCTCCTTTGGCAGTGTGTATCTTGATAAAGATCCAATGTACGTGCGCACACCGACTTCCAATGGCAAAGAATAACGAGGTATAGAAATTCAGAAAATATCCAAAGACAAATATTGCATCAAACATGACTTCATTAGTCAAACTAATCAGTCAGTGAAATGCACATTTAGAGATAATTATTTGATAATTGCTGAATTTTTTGCTGAAATCTACAAACTACACTCCTCAGCTTCTCACTCTATCTCTTTTAGTGGCTCAGAGACTCCTCTGCTCCAAGACGGGTCAGGAAACTGTTTCTTAAGGGTCTTGCAGTGTACCAACAGGATCAACATGTTTTCTTGACCCCCAGGACTCTGAGCAGAAAAGTAAATGTTGGGCCTGAAGAAGTCAGCTTCTCACTGTGGCAGAAAAGAAACATCTGCAGTATGTGCTGTTACTAGAATCTGTGAACACTGAACCCTGCAAACAAGTGAAGAGATGTTTCAAGGTGAACGTGGCAATTTATTTATACTAACTTCATTGTGAAAAATCTAACAAATCTAACTAAAATAAGCTATTAGGTATATATATATATATATATATATATGTATTGAGGCATGAGGAAAAAAAGTATTTGGTGTGAAGCTAAATTAACAACAGTGTACATAGCAACTGAGCTATGACACAAAAGGTGTGTCATGTCAGGGGGTATGAAGAGCAGACTTTTTTTTCACACATATTTTGGCTTGTGCCACAAAAAGCAAGATTGTGAATATCTATTTCATTATCGAGCAGGGAGCAAGGTTTAATTTTTCATTTAAGAACTTTGTTTTTCACTAGTGCTAAAGAAATAATGAATTGCAGTAATGTTTTGATGCGTGGAGGAGGAGGGTGGCATTCATCTTGTCTGCACAAATGATAAATAATTTTTCTTGTTCATGTGTAAAACAACAAAAGCGGCGACACTTCACCTGCCAACTATCATCCTTGTTAAATCTGAACAAATCGCCCTCTGAAGATATAAGGCAATGTAATTAAATGTTTAGACTTAGAAGCTACAATGAATGTCAAAGCGGGCTTGATCTTCACAGAACGGCTTTCAAATCAACACCAAAAAACTTTAATTCTTATTGCTAAAATGGTTTTCATGTTTTTCTACAGCGGATAGAAGATATGTTTATATGTTTCCAAATATGAGCCACTTTGTTCACGGCTGAATGAGCAGGAATTACACTGTGTGTGCGTGCGTGTGTCTGCATGCATGTACATAATGGTTCTAAGTGTGAATGCGTATCCGTGTTTGAGCCTGCGTGGGTGTTTACACACTAAAACAACCTCATTAATGAATAACTGACATTCTCTATGAATGTCTGGAACCAAAGATGACATCCCTGTGATGAGTCTATTACATAATTTAGATTCAAGTGCATAGCACGTGGCTGCAGCATCCCGCTGCGAGGGGCCTACGATGCAGCCAGTCTATGATCTTATTGCATGTGTTGCGACCTTGAGTCATGCATATTAAAGGACCAATCCTCAAAGAATGTGTATCATGAGGACATAATCTTTAAAGAGGCCAAGAAGAACAAATAATGCCCTAAAAAGCAAAAAAGGTTTGGGGCTTCTCAATGGCTTGTACACATTTTGTAATTATGTGCACGTGCCTACAAAGCACAGTAAAATGCCATCTGTGCTTCCATAAAAGATGGACCCCATATTTGAAGACTTATTGTACTTTTGGTGTACAAATTGAACCTTTATGATCCAACATAGCTGAGAACATGGGTGAGTCTATATTAAAAATATATATTAAAAAGGAGCAGTTAAGCTGAGTAACCTGGAAGTATTTTGGTATCTTTTATACAACAATTTGGATAAAATGTGCCTATCAAGGTGCAAACAGTCTTTCTACAATTCCACAAATATCTCTCATCTTGCACTTAAATAATCCCATCTATGGAAGTTTACTCTTTACAAGATGTAGTCAGACTTAATCGATGGTATGCAATAATCAAAAAGTGCTTTTGTTTCCATTTCTCATCCGCTCTGTGCATTGAGTGCGTGTTTGACGGCTATCTTAATTATCTAAGGGGATCATTTGGAAACAGACTTTTTCATTCCAGTATGGGCACGATTAGCACTTTATAGGCCAATTTAATACACTCTCCAAACCACTCTGATTTGCTGGCAGTTACTGCTGCTTTGTGCAGTCCTATTGCTGGCATCAGCAGGCTATCAGCAGGTCTTTCTCTTTGTTCTTAGTTGTGGTGCTCTGTTATACGCAAGATGAAGGTGTATACATTGTTGTTTTTTTAAGCCACATAGAAGAAGCAAGCCATCAAACTCAAGTTTCCAGATGCTCACATGTATGATTTTATCAATTATAAATGCAAATGTTTTCCGGGCCCAGCATCTGTTGGATTTCCTTCTTAACCCAGAGGAACAAGTAACAATTTTTATGTTTTTTTTTATGTTTGTGTTTGACACAGCACAGTGGTTGAATGTATTTCAACAAGCTAAGGATTATCATAAAGTGTCACAATTAGGTTCTTGACTCTTCTGGCAGACTTTCTAAATTACTCATAAACTGAGTAATGTAGAAACTGTATTTTTCATGCCATTTTCTTGCTGGCTTTGTTAAAAATTGACATTTTCTCTACAGAATGCCTTTCTGTTAGGATTTAATGAAATCCAGCCAATCACTGGGGTCTTCATCTAGTCACTCAAGAACCTTGTTGATTTTTTTTTTTTAAAGTCTGAAAGAAAAATGAATAAAAGTTTATTTTGAGGCTTTACAACCTTCATTCTTTAGCTGTTTTATGCTTAAATGAGAAAAGCAATATAGTTTTCAAACTAAATTTCATCATTTCTGCAGTGTGTCCTCTCAAAGTGATTATGAAGCAATGCTTTGTATTCACAAGTGACTAGTGTTTAGTTTTTTCTTTCCAAATCTCCTCCTACAGATGCACCTGTTTCAGTAAGGCCATTTGCAAGCACACCAAAGCCCAGCTTCCATACAAGAGGTTTAAAGTTGGGTCTCCATTGTGTCCCAAATTATGTCCTCCCTAGTCAAAACAGCAAAGTTTATAATACAACAGGGCTCACCCCACAGCGCTAAAAAGGTCAATGTAAAATTACCTTTTCCAATCTAAGCTAAAGCACCAGTTAACACAGTTTGCCCTTTGACCCAATAGTCTCACGTCTGAGAGATCAGTTACTGTATGTTAACCTGCAAAATGAAAGACAACTTAACTGCAACTTCTGTCAGAGTTCCAAACAGTGGGGACACCTTTCTGATATTGAGCCGCAGCAGTGCTCAACTGCCCCAAACTCATCTGTTACTGGCACAGATTTAACAAGGGAAATCAATAAAGGATAAAGCCTTTCACCTGGATTCACCTCATCACTGTGCATCATAAGACCAGCTGTCTGTGGTATTTCTTACATTTGCTGTATGTTTCCCACAAAACGATTTTTAGTCTTTAAAGACCTGTAGCTCTATGTTCAAATATTAATGTTGTTGTTGGCAAAATGTTCTAAACATATTTCTCTACAACTGTGTCCTGTGACATCTGATTTCAGGATAGCATTTTTTAAAATCATTCATTAAAAAATTCTCACTTCTTTGCTTTGATTCAGACCTGGCCTTGGATTTGGTTTAGAGGGATGGGATTCTGTGACTGTAAGTGTGTGAGAGAGGGGGGGAGGGGAGCGAGAGAAGGTGAGGTTGTGGTGTGTGTGTGTGTGTGTGTGTGTGTGTGTGTGTGTGTGTGTGTGTGTGTGTGTGTGTGGTGGGGGAGGGGGGAGGGGGGATCCAAAAACATTGATTTTTAAAGGAAGATGGCATCTACTTGTGTAATATTAAATAGATTTACAGGGCGACACTTCCCGCAGGTTAAACTAAAGTGTTAACGATTTTTGCCGTCGTTTATCATATCATCCATCAAAAAGTACGTTTTATTGTTAAATGTGTGGTTACTCTCTGTTCTATAAGAGAACATCTCTCCTTCGTGCGCTGCGTAAAGGCGCTCCAGTGCACATTGTTTCCTTTCCAGAAATGATATCACAGTTGCCAATCAGCCTCAACAAGAAAGACGTTTTGAACAAGTTGATTAAAAATTATATATTTTGCATCTCTATTTATATGTAGTTATATTTATTCCTTATCGTGTAACAAGTGCTGCTGCGAGACTTCAGCACCTCGGACAGCGACTAGCTGGTCACCACTGCCTCTGTCCGCTTGGGGCCTTTGGTCTTGTATGACTCAAATTTGTAAAACTCTCACTAATAAACAAACTTTTTTTCCTTCACCCTGTTCCCTTTTACATGCATGTCAATAAGAAGTGATAAATACGCTTAGCCTATACAATACAATATCTTTTATTAAGCGGGACATATAGGGATTCTTCTATTATTTCCACAATGTACATTTGGTGAGCAACGTCACTGAACATTAAATCAGTCAAAGCTACGCAGATTCCGAAATGTAGAACACACAATAATGTGAATATGTACTTTATAAATTATAATTATTTCTTTCATAAAAGGGCTCAAAGTCGTCTCCGGTGGCTAAAATATGTCGCCTTTTTTTCTCTTTTAATAAACTCGTCGGCGGCCTACATTTGGCTCATTTTCAGTATGTTCAGCATCCAAACGCAACACCATTGACAGCACAAAACACAAAGTAAAAACTTCCACTCGTGCAAAAAAATGCCTTTGGGCGTGAAAGCACTTCTTCTCTGGTTGTCCATAATTCCATATACTTCACTTGCACGGAAACCATATATTCTTTAAGGCTATAGTACAAACATAAAATAGAGCATAACACACTCGGCCTGTCCGGGACATCAGTTCTTCCACTCATCCTCTTCTCCCGTGTCCATCTTGCCCAGGTACACCCGTTTGTCTCTTGGCAAAGTTTGTTTTCCAAGCAAGAAAAAAATCCACATACCAACAAGCACGCCGCTGGCCGATCAATATGTTTAATCATCCAGATCGCGTTAAAGTTGACTGATGGATTTGAATATATGAAACTCCAAGGAAACGTTCATATTTGACTAGATAGTGGACGAGTGTAGGTATACAGATATTCGTCGGCTTCCTTGGCTGACAGTTATTTAAGTTGAAAATAAATGGCATGGTTTGGTTGTTTTTGTTTTTGTTTTTTTGTTTTTTGTTTTTTTGTTTCTCGACCTAAGCCGAGTCCCGTGCGACGTGGATCATCGCCGATCAAATTATAGAGGAAAGACTAGAAAGCCTGAGAAGGTGGAGTATTTCCATCCGCCCATTAGGGTGCCCCGTTCCAGCTTCAGATAGACCCGGTCCTCCCGTTCAACCATCAGCAGTACTCCGTTGCTGGCCGCCTCTCTCGTAACATCCTGGTCACCGGCGAATGCTGATATAACCGGGTAATCATTCTGCATCAGGTTCACCTGCAGGAGAGGGGAGACACAGGCTTGGCGTTTAGTCTCATGCTCAGGACTGTCGGTGCACTGAAACGTCATCTATTAAATGTTGAATGTAGACCAACTATTCAATTACTCACCTGTATGGTCTGTCTGTTGTAGACCTTCACCACGTGAAAGCTGAAACTATAGATCCCCCTCCTTGGAGCCTGGAAAACACTTGCTTTAAGATCGAAATGGTTGCCGATGTTCACTAAAACCTGTGACCAAGAAAGGCGCACAATAAGACAGCGCTGTATTTATATATATATATTTTTTTGTCCATCTGCATGCTTCACTTAACATAACAGCTGGTTTTGTACTAATGCATTGTTTGCCTCTGCCACCCACAGTGAGTATGGAGAGGCGTATCAGTCATACTCTGGTTCTGGTATGCCAAATGTTACTGTCAAATGTTTTGGCTGCACTTCAGTCGCGGTTTGGGATGGTTCCCAATTAGATGCTTACAACAGGCCGCTGTCCAAAGACCCGAGTCGTGAAAACTTATTGGAACACCCGACCAAAAGCTACACACTGCACATGTCAATTAGGCCTAGGCCTAAGACGCGTATGTGAGAAATGATCCTGCGTGGATGATCATTCGTTCTGGCAGTGCACCATCTAAATCACGCCAATTACGCACAGAATTAAATGAACCAGGATCAGTAGCATTGTGTTCTTTAGGGTAGAGTGAGTCAGGGCTCAGATCGCACAGAGCTTGAGCAGTGATAGGAAATTAGTGAAACATAACCTTAAATAAGTTCTGCTCGCCCACGGCAAATAGACTGTATGGTGTACACAGAAGAAATGAGAAAACAGTAATGGAGCTAAGATACTGGCCGTATCTGACTCATATTCGACTTCTGTTGGACTGTGTTAGTGATAAATTCAGTGGATATCTGACCTGGTCAAAATAGATGGTCATAGACGTGTTGCTCATCTCTGACGGCTCGTGGTTGGTTCCACGCACGGCGGAAAAAGCCACCTTTGCCCCAGCGGAGCGGACTGATATGCCAAGCGAGGAGGTGACCGCTCCGTCCGAAGAAGGGTTCGAGTCGCACACCACGAGACACTTCCCTTCGAGCACGATGGGCTCCGTGTCGTTCTGGCCGAGGCAGGAAGCCACGCCGCATCCCAAGAGGAGGATCAGAGCCAGCATGGCACAGGGTCCCGGGCAGCGCGGGGGCACCATGGTCGGATCGCTGATCCTGTGCACACTGATACAACCCGGCAGCCCCTTGGAGGTTTGTTAGTACTCGATCACCTGGTCCAGACTTACTCCCTTCTCTCTTCCCCTCTCTCTCTTCCTCTATCTGTGATGCTCCCTCACTCTCTCAAACACCCTCTGACACACAAAAAGCACTCAGACTCTCACCGGCCGTGACTCCCCTCCCTCCTGTGCGTCTTAGTTGATTTTGGGAGAGTATTCAGACAACAGTTGTTGTAAATCCTGATGATTGAAAAGACAAAATGATAGTTTTCATGTCAGAAAGCAGCAGGAAAAGGATTTTATATAGTTTAGTCATTAAACTTGAGTATATTATCTGTGCGTAAAATGAGCATCGTGCGTAAAACGACAGTCAGTCGCTGTCAGTAAATGCCAAAACCTAAAAATCATGTTAATATTAGTACACATTTTCTATACGTCCGTTTTTCATCAAAACCAACTATTTGTGATACTGCGGAGTGTTTCCTACAACCGCAGCACTTTTGTAACAAATTATAATAACAATCGAAAATTATATTAGTTATCTTATCCCTCTTTCTAATTGATTGTTGTGGTGAAAGATGCACTTTGCAGGCATTTCTGTTGAAAAAAAAAAGGTAAATCACGACCTACCTGCGCTCTCCATCCCGCTGGTATGCTCTCTCTCTGTCTCTCACAGACTGTGAACTGAGCGCTCAGATCGCTGGTGCTAAAAAAGCAAGAGTCTCTGGGCTCCCTTTCGAGGGACAACTCACGCCCATTCTTTGTGTGTAGCCACTGCAATAAGACTCCTCAGAAGTATCCCTCAATTAAGAGCACATGCATGGTCTAACGCGGGTTTGTTTACATATTAGTCTATTCAATGTTGTGTGTCCAGGGGCCCCTAAGGACGGCCAAGATCACTTGCTCTCAATGATGGTAATGTGTCATTTAGACTATATGTTTTGGGTTTCTCTCGTCTCTCCCTGAAATCAAGGGGGCTGCAAGAGAGCCTTGCTGTTACATGCTACATTGGGCATGTATGTATATGTTACTAATTTAAGACCCAAACGAGCATTTTTATGAGTCCAAGATACTCTTGCGCCATCCAGTGGCGGTTTCTTTCTTCAGAATAAGGTGCTGCATCTGCTTTTCAGAGGTGCAGAGAAAAATCAAAAGTATAAAAGTGCTTAAAATTATAAGCCTGTTTGGTATCTTGCTTGCATATTATATTGAGGGGTGGAAGATCAGCAAATTATTTCAAATTCACATCACACTTATAAAAAAAATAAAAACTCCCCATATGCATGTTGGCACCTGACACTTTCTGTCCACCCTTAGCCTTTCTTTTCAAATCCTGACATGTCATCATCCTTTTGAAGAGCCGTGTAGAGGGTCCCTATCAGTGCTCCACCACCTCTGAAGAGTCTGAGAGTGGGTTTCACAAGTGGTGAACCCTCAAGTTAGACCTTTAATGAGCTGTCATTTTCCTACTTAAAGATATGCCAACTGGCTACATTATGCATGGGGCTCACAGGAAGGTACTGTATAGACTGTCCTCCACTTCATCAGCTCAAGTAAATAGTGTGAGGAAAAGTCTCCATTTCCTTCAACATAGTTCATCAAAACTGTAATTTGTGTTTTGAATGCGTGGAAGCAGATGGATAGGAGGAAAGGACAAAACCAAGTCTTTTACTTAAAGGTGCTGAGTGTCATTATGAATAAGCACTTAAAGTATTGACACAATACATACCATACAACTCAGAGTAGACTGACAAATACACTGCTCAAAAAAATAAAGGGAACACTTAAACAACACAATATAACTCCAAGTCAATCACACTCCTGTGAAATCAAACTGTCCACTTAGGAAGCAACACTGATTGAGAATCAATTTCACTTGCTGTTGTGCAAATGGAATAGACAAAAGGTGGAAATTATAGGCAATTAGCAAGACACCTCCAATAGAGGAGTGGTTCTGCAGGTGGTGACCACAGACCACTTCTCAGTTCCTATGCTTCCTGGCTGATGTTTTGGTGACTTTTGAATGCTGGCGGTGCTTTCACTCTAGTGGCAGCATGAGACGGAGTCTACAACCCACACAAGTGGCTCAGGTAGTGCAGCTCATCCAGGACGGCACATCAATGCGAGCTGTGGCAAGAAGGTTTGCTGTGTCTGTCAGCGTAGTGTCCATAGCATGGAGGCGCTACCAGGAGACAGGCCAGTACATCAGGAGACGTGGAGGAGGCTGTAGGAGGGCAACAACCCAGCAGCAGGACTGTTACCTCCGCCTTTGTGCAAGGAGGAGCAGGAGGAGCACTGCCAGAGCCCTGCAAAATGACCTCCAGCAGGCCACAAATGTTCATGTGTCTGCTCAAATGGTCAGAAACAGACTCCATGAGGGTGGTATGAGGGCCCAACGTCCACAGGTGGGGGTTGTGCTTACAGCCCAACACCGTGCAGGACATTTGGCATTTGCCAGAGAACACCAAGATTGGCAAATTTGCCACTGGCACTCTGTGCTCTTCACAGATGAAAGCAGGTTCACACTGAGCACATGTGACAGACGTGACAGAGTCTGGAGATGCCGTGGAGAACGTTCTGCTGCCTGCAACATCCTCCAGCATGACCAGTTTGGCGGTGGGTCAGTAATGGTGTGGGGTAGCATTTCTTTGGGGGGCCGCACAGCCCTCCATGTGCTCGCCAGAAGTAGCCTGACTGCCATTAGGTACCCAGATGAGAACCTCAGACCCCTTGTGAGACCATATGCTGGTGTGGTTGGCCCTGGGTCCCTCCTAATGCAAGACAATGCTAGACCTCATGTGGCTGGAGTGTGTCAGCAGTTCCTGCAAGAGGAAGGCATTGATGCTATGGACTGGCCCGCCCGTTCCCCAGACCTGAATCCAATTGAGCACATCTGGGACATCATGTCTCACTCCATCCACCAACGCCACATTGCAGGAGCATGCCCAGGCGTTGTAGGGAGGTCATACAGGCACGTGGAGGCCACACACACTACTGAGCCTCATTTTGACCTGTTTTAAGGACATTACATCAAAGTCGGATCGGCCTGTAGTGTGGTTTTCCACTTTGATTTTGAGTGTGACTCCAAATCCAGACCTCCATGGGTTGATAAATTTGATTTCCATTGATAATTTCTGTGTGATTTTGTTGTCAGCACATTCAACTATGTAAAGAAAGGAGTATTTAATGAGATTATTTCATTCATTCAGATCTAGGATGTGTTATTTTAGTGTTCCCCTTTATTTTTTTGAGCCGTGTATATTAAATAATTGTTTTATACAATTTTCTAATTATTGTTTTCATTGTTTGTTAATTTTGTAATTGTTCCTTTATTTTTTTAAATTTCACATTTGATACTGATTTTTGATACTGAAATATGTATATCAGTATCAAAAATCGTGATACACAACTCTGAGTTGTATATCTGAATATACACACACTTTTTCTGTTTTATTTACTTTAGTACACGAACTGTATGAAATTATTTTTTTCTTTTGTAATTTATTTGTAGCTTTGGCAAAATTGTTGTTTTACAGTCATGCCAATAAAGCTGAATTCAACTGAAATGAATGTGGCCACCAGCTACCTCCACAAATGTAACATCCCTGTGTAATGATTCACAAGTTGCAGTACATAGAGAAGACATCATTTTAGACTGAATCATGGTGATCCTTCCTCCCGTTCTCACCCCCATTTGACAAACATTGCACTGTCAGAGTCAACCGACAAACCATGCGGAAGAGTGACATCAGGTATCCAAGAGCCACATCTGACCCCAGGCCAACAGAAGGACACATAGCAACAGAAAACCTCAAATGTCAAGTACAGGGAACATGCAAGAGAAAGGGATGTGGCCTACATGGCGTTACCATACCAGGGGCAGCCGTTGCCCTAAAAGAGACTTTACTTCTTTCAGGCAAGCTGATCGGCTAGACTGACAATGATGTTACGGTTATTTTCCCTGACAGCTAGCAGAGCCTACTGGCTTCCAGGAACAAGGAGGTCGATTATGTGATGGGTCTTAAAGTGAGCCATCTGGCCTCAGTCTGATTCTGGTTTTGTGTTGTCTTGTGTGTTTTTCTTTACAAATCACACATTTATGTTAACACGATTCTTCTCATGGCTTAGATTTGATTTTTCTTTATGTAGAAGTCATTTGTTAGTGATCTCATTGTCAAAAATAAGTGACCATATCTTTTACCATTTGTCCTATACTTAACACTTATATGATTCATTAAACAACCTATAAATCAGAAGAGGTCCACCCTGTGTGCTCACACCACCATATGCTTCACAGGGACTAAAATACTCACTTTAAAATGGATATCTGTGTGTCCATCTGCCTGCCTGTCCATCTGTTTGTGTGTGGCTATAAATTAGTCTGTATCTTCATATCTGAAACGAGGTCAGACTCTCAAACAAGTTCATTTGAGAGTGCTCTTTCAAAGACGCCTCTGAGTGAAAGGGAGGGAGATTGTGTTATGACTCTCTTGTCTTACATCAGCAAGATGTGACCTCTATCTTAGCATGTGTGAGGAGACAAATAACATCAATCTTGCCTGTTCCTCCCCTGCTAGTGCTAACACCCTGAGGAGGTATATTGCCAACCCAAAGAGAGGTTAAGATAGACTGTACCAGCTAGAGCTTACAGTAACTGGAATTACTTTGTGTGTGTGTGTGGAAAAAATGTTCCCTCAGGGTAAACCATCAAATTTTAGGGGTAAAACTTGAATTAGGGTTAAGGTTGGGGTTAAGTCTCCAGGCAATGAAAGTAAGACAGTGGTGTGTGTGTGTGTGTGTGTGTGTGTGTGTGTGTGTGTGTGTGTGTGTGTGTGTGTGTGTGTATGTGTGTGTGCGCGCATGTAGAGCATCTATATAGCTCAACAATTTATTCCAATCTCATGTGAAACAGAAGATTTGTTCTCACATAGTTAATCACAAAATAATCAAATGTATCCCTTTTAATGACTTTCATAGACCATAGATCATTTTTATTATTATCTAACCTAAAATAACTTTAGACATATGACAATTACTTCTGATGGCAGGAAACCAGTATATTCATTTATGAGTTTGTTTACTAGGGAAAATACAGGTAAACGTTGTTACACAGGACAAAGAAACGCTGTAGATGAAGTGTGTATATTACACAAATACTATAGTATTTCTACTTACTATTATGAAGTACTTTGCAGTTTATGTCACTGTATTCTTCTTCCCCACTTTATTTAACTGCGGTTACTTTCACTGTATGTGTTACCTTGATACATGTAAATACTCTGAGCCTCAAACACTCAGCAGAAAGGCATGGGCAGCTTTCCAGCTGCCAAAAAACCCACATATTTTTAGATCTATTCTCTATTTGTATTTATGAACATACTGATAAATGTTATTTGAATTAGATATGGATTTTGCGAATATATTACACCACAGGCCATGAAAAAGAAATCTGGCTCTTCAGCACATAAAGAACAACATCCCAGCCAGCCTAGGCCTTCACCAGTTTGCTTTCAGAACCAACAGATCCACAGAGGATGCCATCTCCACTGCGCTCCACTCAGCCCTCACACACCTTGAGAAAAACAACACCTACATCAGAATGCTGTTTGTGGATTTCAGCTCAGCATTCAACACAATCTCCCCCATGAAACTGATGGACAAACTCAGTACTCTGGGTTTAAATACAACACTCTACAACTGGATGTTGGACTCACAAACAGACACCAGTCAGTTCAGATTGGCAGACACAGCTCTTTCACTCTATTGGTCAACACCGGAGCCCCCCAGGGCTGTGTGCTCAGCCCCCTCCTGTTCATGCTGTATACCCAAGACTGCATCCCTCGACATGGAGAGAACCCTGTTGTGAAGTTTGCGGATGATACAACCATTTCTAACAACAATGAGACTTCATATCGGGAGGAAATTCATAATCTTGTAGAGTGGTGGTCAGAAAACAACCAAGGAGCTCATGATCATTGATTTTAGGAAGGCGATAAAGACATGCACTCCTGTCTACATCAGTGGTGCTGAGATGGAGCAGGTGAATAGTTTCAAATTCCTGGAAATCAGCGGAGAAGATTTCACAGAGAACCTGGTCATCTCACATCTCCACGCTGGTAAAGAAAGCTCAAAAACTGCTATTTCTTGAGGAAGCTTAAGAAGGCCAAATTCACAAGTTCTTGTTAGCTTTTACAGAGGAGCAATAGAAATCATCCTGATTGGAAACATCACAAACTGGCATGGGATGTGCACGGCCCAGGATTGGAGGGCTCTGCAGCAAGTGATTAAAACAGAATCAGAAGATCATTGGTACCTATCTCCCGAGTATCAGTGATATCGGTGAGGTGAGGTGCCTACGCAGAGCCCAAAGAATACTAAAGGACAGTACCCACCCAGCCACAGCCTGTTCACCCTGCTGCCTTCTGGGAAGAGATATGGAAGTTTCTGCTGCCACACCACCAGACTGCAGAGCAGCTTTCCCCACCAAGCTATCAGACTCTTAAACTCTAATTCACCCTCAGCACTGCTCCAGTGAGTATAGTTTATTTCTGTTTTTCCATTTTTTATAATTGATTCTGTATTTATGTATATTGTCTGCTATGTAGCAGACAATATACATAAACAGTTTTAAAAAAAACGAAGTATGTTAAACTGTACAGATCATGAAGTGGCATGTTTAACTGTATCAATAGTATTTTAGTATTTATCATATTTATGTTATTGGATGGGTGGAGCCGGGTGAGGCGGTTGGTGTAGAAATGAACCGTTTCGCCACTTTTATTTTGACGAAATGTGTCGCCACTTCCTACCGGAAGCTTTGTTTCTGCACGTGGAAGGAACTTAACGGACGTCACCATGACGACTGGACGCGGACAGCTTAGAAATGATCGCAGTTATTTTTTGACATACGGAGATACGGATGGCTACAAAAACAGAGAAAGTAGGTTATATATTTAGCTAACCCATGAAGTGTATACAGTGACGGTTGCCCATTTTGTATTCCAACGTTATACTCCGCGTGCTGTAAGCTACAACAAACGTGGCTCTTATCCTTAAGTGGCCTTAACTTCCTACCAAAATAAATTATCTTGTTGTATCTGTCTCAAAGGGGTCAAGACCGGTGAAACAAATGGCAGCACCAAAAGCAGTTTCATCCAGAGTACGGGCAGTGAGGACGTCCACAAGAGCTGACAAATCATCCCCAGCGTCCACTCAGAACTTTATGGAGAGGTAATCTATCAGCACATGCCCGTATTTTCACCTGCGTGGCATTCAACGCTTCAGTGTTCAGACACTGTGGCAAGTCAAGGCTTTATTGCCCTGTAAGTGAAAGGATTTATAGACCGTGTTAGCAGCAGCAAAAAAAAAAAAAAACATTATAAAGACAGCAAATATCAATACAGGTGGAAGACACATGTTCAAATTAAGCTATCTGTTTCGTCCCCCACTGAATGTAGGCAGTAAATAGGAATAATCAAAGAAACACTAGGCCAGACTGCAGCATACAATTGTTTTCCTCACTATACCAAACTGCCTTTTTATTTAGTGTCTATGTATGTTATTTTTTTATGTGTGAATTGCCACAAGGGTGTATTGTCATAAATGCAGATAGATATGTATTTAGAAAGGCTATTGTCATACCATGCACAGTAAAAAAAATTCAGTTTTATTTTTTAGAAACTGCCCCAGTAGTACAAATGGCTATCTCTCTCTCTTTAATAATTGGTCACTGTTTGCTGTCAGAGTATGTCTAAAGCAATGCAAACACCTGACTCACTTGCCCTAAAAGTGCATGGCATGATATTGTAGAAATTTAGTTTAGATTTCCCTTAGACATCGGTGAAGCGTCCAGATTGCTCATTTTGTTCTACTAGCAGTCCAAAACTGAGAGTTTTTCCACTTACAGTGACATACCAGTGACAATTATTTGATGGATTGTCATGAAACTTGTAACGGACATTCATGGCCCTCAGAGGATGACTTGTAACAACTCTAGTTGATCCCTTAACTTTCCATTGGGTCAAAATTGTCACATCGGTTTATGACTCAATATCTAATATCATGTTAGCACACTAAACTGCGATGGTGTATAGTGAACACTGTAACTTGCATTTTCATCGTGAGCATGTAAGCATGCTAATGTTAACATAGCTTGAAGCAGCACTGTGCCCAAGTAGTCTCACAGAGGTGCTAGCATTGATACACAGGGCAACTTTCTGAGCAATGTTACTGGGCAATCTTGCTAGTGGCAAGTCAGACTATGTTTTGAATGGATAGCGGCGGTGCGGGGCAGGTGGCTGAGTGGTGGGGGAAGGGGATTACGGTAGTAATCTTTCATCATAACCATTGACGGCAACGTTGCCCTGCACGATTGCTCTAAAAGTTGCTCCATGTATCATCAGCTTAAGTCTCATAATTTGAGTAAAACAATTATTAAATTATTAAAGCTGTTTCTGATGAATTTTCTGTTGATCCACTAATTTGATGAATTGTTTCAGCTCTACACTTGTTCATCATCAAGCGCTTATCCTGTGTACAGGGTCGCTGGGTTATAAATCTTGAAATCCTAGATAGTTTTATGGTGCATTGATTTAGGACAAACATAGTTCTGTCTTTACCAAGTCTTTACCTTTTTCCAAACTCTTACAAACACCAAAAATGACTTAAAACAGAGCCTCTGCATGTTGACAGCTCCAAATGTCAGTGAGAGCCTACCTATTTGAGCATTTTGAATGTTAAAGCTAAAATATGTAACATTCCCCGTGTTAAAGTTGCACCAAAGATATTTATTCATCTGATATAAGTTTCATCTGGTTCATGATATTCAGTGGAATGTCAGTGATTGACCAGGCAGCTAATGTGAACATGTCATGAATATATCACTTACTGAAGTGATTTAATTAGACAGCATTGGCATCATTAACCAGGACAGGTGCAACCAGACAAACCTGATCAATACTTGTAAATAACACATTGAGAGTGTCTCAACTGTTTTTAGTGTTTGAGCACACTAAATCCTGCATATAGGAGTAATAATGATAAAAACATTGCAGCTTATATCCAAACATACTCATATCTACCCAAGAAAGATAAAAGACTTTACATTTCACACGGATGCGTCTTGCTGTGCTTGCTTGTTCAATTTGGATCTCACTCGCGCTTTAATTTATCACTTTCTGACACCGCAATGTTATCTGAGCAAATGTTGTAGGTCCACTTGGTGGTAATCAAGCAGCATGTAACACAGTCGTCTGTCGTGTTGATAAGAAGTTTGAATGAAAATATGAAGTTTTACCAAAGTGAGGCTTTACAAAACAGGGAGTCCTGCAGTTAACATCATGTTTGTTTTCTAAAACAGATCTATTAAATGAGACCATCAACTCGGGTCATTTCATTTTGTTTGCCAGAAGCGTGCGGTAAGATTGCCAAGTAGCCTGTCGAGAGCACATTTGTCTCAAACGCTGGTGCCTCAAAAGAACTGCATGCTGAACAACAGGTGGCATGAAAACAACTGGTGTCACTTCCTTGTAGTGATGTCTAATTACCTTTTCCGTAGACTGCCATCTGAGGTCCTGATTAAGATTCTGTCATACCTGGATGCCTCCGCTCTTTTCAGCGTCAGCCACGTCAATAAGCTCTTCCATCAGCTTGCCAATGACAAGTAAGTATCATCCAGGTCTTGTTAATGAAACATACACAGTAAATTAAATATTTTTTTCTCTAAACAAGTGAAAAAAATACTAGTGCATTGTGTTGTATACTGCTCTCTGTACATTTTGCTCATTTGTAATTGGTATGAATTTCCGTCTTCTTGAATTCTTTGACTTATTGTGCAGATGTTGTTGATGTTGTCCTTTTTTATTTTATTTTTTTGTCATTTCATTTGAAGCCTGGCTGCATAACAATTTTCCTCCAAGTGGGAACTAAACTAAACTAAAACTAGGGCTGCAACAGTTATTTTTACCATAGATTGATCTGCCATTAGTTTTATTGTTTAATCAATTATTCATTTGGTCTGAAATATTTCAAAATGATCTTTTATTTACTGTCATAGAAGATAAAAAAAAACTATATCCACTTTTGAGAAACTGGAACTTTAGAACTGGAAATGTGGCATTTGTGTTAAAGAAATTACGTAAATAATTAATAATTAACAATAGTTAGCACATTTTATTGCATTGATAGTTGGTTTTCTTTTTTTAATGAAAGAAGTTTCTTTCTGACTCAGATTTTATTTATTCATTTATCTATTTATTTTTCAGCTCTCTTGTACACAGGCAAGATCAGGCGGTCTGACAACCTCTTTGTCCTTCACCACAAATGGCTCATTTAAACAGCAACTTTTAGTGGAGTCTTAAAAATGATGAATCAAAATAAACAGAGAGAAACCGGCCCTGACATCTCATAAGGAAGAGCTGAAAATTGATCCCAATGCCAGTTTTGTCGCTCATAAGAATGAAAAGATACATTCATATGCATATGATGGACCATCGTCTTATAATGCTGAGCCAGGAATAGGCAAGAATGAGGAGAAATAAATGTAAGAAGTCGAGTTTTGGTGTGAAAGAGATGGGCAGGTGTCGTGGTGCGTGAAAGCAATACCAAAACTAGTGGTGGTCGTCAAAAACTGGCCAGAGTAACAATACTTACAGCAGGAACTAAGGAGGATCAGCCTGCATAAACACAATATGTTTACAATAATTGTCACTCACTGCCCCTTTCTATACCTTCCAATGTCATCAACACAGTGTTCTGTGGAACAAGCTATACATAGCAGAGTTTGGCAAGAATAAAAAACGGAAACCTAAGTGCATGCAGGAGCTGCTGCTGAAGATGGCCACAGTGGAGCTGCAGGACCGGGCTCCGGGCTACTGGAAGAGGTTGTACTTCAGGACTGGCGCCACATGTGACAGGAACAAGTGGAAAAGACATCTCAGACTCATCAGCTGTCACACCGGGCTGCCCAGCCAAACAGAGCGGGCCCTCAGGTAAGAGCCGCTGCTCTAGAAAACCACTTAGATGGAAGTACCAGAGTTGTGTGATTTCTTTAATGTACCGTGCACTTAACATCATTTAGCGGACACTCGAGTAGCCTGACAAGGGTTGCTTGTGAGTTAAGCTAATTGAGTGCTTACCATTGTATTTTCAAGCATTTCAACCCCTTTCGCTGCTGAGGTGAAAAAAAGGTCTCATTATTTCTGTAGGAATGTCAGTTAGTTTTATGTTTTAAACTTCGTTGCTTGTTCCGCATTTCAGCTAAAAAGAGGTGTGTGGACCATACCATGTGTATGCCATAATCTGCCGTTTGCCAACTGCTTGGTATGCGTAGCTGCCAAGACAATTGGAAACAGCTCTGTGAGGTGTCATGGGAAATCCAGCACACTGTTTGCTGTTAGCCAATAGTAAAACTTTAGAGATCCACCCTCGCCATCAAGAAAGTTCAAGGGTAGAGACTGGAGGACAGTTCGAGCCGCTGGCAATCAAAAACAAAGCATGGTTTGTTTTTCATATTGCACTTAATGACACTTTCTTATTAAAGGTGAGAAAGGAGGTCTCTGTCTGAATGCGGTGTCTGCTCAGGGGGAGGGGGATGCCTGCACACAGGGGAAAGCTCTCTCACTGCCTCCAGTGTGGTTTCTGCTGTGTTTTTATAACCTCTGATTAGAGGCTGTGCAGCACTCAATTTTGAGTTCTGTGGCAGTCGCTGTGGTACAGAGGGGAAGTCGAAATAATTGTGTTCCTTGCAGAGGCTGTCTGAATTGTTGAAATAAATTACTTATCCCCCCACTTCCCCCTCCTCAACCACAACACACACATGCATGCACGCACGCATGCACACTTTCCCAGCTCAGACAATTCCCTCTGGGGGTTTGTCTGTTAGACACTGAGGAGCATGCGATTTACCTTGGTAATAATCATTTCACAAGACATCACATATACAGAGTGAAATCCCCTGGGTCATCTGGGGCCTCCTGGGCTGCTACAGTTTTTAGCTTTGTTCCTCCACTTAATTGATATTGGATGGTGCCTCAGCGACACACCGCCTGCATCACAGGTAGGGGCAGCCTTGAATTACAGTTTAGACAGAACTGGATCAAGAGATTTATCACAACAGCTGCAGTTTCATTTCATTCGTTGCATATCATTTCATTAGCGAGAGCAGCTGGAGTCCTACTGCTCCCTACTGCTGTCAAAAGAAACGTGATAGCCATTAAACTCATAGTTTACCTGATTTAAAGAGCAAGAGTCAGCTTTACCCAACACTGCCCAATTATTTGCATTGTGTTAACTTCAAATAAATGGTAAACCTATTACTATTTTAAGGGAATGCTTAGGGAGTTCTTTCCCACTTTATAAAGTAGGGAGCCTGTAAATGAAGCTAAGCGGCTAAGCACTTGTTCCCACTACGCTACACTGCATATAAACAGCTGTACATGCTTATGTTGCAAAAGCCCAAATAACTGTCATATCTTATTGCTATCTTATTGTGTTATCTTATTCTAGAAATTTGCGCGTCACCTGGGAGCTGACGGTCTCTGATAAGTCAGGGCACGAGGTCACATATGAGCCGAGCTGGTCCCAGTTCTGTGAGACTTCTGTGACCCTGTGCTGGAGCGGGGGAGGCTGCTTGCCCAACTACCAGCAGATTTCCGCCCTTCAACTCCATGGCGTCAGGAGGATAGAACTCAGCTGCCCCAGTCTAAAGAAGTAAGACAGCCGGCATCTATCCCCACTCTCTCTCTCGGGCTCTGTTTCCTCTTTCTCTCACGGTGAAACCCACTGTTCTCTTTTGCTTGCTCTGTCAGACCTGGCTGGAGGTCCCTCATGGCGAAGTTAGACATGCAGACTCAGGCTAAAAACATGCAGGTCATTGGCCAGGACAGACTGGTTGAACTGAAGCTGCTGCAGCCTGGCATCATCATCGGAGTCTGGAGGGTAATTAGATCACAGGCAGCCATGGCATTTTTTTAATCATTATTCATTTGTTTTTAATTGCTAAAAACTCGCTTTTTTTAAATTTTACTTAAAATGTCTGATTCAGCTGTAGAATTCAAGTGGTGGCTCTCTTCGCAGGACCAGTGCTCCGTCGCCTTTGTCATGTTCATCCTCCACTTCCACAGGCTGGTGGAAAGAAGCATCCAGGGATCTTCTACCTGGTAGGCTGCACTTGAACATACACCTTTTTATTCACGTGCTTAGATGGCGTCAAATGTTTTGGGCTCAAACTCAAAAGCTGCAATAACTATCTATGATGTACAGCAGGATCAATGGCACTTCTGTTTCACCACCACAGTAGATAATGTGACTGTACCAATTTTTTATATATTGTATAGTCAGGACCAGTTACGGCAGTGATTTAGTCATCATTTGCCATCAGGACACAGCACAGTGTAGGTGTTAACTCTAAGCGGTTGAAGTTGCTCATTAGCAGACCTTAAAACAGAAAAAGGCTAATTAATTGGAGAAATTTGCTTCTGCAGTGTTTTTCAAGAAAACAGTGAGAGATCATTGGTTCCTAACCCGGGGATCAAAAAATAGGGGTCAACACATTTCTGTTAAACAAAACAATGTATATTGTTTGTGATTGTGCTGTTTTTTCTTGTGAAATACAGGATACTGTCACTTCTTCGGTCTCTAAAAATCCTGCAAATGAAACAGTCTGAGTGGTTAAAAAATCACTTACAATTCAGTACAGGAGTCTCTTTATAGTCTTGAAGATGCTTCGGTGATCATCCTATTGTGAGTCTTGCACATGAGCACAGCGTGGACATAGCCCCCTCTCCTGGTTTCTCGTGAGAGCACAGTCTAACAGCACATTATGATTCCAGTCCACTAAAGTGATAAAGCTCTGAAATGGCTTCTTAATCTCAATGTTCCCTTCGCTCACTGTGAAGGGAACATTTCATTTACCTTTTTACTTTTTTCTTCATCCAGCCCCTACATGGAGCCAACAGTCAAACCCCCTCTTGATGACATAGACCCTGAATACGGTCTCCATGGTTACCAACTACACATTGTTCTCCACGACAGTGTATGCGAGATCATGTCCAGAAACTTCTCCCAACTCTTCTGCAGGAGAAGTAATTTATTTATACTCATATTCACTAAGTCACACTCTTAAATGATGCTGAAGAAAAAAAAAAAAAATATATATATATATATATTTATACATTTAGAGTTGATGTAAAATGTCAAAAATCTGTTTCCTTAGTCATGTCTAAGTGTTCAGTCTCTCTTTTTATCTCATATATTTACTAAATTTATTTTATAGTTTAGAATGCCTCTGTAGCAGCAAGTCCAACACAGACAGACTCAAAAAAGCCTCTGTTCTCAGACCATCAGTAGTAGAGAACTCTGTCTTCTGACATCTGTATCCTCGGCCTTGTCTAGCACATTGTCCTCTGGGAATCCTCAGTGCCGCCCTGCACTTTTGCATATTTGCTCTCCACCATGTACTGTGCAAGGTTTTATTGTATAGTTTACCTAAATATGTGACATATGCACATTTTTACATTGTTATATACTGAAAAATTGTACAACCCACCTACACACATGGTCAGCATACAGTTAGTATTTTAATACTTATGTCACATATATTTCTATCGTAAAATCTTCTTTCTCTTTGTTCTAAATATTTTTCTTTATTGTACACTAGGGTTGTTGAGCACAGCCTCGAAGTGTGCCACCCTGCATTTTACTGCACATATTTTATGAGCACGTGACAAATAAAAATGTAAATCACCTTTATTAGCTATGTTCTCTAAGAAATTACTTGTGTTTAAAGATTATTACAGTATATTGCTTGTAGGTATAAGTCCAAATAAAATCACAATGTTTTTCACCTCATGCGATTTTCTGAAACCTGTCATGTTGTGAACATGACTAAATGTTGATACTAACTGATTAATCATGTGACCTAACACCAAAATGCTAATTATTATACTGTAAGGACTCACTTGTTGTGTGTTGTCTTCGACCAGCTCAGATCTGTGACGGCCTCATCCAGCTAACTGCCATTAGCAGGGCAGACTTGTCGCAGCACACACCTCTGTCAGGCAACATCACCCTGCCCTGGAGGTGTGAGGCCCTACAGGGCGCAGTAGAGGTACAACATGTGCTGTTGGCCACTTGCACACTGTTTCACTATGTGTTGTAGGAAGAAAGCAATCCATGCCCAAAGCATCTTAAGTATGTAGCTGACAAGACTACGTTCTATTTTTATTGTAATCTTCACAGGTCTATTAAAAAGTTAATTTTAGTATAACTCCCTCTTATCTCCAGCCTAAGGAGAATACAGTTGAAATCTCTTGTTTCATCGTGAAATTTGACAGTTTTGACTTCTAACTTAATAGATGTGCTCCTGGATGATGATTTTTTTTCATGTTGTCATGCTGTAACCCTGCTGAAATCACAGCATTGAGGTCTTGAAACATGTTTATTTTTCTACTTTTTTACCCAGAATTGCTGCGTCATGAGTCTGACTCTTCTGGATGAATTCAAGAGACCCTTCTGGTGTGCCAGCTCTCCTGTTTTCATGACGCTGGAGAAGACGCCCGTGTCCTATGACTACGATGGGGAGCACTTCCTGATCCACTATCAGGATTCAGATGGTCAGGTGAAGTTGAAACTTGTGTTGATGAAAGAACAAAAGCAGTTCGTCCTCATAAGCTTAGTCGTCTATGTGACTGTTTGCAAAGTCAATGAGCATTTCACTAGAGATTACTGAAGGTGCAGTATTTCTGGGACACGTTTTGAGATATATAATCATTACAGTTCAATACTATGATTATGCTTTTTAATATTTTGAGTTAACGTGTCATATACAGTATACATGTTATCATCTGTTAATGTTGTATTATATTAGAATATCTGTAACACCTTGTTTATAGGGAGAATAGAGTGCCACCAAAATAATTTGAAGCTTTTAGTGGGTAATAATAATATTAAACTTAATGAAACTTTTAAACAGCAATATATTAAGAGTTGTTTTGATTAATGCAGAAAATGTTGAGCTGAAAAAAACTATTTGCCAGAGTAATGACACTTTTTTCATTACTTTGTCTTAAATGGGTTTATGAAATACTTTATTACTTTTTATTTCAATTTACAAATGTGTCCTCCTGTTATTTTGTCCCATGATTCATTTGTCTCTTGTGTTTCACAGTTTAGGTTTACCGACACTCTGTCTTTATTTAGCAAAATCATTTGGCATCTGTTTTATGAACTAGTTAATGTAATCAATTTTGTATAAAGAGAGAAGGATGGGATAGAAATGTTAATAGGAACATTTAATTGCCATTTTACAATATAATTACTAAAATCTAAATGAATAATGTATTGATAGTTTGGCATCATTAATGTATTGATTATAATATTATTGTAATTAAACAGTCTATACTTATTCTGGTGGCACACTCCATATGTTTGCTATTCTTAATAAATCTGTACAAAAGAAGAGAGAATATTCTGTAAGAAAATACAAACTTCAGACTGTTGGTGAAAGGTTTGATCTTAATTATTAAAACAAATGTTAAATGTTCTTCCTGAAGAAATACTTTTGTCAAATATTTGATCATTTAGATTTTGTTTATATTTGTTTGTGATTCAGTAAATGTTCTTTTGTTACAATTATAAACACGTTTCCATATCTTTGCAATTCATTGAACAGTCCTTCAGTGGATCTTTATCATGGTGACCCTCTCTAGAAAGAACTTTGAATATCTAATATATTCTCTAATCTATATTTAAATAGAACTTAGAGGTGATCTAAGTCATTTTAGTCCGTCATTTTGCCCAGCCTTATATTGTGTTCCCTCCCTCACTATGACATTTAGTTACTCAAAAATAGTTTTTATATGCACTGTAAGAGGATTTACCAGGGCACAACGTGATGGTCCATTTACACTGGGTGTCACTTTGCATGCAGAAACTATGAGTGCATGTTCAGAATCAGAATCAGCCAGTTTGCCAGGTATGTGTACACATACGAGGAATTTGACTCAGGATTGTACATTGCTCAGGATGTGCTTACTTACATACAATAATACTACAATAATAAAATCACACACAGGCTACAGTATAAAGAACACATATATACACACTATAAACAAAAACAATATAGACAGATTGAGACAATAGTGCAATGAGCAGAGTGCAAAAGATGCAGGAGTAAAGTTATTATCATTATTGTGTACATGTCGGAGGTGGATGAGATATACAGGTAACCACACATGCATACATGTACTCATGTACACAGTGTGATGGCGCATACTGGAATAAATAAGTGTTATGTGCAGGTGTTATATACATGCGGTAGGTGGATTTGGTATACAGTATATACAATATACAAAATGACAATATGAACAGCTCTGAAATAGAAAATGATGAATAAATGTGCAAAGTGTTAGCCAGTAAACAGGTGGCTGATTAGAGACAGCACAGGAATTTTTCCTGACACTGTGAGTCAGAAGTCAGCTGTTCATCAGAGTGATGGCTTGTGGGAAGAAACTTCCTCAGTCTGTTGGTTTTGGCATACAGTGCTTTGTAGCGCCTACCAGAGGGGAGAAGCTGGAACAGGTTGTGTCCGGGGTGAGATGGAACTGCAGTGATGTTTCCTGCCCATTTCCTGACTCTGGAAATGTATAAGTCCTGAATGGAGGGCAGGTTGGCACCGATGATTTTTTCTGCAGTCCTGACTGTCCGTTGTAGTCTGTCCTTGTCCTTTTTGGTAGCAGATCCTCAACTGCTGACTCCTATCAGTCAGGAAGTTAGTGATCCAGTGACAGGTGGATACTGGCACAGTGAGCTAGGTGAGTTTGGTGCCAAGGATGTCCGGGATGATGGTGTTGAACGCCGAGCAGATTTCAACAGGATCCATGCAGATTTCCTTGGAGTGTTGCAGGATATAATGCAGTCCCAAGTTGACTGCATCATCCACTGACCTCTTAGCCCTGTCTTCAGGTGGGCCAACACCAGTCTTTCAAAGGGCTTTTTGGGGGACTGGGATGATTGTGGAGCGTTTGAAGCAGGAGGAAACTTCACACAGCTCCAGTGATCTGTTGAAGATCTGTGTGAAGATGGGGGCCAGCTGTTCTGCACATATTTTCAGGCAGGATGGAGACACACCATCTGGGCCAGGAGCCTTCCTGATCTTCTGCCTTTGGCTTTGGAAGAGCTGTCTCACATCCTCTTCACAGATCATGAGTGCAGTTAAGGTGTTGGAGCGGTGGAGAGACTGTGTGTTTCTCTTCTTCTGGTAAAATCCATTCAGCTTGTCAGTCGTTGAGTACCAACAGTGTTGGGGGATGGTCTCTGTAGTTAGTGAGTGTCAGATTTCAGTTTCTGCCTGTATGTCGGGATAAGATGAACCAGTCAGTGATCAGAGAGTCCCAGGGCTGAACGGGGAACAGAGCGATAGGCGTCCTTTCATGTTGAGTAGCTGTGGTCCAGTGTGTTAGTGTCCCTGGTGAGTAATATGCTGTCTGTACTTTGGAAGTTCACGGCTGAGGTTTGCTCTGTTGAAGTCCCCGAGAACAATGAGAAGGGAGTCTGGATGTTTTTTCTCCACGTTAGTTATCTGGTCGGCCAGGTGTAGTAATGCCTCACTTTCACAGGCCTGAGGTGGAATATAAACGGCGACCAGGACAAACGAGGAAAACTCCCATGGTGAATAAAAAGGTTTACAGTTTATGAATAATGTCTTTAAATGAGGACAGCATGATTTGGACTGCATGTTGGAGGAAAGATGATTGTAGGACCAGGTTTTTGAGAAGGTGCATCCATCACAGACATTTTCTTAAATTTGGCCCACAGCACATCACTCAGCAGATCCCCTCTCACTTGAAATATCCAAATAAGTGTAATATTAATTATTAATAATTCTTTATTACCAATCATTCTCATGCCTTTCATTTGCCTTTGTTGTACATAGATTTGCGTTTGTCAAGACCACAATCCCTGATTTTGAATGCATCTACCCTTTAATTACCTCTTAGTTAGTCTCAATTTCATGAAATTTGCCACTGTGCTTTATAAAATTTAAGCAACTTTAAGCTTTACATGTGTAAATGGAATGAAAGTTTTGTTGCTTTCGGGTGATTCGGGCAAATCAAGTTTTGTTTCCTGTTATCATGGCATTTATATCTGAGCACCCACATTACCTCAATTGCATTGTCAGCCATTATGCAATCACTTCCAGATGAAAATTGAGTTTAATGTCCACACCCTGGGCAAGTCTGGCAACAGCGATAGAATTAGTGTGGGAGCAATTGTTGGAAACAGTTGCCGTGCTGTTGATGGGCCAGCGCTGCTGATGGCAATAAAATAAGCCAGGCCTCTGGGTAATAGGATTTCAGAGGCTTCCCCCTTCCTTTCCTCTGTCAGGGTCATCATCACCTTGAAAAGATGCTTATTTTCCAAACACATCGGCACTCAATGCAAAATCATTTGGGGAAACGAGCCAGAGGGAAAAAGAGGAGCAACGGTATGTGTGATGAATTGTGTTTTTTCTTGTCACAAACTTCACAATTGAATTGAGACAAAAAAAAACTGTGATGGGTCTGAATCATAAGGACTCCATGGGTTGTCACTATTTCAACATTTTACTTGTTCTCTCCAACTCCATCCATGTCAGTGCTGTTGCATGGCCACATGGATGAGAGCCACACAGCAGCACATTGTATTACTGACTTGGACACTTTATACGCTGACAAATCACATATTGGATACTGAGTGGACTGAATTATGTGTACTATGTATGACTTTCAGGTTGCACGTTTGTTAAAACACATTTCCATCACAGTGACCTTCATACTACTGTTTGCTGTCACATCAGCTGTTGCAAACTGCCAATCCTTCATTCTTCATTTTATTAGAAAAACCAGGAGCTTGTGTGCCAGTTAATGGACTCGAAAGAACATAAAGCCAGTTATCCAAACTTTTGAGTCACAGTGATGGCCAAACAAAGAATAGGGATTTTGGGGCCAAGGATCATGGAGCCTCAACTGAAAGCAGTGCATGTTCTGTCCCTGGTGTTGCAGAAAGTATTAATTTAATGGTCCTTCAGTGATTTTTCTATGAAGAATTATATTAGAGATAAAAAATCTATTTATATAAGCATGCAAGTTTTGCGATTTTTTAAAATATAGTTTAATATAGGTAGTCCTCCAGTAGATGGCTCTCTTTGGTAAACAATAGTAGAATCCTTTGGCAGCACAGTGGTTTACATTTTCTCCATCTTTTCCGTCTCTCCAAAGATAAATTGTAGAGAAAAGCATCCATAAATGTCTTACAGCAATGTTTTTCATCATCACTGTATTAATGTCATTTCTGCACTAAACAGGAAATGTGTATGTGTGTTTTTTTCTTTCTTTTTCTGCTCTTTTGCAAAGTAATTGCAAGCCTGTATGTTAATCAAAACTTGAAATCCCTTCAGCATCACATAACAATTAAAAAAGAATCCACCGCCACGCCACTGAATGGGTAAATTTAGTGGCATAAAGCTTCATTAAACTTATCTTTCTTAGTTTCCTCACAGGCTAATCTTGGAAGAAAATTGCTTCCATTTTTAGCCTTTAATTCTCTCCCTCCTGAGTGACCAGCTGGGTCCGCAAACTATTCAGCCTTGGAAGCCAATGACAGTCCTTATTTAGTCCTCTCATTGGAGGAAAACAGTTAACTAATGAAATTCACCAGGCAGGAGCTTGATTACGTGTGCCCCTGTGTCTGCACACAATCAACATGCATGCTTTTATTTTCAATGGCCTTCACAATTGACTGTCTTAAAAGATATTAGAACTCAATTTCCATTTCCCAAAAAACTGGGAGATAATCATAGTCTTGCTCCAACACTGATGTGAGGGCAAAGCCTTCTCAATTCCTAACCCCTAACATTTCACATTTATTACCCCGTTGTGTGAGTACGTCGGGCCAGAGATGTTAATTACACTTGTAATGATCCGAAAAGCATCAACCACAACAGCACAAAGGACCTATGCCAAGAAACCACATTAAAAACTGCACAATCTGGGAAAATGTGTTTCGTTGAGGCCACAAAATAACAGATGGTCAGGCATTTACAAGGCTGGAAGTGAACCCTACTACAGTCCCGTTGACCAGCAGTCCCCTCCTGTCTCTTATTCACCTTCTTCACTTGTGTTTATTTTGATCCCTGTAGGGAAGGGGAACTAGATAGTGGAGAAAGCTTGGTAGAGTGGCAGTATTATAATAAGCTCAGGATGCCAAGTAAGATCCCCCTTTGTTTATTCTCCCCTTTTTAAATGGTGCATCACGACCCGACCGGTGTGGAGAAATCCATTTATATCAAAGCTGTTGCTTGTCCTGTGGCTCCAAGAGTTCAATGAGCAATATGACTGGGGTGCCACTCCTGCAGCATGGTCCACTGTTGCCTCAGTCTGCAATGAAATACTGCAGAACAAATGTAATATCCCTGCATATTCCTGAAATCCAGGTAGTGATGATCAGGTGATATGCAATGGTGGAAAGAAAGTACATTTTTGTCTAATACAGAGGCCATATTGTCACATACTGTGCAATACCTACCTGACATTCATTCTTGAACAATGTCTGCTAGGGATCTCCATGTCGTTTACTCTTCTTTACATAATCTATCATTTTGGAAAGCTGGATGGTGAACATTCTTTGTGTCATAAAATAAATTACTCGCCACAATTTCCCTCTCACTTCCTTGCACAAGTTACTCAGTGTGTGTGTGTGTGTGTGTGTGTGTGTGCCAGTACAGAGCGTGAGAGGGGTGGCATGAGTCAGCACATTATCCAGTATACTGTAGAAGCACTTTCCACAATTTCACACAGATCACTAGTTTGTATTACCCTCACAGTAACATCCTGTGGCTGTCTGGTCTCAGAGCAGATGTTTGGCAGGCAGGTACTGTTCAAAATGCTTTCTGATCCTGCTGCAGTTGACTGTGGGGTTGCCTGGTTATATAAGCACCAAGCTATGTTATTTGGGGCCAAATTTTAAAGGAAATGTTCAACTTTTTGGGAGATACACAAATTAGATTTCTTGTTAGTTGATACTAATCTCATGTCTGTACAGTAAAGCTGGAGCCACCAGCCAGTTAGCTTAGCTTAGCATACTGGAAACAGGGGAAACGGCTAGCCTGTCTTTGTCCAAAAGTTACAAAATCTACCTATAGGCTAACTTCCTCTAAAGTTCCTCAATGAACACGCTATATATCTTGTTTGTTTAATCTGTGCAAAAAACAAGGTTTAAAGATGACAACTTGTCATTTTACAGTTGGGACAGAGCCAGGCTATCTGTTTCCCCATGTCTAGATTTGTGCTGAGCTAGGATATCCATCTAAAAATTTTATGAAAAACTGAAATGAAAAGTTTTGATTTATTGGGGGTTATGTGTGTGTGACCATTTCTTCATAAGCTTAACCTCATATTTACTTTGATGATGGTATCGACCCTCTCAGCTTCGACTCACTATTGCCATAGCCATAACGAGCTTTCTGTTATTGTGAACACCATGTATCCATGCCAAGATTGTGGTATTAAGCAAAATAAACATGTTTTTTTTTTCTTTCTAACTAAAGCAAATGTTAAATCCAGCACATTTTGTGGGATGCAAAAATCAGGCAGGCTTCACAGAAAACAGCCCGGGCACTGCTCGTACAGAGTTCCTGGAACAATTGGTTTTAGTGCAAAGGTCTGTGCCTGAGGCTAACTCTATTGATCTGAACCGCTATTAAGAGGGATAGACAGAGAGAGAGGGGGGGAATAAACAAAGCAAGAGAGAGAGAGAGAGGCAGAATTTTGAGACACACAAAGCCAAAGCTCCCTCATTATGTGTGGTGTTATATGTGCACCCATGATAGAAAACCTCAAACACCTGCAGTCATATATTTTCATGGTAAATCTAGTGTTGTGGTGCTTCATCTGCTTATGTATCTGAAGTGTCAGTGATATTTTTGGTTAATCCTACCTAACCATGTACTGTTTATTACCTCTGTAAACTCTCTCTTCAAGGCTATGCCTTATAGAAAACCCAGTGGCTAGTTTTATCTTTGTCATAGAAGTTTGTTGTTTAGAATTTTGACACTGGGAGACTCCCAGGGGACCATTACTCACTGCTGGTGTCTGACTTGTTACTCAGACGTGCCACATTGAGTTCTTCATTGCCGGCTTACAGCTCTAACTGAAATTAAATATTAAACAGAGACTGTTCGGGGTCACACGAGGTCGCTGCTGTAGATCTGTGTGGCACTGCGATTGCTTGGGAAACCAGAAATGCAGGATCAGGAACTGGAGTGTATCATTGGAAGATTAAAACACAAACCCACTCACACACACCATTGCTTACCATAATCCAGATTAACCAATGGGAACAGTTAAGATGCTGTTACGGCGTCTGCTGTTACAGACTAATTCAACAGAGCCAGATTTCTGGTAGGGTATAATTGCCTTTTAATCACATCTCTGTTGTGGGGCCACCTGTGTGTGATACCCATTAAAGATGATGGCAATCATTGCGGCTAGGATAACATTTCCACATACTTGCACCTGTCGCAAAAGCAAATTAAAACAGATATGTGGGCAGCCTGCCACGCAAATATTGGGGCCTTTCCTCGGGAAACCTGCCAAATTGTCAGAATATCGCTGAGTCATAACATTTTGATTCAGCTTAACTACTGTACCACACAGACTGCAAGCTTTCACCGCTATTTCTGTGTACAGTGTGAAATTTCCATTGTCTCTAATGGTACTGTAATATTTCCTTTTGGAACTCTGTGTATTTCTTTCACTGATTCTGCTTCCATCTGGCTTCATGTTTTATGATGTTGCCAGGATTTGGTTTTATGGAGCATATAAAATTGATGAGATTCACCTCTGCTGTTACTATGGCAATGCCCCTTGACTGAGTATTTCTGACCTCAGTGGCCGTTGGCTTTTGCGCAAGGATACTGACCTTTGGAGGGGAAAATGTGACGCACATGTGCAGTTCTCATACAAAGCAATGCCAGGAAATAAGCACTTAAATATAAAGTGTTTTACATTATGTTCACCAGGTGAAGAGAAAGAGCTACCATGGCTGTAGACTCTTAGACCTATATGAAAGAAGGATAGTAGTGCGACATGTGAGGGAGCAACGTCAGCTGGGTGTAGTTAGGTACCTTACATATTGCCCAGATTAATTCAGTCCTAGCACACACTCCACCAAAGTGGAATGAATATGAAAGGTCAAGTATGTCGCACCTCACTTCATTATGCTGTCATCTTAATCAAATGCAACTCCCTTTACTCGCTCACCCACTCCATGATTGAACGTGTCAGACCAGTGCAGGATTGATGAGTGTTATTCTCCTGCTGCAACAATCCTCGAGGTGCTATGTTAAATAATGACCAACGTATCGGACTAATGAGTGCAGTTAGTAGCAGTTGAGGTGAGAGCTTTCGTTTGTCTCTCCTGCTTTGTGTGGCATGCTGCTCGAGATCTCCATTTGCTGGCGTGATGATGATTGATACTATTAGGTCCCAAATTTTTCAATTGGAGTCTCCACACTTCATGATCACTCACCTCTAGTATTAGTATGATGAATGGTCTTCCCTTGTCGAGAACCAGAGAGGTAATTTTCTCTTATGCTCACGTGAAAGCAATTGTAGAAAAGGGGGGGTATGACTCAGAGGAAATGCAGCTTAATATTGATTGCTCAAATGGTATGGGTAATTTTTCATGCTTGCATATCTTGTCATGCTGTAAACATCCCCCATAGCTCATGAAGCAGTGCAGAGACTTTGCATTGAGATAAGAGGCTTTATTTTTAATCACAGAGTAAATCATGTGTATTTTTAAAAAAACACTGAATTTGCCTGTTTTCCTAAAAATAATCTTTAAACTGTATGTTAGTATTTCCCAAGGTTTTGAAGGAACCCTGGACAAAGAGGAAGCAATGGAGAGTGCCACAAGAAGGCACTGAAGCGCCTTGTGCCGCTTACCCTTTTCTACCTTTCATGCCATGGCAGGAGGGCAATCTAGTAAAAAACACCTGGTCTTGTATCTTTTTATTTATTTGTATCCACTGCATATTTTCTTAATAGAAAAAACTACACAGAAATGAATCATTCATCTATTCCAAGAACTGATAACTATTAAAGTCAATTCTGAGGATTGCACAGGTCATAACCCAACTCTTTTCGCAGATATGCAGAAAAAAATATTTTTCTTAGGTCTGTGAAAGTTTGCTTTATAATCGGTTTAGCTGTTTTCCCTCAAAGCCTGTTTTGAGGGATTCGCTGGTCACGCTCAATAAAAACCACCCTGATATTGACCCATTGCTTGAACGTTCAAACAGCAGTTCTGCCTTTGGGACAATTGCTGTGCTTGCCAGGCAAATTTAGGCGAGAGCAAGACAATAGTGATTCTACTGAGATTTTTTTGTCATTTGCAAATAAAGCACAATTTAATCTGCTACATAAAATGGAATGAAATCATAACAGACATCAAATGAAGAGTTAGGCTGTTGTTTGACATTGTGTGTGTCAAAATGCAGGTTTCAGGAATAACACTGGTTAATTTATTGTCGCTGGTTGTTTTAATCAGTTCATAAAGTCTTACACAATGGATTTGTTAAAATTTGCACACACAAACTCCAAGAAGGCAGAACAAGAAATTAATTAAGACAGCAACGATGCTGCACAAATTCATAGGGGAATGCAACCTCACTGAGTGTAAAGAGCTTATCTTATTGTTTGTTGTCCGAGTCTTTAGCCATGCATCAACATCGGATTTAGGAAATATGCCACAATACAAATGCACCAGTATACTCTATACTGTACATACTCTTGGTTTGTTTACTTATCTAAAAAAATGTTCAATAGGGTGAAGCATTAAGGTCAGTGGAGGAGAAATCCCAGAAATGGATCTGCCAAGGGAAAAAGAACCACTGTAGGTGACTGTTAGTTCATGTCGGATGTCCAGGTGTGATGGCATAAATCGTTTCTCTCACTGCTCTTGTGACTCTGTATCCTCTTCCTGTGGCCTCGCTGTACTGGCTCTAACACCCTCACATCATCACTTTTTTGCTGTACTCGTAACCTTGTGGGCCGGAGCACACCCTGCATCTCATCAGAGAATATTACCTAACACTGGGAAGACAACATTCATCAACGTCACGGGGCTTTTGCCAGCGGTGCATTTCTTTCTGTGGGTGCCCGAAGTCCATTTCAGTTGTTCCAGCAGCACCGCAGGGTACCATGTGTGGCTGGTGCCACCTCAGCAGTACACACATGGCGTCTCTTTCAAGGTTCTTGAGACTTAAGTTTCTGCTGATATGAGTAAATCAGTGTCATGCTATCAGTTATACTTAGCTAGTAGTCTCTCACTGTGTAGCCATCGATTGTGTGGATTCAGCTTTGGCTCTTACATTAAATACACTTGTTAGGTTTCACCAAAACAAAGACAATCTAGAAATAGTAAAAAAGTTGTCTTTAATGCTTGTTTGTGGAGGTTAATCGCAAGCAAGTCTGTGTAAACCAATCTCCTTTAAAGGGAATAATTTCCTCCATACATACAATGTCCTGTAATGATGATGAAAGAACAATGCAAGATAATACTAAATCATCACAACCAGTACGCTGCTAGCATTTATTGGGCTGATGTAAGGAAAATTGGGGACCAGAGGCCACTAGGCTGTCTTACTGTACCTTAACAGATAAAAATATTTTTTTATTTGTTGCCTGTTTTTAAAAAGCACCTGGATGCAAGTGTTCAGCTGATGGATTGCTGAACCTCAACCTAAAAACAATCCAAAAATCATAACAGAAGTGCAAAACCCCATGTGGATAGTGCCAGATCCTTAAATCTAGCAAGTGAATTAGTTCCTTAGGACACCCTGTCCCCCAAAGCTCAGCCACATATGTTTGAAACATTCAGAGGTTTTAAGCTATCGCTCCCTCCCAGATGGAAAATCTGCAACTAACACACCTTGTGTCAGTGGGTTTTTTTTGTTGCAATATACACCCTCTAGACTTGCAATAGATGTATGCATAACACAACACCAAACATGCCTAAAATCAGAACACACATTAAACTTTCATGAGCAGATGTATTGTATTACCATAATTTTGAGTGGCAAGTCCACTTGGGTTGCGAGCATTGCATTACTTATAATATCAGTGCATAGGCAGGCATGGCATAAGCACAGCTCTGGGGGCTGTATGTTATTTAGAGGCTCTTAAGAACAACAGTGGTCCAAAAACACCCTCGGGAATTTACAATGATCCTGCTATCAGAAAGAGTCCTGTAAGAGCTACAGCCAGGACACAAATGCAGGGAAAATCACATTAGCCACTAGAAAGCCTTTTGATTTAAGAAGTGCAAACACGTAAGCCCCGTCGTGGAGCATGGCATACATACGCAAATCATGGCATCTCATTTATTGTTTGAAATTTAACTACTGAGTTCTGTCCTTGGCATTTTGAAGACTGTAGGTGTAAATCTTGAATATAAGTGTTTTGAACAAAAGGAAAAGAAAATGTTTGGACCATGATAAAGGGAGGGAGCTTAAGCATGACTAAGATATTCAAGAAAGCCTCCGAGCCTATTCAGATTTGTTACATGGGGATTCTTCTGAAAGCACATGAAAGAGATAGGAGATTGTAAATAAAAAATAAAAAAAAATATATATATATAAAGGGTTGTATGCATTTCCATATAAAACTCACAAGAACGAACAAAGCAGCTATTAAAATAGGCTGCATGTGGATTCTAATTACTTCTGTTCATTTTATTTATAACATTAATGTCACACTTTATTAACGTGACATATGACTAAGGGTTTTTTATTGTGAGCCACCGTGACAAAGCATGTTGTTTTCTGCAACAACTCATCTCCCTTTCTGTCCTTTACTACTTTGCCCTTTCTTCTAACTGATCAGTGCTGCAAAAGGTCGACGCTGGATCCCGGCGTGTACACACAGGTAGACCAAAGCCAATTTTGGATGTGTCAGTCGAACTGATGCTGCCAGCTTCCTGTGACAGCCTGGGTTGGAACCGCCTCAGTCCTCATCTTAAAATCACCTCTGCTTACTGAGCTGAAAACCGCTCATCGCTTACGGCTAAAATTCTCTGCCGTACCCTGTCAGCACACATCTATCATTTTTATTATTACATCATGATTATAGTATTATAACTGATTGAACTAAGCGCTGCCTCCCTCAGTTGCGTTATATGTTTTATAATGTCTTATCTGCATCTTTCAATACACATACTTCAAACTCCTTTAATGCAGAGAATCTCTCTTACAACCCCACACACACCGCTTCAACGTATGGAGGAATCAAACACTTGACAAACTCCTACGGTTGCTAAACAATGATTGGGCAACTGCTGTTCGGGGGCAGGGTTTAGTGAACGTCATTCAGCCCCTTTTAATAAAGTGAATTAGCTTATACAAATTGGCTTGTTGTCTTTCTTAGATGGATGCCAACCGTATTCATTAGCTTCACCTCCTCCACCAAAGCTTGACAGCACTTTGCATGCTGCTTTCCCTCCTTATTTCATTTCTGCGTTAAGGCATCATTGAAATAAAACTTGTCAATGTAATTGGAGCCTGACAGGACCCCCCCCCACACACACACACACACACACCCCAGGCTGAGTGTGTACTATCTGTAGTGAAGTCGTTCCCCTGACTTAAAAGAAGAGGGGTAGGGAGACAAGCACAAAGTAAACTTTAAAGCACGCAGTAATGTATGCAGGGCCCCTCTGTATTTGATGCTGCTCTGTTGCATTAAGATCCATCCCTCAATGCCCATATTTAATGTGTCGAGTCGGAGCTTTTCTGTGGCAGAGGGTTGCTGCAGAGCATGGAGGCTGTCACCGGGGAGCTGCAATCACACAGTCGCACTACAGACAGCATTCTGCGTTGTCCCCCGAGGAGCTCATTCAGCGTATTCCTGCGTAATTACTTCAAAGTGATTACAGAAATCAATGTAGTACTGTCGCTGCCGAGGGCACTTCCCAGAGCTTCAGATAATCACAGTATACATACCTGTCCAGCTTGCTTGCATAAGATTTTGTAAACACTCAGCAACATGCCCAACGCACTACAAATCACACACACTGCTCCAGCCTGTTGCCCTAAATACTTCCTGTGCCACATTCAGTTATTGGGAGCCTGACTGGGAGTGTTTGTGGCTTTTTATGATGCCCCGGAGATGAGTGTCAGGATGCATCCCTCAGTGAAACCAACAGCATTTTTTATGAGATTCGGTATTGGGGATAATGGCTGTGAGCAGAGAGTCTACTAAATCATCCATCCTGAGGCCCAGCTGGCAAAGAAACTCCTCCTGTTCCTTCCTGGTGGTTTCTCAGGAGCACACCAGGCACAGCAACAAACCAAACACACCTGGTGGTTCTTTAATTTTTCGTACTGTTGGCTGTAAAGTGAGGTAAAGCGTGACCTTGAGAGAATATATGTGCAATGTACTCTGCTAGGGTGTGAGAAAGCAAATGTCCTGTGTGTGTGCAAATGCAAAACCTCTTGCCTTGCAGGATTCAGACACAGCGTAATGACCTGCAAACCTGTGCTCACGGCTCGTACACGCCACATCGTTCAAGGGCTGAAAGAGGGAAGGTAATCTGTGGTCACAAAGTCTGCTTCAGCAACTGTGTCAGAGGTGTTTACTGTAGTTACTGCAGTTTGTCGTGTATTGACTACTATTCTATTTGTTCAAGTGTGTTACTTTTCCATGTTGATGCAAGGCATATTGATTTCAACAAAATAGCTCCAACAGCGGAAGCAGTTTCATTCTCATTTTGACAAACAGACACAAGAGAACAACAACATAATCTACACAGGTTACATGAGTGTGCTTATGTATGTCAGGGTGCTTGTTTCTTATATACACCAACTTTGTATAGAACAGTTTTTCCTTTGTCGACCTATTCTGTCTTGAAAATTATGACACATACAGTATAAAGGCACAATGCATCTGGATGACAAAAAGACTGAGTTACACATTTTATAAATATCCATAAATTTACCAGAAGCTACGGAGGCATTCACACTCTTGGAAGTCATGAGATTATATGAGATTTTTTTTTATCTCAGCATCAACAAATAGCAAACTCTTATGTATATTAATCGTGATATTGGTGATTTGGGGTATAAAAAAATTTAACCTTTCACACGTGTCTACTCAGTACTCAGGTGAACAGTTACAGTTCACCTGAGCTGCTTTGTGTCCCAGGCTTGGCATTTTAATTGTCTGGCTACAGGCTCTGTCAAAAAGGTTCTCCTGTCACAAACACTACCAGAGTCTTTTGGCATCCAAACCACTCATCACAAGCCTTGCTACATCTTGTGTACACTTAACCTTGCTGAAAGCATGATGTCTTTTAGAATAAAATATCAGTTTGCAAATACATCAGGGTGATACTAGTCCTTTACTCTAGTTTGTAAACCATTCACACAACAAATAACATTACAAAACCATTTCTGTAAAATTTCATCTGCTATTCACTTGCACAGCTGTTCCAGGCCTGTAAGACCAACCACTCAAAACACTGACTGGAAATGTGAAAGAGAGGAAAGAACTAATAGTAATAGTAAGAAGAAGAAGCAAAACATCCAGGGTTTCCATTCAGAGCTGGCTATGCCCTTGGTACAGTCACATTTTACAACAGGCTTCTAATGATAATATATAATAAATGAAGATGCCATAGCTCACTGATAGCTAAAGGCCTTCATAACAGTGTTGTTTAGTGCACACATTGCTGCGAAATTGGATCATTCATTTATGTCATGTGTATCATTTCCACACAAAATGTAATTTTAAAAAGACATAACTCGGTTATGTCTCCATTATTGCATTCCCATTATTCTATTACAATCCATTTACGAACACCTGTTCATTTGGCAGATATGACTAAATTTGTATTCACAATAATGTGACCCTTGTCAGGGCAACTATTCATAACATAAGGGTTTCACCTCAGGCACTGACACTGTCACAAATGCTGCAATGTGTTTGATATACGATAATGACTCCAGGGTTGATTGTGCTGGGCCTGTCAAGGACTCCTCACAACGCGCTTAGAGCAGAGGTCGAAACCGTAATTGGAATTTAGGAAGCTGACAGGCTTGGTGTAATACACTGACCTTGGACCAAAAAACCTGAGACATGCAGTAGGAGGCTGGGGTTTACAAAGGAGGGTAACACAGAAACACATTGAGAGAGAACACAACATGGGTCTCAGAGAACGCACAGTTTGTTGAGCAAAAAATTAAGATTCATTTTATATTAAGATATAAACAGACAAAGGTATTCTACATTTACATTTATTTATTTAGCTGACACTTTTATCCAAACCAACTTACAATTGCTATACATGTCAGAGGTCGCACGCCTCTGAAACAACTAGTCATCCAGGTCATAGTTATTCAACGAAGGTTAAATTCAAGGGCAACTGGACTTGGTTGAAGATACTTCAACCAAGTCCAGTTGCTGGTACCTTGTTGGTACCTGGAACTGTAACTGTTCAACTCTTCAAAGTCAAGGGCAACTGGACTTAGTATCTTCAACCAAGTCCAGGTGCCCGTGACTTTAACCTTCGTTATACAGGGTTAAATGTCTTGCTCAGGGACACAGTGGATGGGTCACAGTGGGGGGACTGAACCCGGGTCTCTCACACCAAAGGCATAGTCTTATCCATTGCACCATTGCTAAGCCCTGAGAAAAAAAAAAAAAAAAAAAAAAAATATATATATATATATATATATATATATATAATGAGAACTTGTATTTTTTAGAATACCTTTGTCTGTAACATACTATAATACAGCTCCTTGTTCTGTTGTACCTGTTGGTAAAGAATACACTGTATAGGGAAGAATTACTGTAAGTAATAAAATGTGAAATAAAGTGTTACTGTTTTGTCTTGAAGATATGAGAGTCCCAGGTGTTTAAAATGTCACAGATAAAGTTATAGTCTTTCAGATTTCCACAATATCTTTTTGATACTATATATGGATGGTATTGTTTCAGCAGTAGCCATTAATATCAGTAATTATTTCTCTACACCATTGTTGGTGGCAGAGTCCGCCATTCCATATTTATTTATATGTATAACATTTAAGTTGCTATTTCATGTCCTCTTTGGCTACCTGCCATTGCTTTAGAGGGACAGTCAGAGTAACAGACATAGAGTAACATGTGCAACAGTGGGGACTCTGGTGTGAACCCAGAGAGAGTAAAGTTAGGTGAGTACTTCCTTACCATGTTGGTGTTAAATTAAAGAAGATTATTCAAGAAGAAATTGTAGCCTGCTTACAACCAGGCCAGAAGCACTGGAGAACGCTACCAACCCAGAAAACAGGGTTATATACTATATTTGCCAACGAGGTTAGCGCTGTTGTGTAGAAAATTCTGTGTGCAGCATGAAATCAGATCGTGATTGTGTCTTCTTTTTTAAAACAATGTGAGTCTGTTTGGGTGCTCTGTAAACCGATAGATCAGTTGCTGTTCTGTTGTATTTCTGATAAAGTTGAAACTTACACCACAGGTGTGTCCAAATCAACCAGGACAGAAATCTTAAGGAACGCAACCCTAACCATGCAGTCCTATTATAGCAATTAAGGTCACATTTCATTCACATGAGAGTTGTAGCTGATGCTAAATCCAGCGTAAACCCATTTCCATGACAACACCGGAAGTCGCTCGTTCGCGACCTTTACGTTTCGTAATGCAATTATAATATGTGTTTACTTGTTTAATGTAATTCTGAGTAAAAGTGTGACTTAAAGCTGTGTTTACATTGTTCTTGTTAAATTTATGAAGAAGAGAAAGGTTTTATTGCTAATCACATGACTGTTACCCGGAAGTATTAAGAGTAGCACCAGAGAGAAGAGAGAGTGGCGGGTGAGGACAGCGAACTTTTAAGCTCCCGTCTGTTATTCTACAGCTGGTCTACATGGTGAACACGGTAATAATTATTGAGTTAATTATTAAGCACTGTTTAATGTTGTTTACAGTCTGTATAAGAAATAAGAGACAGAGTATATAAACGTTGTTTTGGGGTCCTTTGTGGTTTTGTTTATCTTCTAGTTTTCACGGTGTTCCATGATACTTCAGAGAAGAATAAATGTGAACGTGGACATCAGTAAGAAGCGTGGACTCTTTTTATGACCATTGTAGTTAAAGTGAAAATGTGCCTAACTCCATCATCCACGAGGTCTTCAGTGTGCAGCTCTGCTCCATATCCTGTGGTTAACTTCAGGTCTTCAGTGTGCAGCTCTGCTCCATATCCTGTGGTGAACTTCAGGTCTTCAGTGTGCGGCTCTGCTCCATATCCTGTGGTGAACTTCAGGTCTTCAGTGTGCGGCTCTGCTCCATATCCTGTGGTTAACTTCAGGTCTTCAGTGTGCAGCTCTGCTCCATATCCTGTGGTTAACTTCAGGTCTTCAGTGTGCAGCTCTGCTCCATATCCTGTGGTGAACTTCAGGTCTTCAGTGTGCGGCTCTGCTCCATATCCTGTGGTGAACTTCAGGTCTTCAGTGTGCAGCTCTGCTCCATATCCTGTGGTTAACTTCAGGTCTTCAGTGTGCGGCTCTGCTCCATATCCTGTGGTGAACTTCAGGTCTTCAGTGTGCAGCTCTGCTCCATATCCTGTGGTTAACTTCAGGTCTTCAGTGTGCGGCTCTGCTCCATATCCTGTGGTTAACTTCAGGTCTTCAGTGTGCAGCTCTGCTCCATATCCTGTGGTGAACTTCAGGTCTTCAGTGTGCGGCTCTGCTCCATATCCTGTGGTTAACTTCAGGTCTTCAGTGTGCGGCTCTGCTTAATTTCCTGTCGGAGACTACAGGCTTCAGTATGCAGTTTTGCCTCATCTCCAGCAGTCTACTTCAGCCTACAGCATCCATTTCAGGTCAGACTGTGCGTACTGAAATTGAAAATAAGTCCTCTGGCAAAAGATGGACAGTTCCACAACAACGGCGTAAAGAAACTGTTTGCTATGAAATAAAAGTCTATAGTTGCTAAGGACTGTGAGAAAGACAGAGAGCAAAGGTTAACTGTTAACTAATAGTAACATCCTGTTTTCCACTTTCTATACACCTTTCTATAAAGTCAATGACCACAAGTGCTGGTACAACTTGAGTGTCAAATTCCAAATTGGCAACAGTATTAGCCATAAGATAAAGGTGTAACAAAATTAGCTTCATTGTCTATCACAGTAATTCATGTGCTTGCAAATTACCTTGTCTCTTCCTTCAAGTGTCAGCGTATGCCAGGAAGATTACAAAATGTCAGTTCGTAGTGAATGGTCGTCTCAGGATGGCGAGGTATCTAAACAGATTGATTCCCTTTCAGATGTGCACGGTGTTTTAGACTCTAATTCAATTGCAGCAGAGAAAGAGAAAATAACAGCTCATCATGCTAAAAATGAGAAATCTAAAACAATGCTTAAGGAGCCTATTTCAGCTGCAGCACAGTTAGATGATGAACCAAGAAATCCTCCCGTGACAGACGTCCAACACGTAAAATGATAGAGCTGAAAGAGCAAGAATCAATCCAAAGAGAACGGAAATTCAATTCAGTGTATGAGAAATGGAAAACACAAGTTAAGAATGCTCGTACAAGACTGAAGCAGGCGTGCTCCGAGAGCGTCTTGTATGACATGATGGATGTAATTGAGAAGCTTGAGTCTGAATTAAAGGAGTTATACGACAACATACGGTTAAAAACTGCACCAAGCCAAGAAATTTGAAGAAAGATTGATGCAAGTGTAGCCGTGACAGCTGATTTGTTGGGACTAATGAGGGTTCGCCTCATTGAAGGAGAAGAAGAGTTTGAGGGTGAGGCGGAAAAGGCAAGGTTACGCATGCTGCTTGACAGTGAATATGCTAGGTCCATATATGGGTCCACTGTTTCCAAAGCCACCGCACTCAGCCACCGCTCCAACTGTCCTTCAGAGTCACCAAGTATTTCAGCTAAGAGAGCTGAGACAGCCGCACAGCTGGCTGCAAAGAAAGCTGAAGTTGAAAGGGAAGCTGCTATCGAAGCACAACGTGTGCAACTGAAAAGGCTAGAAAATCAAAGAGACACTGAGGTCATCGAAGCAAGGCTCAGAGTATTTACAGAGGAAGAGTCAAAAGAAAAGAGTGAGAGATACAGTTCCCCGTGCAGTGAAGGAAATGTTCCCCTTGCAGGATGCCTGGAACGGCAAGTTACACAGAATGAAGCATCTTTAGTGCAGACATTACAGCAGTCAATGGCCCTCACTCGACTTCCATTACCATAACCTTCTGTATTCTCCGGTGACCCACTGAAGTTTACAGAATGGAGCACAAGCTTCAAAGCCCTTATAGAGAGACGATGTTCTAATCCTGCAGATAGGTTGTTTTACCTACAAAGGTACGTAAGTGGGGAGGCAAGGTCTGCTCTGGAAGTCAGCTTCTACAGAAAAGATGAAGAGGCATATCAGCAAGCATGGAAGAAGCTGAATGCAAGATATGGTCACTCCTTTGTGGTGCAGCGTGACTTCCGAGAGAAGCTTAATAAGTGGCCAAAGATTGGTGCTAAGGAGTATGTTAAGCTAAGAGAGTTTAGTGATTTTCTGCAAACATGTAGTGATGCTGAACGACTGCGAAGAGAATCAGAAGATGCTAGCCAAACTCCCTAATTGGATAACGTCCAGGTGGAATTGTTTTGTCACAGAACAGTTGGATCAAGACAAAGACTATCCAAGCTTCAGAGAGTTTGCTTCATTCATCTCAAAGGAAGCACGTATAGCATGTAATCCAGTGTCATCGCTGCATGCACTAAGGCCTGTGGAAAAGTAATTCAGAGAAATAAAACGTCCAAAGGCAAACACCTTCGCCACTAATGTGAAAGCCTCAAATGCATCAAGTACCACAGCTAAATCCTACGACACAGCCAAGTGTATGTGTTGTGGAGAGAACCACTCCATACATAAGTGTAAAAGTTTAATGGAAATGTCTGTGGAGGATAAGAGAAAGTTCATCCAGGACAATAAGCTGTGTTATGCATTCCTGAGGAAGGGACATAATTCAAAGGACTGCAGGAACAAGGCCATGTGTAGCATATGCAAAAGGAACCATCCCACTCCGTTGCATGAAGACCGCCCCTCAGCAGACCAGACTTCTTCTCAAGGCATCCAGAAAGCTGAAGGAAACATATCCTCACTATCTTGTTATGTGAATGGAGGTGAGGGTGGGAGCACATCAATGATTGTTCCAGTGTGGATCTCTTCACATGGAAACCCAGATTCCGAAACGCTGGCTTATGCCGTATTGGACACTCAGAGTAGTCACACATTTGTGGACTAGGAGCTTTGTGGAAGATTGCAGGCATCAATGGAACCAGTAAAACTAAAGCTTTCAACTATGATGGGAAGGGTTTCCATCGTGAAAAGAGTCAAAGGATTCAGAGTCAAAGGATTCTCTTCAGGTTGCCTCATCAACCTGCCTCCTGCCCACATCACATCCCCACATGTGAGACAGCTAATAAGTGGAAACACCTATCAGTCATAGCCCCTGATATGCCCCCGCTAATGGACTGTGGAGTGGGACTTTTGGTGGGTTACGACTGCTCCAGAGCCCTGGCACCACGAGAGGTCATCACTGGAGGTGACTATGAGCCTTACGCTATAAAGACGGACTTAGGGTGGAGCATCGTAGGGAGCTCACCACAACTCCAGGGATGTGACTAGGCTGTGCCATCGGATATCTGTTAGGGAGCTTCCACCTGTGACACCAGTTGCTGCTATTAAAGCCCTCAAATCTGATTTTGCAGACACAAGATCAGGAGAGAAAAGCATATCTCAAGAAGACATTCAATTTCTGCAGGTCTTAAAGGAAATAATCCATCAGAACGAGTGCGGCCATTTTGAAATGCCCCTTCCATTCAAAGCACATCCTCACCTCCCTGATAACAAGAAGCTTGCCTTGATCCGCCTGAAGCACCTTAAAAAGAAACTGGACAGAGATCCTAAATTTAAGGATGATTATGTGAGATTCATGGAAGGTGTCTTCAAGGATGGTGACGCAGAGAAAGCAGACAAGCAACCAGAATCAGGAAGTGTGTGGTACATCCCACACCAAGGCGTCTATCAGCCAAGGAAGCCAGATAAGATCAGGGTAGTTTTCGACTGCTCTGCAAAGTATGAAGGCACTGCCTTAAACGACCATCTGCTAACAGGACCTGATCTTACAAACGGGCTGATTGGAGTGCTCTGTCGTTTCCGCAAACATCCCATTGCCGTCATGTGTGACGTGGAAAATATGTTCCATAGGTTTCACGTCAGCAAAGAAGATAGAGATTATCTACGCTTCCTGTGGTGGGAAAGTGGGGATACAGAGTCAGAGCCCAGGGAATACCGTATGAAGGTCCACCTTTTCGGAGCATCTTCATCACCAGGCTGTGCCAATTACGGCATGAAGCATATTGCCAGCCAAAATGAGAAAAGGTATCCTGAAGCAGCTAGCTTCATCAGAAAGCACTTTTATGTGGACGACGGCCTCATAAGCCTAGAGTCAGTCGACGAGGCAGTCAAGCTGGTGAAAGAAACCCAAGCACTGTGTGCTGAAAGAAAGTTGCACCTTCATAAATTCATCTCCAACAGTCGAGAGGTCCTAGAGTCCATTTGTGTTACTGAACGCGCTGCTCAGGTGAAGAACGTGGATCTCAACTGTGACGATCTTCCAGTCCAGAGAGTGCTAGGAGTCAGATGGAATGTGGAGGGTGACGTCTTCTCCTTCAAGGTCTCACTTGATGAGAAACCAGCTACACGACGTGGAGTCCTCTCAGTTGTGGCTTCAGTGTATGATCCATTAGGATTCTTGGCCCCATTCATCCTACCAGGAAAACGAGTGCTACAAGAGATGTGTCAGAAAGGCAGCGGTTGGGATGAGCCACTTCCCAGCGTTTTGAAGCTGAAGTGGGAGAGCTGGATCAATGATTTAAGAAATCTGGACAAGATTCAGATCCCAAGATGCTTCGTACCAGAGAACTTTGGAAAGGTCCTGAGAGTGGAACTGCATCACTTTTCAGATGCCAGCAGTCAAGGCTATGGTCAGTGCTCATACATCAGATTGGTGGGCAAAGATAAGGTGCATTGCGCCTTGATTATGGGCAAAGCAAGAAAATAGTCATTATACCAAGACTAGACCAAGACAAAAATAGTCACTATACCAAGACTAGAGTTAACTGCTGCAGTAATATCTGCTGCTATGAGCAGTATGCTGAAGGAGGAACTGGAGATAAAGATCGACAAAGAATATTTCTGGACAGACTGACAAGTAGTTCTTGGTTATATCAATAACGAAGCCAGAAGTTTTCACGTTTTCGTAGCAAACCGTGTCCAGAGAATCCGGGAAACCACTGACCCAGGGCAGTGGTTTTATGTCGACACAGAACACAACCCTGCTGATCACGCCTCAAGGGGCCTCAAGGTAGGAGAGCTGCTCAAGTCAAACTGGCTCACTGGGCCCAAGTTCCTGTGGGAGAGAGAGGTAGTTACAGCCCAAGGATCTCCAGAGCTGCTGGTAGGAGACCCTGAGGTCTCACTCTCGTCAGGCTTGCGCAGAAAGATGCCTTTGAAAAAGAGTTACACATACTCCAGACATCGGGAAAGATTTTTAATATTTAGTATATTTAGTATTGATCCCTCCCCACCGTTCACGTACTGCGGTATGGACTGTTTTGGTCCCTTCTTTACCAAGCAAGGCCGCAAGGAAAACAAATGTTATGGCCTCCTTTTCACGTGTCTAAGCTCCAGAGCGGTCCACATAGAGATGTTGGATGACATGACGACCGATACATTCATCAATGCTTTACGGTGTTTCCTAGCCATCCGTGGAGCCGTCAGACATATCAGATCAGATCAAGGATCAAACTTTGTTGGAGCAAGAAATGAAATGGAAAGAGCTCTCAAGGAAGTAAACAAGGACAGAGTGGCTACATACCTGGCAGATAAAGAGTGCGACTTCTGCATGAATGCGCCAGCCTCGAGTCATGCTGGCGGTGCATGGGAGCGGCAGATCAGAACAGTAAGGAGTGTGCTTGGCTCAGTCCTTGCTCAAATGCTGGAAGATTGGACGACACTTCTTTAAGAACCTTCTTTTATGAAGCCATGTTCATTGTAAACAATCACTCTTACTGTTGATAGTATCAGTGATCCCACAAGTATGGAGCCATTAACACCAAATCATCTGCTCACCATGAAATCCTCTGTTCCTCTGCCCCCGCCAGGTAACTTTGTTAAGGAAGACTTGTATGCCAAAAAACGTTGGAGACGGGTGCAATATCTGTCCGAGCAATTTCGGAATAGGTGGAAGAAAGAATACCTTGCCAATATCACTCTTAGGCAACGATGTGCAAGTCGGAGATATCGTCATTGTAAAGGAAGAAGAGCTGCCTCGTAATGAATGGAAACTTGCCAAGGTTCTTAAAGTACACAAGAATGATGATGGGCTGGTGCGAAGAGTTACAATACAGATTGGAGAGTGGAAGTTAGGAAAAGGGGGGGAACGCCTCAGCCAGCCATCCATCGTTGAGCGACCCATTCAGAAGTTAGTTATTCTCGTAGAAAGCAGCTAAAATTCTGCTTCGTAGCCCTAGTGCAGTTAGTCACTGACCACATATCTCCTTTCTGTGTTGTTAAAGGAAGATTATTTTTCTTGGACCAATGTGTGGTGAGAAAGTGTTCTCAATTGATATTATAACATTTAACTTTAATCTGGTGTATACTGTATATATCATTAAATGGAGAATTTAACTGTTAATCCACCACACCACTCAATTTCAGATGTTTTATGAGTGACCTTAACAAATGCTTTGAAATAACCATTGATTGATTTATTAGATTAATATGCATGTATAAAACACCAAGGTTGTATGATATGTTATTAATTAATCAAAGGTCATTTGGTGGGAGTGTAGCTGACGCTAAATCCAACGTAAACCCGTTTCCATGACAACATCGGAAGTCGCTCGTTCGCGACCTTTACGACGATAAAGTCGTTTCGTAATGCAATTATAATATGTGTTTACTTGTTTAATGTAATTCTGAGTAAAAGTGTGACTTAAAGCTGTGTTTACATTGCTTTTGTTAAATTTATGAAGAAGAGAAAGGTTTTATTGTTAGTCACATGACTGTTACCTGGAAGTATTGAGAGTAGCGATAGAGAGAAGAGAGAGTGGCGGGTGAGGACAGCAAACTTTTAAGCTCCCGTCTGTTATTCTACAGCTGGTCTACATGGCGAACGTGGTAATAATTATTGAGTTAATTATTAAGCACTGTTTAATGTTGTTTAAAGGAAAATGTGAGACACATTGTATCAGTCTGTATAAGAAATAAGAGACAGAGTATATAAACGTTGTTTTGGGGTGCTTTGTGCTTGAAACGGTTTTGTTTATCTTCTAGTTTTCACGATGTTCCATGATACTTCAGAGAAGAATAAATGTGAACGTGGACATCAGTAAGAAGCGTGGACTCTTTTTATGACCAGTGTAGTTAAAAGAGTCTTTGGTGTTTCATGAATTAAGGTATGAAAAAGCATGAGACTTGATTATTTCAAACTATTATGTATATATCAGAAGGTCGGCGGTTCAATCCCCGGCACCTCCAGGCTGCATGTCCTTGGGCAAGATTAAGATAAAGACCCCAAATTGCCCCTGGTGGCTGTTCCGCCAGGGTGTGAATGTTAGTGTCTGTTTGAGAACTTACACTCAGTGTGTGAATGCAGATACAGTGTAAAAAAAGTGTGAAAAGATTAGCTACACAAATACACAGCATTTACTTGGTGTTTGCAGTATGTACTATGGGCCAAATTTAGTAACATCCCGAATGTGTGCATTCTAAAATATTGCAAGTGTAATTATAGTACCTGTTATGGGTGATCAACTAAGAATTATTGCGTAAATGACAACAGGTACAATCACAATTGAGGAGGCACTATTTAAATGAGGGTTTTGCGTGTTTTAATGGTCTCCGCCATGGAGAGTCGGAAGGGAAAGCAGCCACTGCGAAAAACCTTGATTTGTTTCATTCAGTGCGTCCCGAGTATGTGGAAATCGTACGTATCTGCCCATCCTGCCTAAGACTGCACTAAGTAGTTGTGACAGCGGCCCTGAAAAACTGCTTTGGGAAACGTATGCTGGACTGACCCAGACGCCAGAGGGCACAATCACCGACCGTTCGCAGCGTGCCCTGTCGCTCCACAATCTCCTGTGCCTTGGCTCCTGTGCCTTGGCCCTGTACTCCCCAATGCTCCAGTCCCTCTCCGATACCTACAATGGATTGTAGCAGCGCTACACAACTTTCTAAATCCTTCCATCTCACTGTTATACAACAGTATTGCCAAAGCTTCAAGGAAAATACAAAAATTATTCATATAGTTAATCGAATAAATAAAATAAAATAATGTTATTACAATATATATATAGTATATTATCTAATATATGGCTGTCCCCGACTAAGGATTTAGATAGTCGAATCAGAATAGTCAAGTCCTGCCTATAGTCGACTGATAGTCGAATCTTTGTGTGGGGGGAGTTACACACGGTAGCTCCGCTTTAATCTTGAGAAGCTGCAGAGCTGCAGTCTCTATTCATTCAACTTACGCTGTAAATTTCCAGCTAAACTGAGGCATTTTGAAAACCTTTTTCTCTCTCTCTCTCTCTCTCTGTCATCCACCGGACTTGTGTGAGTTTTGCGTGCATGCCGTGCTGCTGACAACTACATGCACGTTGCTGTTCCTCGCGGATCTATTAAGTAGCTGGCTATTTAAAAATGATAAAATATTCTTTGTGTGGTTCATCAACGGTGATAAATTATCCGAAAGTCCCGCAAGGTGCGGACAACTCGGCACAGCACCAGCGAAGCTGGGGCTCAGTCTCTTCAGCAAGTGTTCTTCTTCCGCCACCACACACACACACACACACACACGCTATGCCTACACAGGCGCACTGACGACCCAGGGTTAGGGTTACGATTTTGGATTTATTTACGCACTTTAAAAACATTTATTGGAAGTTTTATTCTTTTTGCATGTTTATTTACAGCATTAAACGTTGAAATGTATATTGTAATAGGCTGTTTATTAAGATGGTGTTGCACTCACATGAAATTGCTTTTAGGCTTGTTAGATCACATTGCGTGTAGTAAATCAATGTGTTAGCATGTTACCGTCCCATTACTGAAAGTGAAATGCCCCAAATTCATTAAAGCAGAAGTAGTAAATGAACAACCGGTGCTATCTTGCACCTTTGGGAGACGTCATTCTCCATGCACACCTTATTGCGTCAGTGTATATATGTTAATTTGCCACTCATATCAAGTTTGCACACGTTTTTACTCATGCAAACCTTTAGTAAATCTGGCCCTATGTGTTACATATACTGGACAACTAAACTGGCAACTGTCCAACCTTCGTTGTCTCTAAATTACAGCCAGTAGAGCTCAGGAGTTCTCCGGACTGGGACTACCACAAGAATTATATTCTTTGCCTTGTGCGCTTTGTTGCTGGACATAACTCAAATACAGTATATTTAGTTGACCTCTTGCAATGTATTACATTTATAGCAACATAAATGTAGCTTGTAACAGTAGCTGTTTAGTCAATATATTTTGGGCTTAAATCATCTCATCTCATCCTCTTTGATGCTAAATCATTTGTTCTCTTCCATTGGCTTCTCAGCTCCCAGTTAATGCTCCAGGTAAATGATGGCACAGACTTGACAAAAAAGCCACTTTTAACCGTCTTTTATGCCGTCATTTTACATGACGGCATAAAAATGCTTTTCACGTTATCTCCTACTACTACAGAGGCACATTATTTTAACATGGTGTTTTGAATCCATTGATTTGAATTCATTGAATCCATGAACATATTTCACTTTGAAATGTAGAACACATTGTTCCTCAGCATAAGATTTAGTGTAAGTAATTTTTTTTACTGTTTAGGGAGTGTTATGAGTAAGCTGTGCTGAAGGGGAGGCTATTATTCTCCCTCCATCCTGCGAGGGTCTGCAGAGAAGGATTATTTGATGAAGTGCCTTAACCTTCAGTCATAAAGAACATCAGTGCATTTGTTTTGCCTCTAATGATGAATGCATTTCATAATAACTCTAATTCGGACTGGAAGAATGGCACAAAGACAAAAGAAAAGTTCCTTGAGAAGAGGTGAAATACCACTTTAATTATATTTACTGTATTGCGTGTTAGCACTAGATGACTGCTACAAAATCTATCAGGGGTATGGTTTAGTTTGGAGGGAAAAACAACTCGTTGACAGAGACACAACATTTACAGTACATTACCTGGAGAGACTGTTCAAGAAAATGAAAGGAACGCTTAACTCACACATCAGCTCTATACAAACGAAATAGCTTGAAATCTTTACTGTACATTGTATAATTCATTGAGAACAAAATGACATAACAATGGAAACCAAAATCACACTGAAAATCAAAGTAAAATTTAAATCACAGACTGATCCAACTTGCGTGACTTTCATCATGGCAACTCATAATGTGACTTAGTAGTAGTGTGTATGGCCACCACGTGCTTGTTTGCACTCCAGACAACGTCTGGGCGTGCTCCTTATTAGGCGGCAGATAGTGTCCTGGGGGACCTAGACCTGGATCAGGACCTGGACAGTCTGTGGCAGCCTCAGAATCACTGATACATAACATCCCAGAGGTTCTCAATTGGATTCAGATCTGGGGAATGTGAGGACCAGTCAATGGCATCAATGCTTTTGTCATCCAGGAACTGCTTACATACTTCAGCCCTACATGAGGCCAGGAATGAGGCCCACTGCTAAACCAATCCCAAGACCCCCCTACAGGATGTCGGGCCCTCATGGAGTTTCTGAAAGTTTAGTCAGAAACATGCACACCAGTAGCCAGTTGTAGGTTATTTTGTAGGGCTCTGGCAGTGATTCACCTGTTCCTCCTTGCACAAAGGAACAGATACCAGTCCTGCTGCTGGGTTGATGCCCTTCTACGGCACTGTCCAACTCTCCTCTTGTAACAGCCCATCTCCTGGTATCTCCTCCATGCTATTGAGACTGTGCTGGGAAATACAGCAAACCTTCTTGCGACGGTACATATGGATGTGAATTTTAACTAACTTGATGTTATACTGTCAGCTGTTTTTAAGCAGTGTATTTTAGAAATACTGTGACAATTGAAGTCCATCTAATAAAAATATGTTAAACATTTGAGCAGTGTGGCTGTCAGTGAAACCAATGTGAGAAACATATATATATATATGTTATAGATGACTTTTTGGTGGTTGCTTTTTGGCAGCGTGTGGAGCATTCTTTAGCTGCTGAAGTGTCCCTTATTGAGTATGTACAATAGTTAAACCTGTCCTTAATCTCCCCCCGAGGAATGGAAGTGAAAATTTCCCTCCATGGGGAAATAAAAGGCACCAACATGTTCACATTATTGCAATTCCATTAAACCCCTCCAGGAAACAGAAGACAGTTAAATTATTTTGGCTTTATTTACCTAGCTACTGAAGTAAGAGCACAATCTCATTTACTAAATATGTATCTATTATTTGTCTGATTTATCCTTTGGCAACAGCAAAGTCCTGGTGTGAGCACTTAGCAGTACTCTTACTTAAGTTTCCTTTTACTGTAGGTAGCTGATTATGGTCATGTAAAGTAGCTATAATTAATATTTTTATATTAATGAAGCATGAAAATGTGCGGTGTGAAATGTGTCGCTAGTGGTGACAAACCTACAGCACGTTATCACCCCTGTTTTCCGCAAAAAAAACTCATTATATCCTATCTGCCTTGCACCAAAAGACAGGCAGACAACATTATCAACTAGCTAGTGAACAGAATGGAGCATTTAGCCCCTAAAGAGCCAGATATTTCACATTTAGGAGTTGGTGAAGAAAAAAAGAGCTAAAAGGAGAATGAATATTTGATTACATTCATCAAGTGGCCAGAAACACAATTTCAAATCAATGTCACCGTTTGTCCATATCTCATGGATGTGTTAATATGTTCGCCATATCAACTTCAAAAGGTTACAATATGTCAGTGTTGTGTTCACAGCTTGTATCTGCAGCCCCGAGGTGGTTAAAAAATCAAATATTGCAGGTTTAACTATTTGAAAGTTTGTTTGAGAATATGTACCACAAAATTAAATACCTACTTTAAATTATGCTTATTACTAAATACTGATGTTTATTTTTTCAACTTGAAGATAACGGGATAAATGATAATCAGAGAGGAAGCGTGTGGGGTGGGGATCCACAGATGCCCGATCAAATTTTTGCCCCCAAGTAGGTTAATCCGCACATTTTGGTAATGACTTGGCATTCTGTAAATGGGACTTCACTTTCATCTTGCGTTGCACAATTAGAAAGATCTACTAGATTAAGTAAAAGAAGAAAATCCAGAACTTCAGTCTGAAGGGATGAGTCATCTGGGTACATACTACACAGAGAGCCGGGCTCAAACACCTCACAGTATTCTTAAATGGCAGGCTTTGCTGAATGACTCCAAACAGTGCTTCATACTTTGATTGTAATTCCCTCAAATATGACATATTGCTAAAATAATTATAGCCAAGTCCACTTCTTCAGCTCTTCAGTCGATGTAACGAAACAAGAGTCTGTATAACCCTGATTTTGGAAAAGGCCAGTAAGTGTTGATGGGCAATAACAGGCAAATGGCTGCCAAGTGACACAAAGGCTGCGTTCAGACTTCAGGCCAAAGTGACCCAAATCTGATTTTTTTGCTCATATGTGACTTCAATTTGTGATCAGATTTTTGTGAACAGCCCAAGTCACATGGATCTGATAGCAACTTAAATGTTATACATATTAATCTGATCTTTAACAGTTTACATATTTGGGCCACATATGTGGTCCATAACAGATACAGGTCGGATTTTTTGAAATGCGACCTCAATCTGGATGTCGGATCGGAATTCATGTGACTCTGAAGTCACTCTAGAGCAGCCGTCATCACAATTCTTTGCTAGCAGGAGTTGTGGTGAATGCAAACACAGAAGAAGGCAACAATGGAGGTACTCAATGGACTCACTTTCTACTCATCCCCATTTGCTTACATATTCCCTGATATGGGCCACATTTAAAAAATAATAATCAAAAGAATTGAGGCCTGCAATGTGAACGTAGCTAAAATAAGAATTAGTAAGCACTTCTGCGTGGTATTTCTACACAGATTAAGTATTAATCAGTTAATTAAACCAGAGGACTATAACTGTTTTACAATAATACACAGCTTCTAAAAGCATATGCTACTGCAGTACTGTGAGTATGGGAAGACAGCACACTGTATGACAGCATATATTTTTATCTAGTATCTGTTTGTGAGACAATAAAACATTCAATGTTTTGCCAACACCTCTCTGACAGCAGCAGGTTGGTACAAGTGTGAGAATTACTGTCAGCAAATCTCTACAGTCTGTCAGTTTCTTCGGGTGGATGCAATCTGCAGATGTGCAAGACAGTCAAGATATTCAAATGGCAGACAGAGGAGGAGACTCTAAATTCGACAGGAGTTTAATGCAGCGCATGCTCAGCAAAGTACTGATACCAGAACCTCTGGTGAGCTGAACATACAATAGGCTATGGCCGCGTGAAATCTGCCAAAGCTTATTTGAATCAAAAGAGGTGTGCTGCTGCTTGACTGACTGATTACCTTTAACACCCGAGTAAGCTCTATGGCTGCCTACTGCAGGCCTCAACATTTTCCCAGCACCTCTGCAGCCTTCTTTGAAATTCAGATGGCTGACAGTGAAATTGAACCGTTTGAAATATAAACAGGATTAGATGGGTTTTTTTTCTTCAAAAAGAAAACGCGAAGATAACCCTCTGTCCATTCTCCTCTGCTGCTTCTGCAATGATAAAATGTGATTGATATTGATCTTCTGATTATTTAATAATGTTACCTCACTTGCATGGACATTAATGTGGTTGATATGGTTAATATGGAATGTGCAGGTCACATGCCTTGGAGCACTGCTAAGCAAGTAGAAAGAAAAAGAAGACTCCACATTTTAAAATAGTTTTTTTAAATTCTGTTTTAATTCACTTTACCCTGTTTGCACAGTATGGTGATGATGAGATATAATAATACATTTATATTATAAATAATAAGATAGATTTGATCATCTTATGTTTATGTTTAATTTGATTAGATGTAGACCAGCAGTTTTCTCAAAAATACTGTAATTAGCAAAACATATGAAAGAGCATTGCAATGAAGAGAGTGTTAATTGACACGACATCAAAGGTGATTCAAAATGTTGGAAACACTTTATACTGCTCTAGGCTTATAAAATACATGCTGAAGTAATACATAAAACATGATGTATGACTCCTGATGATTTATTGAATGAATTAACGCGGGATGTATTATGACCTCCTGTTGTTCACCACTGACAAATGTTGAAGTCACTATGACTGGATTCTCCTTAATTTATCATCAGCTTATGAATGTTAGTACACAGTTACCTTATATGTTAAAGTTTATGCCATCAAATTTTCTGTAATCCAGTTACATAGTGCCTATTCTTTTAGAAATATGCAGCTGGTGGTCAGATGTAAACATCTAAATGTTTGGATCACCACTGCTAAACCTGGTTTGCTTGTGTCAGGTTTAAGACATGTTGTTATTCTAATTTCCAAATTATTATCTAATGTAAGTTCAGAACAAAAAGTGACTCATAGTGACTTGATTATTTTGTGAGCAACAGGACTTCCTAATACTGAATTAATTAATTCAGTAGAGCATGAGGCATACATGAGTTGCACGTTAATGAAGCATCTGTTTTGTACCCTTATTGTAAAGTTTTGCCAAAAGTGATAGATCGAAGCTTCTACAATATAATTATTGTATTATAAATATTAAACAATGCCAGCATACTTTCATTCATACTGCACCCTTCGAATCACACAAAACTAGGCTAAGCAGCAATAAAAAGATAAGCCTTTTCCTGGTTCACAGGAGCTGAATCTCCAGCTGTGTAGACGCTTCTGTACTAAAAATAATGTACACGCATATAAATAGGAGTTCAACATTTGTTCCGACACATCTTCTTTACCTCATGTCAGACTTTATTTGTCGTTTGTCGTCAGACATTTATTCGTGACTCACTAAAACAAAGAATAAATGTCTGCACACTCTTTTACTACATAACATCATTACAATGCATGTAAAGAGGCTTCACGTGCATCCTCCCCTGTGCATAAAATCCACTGATCTCTCTCTCATGACCTCCCTTGTAGCATTTTGTGGATGCAATCTTAACTGACAAGCTCAACTGTTTTGCATGCACGCTGCAAACATTAAAGACTGAGTTAATCCTCTCTGATTCCCTGCCGCTGTCACTCACAGTCTGACTAAAAGCCACAAAATGTTCCAGAATCAAACCGCACGGCATCACTCATTTGATACAGCATGTTATCTTAGACTAAAAAACTATTACCCTATCATTTGAAATTATTTGAATTTTTTTTGTGTTAATCACCTGAGAGATTAAAAGGGGAAAGAATTATATTTAAAGATAATGTAGAGGGCCTACTATTCCAGTTTTTTGACCTAGGTCCACTTAGCAGATCATTTTAAAAATTTTCCTTACAGTGTATACTTTAACTTTACAACTCTAAAGATAAAAGGTCCAATTGATCAAAAATAAAAAAGACAAAGAAGAAGAAGAAAAGTAGAGCCATAACTCAGACAGATAGGTTTGCCTTCCCGCACCTTGCTGAACTCTGACCAAGGTGCATGTTTCAAAAGTTCCTTTTGATTATTGTGCTGGTCATTAATCTGATGATGAATCATTTCAAATCAGTCGGGAGCAAATTCCAAATTAATTTAGCTGGCAGCAGTCGGTTGCAGCTAATTAGCATATCATGTTCCATTTCGTTGGCAAATAAACCCGTCCATTAGAAAGATAACAAGCCTGTGTACATGTAAATACCCAAATGTGATTTGGACAAGAGTGGAAATGTCCTGGAAAGACTTGAAACAGGAACTGCACATAGTTGCAGTTAAATCTATTAAATTACAATGCTTTCTGCCACTAATCATAACTCTATTTATCAAATGTAGATAAGGCTATGGCCATACCTTCTTCATTGTGAACTGGATTTGATTTACTGTGTAGAAATGTGTTACCGAAATGTTTTCTGTACATGTCATGCTGAATAATGAAACACCATTGTTATGCTTCTTTTGCTGGTAGTGTGTGCAATGCTGTGTTATCTGACTTTTGAATTTCCACGCAAGTGATAAAAACTGAACTTGAACCTGAAATGTAAACAGTTTTAGGGTTTGTACTTAATCCTGTCAGATCTCAGATCAGTGAAATTTTTACTGTTTTCCATGAATGAGCAGACTGCAAAATACCAGTAGCAGGAACTCTCTGGAATATAAAAATTCATGCAATAGATACACTACAGTAGACAATGTGTGATGTGCATTTTTATTTTTATTTCTGTTGTTCACATTTTATCTTTGAATGAGGACTCAACCCAGTACTGTTATCATTTATTAATCTGTCCATAACCGGACGTTCAAATTCTTCTCAAAGTCATACATTTGTTGATCTTTCGGCTCAAAAGGCTACACCCATGCAGCCTTCACTTGTTTACAAATTGTCTGCTTATGGATGTGCAAATAAATCAAAGTGATAGATAACGTCAAAGTGATCCACACTGTGTGCTGCTCGATATATCCGTTAAACGTGATTATTCAGCAGTGCTTTAGAAAAAGAGGCAGACTGTAGAAAAGTTAAGCATCTTTGCATTAGTGTGCGTCAGATGTTATTTTCCCAAATCCCCCCCGGGCCGAATGGACATTTCTGCATGTCAGTTGAAACATTTCAGTGACATATACGTATATTATATTTGTTTACTTTAATTTAATGATACTTTGCTCAACAATACTAAAGAATTCATGTTGAGCAAATAAGAATTATAAAACTACAACAGCTCCCTTAATATTCGACATTTGAACGGCGTCATTGTCCCCTTTTCATGATGAGACTATAAAGGAAATAACTGACAGAACAGGACAGAACCGTACTACATTATTTTGTTTTTTTGCTTTTGCTTTCCGTCTGTTTTAGCATTAGTACCAGTGTGTAAGGGAATTATCCGCTTTCTTGCCGAGAGTTAGATAAGAAAATTGATACAACATGTCTCTAGTGAATAATAAACAGTAAATTTGAAGCTACATATCGAAGCAAAGCTACAGCCAGCAGGATTAGCTTACCGTAAAAGCTGGAAACGGGGGAAACAGCTAGCCTGGCTCTGTCTGAAGATAAAAAAATCTGCAGCACCTTTAAAGCTCACTAAATGGGCATGTTGCTTCTCCTTTGTTTAATCCGTACAAAAGCCAAACTGTAAAAGGAACACATTTGGACAGAGCCAGGTTAGCTGTTTCCCCCGATATCCAGTGTTTATGCTAAGCTAAGCTAACTGGCTACTGATTCATATTTACTGAATAAACACAAGTGGTATCAATCTTCTCATGTAAGCAAATTGAAATGAAAAGTGTATTTCCCAATATGTCAAACTATATAAAGAGATATTATAGATCTATTAAGGGTAGTTTTTAGTTTTTTTTGCTCATTGTAATATCTATACACCTCACCCTAGTGAGACTATATTTGATTATATGAAATATATTTAGGTACTGCAGAATCATAAAGTGATTTTGTCACTTGTTTGAAAACCTTGCTGGAAGTTCTAAATCTAGACTTTACCATCTGTAAATCTTAATCTTAATCATCAGTACTATTACAACATGGAGGTTCTCGCCTCTGGCTCTGGGTCAGATTTTCCTCCCTTTAGGAGATTATAATATCACAACCCTGTTTTTTACTGTCATGATAAATCACAACCACCTCCTCTTCAGGTGGACTCCACATGAAAATACTTCAAGCTGGTGTCAAAAATTTGAATAAAGACACTCCTCAATCAACATCTCCTGTCGGTCCAAAGGATGATGGCGTATTCATACGGTTCTGCTGCAAAACGATGGGTTATTGATGGTGACATCAAAAACCTGAAGTAAAGTAAAGTGCAGGCTCCGTGATTACACCTGGCATTTGTTTTGTTAAGGTCAGGTTATAATGTAATTACCTTACTTAACTGCCATACGGATTTGGTGAAAGGCCAATTTTTATTAGTCCAAACAATGTGTACCTCACTGTGGACAGGCAACAGCATGCATTATTCAGGAGATGGACCATCTCTCCGCTTTCTGCTCTGTCTCAATTATGCAAGCTGGATCTTTCCTTGAGGCGACCACTCTTTCAGTCTCAGCCCTGAGGTGTTTCCTCCTAAACGAGAGCCAAGGTCCCAAACAAATTTGATCTCGTCTTTTACTTGTATTTATGAACGTCACGTTTGAAGCATCCATAACTGGTGTATTGACATTCAATACATCATTGTCAACACAGTATAAAATAGTTGCAACCATATTTAATGATATATAATCACACATATGAACAAATGCCTCACAGTATGTTATAAAATATTATTAATACTATTAACTTTTCATGTACAAATGCATAGAGACACGGTAAGCTTGAAGGTTCATTCATGGTCTTGGAAATAGTAGTTTGAGTAGTTTTTCATTAATAAATATGATAAATTAAAAGTTCACATTTGGCATATGTAGACGTATCTTAATACAACGCAGTTGTAATTATATAATTACAACTGCGTTAAATTATATTGTCATTAATTATTTTTTATATAGATGCATCATTCATTCAATTGTCCAATAATAAACATTTTAATTGCTGTTTATATACTGCTTTATTAATGCTAAATAGGGAGATTAAATCAAAGTATTTTTTAATTGAATTTATAGAGTGTGTATGTTTGTAGAGCAGTATTAGTAGTAGCAAAGTCTATATACCAAGATGTATATTTAATGTGTAATAATCTATATTTATGAAATAAATCATATTTGAGAAGAAATTGCAATAGCCTAAAAACACACATGCTTTCTATTTTCTTTCATCACAATATTTATTTGTCATTTTTATTTGTATTTATTGAATTTCATGTCAGCCACATGTATTTGTTTAACCAAACATTGTTTATATTTTAATCCAACCGTATTACCCTATTATGTCTTTTGCATCCAATCGCTAAGAATGGAAAGACTCAGTTTCCAGTTTAATCAAAATTACATGACAGTGGCTGTGATGAGAACTTGCATGAAGATGAAAAACATGAAGGTGAAGCAGGATGCTGCTGGAAGCAAAACAAGCATGCTTAGCCAACGTTCCTGTGAATAAACAAGTGAAGTAACATATGGTCGCCGTTTCCTCCCGCTGCCTGTCTCATTATCTCTCCACACTTCTCTATAACGTCCTCACTTCCTCCCAGGCCCCGCAAAGTTGGGAGTAACTCTTCTAAACGTCTAAATGTAGACTAGACTAAGCATGCATCATCTTCATTGACCTTTAAAGACAAATCCTTCTGCGTCCCCGGTGCCTAGAAGACGTTCAATAGTCCCTCTGAGAGTGTGTCTCTTGATGGGCAAAATCAATAACCAGTTTACACACAACATTCATCTTGGTGTTTCCGTTTGCCTAATCAGCAATAGAGAAATCACAGACACTCCGTTCAACTCTCACAGGCCCCACTCAGTAATAATGCTGTGTGCTAATGCTAATCTGTTATTTCATGCGCTCTGGCATTTTCTACTGCAGAGTGTCTTTTAATTGGCTGTGCTGCCCTCATGTTTGCTTATTAAAGCTTCGGGCCTCCGTCTATATTCTTCATTTCTTGAATTCTCTCAGACCCTCTAACACGCTCTTTAATTAGCATATTCACACAGCACAGTTATGAGCGTTTTAAGCAATCATCAATTCAGACTGTTTAAGGCATGGACAACGGGAATACAATGGGTATCTTGATCTCAGCTTTCTTTCTGCAGTCACTTTTGCATTATGTATAGTCACACATGCAGTTTATATCTTCAGGTGTGCTGTGGTGCACAAGGCATGTATTCGGTAATTACTTTGCGTGGTGTGTGAAGGTTTTTTAGCTATTATTTCACACCAGACAGATATTCAAAAGACAATTTGCAAAGCACACATAAAAAACACTCATGTTCTTAATTTCCTCCAGTGCACGCCTTGCTTGAAAAGGGCTACAGATTAAAAGGAAGTGTCAGAGAAAGCGGGACTTGTTGACAACAGCTGAAATTGAACAAGGATGAAAACATGATTGGGAAAAAAAAACATTATTGAGAATGATACCACAGGACTGCCTGTGCACCCTAGGATGGAAAACAACACAGAAAAATGATTTGATCTGACACATCTGCATGCTACCTGAAGAAATTTGCATATTTGCTCGCTGATCAATGCACAGATTTACAACAATGCCAGATCCATGTGTGCTCAGCCCAGTTAGAAAGCATCATACACACATCTCTATGTTGTTATCTGTTTGACCTTAGTACCGTCAGCATCAAAGCCTTTCAGCACAAGAAGACACTATATTTCAGATTTCAATCAGCTCTTAATCATTAAAGTTAGCAGTGGACCACTGATCTGTCTCCCTGAGCATCTCGAATGGCTCCTGCGGTCACGGAGCCACACATGATCGATGCCTCCTGCTCTGTTCCTGTCTCAGAGGCTGAGCAAAGGGAATAACCAGACCATGACCCTCTCAAAGACATTTTCCTTTGTCTTAACCACCTCCTAATTCCACAAACGTTCAGACCCTAACACACTGACAGCAACACATACACACACACACACACACACACATACAGTCCATTCACAAACATACACCCCTGTCCTTTGGCAAATCAGAGCTGTGAGTCAGCTATTGGAAACGTGGCAACTAAGGCAAGCACTTGATATGCAGGCATCTGCTTTGTGGCTTATCTCCACTGCTCAACTGTGCAGAGCAATTGCTGCTTGGCTGGCCCCACAAAATGCTCTCTCTTTTCTTTTTCTCTCCCACATCTCCTCATTTTCTCTCCGCCTTCTTTCTCGGTGTGGTCTTCTTTGCTCGCCTATAGCTTTACTGCTCTTAATTGCTATTTTGGAAAGACATTATTAGAACAATTTCCAATTATGTCAATCGCAATCAAATGGATTATTTAACTGTAATTTGAAAGATGGTCCAGTCCCATTCCGAATACTGTTAGCGTTGAGGCAGCACTGCTGATAGGATGAAAAGCATGGACTCAGATATGATTAATCCTCATTTTGTGATCATGCCAGAATATTAAAACAATGGGTTTGCTTTCCATCTGGTCACAGACATTCTGTGGGGTTAATTAAATGTCTTGATCTACAGTATCAGTGTTTATTTATTTACTACAAATGTGAAGGTAGTTTTATGAAGAATTAAAATACATTCTTAAAGTCTAGGGTCACACCACAGCAACACACAAGTAGACTTCCAGTATCAAGGGAAATTTCTGCAAATGCCTTTTATCATTAGATTTAGACAAATACAGTGTATGACACTCAGTCTGGAGATAAGGGCAGACTGTATAACAATGTTTCCATAACATAATCGTGTTTATCTTTTGGTGGCAAGATAGCTCCTAGTACTGCCAGAACAACAGAAATATGCAAATTTCTGGTTCAACCATGGGTCAAACTCTGTTTACCACAGTCACTTGAATGAGACACACGAGTCCTCTATACACTGCATTATTACAAACACACACACACACACACACACACACACATTGGAAATTTTATCTTAGTGTGCTATATTTCATTGCTACAAATCATGGAGGAATTTGAAGAAAAAAGGGGGTTGTGGAGCCGACACTTTCACCAGTGTAGTTTTTGTAGTTTACTGATTGAATCTTTTAATCAAGGCCCATCCAGCAACACATAAAAACAAGAAATATCCAGCAAATATAGTTATTATTCAGGGAAAAGTGTATACATAATTACTGCTGTAATCATAATTCATTCATTGTTTTGCAAGTCATCTTTAATCAATCTCACCCTTAACAGTGAAATGCTGTATTTTCTATCCAGTAAATTCTTTAGGTCGGTTCCTTCTTTCCAGCTATTACTGATGAGTACAACATAACATAAATAAGTTACATAAAACAGGAAAATTACCTTCAAGTTTTACTCCTTGACTTGACAACACCTGTGGTTACCATAGTAACAGAACAGCTGAGGTAGGCCGAATGAAGCCTGGCTGCTGAACCACCTAGCCACCTGAGAGGTCGCCTACCTGTCACTCAAAACGGCCACATTCTTAAATATGCGTAACTTAGGTCTTAATATTATTTAAACGGGTAAGTTATATAAAAATTCACCCGCTGCCCAGTTGTCTTGCCTATTTCTGCTGTAAAGTTGGGCATTTTAACAATGGGTCTATGGGGGTTAACTTGCTTTTGAACTCAGCCTCAAGTGGCCATTCAATTAACTGCAGTTTTTGGTACTTGGCTTAATTTTGTCAGTCCTGGAGGTTGCCGCTTGGGCTCAAGTGGCCCACATAATATTGGGGGCACAGTAAAGTTACCTTGCTGAGAAATTGGAAATGTGCAGCCTGCAGCTCTTCATGTTACAGCTCACCATGGCTTCTCCTTGTTGTTCCATTACTCCTTGCAATATTTACAACTGATCTCCTGACTGTTATCAATTAGATAAAATAAAGGTGAATAATATGCATCAAATTTCCCTGTGTATCCCTCATGTTTAGGTAGGAAATCTGAATCCAGCGCTGGAATGGCAGACCCCGCCACTACCAAGAAAAACTATATAGAGAAATAATTACTGAATGTAAAAAAAATCAAATAGCTATTGCAGGAACAAAATGCTCATCATAAATAGTGTCAAAAATGGGGTCTGATTTTATAAAAATCCTACTCATGTGGACAATACAATACATAACAAGTACTGTAGTATTTAGCTGGCTGGCTCTTCTTCTTTAATGGTATAACCATTTGAGCACTAGTTCTTTCAAATGGAGCAAATGTCACTGGGACTGTAAGGTGTGATCCAGCTCAGGCATATTAAAGTGAAGACAAAGAGTTTAAAGTTTCCCCTGCATGGATGAGAAATGTCAAATGCCCAGAATCTGCTGAAATCTTCACAAGTTTTGTATAATGCATTCATTCCACTAAGTATTAAAAGGTCATAAGAATTTCACACCTCTGAGGACACCGCAGGGCTTCTGTCCTATTTGATCCTCACATAGCAGTAGGCTTATACATCTATCATATCACAACAAGCATAACTCAATGTAATCATGCTGTATTGAGTTAGAAATAAAGCACAACAATTCAGGAATGGAACAAAAATCACAGAGTAATTGTTTGGCATATTACCGCATTTCACAGAATGAAATGAAAACCATAATGTTCATGAGGAACAAAAAGCTATTAATGTAAGGAAGCTGCAGGGAAGTAGTCAAGTGCTGGTCATGACCTTTGCGTGAGGTCATTAGAAACCCCCAACCTGCAATTACACAACTTTGAGTTTCTGATAAGCTTATAATGTAGGCTGGAAAAATACCTCATCCATATACGTCTTTTAAAAAAAAAAAGGTTATGCCTTAAGTTTCTGGGCTGTTGAATAATATTTGATATGGTTCAGTAATTCCCCCTGAATTGTGTTTGATTTCATTCCGATGTATAACAGAATGATGCTGATTATCATCATTAAATAGCGCTGCTGAATTATTTTGCTGCCACTTTCTCATCTTAATTTCCAACCTGCCTAAGGTGTATCTTTCTCCAGTAAACCTCAAAAGGGATTCATTTATTTCTGCCTGTGTACAGTTTTTTTTGTAGAACCTTTGTATACCTTTCTTTTTTTATTCCCAGGCCAGCATAACAAGGAGAAAGTAGCAGACAAATGATAAGGACTATTTGTCAGTTATTCCCAGTTCACACCCATCCTATTACTTCTTTTTATGAGGGCTTCTGACACCTTTCCTGATGCCCACATCTATCACTTAAGTGTTCTTATGCTCTCCAGCAATAATCAGGTTGCTTGCACTGTCTATATTTAGTTCATTCAATGTCATGTAAGGACGGGAAGAGATATCCATAGTGTAAGCATTATGTGGAAGGGGTTGTTAAAGCTGGTGTCTCTTTTGTAGCTCTATAAAGACACTCAAACATGTTGTCAAAACCATTTATAGGTTTATAATATACTTCAAATTGTTTTTTGTGTGCCATTTCTCTCTATCAAGTGTAATTAAAGACCCTTCCCCCTTCTGTACCTGCTCTCTCTCTCTCTCTCTCTCTCTCTCTCTCTCTGTCCCTCTCTCTTTCTGTCTCTCTTGTTTGATGTCAGTTATACTTTGAGCCGTTTGCTGATTGCTCATTCTGGCTTCATTATGTATATTTAATGAACAAATACATTCACAGACACCATTAACTTCTCACACACACCCAAATGCAACTCCACTAATTGAAATGAGGCTCAAATTACACTGTTTGAGGGTGGCAATTAACCCCAAAGTATTCTCCCTTCTTGCTGCTTGCAAAATACTTCAGCATGATACAGTTATTTACTGACTGTCAGACTTAACAGCTCGTCCAGGAAGACAAGTGACACTGAGTGCCTCTCTGGAGTCAGATTGAGTGCATTGGGGGAGACTTTTTAAAGTGTGGGTGTATAGTGGCTGGCTGATAAATTGTTTTGTAAGATATGGTCAATATAACCTATGCTGTCATACTTAAGGATCACTGTCAATGTTTCACATGACAAAAGAAGAGGGTCCTTTACATGCAAAGATAGCAGCAACAGATATTTACTTCTGAAGATGAATAAGACAATAATAGCAGGTTTTTACAGCATATCAATCCACCTGCGCGACATCCATCCCGATTGACAATGGCGGCATGAAATATGAGCGTAGTCCAACAGCGTGTGTGATTGATAATTGCTGTACTGTGACTGCCTACCTGCCATCACCGCTGTGGCCTGCCAATTCATCAGGCATCAGAGGCAGATTGGGCTGATGACTAATGTCTGCGTCTGCTTGCGACAAACCTCAGATGCAGCCAGGCAGCACTTGCTACTTGCAAATCTGGCTTATTAGTTAGGTGACAGTCCAACTCTTGAACCTGGCATCAAATAGTGATATAAAAGGGAAAAGAAATTGTTTGAAGTGCCTTACCCTTCTGACACTTTAAAAGCAGCCCACATCAGAGTTTTGGTTAATCTGTGTGCTCTTAGCATTTTTCAGTCACATATAGAGCAATTTCAAACGCACCTTTCTAAAACTGTACTCCCAAAACGCGATAAATGAGCAGGTGCTGCAAGCCTCGCTCTGCTCACACCATCCCGTGTGTTAATGAGGCAAGGATACGCTCACTCTCTCTGTTCTTTTCTGATTGACTTCCTATTTACATCCCTCCTTCTCAGATAGGGTCGTTATTAAGCAAATGAGTTGCTGCTCCAGTGGGCTTTGCAATCAGATAGCCGTGACTGAAGGTTAATGACAGAGTTGTTGAATGGGAAAAAGTAGCACGGGTGTGGGGATCAGTAGGCATGACGCCCCTGCTATGTACATGTGCCCTGCTGTCGCCGGTCTCACGTTCTGGGCGCCAACCTCTGTGAGAGCAGACAGCGACCAGATGCTCGACGCTAAACACAAACAACATTGTTAATCAGGGTAGGTAAAGGTGTCCTTAGTTTAGTTTTCACTGCCTTAGTGTGCATTGATTGTTTATTACAATAAATAAGCTAGCAGTCAATGCTAATGCACCCATTAAAGCAGAGGGGAGGGAGGCTATCAAGAACTTTGCTACAGTTGTTATAAGTTGAACATCTTGCTAGACTGTGATTTACTAATCAAGCCTACACCATAAAGTAGGTGAGTACACTAGATTGTAGGAATAGTTTTGTGTTTTGCTGCTGGTAATATGGTAAAAAAAAAAGGTGATTGCTAAAGTCTCTTGAGCTAATGTGTTGTTTAACTTCATTTCAGGCATCTGTGTTGTTAAAGCCTTTTGCATCTGCTATATAATTAGGTGTTCTGCCCCCTGTCAAAGCAAACCAACCAGCAGCTAGGGAGTTTAGTTTCTCTTTTTTGACAAATACAAAATCCGCACCAAAAATCTTTTGCCGTAGGTTAATTGCCACGTTTGAAAAGTCGACCTCCTTTGCCGATCTTGAATGAATCCCTTATTTGTCTCCTGTGTGCCAAAAATAAATAGCTAAAATCCTTAGGGCTGGCGGTGCCAACAGACATTGTGCTTGGCTCGGTGCCTGGTTTCAAGAGAAGATTCTTTCATTTGCAGCAGGCTTTCCTCCCTCAACAGGGGGATAGAGGGGGTATAGAGGTTGATTTTCCTATATTACACCAGAAAATCATTCCTTTTAATTTGAAATCCGGATAATTTTTGTCACTTTTGTCTTTAGTGGAGAAATGTGGCATATTCTCAGCAGCGCAGCAAGACATATAAGATTTTCAGTTTGGTATCTTAGTAGCTGTGAGCGAAAAAAAAACAAAACAACACATCTGATGTTGTTCAGATGAGTAACTCTAACCCCTCAGATAGGGACCCACAAATTTAGCTTTCAGATGACTCATCTGCTGTTTCAGTGTTGGTGTTGGTGATTGCACTCTGTAATGATGATCACTGCAAAACACTACTTTAGGCAACATTTCTGATTTAATCAAACTACATAAGCCCTGCCTTAGGTGGGCCTATGCCTTTAAGTAGATAAAGTACTTTCCAGGATGATGCCCCCTTTCAGTGATGTGTGAATATGTGGATTACAAGACACTCTTTCTTATACAAACTCAAATATACTTTGATAAACATGAAAGAGTTAGCATGAAAATTTGAGCCATTATCTAAACAACAAAAACTCTGGCTTGTGAATCGAACCATCAACTGAATGAATCAAAGTTTGTGGGAAGTATGGTGATGCTGACGTGGATTCTTCTGTTTACGCCTTATTGATGCAATTTCATTGTTTCCTCACATCATATTGCCAGGCAAGAACCTTGGACAATTCTGCAAAATACCTGACATCTTTTAGCGGCAACTAATAACTAACATTTTGCTTTGCAGTTTGTCAATCAAGCCATAGCTCAACAACTTTTTAATGGGTTACCATGAAAGCCATAAAGCGCCACATGAAGTCAATTTCCCCTAATATCCCGTGACTTTTCCTTTGGTGGTGAGTTCAAAATGTCAGTTTGTCCAATACGTATTTGGTCATCTGTTTTATGACCAAATACCTGCAAAACTACTGTGTTTAGTGTCTGCTAATAAAAACTCATTTAATTTAATGTTAGCATACTTACACACCAAATTAAGAGGGTGAACTTGGTAAAAGTTAGACCTGCTAACATCAGCATGTTAGCATTGTCGCGGTGACATCATGTAAGCATTTAGCTCAAGTGCCTAAGTACACTAGTGTCCAATTTCAGTTATTTTAAAATTCTCACTGCCACATCTGCTCATGGAAACTACAGTAAGGTTAATGTTGGGGAAAGATAGTGGATCATCTCCATAAAAGTCATAAGTGCTAAACGCCCACCCACCACCCCAAATTCCATAGCTATACTTTCTGCCTCGCTACATAAAGGGCACACTTATTCCTTGCACTGGACACAAAACTGTGAAAGTGTACAACCCGGTCTCATTCCCAGGCCGTCACATACAATATGTGTGCTTGGTCAGGACCCCTTTGTGTCTGTGCTGGCCAAGATTAATTCTCGCCAGCAGGTGGGGCTGTTGCTGTTTGCATTCATGTCTTGTGTGTTGCATTAGCCAATAGGAAGGTTGTAGGTCAGCCAGGAAACAGGAAGTAAGTCTCACATGTTCAGTTATGGCCGACAGAGACAGAGGTCAGATCGTTATTCTGAATCTACATCCATCCTTCTTTGTTGCTTTATGGAAAGCATTGCCTGTAAGTATTTTTAGTCATTAAAATGTCTTGAAGGGATTATCGACGACTATTTTGGCATTGCAAGTGTTTTACCAGATAGCAGTTCATGTTAAAGTCATTCTAGTAGCATCTACGCAGCTATACTGTAAGCAGCTTTAAAATTTGCATTTGTTTACTTCTTAAGTAGTGATTATGGTAAATGTGCAGCTATATTTTATTCAAACATATTTCTTAATGTTTCCTTTCGCATGTATATATTTGAATGGGTTCACACAGAACACGACATTAATGTGTAGCATACCAGAGCCTTTTTCAGTGCCTGAAAATTATTCTTTATTTTTTCCAGTTTCACTCTGTAGATATTTGAAGCGAAAGTCTCAATAAAGAAGACAATACACCTGTCATATGTCTAGGAGTTTATCTGTCTGCTTAGCTGTGCTAACAGTGAGGGCAGAACAGTGAAATAGCGGATTCATTTACAGCATCAAATCTCAGGTGGATAGACGCGTCAGCTCTACCCCAGATCCAGTCTCAGCTACAAGATGAAGAAACCATGTCAGTCCGCACTCTTCGAAATCATCAAAGCGCTCCAGTAAGTCAACAGTGGGCATGGCTGCAGTTAACAAACATGCTAATGCGGAGGCAGGACGAACAAGAGCAATATTTGCTCAAAAGGAATATTGAAATGAGATTAAACAGGCAGAGCTCAAAGTCGAGAAAACGCGCCTGGAAGCCACAGTAGAAGCGCTTGATCAGCAACGTGACATAGAAGCAGCCCTCGATGAAGCCAACGTATATGAGGCAGCGGCTAGTGAAATGGATGAAGAGCGCATGAGCGGTAGCCTCTCTCAGACATTTCCCGCCTTAATACTTCTGCGTCGAATCGACGGCGAAGCCTCTGCGTAGCCCCTTACCCTACGGCGTAGCCTGACGTGCACCTTCTCAAAAATGTAACTACACGTCGAGGCGATGCGGACTGTAAGCACTGTGATTGGTCGGCTGGGTGGCCTTGCAATGCCCCATGCTTTGAGGAAACTTTTAATAGCAGCCAAATCAGCGGCTGTACCACAGTGAATCAATATATTTGACTGTCACAACCCGAGCGAAATGACTCGTTTCACTATCAGAATGTGATCCATTGGGTCGATAACATTTGAAAAGTCTATACCAGCCGCAAGTATACAATTTTACCCCCATTCACGTTAGCGGAGGGCTAAACCGGAAGTTAGCCTGCTCGGCCAGCAAAAGTTGACACAGTGGACACTGTAAGCGCTACTGCCAACTAGCGTTTGGGGGTGTAACTGCAGAATGACGGAGACACCAACACACAAGTCTAAATGCATGGCTACTTGCGTAGCCTAGGGCGTAGCTACGTACGTAGACCCTACGCAGGAGTATAAATCAAGCTTTACAATGCACCAGTGATTATGTATTCACATTCACACTTCGTCCACAATGCCAATATAACTCTGCATGAAGATATGAAGCCTAACAACATGCCAGCACGTTCCACGTTTTTTCAACTTAAGCAGGAAGTTGACGCCTGACCCTAGCATTAGACCTTACATTTCACTGCCTCACAAGAACAGTGGACAGGATTTTGTCTCCATGCTCTAGACCTCAGGTTCCCTCACAAGAGAACTTAAATATGTTTGACCTTACAAGATTTCTAGCCAGATGTGAGTTGGTCACTGGAGGACTTACAAGGTTTAGCGACAAGCCAGGCGATTACTGGGCATGGAAATCCTCATTTGAAGACACCATTTAAGGTCTACAATTAATGGCCAGTGAAGAACTTGACTTGACTTGGTTGAGCGATGAATCCTCTCAACATGTAAAATGCCAACCACAGGGCCCAAGAAACGCTGGCTTCGTCCAATTTAAAGTTGCATAAGATTGCTTCTAATCACATCAGTGTAATGAAGGTTTCCCAAGGAGGAACTTGCGAAGAGCCTAAAGGACATTATTCTCGGAGCAGACTTCCCACCCATGCAACGAAGTCTGGGAATTAGCTGGGATGTTGCTTCAGATAAGTTCACCTTTCACCAAGTATCTGCTACAGCCTTACACTTTACTTACACCTTACACTTGCCTTAGACTTGCAGAGGGGTGTTGTCGACCAGAAACAGTCTGTATGACCCGCTTGGGTTTGCAGCTCCAGTCAGCATTTGAGGCAGGGCCTTGCTAAGAGAGCTCATCACAGATGACCAACTTCCTCCAAAGAAGCTTAAAGAATGGTGTGAGTGGAAGGAGCTCGCACCACAACCAGAAATGACAATCCCCAGGCTTGCACTTTGCGCAGCTGTTTTAGCTGTGGAAATTGCAGACATGCTTGCAGAGAAGCTGGATGTTTAGTTCCATTCCGTGAGGTTTTTCACCGACTAAGTTTACATACACAACAAATCCAGTCAGTTCTATGTCTACATAAGAAACCGTATGCAGAGAATCAGAAAGTCATCACCACCCGGACAATGGAACTACGTTCCCACAAACGCAAACCCAGCTGACGTCAAGGTCAGTCCCCACAAACACCTTGATGTCCAGCGTGTGGCTTAAAGGGCCAGACTTCCTGTTGTAGCTAGCTAAGGATGAGGCTGATAATAAAGCATCCTTTGATCTAATTAACCCCCGAGGCTGACCCTGAGATCTGAGTCTCCCTTGAATCCAAGGTGTTTTTGAGGCATTCTCATCCTGGAGACTGCTTGTGAGAACTATAGCAAGGCTGATCCACGTAGTTAGCTCCTTCAAGCAAGAAAACACCATGAGACATTGTCAAGGCTGGCACATATGCAAAAGCCTCTCCCCAGAAGACTTCGCCAAGGCTAGGGCTGTCATCACACGTAGTCTTCAATATAAGGCCTTCCCCAAGGTTTTTGAATGCATCCGGGCAGGGAAAGAGATCCCTAAGCAGAGCCAAATCAGAAGGTTGTCTCCTTATGTAGATGTCGCAGGTTGCCTCAGAATTGGAGGTTGTTTGTCACAAGCTGATCTTGAAAGTGATGTTCATTATTTACCATTTAACAATCCTATTGATACGACACTACCACCAGCAATTCCAGCATCAAGGTCGCCATTTCACAGAGGGTGCAGTGAGGTCAGCTGGCCTATGGATCATTGGTGGTAAGCAGTACATCAGCGCCGTCATTCGCAACTGTGTGACCTCCCGCAAGCTCTGATAGAGAACAAGGACACAAAAGAGGGCAGACCTACCCACAGACCGTCTGAGCACTGACACCCAAGAACGTAAGAAAACGTTCTTACGTTGAAGTCAATGTATTTGGCACTTGGACAGTCACTTCTCATCGAACCCGGGGAGGCTGTGCAAACAGTAAACGGTGGGCAGTCATTTTCAGCTATATGAGCACAAGAGCATACACGTTGAAGTAATGGAGTCGATGGAGTCTTCATGCTTCATTAATGTGTTGCGGTGATTCCTCTCCATTTGTGGTACAGTAAAACAGATGAAAAACAGAGGTCCAACTGTGGGACCAATTTGTTGGGTGGGTGCAAAGAGCTTGGTACTGTCTTGGTAAGACAGTGCAACAACCACACAATACAGGAGTTCTTAAGTGACAACGGATGCACATGGGGGTCAAATGTCTAGAAGTTTATCTGCAGTTGTGCTAACAGTGAGGGCAGAATACTTTTTAGCATACATAACTTTTTTAGCATACATTTTTCAACATTAGAACCTTTATATGTCAATTTTATATGTTAGTGTGTGTGTGCCTGACAAAGAAAAGTACAAGTACACATACAAAGCTCAGTATGTGTGTGTGTGCTTAACAAGTAGTGTGACTCTTTGCAGTTTTAGTATCTATGAGGGCTGGTTGAATGGTGAATGCTGTAGGAATAACACTGTCCAGTTGGAGGCAGCGCCGCTGACACTAATGCAACTGAAATGGCTTTTGTGTCAAAGAAGCAGGTTGTTCAGATGGAAGAGGTCAAAAGGAGTCCTCTTTTCCTTATGGCTTGCCCTGACACTGAACACAGCCATCAGCCAACAATGATTCCAGCCAGTCAAATGACATGTTGCGGCTTTTGCCTCGCAACAGGAGGAGGGAAACAAGGAAGAATATCTTCTGTTGGGCCCTGAAAAAGTCGACTGCATTGTGTTCAGAGCACAGAGACATTGATTGCCAGTCGGAGATGAGCCTGTCAGTCAGTCCTCATCTCCATATCCTTGAGAGTGTTGACATTTCCAGTGTGATGGGAGCGTTTGCTCATTTCTTGCATTCAGTTGCTGTTTTACATCTGCAGATCATTACTTTCATCTGGCCTGCAGCGCAGAGTGTGTCAGCCACATTATTAATTACTTGCTCAGTGGTTAATTACAACAGATTAATAGGTATATAAAACCAAATTACAATTTGATTAAGTGCATATTTACATGGCACAATCAATAAAGCAGTTAATAAACAAAATTAGCAAAACATTAATTAATTAATCAGTCAATTAATTATTCATTACTCTGTCTTTAAGCATTGAATACATTCACAATTTATGAATGGATTTGTAAAATCATTTTTGGAGCCAAATTTCATCTTGTATTCTAATTCAACTATGCAAAACACTGTTGGCAGTTGCTTGTTCATAGCTGCCTCTATTTGAATAAATTTGAAATGTCCCGAAGTGTTTTCTATTGCATTGGGAGTTTAGTAGGAGTGGCTAGAGATTAACTGGCTGCACAATATTGTTTTATTACACTGCATGCATTAAAAAAAAGACGCATAACTTTTCTAAAAAATTAATATTAACTGCATCACTGCCCATTTCTGACATGCTTCTCTTTATGAATATGTTATTACACATGTTGGTCTCATGTCTGAATAAACGCCTGAGTCAGTTTTACATAAAAGTCATGACGGCAAACTTATAAGGCCAGACCTAGTAACAGAGCCCCTACTAGTATACAAGCTAATCTCTGACCAAACTGTCAGGAGTTTAGTTGAGTTGCAGTTAATATAGGCACCATGTTTTCACAAGAAAAAGTGCGTGAAATAAAAAAGACATTAAAAGGAAAGCGAGAAAGTCGCATGACGCTGAGTCGCGATAGCCTATCAGTGTTGAGATTGTCCGGACATCACCGATGACTTCAGAGCGATGTGTGGAGAGGGCCAGGCAGAGCGGGGGATTGAAAATCTGCTGGCCGGCTGAGAGCTGCTAAACTTGGGGGAGAGGAGCAGGGAGCAGCGCTGCAACCATTGGACAAATAAACACCCGTAGTTGGTCGGATTCTGCTCTGACAACTACACTGTTTACTCGTGGGAGGAGCTCAGAGTTAACTGCTTTTATTAAATTAGCTTTTTACTTTAGTTTTTGGGATTTCTACGTTGATTTATCTTCACTGGCGCTTCTGAGCAGCTAGCTTCCGTGCACATCAGGTTCCAGTGTTGTTGTTAGCGTCGCTAGCTCTGTTGGACTATGACTTCATATTTATATAAAAAACAGAAAAAAATGGACATTACTTGGAGAAAAGAAAGCGAGGAGGTTGAACTACCTGGTGAGTTCAGAAAACATGTGTCTGTAACTTTATTCCAGCTATCATTGTACTTTACTGTGACCAAGTTAGCATAGCATAGCCCTGATCGATCCAAACTCCATTCAGAAAACAAAAATTTTAGAAGTTGTTGTCCTGCTGTCTTGCTGACGGACCTGACAAAAGATGAATTCATATGTTTAACAAATCTGCATCATGTTGTAGTTATTTTAGCATCAGTTTAATCCGTTTATTGCTAGTTAATCACAGCAATACAGTTGTAGTAATGGCGAGTTGTGTTTATTCACGTTATCGTGTTAAAATTGCCTTCTCGCGTTGAGTGTGAAGGCTTGCAGCGAATGTACTCACGCGAGGAAAGTGTCGCAAGGCGAAAAATCCACGGTTGGTCTGAATGCAGCATAAGGGACAGTATAGCCTAATACATTTAATCTGTGAAGCTATGAGGAGAGGAAGTCCGCTAGCCACTAGCCTAGTTTATGCTGTGTAAAATGCCATAGGCTAAGCTAATAACTGTGACTGTAAAAAAATCGTGATAGTTATTATTAAGCCGAATTTTATGCTTAAAGCTAAAGTTAACTTTACTGCACTTAACCAGTAACAATTATTTTATGTGTTGTTTTTTTTCTTTTATTGCCAGAAACCACTGAAGAAAGAGGAGGTAGCATGAAGTGGCCACCATTGCCATCTTTGTCAGAAGAGGATAAAAAGGAGAAGTAGGAAAGCAACACAGAAAATAAACCAAAAACAATACAATATACCTTTTATATTTCCCCTAACGTGCCTTGTTGTTTATGTGTAAATGCAGAGGAAGAATGGAAGAACAACACATAGCTCGTTGTTACTGTGTGATTATAAAGCATGGGAGGACAGTGTATACTTTTAATACGGCCCAAAACCCTTATATTACTGTGTAACTACAGGATAACAAGTGGACAAGATTCAAGATTTTTTAGAACTGTCTGCCTACCTTATTTATCTTGTGTAATGTGTGTAATGTAAGGAATGAAAATAAATAATAGGTTCATCTGTACCCCATTAAACATTTTAGAATAGCTATGTTTGATCCACCTTTGTTATGAGTTGTAGATTTTTCCCTGTGGGTTTGAGTTTTTGCCATTGTTTCATATGTCTATTTGCCTGTTTTTCTCGTTCCTTGTCCTTAGTAGTTTATGTCGTCTTTTACCTTAGCTCTTGGTCCTGTGTTTCAGTTCTTTGTCTTTGTTCCCAGTCCTGTGCTTCGGTTATGTTTTAGTATTTACTTCTTGTTCCTCGTCTGCATTATTTTAGTTTAGTCTGCTCTGTATTCTGTGTCTCGGTTTATGTCTTAGTGTTTTGGGTTCTGTATCAGTTATATAGTCTGTGTTTTGGGGTTCACTCTTGTCCGTCTTTGTCTGTCACTCATGTCTGTCTTGTCTGTAGTTTGACAGTGACCATGGTTTGTGTCCTATTTTCTACCAACAGCAGGTTTCTTTAAACCAATTAGGCGACCTTCTCGACAACTAGTTTTTGTTGGCCTGACCTTAACCTAGGGCAATAAAACAATAACAGTATATATCGCAGTATATTAGTATTATATATAGTATTTTTTTCAATAACAATATAACAAATGTTCAATAAATATTCAATAGATGTTTGATTTTATTCACTTGAATCATACACAAATTAGGACTTCATTTTTCTTATTAAGATGTTTATTTTTTTGAGGAAAAAGGACTGAAAAAGGTTTTACTTAATTTTACTTAAAGATATTTGTTGACAAAGATTTTATCATAAATATTTTGAATGTTTTATCTCAGATTTGTGATGTGATCCACTGTTTGGCAAGTGTTGACCATAAAGAGAAGTTTAAACCACAATTAACCATCAGGTTTCTTCAACTTTCACTCAGGAGCAAAAATCAGCCTTAAACTTGAAAGAAAAAACTATTTGATACTTATCGTGATAATTATCTATATAGAAAGATATGAAACTTTTTATTGTGATAACATTTTTGGCCATATCGTCCAGCCCTACCTTAACCGTATGGGTTTACCTTAAGACACTCATATGGTTATTTTTTGGAATAGTCACAGATGTCATTTTCAAAGACAATGACTTACAGCCAATTTTGTCGTTTAGCTATGAGGACTTGTTCATGAATAGAATAATGCCGCAGAGTCAGTTTTTGTAAATTAAGAGATGTAGGCAGCTGTTACAAAAACGAGTCTCAGATGCCTGGATTCTGAAAATGAGTTCTATTATTACAGCTATGCCAATTGATTTTTCATATTACTTGATCTTACTTTCCATTTTGTTCTTTTATTACAGATTTATGGCTCATAGACACAAGGGAAGGCAGTTTCAATTCTATTCACCTTTTTCCATTAGAAATAAATTATTTAGGGAGCTATCTCAGTTAACTGCCAATCCTTGCCACTCAGACATCTTTCATTGCCCATTTCATTAGAGATCATTTGTTCATCAGCTTGATACCGTTTAATAGAGAGTATCCACAGACAGCTGAGTCTGCTATTCAGAAGTGAGCCATCTGAGAAAGAAAAGCCCCAGGGTAATGATTACAGTATGTCACAAGTTATTGCTCTTTTCTATCTTTCTTTTCTTTTGCCCTCTTCCAGCTGAACTGAGCTGGCCAGCATAACATCAGTGCTTTGCCCAAGAAGTTCAAACACTTCATCTCTCAGAGAGGAAGAGGAGCAAGCAATTAGACCAATAAATAAGAAAGCAGCCCAGAACCAAAGGGAGCCAGGCAGCCTGTTTTGTCATTGCACTGGGTTCACAACAAGGTCGAGTGTTAAATATGGTCCATCATCCCGAAATAGCAGAACTGCGGTGAGGAACAAATGTCCAGCAGTTTGTACATATCGTCAGAACACACCACGGCCTGAATATATCATTTTCAATGATTTATGTTAAGTTCCCATGACAGCATGTTTGTTGCTGTTGTAGTTGACCTATTTATCACGCCCACTGTGGGCAATAAATTATGTCTTGTATTATTAATGCTGTTTCCAAAGGACAATTGTCACTCCCGTTGAAACCCACCATGAGCGTTGTTTCCAATGCATAATTTATGCTGTGCAATTAAGTGGGATCAAGCAATCTAGCTTTTCCAAATGTCTGTGATAATTTGGGGTTGCATCCTCCATAGAGACTTTATATATCAGCATCACATTTGATACTCTGGGATCAGACCTTACTTGAAAACATCACACTTTCATTCCTGATCAAACGAAAATCTTCCTGTACCTAATTTGAAGGTCTAAAGCTGCACTTCCTGACTTTCTTATATCAAAAACAATTTACTTTACAACTTAAGACTAAACAATAGAACCTCTCTTGTGTAATTCTTTCACAGGTATTTTGAACCCAATCAGTTTCAGGACTAATGACCCAACTACCCCATTACCTGCATCGACATAGACCAATGCGACAGCATGAGATGGGATTCAATAAAGACAAAAGAAGAAAGGTGAATTGCAGAAGAAAGTTAAGGTCAGTGCTTGCTGAGGACAGGTATAGGTTCAATTTGGCCTATTTGTGCCTGACCTTTATTGCCAGTGTGTGTTGTGTCTGTATAGCATGTGCTTGACTGTGAGCTTCAGCAAAGCAAAGACAGTGGCCCTTGGGACATGTGTGTCACAGCAGACTAAGAGGAATTCAGCAACTCTTTATCACCAGGGATGGGAAAGGACGGACTGGGAGGTTACACACTCAAAACATTGTTTTTCTTCTGTCTGTCCTGCTCAAAATCATTCTGTCTTCAGCTTTATCTATTACAGGTGAAATTGAGGCTGCAGGTGAGTATTTCCTATATATTTCAAACTGGAATGTTAAAGATTGTGGGTTTTACATGGGACTGAGGGATGGCAGGAGCTAAAATTTTGGTTGAATGGTTTAATTTATTCTTTAACCCTGCAATAACTAATTTGGAGGCAAACTAACACAGTGTGAACTTTTTAGCAAATATGTAAATTTACATATTCAGCAGATAAGGTGCAAAATTAGCATTCATTTGGATTTATATTTGTGTTCACCTGATGAATATAAATCCAAAATTTACTCGCCTGTTTTGGTTTCCACCAACTGCTGAGAGAAATATCTGGCTCTTTAGCTGCTAAATGCTCTACCTCCACTATGTTCACTAGCCAGTCGCTAACTTTGTTTGTCTGTTGTTTCTTGCTAAGTACAGTGGATTTAATGATTTTTTGTTGTTGTTGTTGTTGAAAACAGCTGCCTGCTGTGGCTCACAACAATGCTATGAGAGCAATAAGAGTGAACCAAAACAGTAAAGTTGAGGGCTGGAAAGCCAAAACAATTAGCTAAAACATGCTAAAAAGCAAGCGTCATGTGTTGCTTTCCTTTGGGTTCATCACTAAGAGCAAACTCCTTTCCAATACTTGTGATCCATTGTTAATATAAAAATATTAATTATAGCCAGTTTTACTCTACATTTACAGTGGTTTACTTAGGTAGGAAAAATTTTGTTCCTCCTTTTTTTCCTGTTTTGTGGCAATAACCGTGGTTGGTTTTCGGCTTTTCTGTCTATCACTTTCACACTTGTACGTGTGCATCTGTGGGTACCATATTGTCCGACCACATACAGTACCTGCACATCCTGATGTTAGCATATTTATTTTACCAGCTCCTTCATTTCACCCAAAAACTTAATTAACTTTACTTTCATGCTAATGTTAACCCAATAAACTCAGGAGACATTTTCAGGAGATTACAAAACATGTATGGCAATTTCATGGCTGTTGTATTTTCTGTGAAGCTGCATTTAATTAGAAGTCGTTTGAGTGTGAACTATATCAACAACAAATTACATTTACAGCTGACAATTTCTTGAACAAAAAAAGACTTATTTGCTTCTTGATTTCAGGATAATTTTTTGATGGTGCAATATTGGAAAACAATCATCATTATTCCAGTGAAGAATCAGAATTGATGTGTACCCTGTGGCAGACTTTTACGCTTTCATTAACATACAACATATGTGCCACGGGACACAGGATTAGTCGTAAAGTAAAAGGGGACTGTAAAGCATAGTGAGAGCATAGCTACAGTGGGGAGAACAAGTGTTTGATACACTACTGATTTTGCAGGTTTTCCTACTTACAAAGCATGTAGAGGTCTGTAATTTTTATCATAGGTACACTTCAACTGTGAGAGACGGAATCTAAAACAAAAATCCAGAAAATCACATTGTATGATTTTTAAATAATTAATTTGCATTTTATTGCATGACATAAGTATTTGATACATCAGAAAAGCAGAACTTAATATTTGGTACAGAAACTTTTGTTTGAAATTACAGAGATCATACGTTTCCTGTAGTTCTTGACCAGGTTTGCACACACTACAGCAGGGATTTTGGCCCACTCCTCCATACAGACCTTCTCCAGATCCTTCAGGTTTCGGGGCTGTCGCTGGGCAATACGGACTTTCAGCTCCCTCCAAAGACCTTGAGATGCTTCTTAGGGAGCCACTCCTTAGTTGCCCTGGCTGTGTGTTTCGGGTCGTTGTCATGCTGGAAGACCCAGCCACAACCTCTCTTCAATGCTCTTACTGTTGGTGCAATTATTAGAAAATGGAAGAAGTTTAAGATGATGGTCAATCTCCCTCGGTCTGGGGCTCCATGCAAGATCTCACCTCGTGGGGCATCAATGATCATGAGGTGAGGGATCAGCCCAGAACTACACGGCAGGACCTGGTCAATGACCTGAAGAGAGCTGGGAACACAGTCTCAAAGAAAACTATTAGTAACACACTACACCATCATGGATTAAAATCCTGCAGCGCACACAAGGTCCCCCTGCTCAAGCCAGCGCATGAGGTTTGCCAGTGACCATCTGGATGATCCAGAGGAGGAATGGGAGAAGGTCATGGTGTCTGATGAGACAAAAATAGAGCTTTATGGTCTAAACTCCAATCGCCGTGTTTGGAGGAAGAAGAAGGATGAGTACAATCCCAAGAACACCATCCCAACCGTGAAGCATGGAGGTGGAAACATCATTCTTTGGGGATGCTTTTCTTCAAAGGGGACAGGACGACTGCACCGGATTGAGGGGAGAATGGAACGGGCCGTGTATCGCGAGATCTTGGCCAACAACGTCCTTCCCTCAGTAAGAGCATTTAAGAGAGGTTGTGTCTGGGTCTTCCAGCATGACAACGACCCGAAACACACAGCCAGGGCAACTAAGGAGTGGCTCCCTAAGAAGCATCTCAAGGTCTTTGGAGGGAGCTGAAAGTCCGTATTGCCCAGCGACAGCCCCGAAACCTGAAGGATCTGGAGAAGGTCTGTATGGAGGAGTGGGCCAAAATCCCTGCTGCAGTGTATGCAAACCTGGTCAAAAATTACAGGAAACGTATGATCTCTGTAATTTCAAACAAAAGTTTCTGTACCAAATATTAAGTTCTGCTTTTCTGATGTATCAAATACTTATGTCATGCAATAAAATGCAAATTAATTATTTAAAAATCATACAATGTGATTTTCTGGATTTTTGTTTTAGATTCCGTCTCTCACAGTTGAAGTGTACCTATGATAAAAATTACAGACCTCTACATGCTTTGTAAGTAGGAAAACCTGCAAAATCAGCAGTGTATCAAATACTTGTTCTCCCCACTGTACATTGTGTTAGTGTGTTGAGTGATGAGTTCTATTAGTTAGCCAATTACAGGAACATCTGAATGAACAGCATAAAGATATGGATAGCTATTCATCATTTCAAGCTACAACAACTCTGTAGGTAATAATGGAAATACCCATTCATCTTAATACTCACTGAGGAATAGTATGTTCAGCACATTACAGCCTGTGATCACTGCTCTCCTATTTCTAATTTAATAGCGGTTTCAACAAGGATTGTGTTCACGTGATTGATTGAGTTGGTAAACACTGTTATTATAAAGTGATGTTATACAATATCGAAGTTTTCTTTTTTAATTATCAGCATCATCCATCTCTTCAGTTTCTGTGAGACCTATTTATCCTATTGATTTATCATTAGACATTAAATGGCAGTGCTTCCACATTTCTAATGAGTTCTGACTTCACTGTAAGAGGATGACTCACCAAGAAAAGCTTTACATCTGCGCTCTGATTCAGTTTCACTGCTGACCCTTGGTTTTTGAATGTGTGTGTGTGTGTGTGTGTGTGTGTGTGCGTGTGTGCATGCACAAAGGGGGAAACAGATGGAGAGGTAACCTCAAATATGTACTATTGGCCACAAGGACTTTCATTTCTTGTGTTTAGTAGGCAGCTCCAGCATCAGCTATGAGTCAGCCATCATAATGACTTCAGACCTTCAGACCTCCACGACACAGAGGAGTGTTTGTAACCTAGTTACTAACAGGGCCACAGTGTGTGTCATTTGTCCGAGACTGTCAGTCCAAATGGCTTATTTAACCTAAGCTAACAAAAACATATCATGTTAGGGCTGTCAGTTTATATTTAATAAGCAACTTGCTCCGCAAGCATACTATACAAATACAAAATCACAAATAATGCCCTTTATCTAGATTAGTATTACATTAGCTCCTGATTACCTGTGATCGGAAGATATATACAGTGAATATTTGTTATTTTATTTTATTTTAATTTTAAGCAAATCAAAGACAATTTTTGCGCGAGAGAAATCCATGTCTGATCCTAGTATTTTGTCACCCTATGCATGCCACACACCTCCATGAAGCTAGGAGGCTCAGCCAGACCCTCAAACCAACCATTTTTTATCCATACCAAACACAAATCAAACACCAAGCATCTAAATAAACTTATATCCCAACATAAATCGCTCTGTAATCACTGTACATGGCCGCAGTTATTGCCATCCAGATATCTCTCATCTCATCCTACACCGCAGTCCGACCACTCTAAGGAAAGCTTAGCTCCAGCTCTGATTAGCTGTGTAACACATATCACTCAAATCACTCAACTCACAGTTATTAGCCAGATAATAATAACAACAAATGCACAAATATACATACAGTTTCAACCGCTGACTTACTTTTGCCGTTTTCGCTGTTTATAGTCCAAAAACAGCTGTTCTCTGTGTGTGAAAATATTGTCTGGGCCGCCATCTTGGTATTGTTGATCAATATTCACTGTTTTTATCAATATTTCAATGTTTTGGAAGTTTTATGTTATTTGGAACGTGGTTGTATGGAAACAAATAGTGTTTTGAAGAAAACTCCCAATAAAAGTGAGCATATAAACAGTAAAACAGTGTAGTATGGACTCCTTTGCAAAGAGTACTGCTCATTTCTGGTGCATCCACTTGCTTGTGAGAGACAAGGACAACTGAAATGTCGCACATTGCATTCATGTTGGTGGTAAAATCAGACCTAGACGATATATTTTATCCATGTATCCATTTAATGGAGCTGTTCAGTAGCCAACTGTCACTAAACTCGATACATTGATATTATACTAGCCTATATGCTTGTATGATGGCCTATATACATTCACCCATCCATCCATCCATCAACCGCTTATCCTCCGTACTTGGTCGTGGGGGGCTTATATACACCACTATCAAAATAATAGCAGTCAGTGACAACAAACAAACATCACATCTGTGGGGGGAAAAAACTAATATAGTTATTTATGCTATATTATTACTTATGGAGTAAACTACACATGCTGAAGGGACAATGAAGCACAACTGTAGAATAAATGGTAAAACCATGCACACAGAGAGATGCCACTGTACAAGAAATGAATGCTGAATGCTCCACATTGTTCTCTAGCAGGTGTAAAGTCCTAAATCACTCAGCAGACAGATATGGAGCATTCTGTCTTAGCCATATGGCTGCTGTACTGATTGCCACTACTTGGTGGTGTGTACGTGTCAGTGTACAGTATATGTATGAAATAAGGCCAAGTGGGTATTGCACGTGTGTGTGTCTGCATGCACGTTTTATGTGTACCCATGTGCTTGTAAATTACAAGTGCCCCCACTCAAGCTCCTTTGGCCCCAGTAATTTGAGTTTGATTGTGTGGCTGTTTCGCTCAACACGAAGGTCTGCCGAAGTAATAAATATGGGAAGGAAATGCGGACGGGGACACTCAAACATGAATGTCTGAAAGAGCAAGCACTCAACAGCTCAATTTCAGTGAGTTTTCCTCACATTCCCATAATCACAGTGCACAAGCATTTTTTTTAATCCATCTGTTGTCTCCAAGCACCTTTAAATTGACGCCAGGATGCCACCTTTTTATTTGAAACATATCAAGTCAAAAGTGGAAGCCTATTGATTTCCTCTCCATTCTGTGACAGGAAAACACAGCACAGATGGACGCACCTCCGTCATAACTTGACACACTGGCAGCACCTTCCGATTGCTGTTTTAGCTGTCATGTCTCTGCTTTTGTCATTTAGTCCTCTACGCTGCTTAGGGTTACTTTTATCAGAGAACTTTCTTTTAGTCTTACTACAGTACAGTATATATAACAGATACTCCACATCACACAATAAAAGGTGAAGGGCTCAACGTAGAATCCACGACTACTGACTTTGGTAGCTAATCACCCTCAGTGCTCTGTGGGTAATACGTGCAACCATCTTAACATTAACAGTGGCTTATTGGCTGCAAGTGACAGCAGAGTGCTGTTTTTCAAGGCTGCCGGCTCTGGAGATGCGGGGCGCTGTTTATTATGCATGGACTCACTAATTACAGGCCTCTTACTCTAATGATGTGGCCTTGAGACTGGCATGCAGAGGAAAGGGCTCAAATATGCATGCACGCATGCACGCACGCACGCACACACACATTCTGTCTCTTTCACACACACCCACACACATACATCACTAAAACACACAACATCCACTCTGGCTAAGTTTGAATGAATCTGAGGAACCCCTTGAGCAAATCAGCATGTTGGTGGAATTTTGAGATGGTGGTGCGTAGGTTGGCACAGCACATATGCCATTACAGATAAAACGTTAACGGCAGCCCATAAACAAAGATGGAAAAAAAGAAGCAACATTTGATGAAATACATAGTCAAGTTTGTGTGCATATGTGGAGATAACACATGAGCGATACACACAGATAAGGCTGACTGAAAAAAAAAAAAAGAGGGGAACATGCCCAGAGAAAATTGCAATGCCGATTGGCAGATCAAATGGGTCATTTTGGTTTTTGGTACATGGGGGTTCTCATGCTGTTACTCCTCCAAAGCTGGCACCGGGACATCGACCTGGGAGGCTGCCTAGCACGCTGTCACCGAGTGATCTGAAGTCTCCCCTCCTGCCTCCCTAATCAACCATCTAATACACCGCCGTCTGCAGCTCTCCAGGAAAACACTGCCACCGCTAACATCTACACCGCACACTCTCTGCACACACAACAATTATTTATCTTCCCGCGTCTTTCTCTCCAACACGTTTTAATTCACACACAAACCCAAGCACAAAAGCTGCAAACTCCCTCTGTACTTTTGTTTTGTCTCTCTCTCTCACACACACACACACACACACACTAGTAAACACACATTCTATCTCTCCACCCTCCAAAGGCACTGAGGGAGCTTGATGTGGCATAGACATTAAACACATGGAAGCAAAATATCCTGTTTGAGCCAGGGCAAACTGACACAACGCCGCAGCTACCCTCTTTGATGAACAACCAGCTGAAATTTAGAAAATACATTTCAACGGAAAATACTGCACATCCAGAAGCTGCCCATGTGTCGTGGGATGTGACTGCATTGTGTTTGTGAAATACAAAGCGAATTAATAATTAACACAAGAAAACATATTCCACAATTTAAACGTTTGCATAACCCTGCATTGTGCTGGATTAGTAAACGATGGAACAAGCTTTTTTATTACATATATATATATATATATATATATATATATGTATTTTTTTTTTTGTACAAAGACTAACTGGCAGTTCCCTTGAGAGAGCTCAGGCTGAAATTGAAAGCAAGGCATCCAAATTGTTCCTCAGCCCTCAGCAGGACTTCTGCTGCTACACGACAAAAATTCCACAGCTGCGTGCCGCACCGTAGCAAGCAGAGGCGAGAGATTACAGCATTGTGTATGCTTTCCAAAGCCGTATCTTTGCCCTGCTCTGCGGGTAGTTTTCACACCCACAAAATGGATCAATTATCCAGTCACAGACACCCAATCCACACCACTCACACGCAATTAACTCGCCCTGACACATGACAAGAGGACTGTATGATTTGGGAACAGCTTCTTCAGTTGTAAAATCGATCTAAAAGCATGCCCTCTCAACCTTCCCCAAAAATAACAAGTCTGTCTTTTTTTTCTGTTTTACTCTAGCTGCCCTTCAATCACAACAGAGTCCGTCTGTGGTTGCCTCATGTTGTAACAGTATAGGAATTGCTCCCTTAGCTATGACATATGTAGGAGAGTGACTACCAAACTGTTTGGACTTAATTAGACTCGAGTAAAGCTCCAAGACCGAGATGCACAGTTGTTTGCACAGTCTCCAGCATTGACCCAATTGGCAAAGTCATATTGGTAACAAAACGATATGCTCTGAATGCGAACACCCCCTGCGGTTCCTCTCATGTGCCTGACAGAGAACACGATGTTGCTTTAACTGCTGTTTTGTTCTGTGCTGAGATGCAGAGGACACACTGATGCAGGCAGGGAGACATTTCATAGATCAGGGCTTTGACAGTGGTATAATGAGACTTTACTTCCTGGTTGGCCTAAATTTGACTGTAATTACATTAGGTTTACTTTCTACAACAACCTGAAAAAGAAATGCGAGGAAATGATCCTCCTGATATATTCTACTTCTCAAAAGTGTACTTTGAATAAATTGGTAATAAATATATACTTAATTAAACTTTTAATAAATATGCTTAAATAAAAGTATGTTTTTCACAACATTTTAGTCTATTTATTAAAAATATATTTATGTAACTCTTAGTAAATACTATTTAGGTGTACTTTGTGGAAGTACATTGTTAAACAATTATTTATTTAATTTATTTATTATTATTTAATTAAAAATATATTTATGCCAAATATGCTTAATTGTGTAGGCTACTGCAAAATATTGTAATTATTTATGTAACTGCCACATGTTTCAGCCTGATTTCCAGAAGTATGATTTTTAAAACATATTTTTTTATCATTAAAATTTATTTTTCAAAAGCATTTTTTTTTTTTTTTCATTTCTTTTCTTTCTTTTAATTGCAGGTAAATAGCTCATTGAGATCAGAGACCTCTTTCATAAGGGTAACCTGGCCTGGAAGGAAGCAGCACATGTTGTTAACTTAACAAACATCAACATATAGAAATAAGCATACTTTAAATCACAATGTAAATATACTTGTTTCTGTGTGTAAACGGTAAACACAGGGGTTTCACGAAAGTTTAACGTGTGTACTGTCTTTGAGAGGGAAGCTAGTTTTGGCCAGAAATCATTTTGTTTCTCAGGTTTCATTTGTTTTACTTTACCGACTCGGACTTGGAAGGTGGACACCACAGACATAATAAGAAAAGAACAAGTACAAGCAGGAGAGGACAGTCTTTCTTGGTAAGTTTGTTATTGTTAGCAAGACAACACAATTGTGTCAGTTAACTAAAGTTGAGCTCACTCTGGGTTTAGAAATATTTTCCTTGGTGGATAGCTCTGGTGTGCATTAGCTAATGCTAGCACGTGGATTAGTATATTTGTTAGCTAACGTTAGTTAGCATTTTAATAGCTTCATAATCAAGACAGCAACTTTCGTCTGCCTTAAACAGTGTTGGGAGTAACGCGTTACAAAAGTAACGCAATTAACGTTACAGTAATGTATTGCTTTTTGCTGTAAGGCAGTTTTTAATGTTGCTAAAATTTCTGTAATATAGAGTCTCAGTAACCTGTTGGAATTTGATGCATGAGATTTTAACAAGGCAGGCCTGTGCACGTGTGTGTATGAGCCCTCAATTCTGCTTTTGCACTGTTAAAATCAGTGAGGTAATTATCAGAGTAATATCGTTAAATGCAACTAATGTGTTGCTGTCTGTGTGCTAAAGGTTCACATTTTTATAGTCTACCTTAATACTCACATGTCCATGTTTACAGGAAGTTATTTGTCACTGTAATCATTATTATTTCTGCACATAATGTCTGTAAAGACATCACCACAGTTGTCATTTTTGTATAAATTCATTCTTAAGTTTAGCTGAAGCTACTATGAATCATCAGCTAAGCATCTGTGTTAGACTAGTCAAAAGTGGATATCTTCTAAAGGTACACTGTTTTTTTCACTGCAGCCATGGAGGGGGTAATCATTACAGTGACCAATAACTCTGTTATAACAGTAATGTTGAAGTGTACACTGGTATGTGAGAATTGTTTTAAGACGCACTTGAAATAATGTTTTTGTGTACTGCAATGCCTGACCACACGTTATGTAAAAGCTCAAGAAAATGAAATAAAGAATAGTAATAAAGATTTGCTATAAGAATAGAATTGCAGTGTTTATAATGATACGCAAATGAAGAACTAAATTAGGTGGAAGTACTGGACTAACTGAATTGTATTTGTATATTTATTATATCTCATTTGCAACTGCATTTCTTTTCTTTTAGAGCTTCCTGGGATCGTATCCTCACTCAGAGGGCTTAGACGCCACAAAAACCTCAAAGGACAAGCTGGACCCTCACAAGCTCAATGTGTCCATAGGTATGTCTGGCTCCTGCACACGATCACTGTTTTTGCTCTCACTACATGTCAACGGGGTCAGACTAAATAAACAAATATTCTTGTGAAAAAATAATTTTATTTAAAATATTATTATACATTAACTGGCTACTTTTGTAGTTCACAAATTGACTGTGTTGATGTGAAATGATATGTAGACAGAACAGTTGTTAAGCAAATATGTATGTTTTTGTTATTTGTTGTACCTGTTTAATAACATTTTATCCTATACAGCTCCTTGGCTGAATGTACAGTAGTGTTTATGTTATGTTTTTGATCATGTTGTAATGGAAGAACTGAGCATTAACTGGGAGGGGTCCCTTGTGGACAACCATTTCACCTGAAACTAAACGGTTAGCATTATCAGAAAAGTTAGACATGATGTCATATTGTGTTTCAGCAAATTTAAACAAAATAAAAAAAATCTGACAATGGTTATTAATTAATTAGAGGTAATATTGCTTTGATATAGACAAAATATTTACTTTTCCCTTCCACGGATGCAGTGTGATAAAGCAGTTTCCAAATCCCATAGTGTCTGCAGTCGCAGAAAATGCAACTAGTCCCACTCAAAGATAACGACCCTCCACTCTAAGAATAAGGATTGACATTTTTCAGTTTCAGTTTGGTTCCACCATTTGTGCTGTATGCTTGTGACGGAGTACCTTCACTACAGCTGAGTAAGCGCTTGGACTTTCATACATTGCTGTCAAAGTTGCATGTTTGGTACCCTGTAGACCTGTGTTTGAATCTTGGTAGGGTGACTGCTCTCGCCTTTGTCCACATATGGTGTCAGAAGTGGGACGGCTTGCCGTGAGGTCATCTGAGCCGTGCCCAGAGTCCAAACCATATGAGGGACCCCCATGGGTAACATTAAGGATGTGATGTGTATAGTGTACTTTTCAGTAATACTGATCATATGTCATCATTTTACTGATTTTATTTTTATTTGAAGGTATGTTGGTCAAGATGTGATACATGCTGCTGTACCTGTTTTTTTTTTTTCCAGATTTTTATTATTATGCTAAAAGGGCATTTTGCAAGTTATTTTTAATGCATTAATAATTAATAATTATTCTCATACAGAATGGTTTCATAAAGCAGCTTCCTAAGATATGAATAGTGGCTCTTGGAGTATACTAGTAATATATTACTAATATGCTGAAATGTTAATAAAAATGTTCAGGGAACACATTTATGTGAAGTTTAAGTATAGCACAAAAGGCTATTTAAAGTTAAATTTAAAGAAGTATATTTAACTTATAGTAAAGATACTTAAAATAGGTCAATTTTAACACAACTAAGTATATTAAAATATATTGCAAGTATCTTAAAGTTGACTTTAATTATTTCTAAAATGACACTTAACAATACTTTAAGTTTACACATTTAATAGACACTTAGTATAGTACAATTAAAATGTAATAAGTGCATCCAAAAAAAGTGCTACTTAAGTATATTTCTTTTTCACTTGGGTACTCTGTATCAAACAGCAGACAGACACAGTAGCGGACTAGCTGGTGAACATAGTGATGCGTTTAGCAGCCAAGCAGTCAGATATTTCCCTCAGGAGTTGGTGGAGACCAAAAACAGAGTTAAAAGAGAGTGGATTATGGACTTACATTTGCCAGGTGGCCAGAAAAACGATAATAATGTTGGTCTGTAAATAAGCAACTGTTTGCTAAGTCCACCATATCAACTTAAAATCTGATGATATGTCAATGTTGCGTTAACAACTTGAAAACAAAAAAAGAAATCAATTATTGCAGGTTTAAAGCCAAGCATGGAATAATGCCTCTCTCATTTGATTGAGTTACCTTACTCTTTCATGTTTTATATCAGTGGATGTCAGTGGAGCTCTTCAAATAGTATCAGAGTCAACAATTTCAAATTCATTAATTACATGGCAGTTAATCCCAGTAACATGCTGTTACTTTGGTAATTTGAAAGTTTTCTTGTTTGCTTTCCTAAGCTAAATGACATCCATCTGGTCTCTCTGTGTATTGATCTGGCACGTGGGACAGACTGATCTGGCACGTGTTAGCTTGTCGCTGGAGCTAGCTTTAACCAAAAGAGGAGACATGCTACTCCTGATAATTTCAAGTTATTGCATTTTTATGTTGTGTCTTCTTCTTTTTGCGTTCACAACTGGTAAACCTACATTAAGGAATCAGCTGGTTTTGTTCAGAGTAAGAGGGTGTGTTAATGCTACCTGGGCTAACGTTTAGGTAGCTGTGAAATTGCAGATCAAATAAAAAAAAAACAAGGGAGATGGATGTTTCAAATGCAGTTTGAATGGTAAAAATCTGCCACTGTGGACATATCAATGTCTAAAGTCAAGAAAACTGTTTTATATGGTGGGTCAACATTTGACCTAAGGGAAAACATTGCTGAGAAACCTTTTGAAAGGTCTCCTCAATGAGTCATTTTAACATGGTATTAGGCTGGGGAACATACAACCCTGGGAATATGGATATGCTCCTGTTATTAAACTATAATGTCTTGTTTGAGTTGTTTAAAGACGCTTTAGATTGAGCTGAGTAACGAAAGTAAAGTAATGTAACTTTTGCTGAGTGGTTAGTAAAGCCATGTAATTACTTTTTCATTGAGTAATACATAGTGTGTGGTTGATTATATTGATTACATCAACTAACTTGCCCAACACTGATAAGGATATACACAAACTATGCCTCAGACAAACACACACACACTTCTGATGAATCGTTGTACCTTTTAGCCCTGAGTTTGCAGGTAAAGGTAAAGAGCGTGCAGTCATCTGTCGTGCAGCCCACCGTGAACTCTTTGTGTGTGTGTGTGTGTGTGTGTGTGTGTGTGTGTGTGTGTGTGTGTGTTTGTGACTGCGTGAAGGCAGTGAAAGGAACGAGAGGTATTGGAGGAGAGGGAAAGACAGAGAGAAAAAGACTCTGTGAAGGACAAAGCTGGCTCAGCACTCTGAAATTTCAACAACCTCAGCTAGGTAACCTCATCACGCTTTGGGGTCATCATCATGAGGCAGAAACAGGAATAACAACATCAGTTTTGCTACATTCAGTATGATCATTATATAAATTCATACATAAGGTAGTCATAGTGTGGCAATTACTTTGGGACAAACTTTTCAGAAAAGTCCACATTTCCATTAGCATATGTTGCGCCAGACATTTTATTGCCTCCCTGGATTTTTTTTATTGCTCCAGCAGATGTTCTAGTGGCTATCATCAAAGAGATTTATGCAAGCTGATTACAGCCAAAGAGCCTCCAGAACTGAATAAACATATTCGAGCCGGAAATGGACCCAGGCTCCTTCTGTAGCTAAATAAGGTCTGGTCTCCTTTGGTCTGTAGTTTAACCTGCATGTGGAAAGCGACTGGGTAAGGTCTGACATGTAGGATGTAAAACAAACTTTCAGAATTTTTCACAAGACTTGAATGCGCCTGCTTTCCCTCTCATTCTATTTTCTTTTCTCCTCTTTTAGTAGCCATATTATAGCGCCTCCAGAAATTTGTTATCATGTCATCTCCAGTTCTCAGAATTTGAGCATCATTTGTAAAAGTTTGCAGTTTTTCCTATTCTTGCAATGTTTCTGCAAGAAACTGTCAAACTGTTTAGAAGATGTTACCAACTATTGCTAATTTCTCCCAATTAGAACCACTATAATGAGCACAGGTCAAATAAAATCAAAAGCAGCCTCAAAAAATCCACTTTCCTGCATTCTGTTAACTTACCAGACTATATTCCCCTGAAGTAGCCTTGTCAGGCAGTGTTTCTGTTTACTCACTGTGTATAACTCCCAGCAAGCTCCACCAATGTAGATATCAAAAAACGAGATATAAGCCTATACCTGCACCTCCAATCTCTATAAAACATCTAAAACTAACCATTTCATGTATTGAAACTTACTGGTAGCTGTACATGGTCTGGGAATAGGAACTACCACATACTGCAGGCGTAATTAAAAAAAGATTCTGTAGATCACCTACTGATCAAACACTACCTTTATGAATTTAAACCTTATTTTTACTTTTGGAACAGATTGCAGACCTTAAAATTTTAAACCTTACCTAATTTTTGTTACGGCAAAATAATGGAAAGGCTCGCAAATTGTACCACAGTTATTCAGAAAAGCTATTGTAAAATCAGTCCTAACTGGGCCAAAATCATCTCAATTTCTGTGAGGTAAAACTTCTGACTGTGTGCCTCCATATAATAAATAATATGAGTCCACAGTGGCCTGTGCAGGAGTGTGGCCTGACCTATCTATCAGTATTAACCATCCAACTACTGGAAACATTCAGTCTGAAGTGACACCAATTCATTACAGACATGCGGCACTAGGGACCACCAAGACCGCTGCTGCTGTCTCCTGGGTTCTTAGCTGTCAATATGAGGGACAGAGAAACAGCAAATTAACAAGTAACCTTTTACATTAATTTAGGGGCAGCTCTTTAATCACACTGGAATAGTAAATACCTTACACTGCCTTGCTATCGCGAGTGTGGAATTTACTGTTACTTGCAGCACTGGGGCATTGGGTTAATGTATTCTTTTTTGACAATTCAAAGCAGAAGACATATCCAGCGTAATGACTAGTTTGATATCAGTGAGAATGAGAGGACCTTTGTATAAATTCCTATTTTTGATTTCTAAAATGCTAAAGGCTCACTATGTAGATACACTTTCAGCAAAGTAATGCCGTCTCTGTAAAGAGCTTTAGCCAGTGTCACATTGGTTTGTATCGCTTGACTAGGGTAATACAAACTAGACATCTCTCTGCATGTACCAGGTGTTCATACAGTTTCAGTCACTCAAAAGGGATTTTGAAATAAAAATCAATTCTTTATAGTTTATATTAAAGGTGAAAAAGCCTTGTTAATTTATCTGAGAGTTGTGCTGCCATTTTTACAGAGGGTAATAGGATTTCCTTCTTATATTAAAACATAATTACAAATGTTTTCCACTTAACTGCTCAGATTTTCAATGTTCATTAGCTGTCTGATGTGTGGGTTTTACAACAGAAACGTTTTGTTCTAACATCAGAGTAGCTCCTGAGTAATTAATGTCTTCTATTAGCGAGTAAAAATCTTATCTGTTACTGACACAGCACTCTCCTCCTCCAGTCCACAGGGGTTTGGCTGCTTTCATGATGAGCTTTTGTTGAAGGCTAAAAAGATTGATTAAAACACCAGAATTTTGTGTCTCGTTGCACCATTAAAACCATTGATTTTCTACAGGGCAGCTAAAAGGGATTTCTCTCATTGTTTGTACATTCCAATCTTTTGATTATTTCTATTGATTTGAAGCTATGATGCAGTAGCACCTCACTGAGGTAAGAGCTGTTTTTACATAAGACTCAATGAATCTTCATATGAAAAAGCGAAAACTGTCTAGCTTCGGATTTCCCCATGTGTTAAAACGGTGAACTCATCTTTTTGGCTTTAGTAAGAGAATGGTGGTATCTTATTATTTATCCTTTCCAAAACCAAAAATACAAGAGCTACAGTTTAAGCAATGAACAGTAGTAACTCTAACGTAACTTCCAAAACCAAGCAGCATGTTAGCTAATGATGTTATTTGTGCGTGAGAGGTCATCATGTAATTTCCAGGCTAGCCTCTGTTCCACTATTCTGTAACTCAATACAATCTATCATTAAGCATTTCTTTCATTGGTCTTTCTGAAAAAATGAAGCATACTGGGGTTTTTTGGGTCTGTGCGTTAAGTATAATTCATTTGCAGTTGTTCACATTGTATGATGAAAAATGCCAGTTATGGGGAAATTCAACAAGGAAGTCTACAACCACAAACAAATACAGCTCGCCTTCAAAGTAAATTGTCTGCGTTTTTAACTAATTTAATAGCCTTGCGTTAATATTGAACATAATTCATAATTTTCAGATTTCTGCCACTTTACCATACATTATGTGAATTAAATTGTCAATCAGCTTGACTTCCTTGTTTAATTTCCATTGTACAAGATCAATAATGGAACAACCTGGCACAGAATTGCATTGCACGTCTTCATTCAATGCAACAATAACACAGGCATAGTGCTAACAGCGTTTAGGCAGCATCGGCTATGGAAAAATGAACTCACACGGGTCAATATACATTTGCATTGGCACAAGTAAGACAACTGCAGATGAATTATACTTCACGTGTGGACCTTATTGTCCATATTCTGAAACAAATCACGATCCACTACAGCACATACTTTTATTCACTTACTTTTGTGATTTTAACAAAGTTAAACAACCATTACTGCGTAAGCACACAAAAAACCCTACAAAAATGTACCAGCATGGCATTGCAGGTAGGCTACTTACATTACAACTATTCTTATAAAAACTGATTTTTCAACCTTTTAGCTGTAATCTATGGTGTCTAAATACTTTTGTACCGTTTGCTCCTTTATGACCTGTTGTTATTATAGCAAGGGCTTACGAACCCTACCTTGCAATACAAAACCAATGATGCTCTTTTACTTCCACATATTCTACTTGGATCATCAGCTAATGAGGATGCTGACATTTTGTCTTGTACTTATCCTGTAGCTTTAGCCTCTCTTTTTCAGCATGATATGTAAGAAACTGTCCAGGTTACATTTTGTTCTAGTTTCAAAACAAGTCAGTCAGACAAAGAACTTGTGGAGCTAACAGTCAGCTAGGATAAAATACGCTTGTGACAGCTAGCTAGTGAGCGCTGGCGATTTTATACATCATGCCATCTATTTTTCAGAATGCCGCAGCACTTATGTCAGTATTTGCATATAACTGCATGGGTGTTTATACAATCACAGATCGGAACACCAACAACAACACACACATACACACATAAGTTTGATCTGAGTTGGTATGGGCCCTGGAAATGCCATCTACTCCCTGTGGTTCTGCTGCTGGCTAAGCCTCTGTTAATTTCACTAACCACCTTGGCCATCTTCTCTACACTCATCATTAATCATCTCGCTCCTCTCCTTTACTTTCCTCTTCTGTACTCTCTGCCTTTCCTCCACATTGTCTCCTTTATTTTCCTGCTCTACAGTATCTTTTTCCTCTCTTCTGCTGTCTTATGCTCCAGGATTTGTGTTAGAGCTGCAGTGATGAGATAACACCAACAGGCCTAAATGCAAGAATGCAATAAAGTTGACAAAGTACCCCGTCCATACAAATTATACAGATCATGTGCCTCTACACAGTTGTTGAACAATGTTAACCAGAAAGTGCTATAAACATACGGTGAAAAAATAAATATACACTGACATAATGGTTTTTCTTATAATTTGCACTTGAGTCATAGAAGCTCTTGCATGAAACTGCTGTAAAATTACAGTAGTCCAGAGACCTTAAACTAGACATTAAGAACAACCATCATTCATTTTGGTATTTTGAGATAAATCTTTATATATATTCAATCACAGCAATTATTCATACTGAAAGAACAGATGTGCCACAGTACAGAAAATGGAAAAAATAATCATTTAGATGAGAGATCACAGAAACATAATTCTTACAGCATCTCATGAAGTGTACATTGTATGAGATTTGGGCACTATGGCAAGAGCCCCGTCTGAGATGAATTATTCAGCTGCCATATTGCAACATTTGGGCAGGCCTATGATTCACTCATGAATCCATATGCTGCCATGTTCTTTTGTTAGAAATAATAGATGCATCCAGTTTCTACCTTAATGGAAGCATTTGTTGTGAAAATCGCCAAACTGTAAACTGTCAAGTATGTTATAAAATCATATGCTACCAGCCATGGTGCATGAAGCCAAGAAGTGCAATGTGTGCAACCCAAAATTATGTTAATATGAGACAAATTTGCAACAGCAATGATGTTTTGAAAGTAACGTAATGCCACCTAACTTGTGTTCAGGCAACAGCCGTTGGTTCCAGTTGAACATTTCTTACTAGTAGCAACCTCTACTAGCAAACAGAAGTTTTGCCACAAATGTGTAACTACACTGCAGACTGGTTTCTCTTTTAACAGTTACAAACAGACAGATCGGCGTTACGCCCGTCTCCATGGGCACAAAATGAGAGCTGCGTTGTTGGGAAACTAGCAATGACACTCGCGCTGCGCGCCATGTGCAAGATAGGGCCATTTTTCCCATTCACATTGAGAGAGAAGCAGCTGTAAAACGGTGGGTACTTTTTTTATATATTAGAATTTGATTAATTTGGTCCAGTAACATTTACTGGAGCCGCACAACTTATTATTTTTCTAGTACGCTTGCTCTATGAACTGCATGATGCCAAAGTTATGTGGAAGATTAGGGTAATTTTCTTGTCAAACTTTTTTGGCTTCATGCGCCACTAAGCAACTTTCATAGGAATGAACAGGGCCCTGCTTTCGACGCTGTATCCAGTTCTCATTATACATTCATGATAATAAGACCTTGATATGTTGCCGCTGCTCAGCCTTGGTTCCAATTTTGCCCAGTGGCCACTCGCAGTATTGCAGCAAAAAAATGTCCATTTCTGCTTAGGCCACTATTATAAAACAGATGTCTGTAAACTGGTTGACAGGACACCTCAAACTGTCAAGTTCAATTATGACTCTTTATTATGATTTTTTGATCCATGGAGGTTTTATATTCATAAGACTTCCCTCAAGCCAAGAAAAGAGCTTTTAAAAATCCATCACATCATCGCAATGTAAAGTCTAAGACAGAACGAGAACTCCCAGGCAGGGCCAGCGGGAGAAACACCATGCGGCCCACTGCATATTCAGTGGGCCGCATACCCCATAAGTAAAGCTAGAAACATTTTTGCCATTTGCTTCAGGCAAGGAATTCTTATTGGATTGAATAGGCAGCCTCTTTTGGTCCCGTAAACAGGTCCTGTAAAATGTGTCGCCGCTACTGGTGTATGACCGCCTGACTTTGTTAAGTATAGGTAATTTTGTGGAGAACGTGGCAATCTACGACTCTGTCGGTCAGTCGACCACCGCCTTTCCTTACGTCCATACCTGCCTATCTATGGCGTCAACCTTGCCTGCCACTCCGGAGAAATAACCGCAGGAGACGCGGAATACGTGTCAGGCTCAGAGTGTACCTGACATCATCCTCTGCCTGTGATCAGGGTCATCCGTGTGGTGGGTTTTTGGCTGGGTTCGTCGGCTGCGGTCTGCGTTCTGTGGCACGCAGTTATCGGTGGCTCCGGTCGACTGTTCCGGGCTCCGAGTGTCCATCTCCCCGCTATTGGAACAGGGAGCGCCTCTAGCTAGGCTGCGTGCATGGGAATCTCCGCCCGCTTGGTCGTGCTTCCCAACGGACTGAAAGACACTCTATTCATATGGCGCTGATCAACACTAGATCACTTACAAATAAGATTTTTATATTGAATGACTTTTTTATGACAAATGCTCTGGACTTTTTGTTGTTGATGGAAACATGGCTGAAACCAGGTGATGACAGCGCCTTCTCGGAGCTCCTCCCCCCCAGCTGTTCTTTCTTCAACTCCCCACGACTGTCATGTCGAGGGGGTGGGCTGGCCATGCTCTTCAAAGACGAGCACAGTTGCAGGCTACTACCTGCACTTGTTTATTATAGTTTTGAACTTCAGCTGTTTGTAGCTAATCTAGATTCACCTGTACTGTGTGCAGTTATTTGCCGCCCACCAAAGCTAAACAAAGATTTTATACACAAGTTTTCTGAGTTTTTAGCTGATGTTGTTCCTAAATATGACAAGCTTTTAGTTTGTCGGGACTTCAATATCCATGTGTGTTGTCCTTCAAACCCACTCGCTCATGATTTTAATACTCTTTTAAACTCTTTTGGCCTAAATCAATGTGTGGAGGGGCCGACACATCATCAATAACAGAATCCGGTATCTCAGATCACTTCCCTATTAGATTTGAGATCAGTATTCCACCACCCGCTAGTAAACCTGTCTCCTCAGCCTCTAGGCACTGCTGCATCACACCCTCTTTAGGTATAGAGTTTGCTTCTGCATTTATGGGTTCACAGTTTTATGCTATGAATGGCCTGGTCTCTCCTTTTTCCACATATAATGTTCTCTCTGTGTTTCATTCCACAAGCACTGAAATTTTAGACTCTATTGCCCCTTTTCGTACTAAAGCTATTAAATCTAAGGTGGATCCCTGGTTAAATGACGCCACAAGGGCCCTTAGGCAACATTGTAGACAAGCCGAACGAAGGTGGAAGAAGGACAAATTATTTACATCGCTGTGCCTATTAAGGGACAGCCTAGCCGCATACCAGAAGGGTGTAAAGGTGTCAAAGATGCACCTTCGATCATAACTAGCAGTTGCCATGAACCTAGAGTTTTCTTTAATACCATTAACTCTGTGTTGAATCCATGTACCGCCGATCTGACAGAGGTTTCAATTAGTACATGTGAGAAATTTCTTGGCTATTTTACTGACAAAGTAGCATCTGTCAGGCAGAACTGCAGTGCTAATTTCAATGTGTTTGTACCTGCTGCTCCTGTGCGTTCTGCTGTTTTTGAGGATTTTAAACCAGTTTCACTTACGCTGCTTTCTGAGGTAGTGCAACACATGAAACCCACCTACTGTCCGTTAGACATTGTCCCAGCCAGGATAATGAAGGAAGTTTTTAATAGCGCCATTGGGTCGAGTCTACTCACGTTAATTAATTCTTGTCTTAGTCTAGGTTGTGTCCCAGCTGCATTTAAACATGCTGTGGTCAGGACCCTACTTAAGAAACCAAATCTTGACCCTTCAGTGTTATCTAATTTTAGACCAGTTTCTCATCTGCCATTTCTGTCAAAGGTCTTGGAAAAAGTTGTTTTTATACAGCTACAAGCCTTTATGCAGAAAAATTCTGTGCTTGAAAAATTTCCATCTGGTTTTAGATCACGTCACAGTACTGAGTCTGCACTGCTCAGAGTACACAATGACATTGGCCTTGTCTGTGGATGCCGGGAGCATAATGTAGGCATTTCGTGGTTTGGCTCTTCAATGGTTTAGCTCCTATTTAGCAAATAGGAGCTTCTCTGTTATGATTGGTGAATGCTCTTTGTCAGCTGCTCTTCTTTCTTGTGGGGTACCCCAGGGTTCAATTCTTGGCCCAATCTTGTTTTCTTTATATATGTTGCTGTTAGGGAGTATTATAGGAAAGCACAACCTGTCCTTTCACTGTTATGCAGATGATTTGCAGATTTATTTGCCTTTAAAACCGAATGTTAGTATCACACTAGACTCCCTACTTAGTTGTATTAATGATATTAAATTGTGGTTGTCACAAAATTTTCTTAATTTAAACAAAGCAAAAACTGAGTGTATCATCTTCGGTTACCCAAATGGTTCAGTGGTGAATTTGGGGGCTCTGGCTCCATACCTTAAGCCTGCTGTCAGAAATTTGGGGGTTACTTTTGATTGCAACATGAAATTTGACATGCAAATCAGTAATGTTGTCAAAATGAGTTTTTTCCAGCTTCGTATTCTATCTAAAGTTAAGCCTTTTCTTAACAGGCATGACCTAGAAAAAGTGATTCATGCCTTTATTAGTTCGAGGTTGGATTATTGTAATGTTCTTTATGTTGGTTTAAATCAAAGCTTCATCTCACGACTTCAACTTGTTCAAAATGCTGCTGCTCGGTTTTTATCAAATACATCTAGGCGTGCTCACATCACTTCCGTCCTCTACACTTTACATTGGCTCCCAGTGCAGTATAGAATAAATTTTAATATTTTGCTGTTCGTTTTTAAGGCCCTAAATGGCCTGGCCCCGGAGTACTTAACTGAGATTTTAATCCTGCGTGAGCACAGCCGGTCGTTACGATCTTGAAACCAATTGGTTTTAGAAGTCCCAAGGTCTAAGTATAAGCGATGGGGTGATCAGGCGTTTGCAGTTGCTGCTCTGAGACTCTGGAACAAGCTACCCCCTGATATTCGCACAATTGCAGATGAAACTATTTTTAGGTCTAAACTTAAAACCCACCTGTTTAGAATGGCTTTTAATACGCAGTAGTGGTGTGACAATTTCCTTTTTCTTGTTTCTTTTTAACTTTTCGTTTCATTTTTTTGTTATATGTATCTATTGTATGATATGCTGTTTTATAATATTCTGTGATGTGAAGCACTTTGGATACCTGACGGTTGTTGTAAAGCGCTATAGAAATAAATGTTGATTGATTGATTGATGAGCTTAACTAACTAATCCACCATTTTGTCAGATCTGTGAATAAGCAAATATTGACATGTTGATTTGTGATTTGTTAATTTAGGTCTTCTGTGATCACTTTACTGCTAACCAAGCTATCCGGAAAACTGCCATCTTGAGGCTAATGTGTTGCTAATACAGCATTCTAAGTAAATGTTATTATACTGTTACTAACTGTTATGTATATTACTCTTCTCACTTGTATTCTTGAGAAGTGTATATTTACTAGATGTATTACTGTGGTATATTTCCTATGGGAACATACGTAGCCATGCATTTATACTTCTGCGTCGGTGTTGCTTTGGATAAAAGCGTCTGCCAAATGAGTAAATGTAATTGTGTCTGCATCATTCTGCAATTACACCACCAAGTTAGCACTACAGCGTCCACGGTGTGGACTTTTGCCGGCCGAGCAGGCTAACTTCCGGTTTAGCTAACTTAACTGGGGGTAAAATGATATACGTGCGGCTGTTATAGACTGTTCAAATGTTATCGACCGAATTGATCACATTCTGATAGTGAAAATTTACTTCAATGCACGGAACACTTCCTGTTGGTTTGGAGGCATTGCGAGGCTGACAGTTTTCACAGCCTTTTTATTGTTAGATTTAGAAATTAAATTGATATAATGTACACTCACCTAAAGGATTATTAGGAACACCATACTAATACTGTGTTTGACCCCCTTTCGCCTTCAGACCTGCCTTAATTCTACGTGGATTGATTCAACAAGGTGCTGAAAGCATTCTTTAGAAATGTTGGCCCATATTGATAGGATAGCATCTTGCAGTTGATAGAGATTTGTGGGATGCACATCCAGGGCACGAAGCTCCCGTTCCACCACATCCCAAAGATGCTCTATTGGGTTGAGATCTGGTGACTGTGGGGGCCATTTTAGTACAGAGAACTCATTGTCATGTTCAAGAAACCAATTTGAAATGATTCGAGCTTTGTGACATGGTGCATTATCCTGCTGGAAGTAGCAGAGGATGGATACATGGTGGCCATAAAGGGATGGACATGGTCAGAAACAATGCTCAGGTAGGCCGTGGCATTTAAACGATGCCCAATTGGCACTAAGGGGCCTAAAGTGTGCCAAGAAAACATCCCCCACACCATTACACCACCACCACCAGCCTGCACAGTGGTAACAAAGCATGATGGATCCATGTTCTCATTCTGTTTACGCCAAATTCTGACTCTACCATCTGAATGTCTCAACAGAAATCGAGACTCATCAGACCAGGCAACATTTTTCTAGTCTTCAACTGTCCAATTTTGGTGAGCTCTTGCAAATTGTAGCCTCTTTTTCCTATTTGTAGTGGAGATGAGTGGTACCCGGTGGGGTCTTCTGCTGTTGTAGCCCATCCGCCTCAAGGTTGTGCGTGTTGTGGCTTCACAAATGCTTTGCTGCATACCTCGGTTGTAACGAGTGGTTATTTCAGTCAAAGTTGCTCTTCTATCAGCTTGAATCAGTCGGCCCATTCTCCTCTGAACTCTAGCATCAACAAGGCATTTTCGCCCACAGGACTGCCGCATACTGGATGTTTTTCCCTTTTCACACCATTCTTTGTAAACCCTAGAAATGGTTGTGCGTGAAAATCCCAGTAACTGAGCAGACTGTGAAATACTCAGACCGGCCCGTCTGGCACCAACAACTATGCCACGCTCAAAATTGCTTAAATCACCTTTCTTTCCCATTCTGACATTCAGTTTGGAGTTCAGAAGATTGTCTTGACCAGGACCACACCCCTAAATGCATTGAAGCAACTGCCATGTTGTTGGTTGATTAGATAATTGCATTAATGAGAAATTTAACAGGTGTTCCTAATAATCCTTTAGGTGAGTGTAGAAACCTCATGGAGTAAAGGTGCAAAGTAATTTTTTGACTGCTGAATTTACAATTTTCATTAGAATTAATACATTTATTATAAAGTACTTATTTCCAAGGAGCAAGTGAATGCACAATGAGCCATTTGTTGCAATTCGCAACCCTCACCACTAGATGTCACTAAAACTTACACACTGAACCTTTAATTTTGCTCTTTGACTGGTGATACTTAGTTTCTTCCTGCCATGAGGGACACTGTGACTAATTTGACAGTCTATAATTTGGTGAATCAAATTTCCTTGTTGCTGACAATTCTGCCAATATTTTTGAAGGAAAGTTGCTTCTATGAATGCAGGTAACATAAAAGATTAGCATGACATCGACAATAATGACAGCTAAATGGCTTTTTAACTCAGGGCCTTCTACTGTATGGGTTTAGATACTCTTCTCTACAAAATCAAACTTGTATAAAACTTTGCTCTTTAGGTAAAATAATTTATTCTACTATAGACAAGAACTGCTGCCCTGTGCCCCAGAAAACTGAATTTGTCAAATAAATGACTTGACTGCACATATCAATGAGTAGGTTAGATTTTTTCACATCACACAGCTTCAGGAAGATGAAAAAGCTCTTTGTGGAAATTCAAGTTATGTTGCATAACTAAAACTAAACAAAAATTACAGATTGTAGTTTGTATGTTGCTGAAAGAAATTAATCCCATTGGCGGTCTGGATTTCAGTTTTGATTTCTGGTTTTATCTGACTTTTATTCTTCATGACCAAAATCATGTATATAATCCTGATTTACCTCCGCAAAGTGAGTACTTCACTGTGACTTTTTTAAAAAGCAACATCAAACAAAGCAGTTCAACTGAATGAAATGTACCATGCACAAACACTGAGGTAACTGACAATGTTGGAACGGAGCGGGGATGTTGAAGGGTGAGAGGATCTCAGCAGCCAGGCTGTGTCTTCAAACATTGGGGCCAATATAAAAGGTCATCTCTCACCACTACACAGAAACCAGTTGGCATTTCAGCGGAAATGATCCCTCTCCCTGCCAGTGTACAGCGGGGCTCCTTAAACACAGCACGAGGACAAATTACATTTTCACACTTCCACAGAGGGGAATGAAGGAGTGTGAATGAAATTATACTCCAAATGCGTATTTTTACGTCAGTTTTGTGAACAGAATGACCTCCACCTCGTTGTTAAGGTTATTCTTGCAATTGACCATTCACTAAGCCTCCTCCCCCTTAGTTAATGTGTCTATGCCTGTCAAATTTTCCCTTATTAAAATAAATAATAAAGTTGCTGTATTTACAACTCAAAATTTGCCATCATTTTTTAAACATGGATGTTAGAGTTCACACTGAGTCAATGACTGTGGATTTCAGTAGCAAAAATTATTGCTATCTCTAGCAGATTTTTATCAGTTGTGGCTAGCAAATGTAAGCTAAAGCTAACGCTAAAACTCCAAGAGTTGGTTTAAAAGTCTCCAGCTAAACTTATTATATAATAGTTTAAGACTGAAAGCTAATAAATATATATATATACATTGTTCATGTATTGTAAGGTACATAGTAAGAGTAGCCTAAGGTATTATTAGAAAATGTTCAGATGGTTTGTGTTCCAGCCCACCCTTTAGTGGCTATATGGGGCAAACAACACTCCAACACTAACCCAAACTTAACACAGATAAGCACCATTAAAACAACCAAATCAGTGGAATTTATTAACATAAGACGATAAATTAAGAACACCAAAAACACAAGGCCATAACACAAAAATCCCCAGCTGAGAGGTAAAAAGCACTGCCGGAGCAGAACTAGAGGACAGAAAAGAACATAGACAAAATGGCCACCATCATGAGGTGAAAAAGACCACAAAACCAAACACAAGTTACTGCACGCAACACTGGTGACCATAGGCGTCACTACTTGGATTCTCTCCTCTGAAAGTCATTCAAAGATTCATGAGGCACACGTCATTTTAAAACAAGACAGTGATTCTCTGTCTCTCAGTGAAGGTTTAGTTACAACTCTGGACTAATGCAAGATGGAAAGCATTGGATTCACACTGACAATTAAAATGTTGATTAGTGGGGCAGACTGGGCAATATGGATACACATATCTCAGTAAATAATAAACATAACCTATTCAGTCAAGTCATAGAATAAATTAGGGCTGGACAATAAAACAACACCAATAATTACGCACTATTATGCACACTTTTCCTCAACAACAATATAACATACGTTCAATAAATATTCAACAAATGTTCGATCTTATTCATTTGAATCATGAACAAATTAGCACTTACTTTTTTCTATTAAGATATTTATTTTGTTATGGAAAAAAGGAATTGAAAAAAAGATTTAACTAATTTTACTCACGCATATTTGTTGAAAAAAGATTTTATAATAATTGTGTTGAAAGTTCTACCTCAGATTTGTGAAGTAATCCACTGTGGTAAGTGATTTTCATGTTCTGACCATAAAGAAAAACCACAATGAACCATCTGGTTTCTTCAGCTTTACTAAGGAGCAAAAATCAGCCTTTAAACTCGATAGAAATAATGATTTGACATTTATCGTTATAATTATCAATATTGAATGATATGACATTTTTTATTGTGATAACATTTTTGGCTATACCCCCCAGCCCTAGTATATATAGGATTTTAACTTTGAAAATGGCCACATGGGGCGAACAACACTCCAACACTGACCCAAACTTAACACAGAAAAACACCTTTAAAACAACCAAATCAGTGGAAAGACAATAAGAACACCAAAAAATATAACACATAAATCCCTATCAGAGCTGCCACGGATTGAATGAACCCACTGAGCACGACTCTGAGTGCTGTGGGCATATTCCACCCAAACCAACTGTTGGCTCCAAGTGGCAGGGTTCCGGGAGACCAGACAGCGAAGGCCCATCTCCAGCTCCTGGTTCAGGCACTCAGTCTGGCCGTTGGTCTGGGGGTGGTAGCCGAATGACAGGCTAACAGTGGATCCAATCAGGGCACAGAAGGCTTTCCAAAACCGGGAAATAAACTGGGGACCCCGGTCCGACACTACGTCCCGAGGCGGTCCATGCAACCTGAAGACATGTAGTAACAGAAGCCCCGCCTTTTCCTTGGTAGAGGGGAGTTTGGCCAACGGGACAGAGTAAACCAACTTAGAGAATCTGTCTACAATGGTTAAGACAACAGTGTTACCTGCAGAGGGGGGCAGCCCCGTGACAAAGTCCAGGGAGATGTCGGACCAGGGCCGGGTTGGGACCGGCAAGGGCTGCAGCTTTCCAGCTGGAGGTTGATGAGACTCCAAGTGCACACAGGGCAAACTGCCGCGTACTCCCCTACTTGTCTCTCCATAGAAGGCCACCAAAAGTATTGTCTGACAACAAACATAGTCCTCTTAACCCCTGGGTGGCACGACAGAGCGGAGGCGTGGGCCCAGTGGATGACCCGAGATCTCAAGTTGGGGGGAACAATCAAGCAGTTCGGGGGGCAGCCGACCAGGACAGATTGGTTAACAGTGGTCTGCCTAACTTGTCTCTCCACCTCCCAAGTTACGGCACCCATGACCAAAGAGCGGTTCAGAATGGTCTCCTGAGACTTGGGGGCGTAGTCGGAGCTGAACAGGCGGGACAAGGCGTCAGGCTTTAAGTTCTTGGAACCAGGACAATATGACAGGGTGAAATGAAAACAGTTAAAAAAGAGGGCCCATCTGGCTTGTCGGGAGTTAATCCTCTTGGCAGTACGCAGGTACTTGAGATTGTTGTTGTCTGTGTTGTGAACTCAACCAGACGCACTTCAAAGAAGGTCAGGTGGTGTCAAAAGAGGGAGGGAAGTTTCCCTCCCCGAGAGTTGACCTTTTCACATGTAAAACCCAGAGACATCGCCTGGTGTTTGGTAAGGACCGAAAGAGACTCACTCAGACAATGAATCGCTTAAGGATTGTGTATTCAAAGAGCCTTAGTGAACCTTTCTAGCCGTAAAGGTGTCACTAAAGACAGTCCACAGGACAGGAAAAGGGGCGATCTGACCCCTTCTCCCTCCCGTCACCTCCAGCCTCAACCTGACTCTTTTCTCTCCACAGAACGACTGAGCCATAAACCACCATTTCATTCTCTGATAACCGGTGCGATAAACCAGGAATGCAGAGAAGAGAGACCATAAAAACCCCTGTTTCTCGAACCAAGCAAGGTTCCATTATAACTGTGTTTATTCTGTTTAAATAATAACCTTGCTAAGTGAGCAGCGGTGTTTGCCTCTGAGTTTAGTAAGTAATAACCCTGTTGTTATCCTTTAGTGATGTTTGAAGACTAGCAGACCCATAAGAAAGTAATCTTGAACTAGTTTTCTAACCTCTTTCTGTGTTGTCTTAATTCATCCCTGTTACTCCCTAGTAATCACTGTCTGTTCAGTATTAACTAATGCTTTAGTTCAATGTTTCATATACAATTTCCTACTAAATTATCCATGGAAGCGCTCATGTTCATCACCAGCCTCTCAGTTAAAGTGGAACGTCTACTCTTTTCTTGTGTGACCCGAGCCCCACCAAGGGGACAAGAAAGGTATAACACGCAAGTGTTTAAAACTCGGCTTACACTGACAGAATCGTTAAGTAGGCCTAACTATCACCATGTAATTGCATAAACGAAATTTTACTGTCACGCTTACATCTAAATTGTCTCATGAGTAAAACCAGTAACCAGCAAGTATACTGAGGACAGGTAATCAAGCTTTGTTACGTTTTATATAACCATTATAACCTTTTTCCATAGTGTTTAGCCTTGTTTTAACTGTCTTTATCCGAATGTTTAGAACTAAGTATTTTTCCAAATGTCGTATTGTGGAGAGAGAGAAATACGCGCAACGTATATTTCTTTATCCCAAAAAGTTAACACCTTAGCAACGTTTGGGAGACCATCCCCAAAATGACGTCACACTACCTAGCGGGATCAATAAAAAGGCCCTGCTGTCTTTTGTTCTAGCTTCTTCCTCTTCAAAAAAAACTCTTTTCTTTTAAACTTTCTTGAAACTAAACGTATACGTTCTCTTAACTTCCTTTACTTTTGAAATTCCGATTTTTGTTTCGTACTTAAATCTCTTCAGACGAGCTGAGAAAGCTACGACCCTGAATTCCAAATTTCTTAGCGGGAGATTTGATTTTTTTTATTCTGTTTGGAGCTGCCTGCTTAATCTCAGCAACATTAAATAGCCTATATTCCCGAGGCCTCGCGAACCTACGGTGAATGTGTGAGTTTATTTGATTTTGTTGTTGCAACCTCATCCGACCGTTGTGAGCAACTTTGGACCAGAAACTCAGAAGCCTTCATTTATGGCCTTGAATAAATGAAACCACGGCTCTGACGACAGAACCCTGAGTGGGCCCTATAGCGACACCAAACGAACTGAGATCAGAGCAAAAGCCTTGGCTGACAGCCCGTTGCTGCAAGCGCTTCCCACAAGAGGACTCCGGACCCAATCCACCGGTTTCAACCCAACTCGAAAACGCCACTGGGGTCGGGCCAGAACCGACTTCCCGAGCCAACCGGCAGTCGAGACTCGCCACGGGTCCTGCGGCAACGGTAGGGCAAAACAAACTCACTCTGTGACTCGTTGGTGTTCTATGGGCTCCATCCACAGTTAATAACCCTTAGATTAGACAAATTAAATCTGCAACCCAATTTCGGTCATTCGTTCCCTCATACTCGTAGAATTCTCTCCCTCTACAATATAAACTGAAATTCAATCGAACCTTACATAGGCTAACCTGTTTTAGTACCTCCTGGTTGTCATATTAACTGTTATCCCTGTAATATCACCACATTTACCCACTATTGTACCCTCTTTTGTTAGTTAATAAATTCACCTTGAGCACAGCGATGTATGTGTGTGTGTTATTCAGAATGTAGAGTCCTTATACATAGAACTTACGCTCAGATCTGAGACTGACTGATTGACCTTACGATTTCATGAATTACCAGAACTTGGTATAATTCTCAGGCTATACTCAAGGACCTAAAGCCTTGGGCAGACAAGCAAATCTTTAGGTGGTGCTCCTAATTTCGAGGTATAAATTAATATTCCCGGAAATATTCATTTTCATAACTGTATTAAAATTTTACGTAGCCGAGGTCTGCTGCATCTGTCCATACCAGGAAAGGCTGCTCCGCCCACTCAAGCCAGTGTCTCCACTCCTCTAGGGCCACCTTAATGGCCAGCAGTTCCCGACTGCCCATGTCGTAGTTCCTCTCTGCGGGCGACAGCTTGCGGGAGAGAAAAGCACAGGGATGGAGTTTACCATCATGGGGGCTATGCTGGGAAAGGACAGCCCCTATGCCCACACCGGACACATCCACCTCCACCACGAATTGCCGACCAATTGGGGCGGCAGTGAAGCAGTCCTTGAGTCTCAGGAAGGCAGCATCAGCCTGGGGTGTCCAACTGAACCTGATGTTGGGAGAGGTGAGAGCATGCAAAGGGGCAGCAACAGTACTGAAGCCTCTTATGAATTTTCTATAGAAATTTGCAAATCCCAGGAACCTCTGGACCTCCTTCCGACAGGTTGGTACTCAGCCACCACATAACCCAGGAATGACACTCTGGGCACGTGGAATTCACACTTCTCAGCCTTGACAAAACGCTGATGGTTGAGGAGGCGCTGGAGCACCCGGCGGTCATGTTGGATATGAGTCTCGAGGTCAGGGAAGAAGATAAGAATATCGTCAAGGTAGACAAACACAAAGTCATTTAACATTTCCCTCAAAACAGCGTTTACCAGAGCCTAAAATACTGCGGGGTCATTAGTCAAGCCGAAGGGCATCACTAGGTACTCGCAGTGGCCACTGGGGGTGTTAAACGCAGTCTTCCATTCATCCCCTTCCCTTATCCGGACTAGGTGGTAGGTGTTTCTTAAGTCAAGCTTGGTGAAAACCCTGGCCCCCTGCAGGAGTTCAAAGGCAGAGGAGATTAAGGGCAGAGGGTACCTGTTCTTTATTGTGATGTTGTTCAGCCCCCGATAGCCTATACAGGGATGTAGTGTCAAAAAGTGTGAAAAACCCTGCCCCTGCCTTATTAAAAACTTCCTTTAAATCCCAGTAACAGGAGGGAACATTGAATATGCTTGGAAACTACACCCTGGGGTCCCTAATAGAGTGCACGGAGACCGTCTCAGTGTGTCTTACACCCAGCCCCCCACCCCTTGACTACCCCAGCAGATCAGTCTATGTGGGGGTTGTGTTGAGCTAACAACACCACCTGCGAGCGGGAGTAAAAGGGAGAGGAAAGGCTTACTGAGGGCCTAGGACGAGAGGAATTAGATTTAACGGTCATTTGGCTCACCAGTATCCTCTCGTTTACTGGCCCTTTTAACGGGCAGCGGGCGATGAAGTGACCAAGCTGGGAGCAATAAATGCAGCGGCCCTGTCTGAACCTCTTCTCCATCTCCTCTGGAGAAAGCCAAGCTCGCCCCAGCTGCATGGGCTCCTCTTCGTGGCCCGGAGAAAGCGGATTAGGCTTGGGGAGAGGAGCTGAAGAGCTAGGCTTGAGCGGATACCTGTCAGATGTCAGATACCGCAAACCTCTTGCTGGATGGCGGTGAGGGCTTCCTCCTGGTGGTGGAGACGCTGCCCATGGGCACATAGTGCCTGGCGCACAGGGTCGGAGTTGGCGGGGTCCATAGATGGCTAGATCTAACTATCAGAGCTGCCACACGGAAGGAATGAACCCACTGAGCACGACTCCAGGAGGTACGAGTGACGAGAGTTTATAACGAAAGGCTGGTAACTTGGTCAGAGAAACATTAGTTTGATACACAGGGAAACTAAACTCAAGTAATACGCTGGGAACGAGTAGATCTAGCAACTATTGCAGAGGAGGTGTGGGTATTTATGCAAGGGACCAAGGAGACAATGAGGCACAGGTGGAACACATTAGGGTGGGGAAGGGTGATCACACACAGGAGGGAGGCAGACAGGAACCAGGTGATGGGGTGGACCTGAAACGAAACACAATGTGAGCAAAGAAGCACCAACAAAAGCACAAGCACAACTGACAACCGAAAACATGAACTTAAGTGTCAGAGCTGGGCATGACAATCCCTAGGTGAGAGGCAGCAAGACCAGCATGCCCAAATTAAAAAGCCTGCCTTCTGACACTTGCACAGGAGCTTTTACAGACCAGCTTCCAAGGCCAGGTGGACCTCATTCAGCTATTACCTGGAGCACTCCTGGAGCAGAACTAGAGGACAGAAAAGAACATGGACACAGCACAGGGAAACACATACAGCCATAACAGTTTATGTTCTTTCTGTTCAACATACCTGGATAAACTTGGATAATAATAACAGTGCTTTTAGAGTTATGCTTCAGTGTTCAAAGTTTAAAAAGTATTCTTTACTTTTACAAGACAAAAGGCATTGAGAATGAGGAATAATGGATGAGTTTGGCAACTTCAGTAAACTAATATTGAGCAGGAAAGCACCTGGTGTTTTAGTTATGCAGTTAGATGCTTATCACACGTCCTAAGTTTATTAGAATTTTGTTGGAAAGCGAGTGGCGTCCCTGGTGGCTAATGAGCTACCACAGGATGTATGCAGCTGCAAGCTATCCATCCATCCATTATCTATACACGCTAATCTGTGCATGGTCACTGGTGACTGGAGCCATTCCTGGCTGATACTGGGCAAGAGGTGGGGTACACCCTGGACAGGCTGCCAGTCCATCACAAGGGAGAACCCATGCAGACAAGGGGAGAACATGCAAACTCCACATAAGAACATGCAAACTCCTCACAAAAAGGCCTGGGACAACCAAGGTTGAAACCCCGGACCTTCTTGCCGAAAGGCGACAGTGTTAACCACTGCACCACCAAGCCGCCCAACTGAAAGCTAATGTTAGTTTTTTCACTATATTATTCCTCTATAGAAAATTATAGTAGTAAGCTAACACGCTAGAAAATCAGTGGCAAACGGCAGTGTAGTCTGTAGTAGTTTTAAATTAGGCCATGTAGATCTATTACAAGTGAAGATTCAGCAACTGGACTCAGATATGTTCAGAATCAGATTTTGGTGAACTGCTTAGGTGAAATAAGTGAAAGTTTTCTTAGCCTACTTTGTACAACGGAACCTTTCTTGATATTGTCTCATTTGAACCATGGTTGATTGGATGCCATAAACTAGTGTTTCTCAACAGGGGCGGATATTAAATGTCTATGAACATGTCTTTCTTTTAAAAGCATTAATTTCTCTGAGGAACACATCATGAACGCCTTTCTATCACCGTGTATATCCATTCTATTCCGCTGTCGGACTTCCCCTGAAAGCAACTTAGCATCTAGCACCTGATGCAACAGCAACGAGCAGTGTTGGGCAAACTTCCAAAATGTAATACATTATAGATTACTAGTTACTGTCATTTGAGTAATTAGTTACGTTACAATATTACTATCTCTGAATTGTAATGCTTTACACTACTTTTGCGTTACTTGATTTAATAGCAGGATGAATCGTGTCCCCATTAAGAAAGACGCTGTGCGCATTTACGCATGAGGTACAGCAGCATAACTTCACTGATTAGTTGAATTTCAGACAGGATCGGTCAGGATGAACTGACAGCAGCCTCTCTGATCATGAAAGTAATTCGTTAGAGCACAAACACACGGGCTGGGGAGCTACCCTCTTGTTAAGAAGAGGATGGATTTGTTTTTCTGCTGCTGAAATGTTTCTCGGTGTTGGTGAATTGTTAAAAAAACACCACTTAATTTCGGGTTAAAACGCGTTGTAACGCGCGTTACTGAGATTTTAACAGGTCTAATCTTTTCGATTGATTTTTGAAGTAATGCGTTATATTACTGCATTACAGCAAAAAGCTCCCAACACTGCCAGCGAGTGCGTGAGATTAATGAAGTGGACCCACCTCACACTGTGAATCGCACTGAGGAAACGATAAGGTGACATGTAGAGTTGCAATTAAAAAAATGTAACGCTAAAAGCTGAAACCCTGACTTGCTCTGTTTGGGACTGTGAGTTGCACTTTATCCGAGCTGCTGAAGTTAACGTGTGGATTTGTGGTGAGACCTTTGACTGATCACAGTGTTGCTTTGGCTACCTGTCAACCGTTTACTGTTCAATCCCGCAGTTATCCCGTTTAAATACATGAAACACATGTTAAAACAAAGGAGCTAGCCTAATAAAGTCCAGGAGTTAATAATTGAATTAAAATGAATTAATTTATCATTGAGCTGAAAAGGTGCCACAATCACATTTAAAGAGGTTAATTCACCAACAGACACAAAAAGGAGGGAAGACTAAATCATGAGTGTTGACTCAGCAGGGATGATATTAAGTAGGCCTGAGTTGATCTACAGGAGAAACTGTAGAGCAAAAAAGAATACCTGAGAGCCTTACTGCTTTATATTTTAATATATGTTTATATTTTGAATGGTCACCTTCCACCTGAATTTTGTGTTTACCTTTACATAAATAAAAACATTTCCACCATAAATTGGTGCAGAAATTTTTTACCAGAATGCAGGAAATTAAGTCTTTAATGTTCAAAATCTTCTGGGGAAGGACCCCCAGACCCCCCCTTATTAAGTGCACCATCCAAGAAAACTGTCTCTGTGTTTACAAAAAGTTTCTAAGGAACATTCACTTATTAATTAAATACAATTACTATTGACATGGCTTTTTTGTTCCCTGGGAAAGTCATAAAATTGTTGTTTATAAACTTATGTGCATATTTCATGTTCATAATAATAATAATAATAATGATAATAATCAACAATATTCAGGGTAAAGAGCCTTTTTTGATGGGGTAAGGTAAGGTAAGGGCCCTGGATAATGGGTAGGGGGGCGCTGGCCCAAAAAAGGTTGAGTACCACTGCCATAAACAAACAGAATGCTGATTCTGGCTTCACTCTCTCAAAACTCAATCCCAAAAACCTCAGTTTTTTGTGGCGGTGTGACATCAACTCTCCCATTGGGGGTGTTATGGCCTACAGAGTATCACTCCACAGTGTCTATGGCACCTCCCCTACCAAGTGGTTAATGAGGTCAAATGACGAATTACACAGTCAGTTTAACCCAGGGGCTTGGGACTTCATACACAGAACAGATTGCCGAGAGTATGTTAGCCCAAATCCAGGTCACCTGTGAAGCAGCAAGTAACTGTTTCCTTTGTGCTTGATCAAATGGACAGGAGGGCATAGTTAAAGTCATGCAGACGAAATGTGGAGACAAAAGATCTGCTGAAAAGTGCTAAAAAAAAATACCCCTCTCATATAACTACGCTCAATACTATAACTAGAGCAGAAATCTGCAGACCAGGCGTAGAATTTCAGCAGACGTTTAGGTTCATAGCCAGTGCAGCTGCCCCTCTTGGGCTAAGATTAGTTGCTGGATGGATAAAGCCACAGTGATTGACAGATGAGTTGCAGCACTGAGGAGACATGAGAGAGATGAATATGGAGCAGTTCAAAGTGAAATTAGCATTGAGTACTTTCAATTCCTCAAAAAAAAAAAAATGCAACCACCAAACATTTGGATTTTACCTTGCAAAATATTATTTTTGGCTCATGAGACGTCATCAGCATTTGCAACACTGGGTGATTTATAGATCAGGTGTCCAGGGTTTTGTTCCGACTCTGCATTTATTTGTATTTGTAAAGCATTTTTGAAAAATAGTCTAAAAATGTCTGACAACCAGAAACTAAACAAAGTACATAGAGAATTCAGGATGTTCTGTTAGGCATCCATGCAGTATTAAGTCTTCTACTCACAGTTAGCTAACTTGCACATGTACACAGAATTGTGTGTTCTTGCACGTAAAACTTTTCAACTGAAGGTCATGTTGCCTCCATGTGTAAATGTGATAGTGTGCGCAGGTTGACAAAGCACATCCGATCTTCTGGATGTTCTAAAGCATATTTGGACTGTTTGAACACATAATGAAGTCTGAGTTTTGAAGAGTGACATAAAGAAACAAGTGCACTTAATTTTCACATTGTACAGTACTACTTCATACTCTCACATCAACATTTATCTCTAACCATTGCCACAGTTGTTCAAATGCATATTTATTGTGTCATAAATGTGTAATTTTGGACCATTTGTAATTATTTGAATATATGTGACTTTCATACGTCTACAATGTAGAGCTAAAACAATTAGTCGATTAACTGAATTGAATATATTCAGGTTTTTCACTGTTCATTGGAAAAACAAGCAATGATGACATTAATGACATTAACTTGGGCTTTGGGAAAATGTGATGGCCATTCTTCTCTATTTTCTGATTTTTTTTTACCAAAAAGAGAATAAGATTAATTGATAATGACAGCAGCCCTGGTACAATGCCATTATACCACATTGAGATTTGTCTTCTACATAGTAGTTGCACAACTGGCAAATACACTCTCTGAGAAGTTTTTTGTGTCAAATATAATTTCCTTTAACCACGTGTCTATCTGCATTTTCACACTTTGCCTCATTTCACATAATATGAGATGGTCTAGTACTTTTTATGGAGAGAGCGGGAGAGAGAGAGAGAGCAAGTACAGGCCTTAAAATGGCATGCTGTATTGCAAACTAACAGAGGCACCTCAACAAAAAGGAAGTCACAGGTAGTTTAAGGGCTATCATCTGATGGAATAATTTCCCCACAGGCTCCAGGTGCAAGACCAGGATAAAGGCAGTATATCACAAGAGACCCAGACAGCTAATGTAGCATAAAGAGCAGCTCAAAATTTGCCCATGGTAAGAGCGACCCTTTCTTGTAACTGGGTCTTGCCTAATGAACTACAAGGCGCCTTGAATGACAATAAATGGTGTTTTTTATTCCAACAAACTCCTCAATGCATCACTAATAAGGTTAATTTGAGTCCCATTTGGCAAGAGGCATTAGCCTAAGTGTTTATCCGCTTTAGCATTGTCCCCTGTCAGACGGACAAAAAAACAGTGCCGGCAGTGTCATTAGAATGACACTGAATAGAAGGTGAACGCCCAATTTACTCATCTGAGCCAAATTAAAAGGAAGCACTCACGAATTACTTGCTGTTTTGTGTATGCTACAGGATAGTAAATTTGTTGTGACTATTCTTTTGCATGTTTTAAGTGAAGCTTATGAGCCTTGATGGTTGGGAAAACAAGCCGGAGAAACTGTGGTAATTAAGTTGAAGCTGGACAATGAGCAGTCATGACGTTTAATTGAAGTTAAGCCGGCAAACAGAGCAGTGCATGCGTAACGTACTGATGTGTTTACCTGGCTGTATAGTTATGTGTGTGTGCTGGGTGTAAAATGTATGGTTCCGGGCCTGGTTGTCCCACTTTCCCCAAACTGATTACAATTACAAATTCAGGTTAGGCCGACACAGCACAACAGTTATCTCCGGCCAAATGATAGACTTCCTTAATTAAAAATGGCAGACTTTGAGACTGCTGTTGAATGAATTATTTCTCTGAGATGCTCACACTGCCTCACTGCCTTTCAGTCAAACAGACAGTTTAAACATGCCGGAGAGTTAAACTGGAGGCTGCTGTTAAATTCACCAGGGCTACTGTTGCATACAGTGGGCTAGATAAGCCTCATTTGAATAATTCCCATATAGCTCTGCTGCTTTATCTCAGAGTTTACCCATCAGAAACGTGTGGTGTTGTGCTTATAAAGTTGTCAGACACCACAGCACCACTGGTAATCAATAACGAGCTTTGGGCACTGCATTGTATTTTGGTGCAGATATTATTGACATCCCCTCAGACTGAAAGATCTATAATAGGCTTTGCTTTGCAGAGAAATTGACATTTTAATGTCTTTGTTGTGTTTGTAAATTTTTGGAGAGAGCAGAGCCACACTGTGGGCTTCAAGCTTCATGGGAGTTTATTTTGCAGTAGTAAGAAAGTGACTGGCTAAGCTCCAGTTATTGTGATGGGGGGTGTCTAAATCCCATGTCCATTAAATAGCTCTGTATAACAGATTAGCAGGAGCCTATTAGTTGAAAAGAGTTCTGAGATTTCCCACTCCCACACGTATTCTCGAAGACGGCGTACCACCTGCAAAGTCTGCATTACCCACTTTAAAACCAAAGACTTTTAAAACAAGACTGTCTCTGGGACAGGATGTAATTAAGAGGAGGGCGTTAGGGACAATAGTAAGTCTTTATCTTGGAAATCTCAAGAGGGTTTATGCACTGCAAGAAAAACACAGAGGGGAGGAGAGAGAAAAAAAGAGAGCAGGCAAAGTCATTGTATTGTCTGTCATTGGCATAACAGCACTTCAATGGAGTTTACACAAGCATCCACTACCAGGGTGGTTCATTAACAGTACATTTCAAGCTGATCCAAATTGTCCAGGAAATGCAAACCAGTAACATTAACACACAGGGACTGAGTCCAAGATCGTCTCTGCAGCAGGAGTATCTGAAGATGGATATTGTCTGCTGGGTGCCAAGATTATTTTGGGAGCCCAAGACCCTGAATCGTCCCCGGGCACCTTCTGATTAGCTTTGTCATCAGGTGTGAAAGAGTGCCTACACACTGCATACATCCTTGCACTCACTCCTCAGGAACGTAATAATACACTAAAAGTTGCAAGGTGGCTCCAAAATACAATACCATAAAATATAGGTGCAAAGATAAAGGGTCTAAGAAAGACAAGAAAAGAAAAGAAAACAATTGCAGCTTATCTGCAGACCTCAGGGTACCTCTCCCATTTCTCAATTGGAAACATGCAGAAGTTAGGAGAAGATCTTAAGATGTCACCCCTGTTAACCTTGAAGTGTGTTGCAGCCCTACACAGTGCGGTGTACAGCGTTTGCTGCATTTTAGGGTAGGCTACATTTCAAATACAACAAAGACGATTAATGAAGGTAAAAGGAACAGTTTTAGATGGTTTTAACCAACAACAGAGCTATGACTGTGGATGAGCAAAAGCATTATGGAAGACACAATGCTCCCAGTTGTTTATAGCAAACAATGCTGTATTTCTCCAGTCTATTTCACTCTGCAGGTTTTCCATGTTTGATCACGCTGATAGAACTCACTATTTGATAGCGACGGGTCCCTGCTTGTTTATTCAATTTCCTATCTCATTGCCTTTTTTCTGCTTACCTTTCTATTTCCGTTGCGCGGCAGATCCGCGAGCTGAAATGAATTCCGCGGCGCGTGCTTATTGTCCAAACACACATACACACTCGCGCGGACGCGCACTACCGCTTGCTTCTCTACTTTTTTCTGGTGCGTGTTTGTGTGTGCGTGCGTGCGTTGTGTGTGTTTGCGTGTGTGTAGATGAAGTCGTATCCTGGAGAAGTTTTTAATGCGTGCGTGAAAGTAGCCTACGTGAGGATTGTGGCGCATTGGACGGCTGTAGTGTTGAATGAACGGAAGCAGGAGGGAGATCATACATTAACTCCTGCTGGATGCGGGTGAGGGGGGGGGGGACACTTCCAGTTGATAGATGCCAAGACAGAGGGATGCGCTCAGAACAACACTGACAGCTTTTTGAAGAAGCACGGAAGCGACAAATGAAACCCAAACGAAAATCCACTTAATTTTCTGGCTATCCAGTGCCTTCCAGGGGATTTTACGCACCGCAAAAGAGTGAAGAAAACGCTGCAGATATGAGCGCTGCGTGGTTGTACATGCTCCTGAAGGATCCCCTCTCCTGATAAAGGGACCAAAGAGGACAAAACAAGGCTGCCCATGATATTTTCCAAAAGAAGATTGCAAAGGTGGAGCGATTAGAGAAGGGCTGATGACGGGACTATTAATCCCTTCAGTGCATCAAAAGCACCAACGGGTATTAGAAACGACTGGATGGAAATCGGGCGAGTGTTTGGAACTGTTTTTGGTTTTATATGAAACTGGTGATTAGTTGTTTTGACACGTCTTGCAAGGATTTTTTGTCACTTAAGATTATATTGAGGAGCAAATTTGCCTTTTTCCCCCTCCCACTGAAAGGTTGTATGATATGAGCGGTTTCCCGGTGTGAAAACTCTGATCTCAATCTTTTTTTCCTCTTAAAGTATTCCTAGATCTAAATGGAATTAGTTGAGTCTGAAGCCGTTTGTGAAAGGAACAGACATGGTACATGGACACAGCTTCCATCACGGTAAGATATCCTGTATATTCATTAGCTGGAGCCCACTTGCTCAAACCTCTTAAATTTCTTAAACCCCAAAGAAAAAGAAGTGTAGTAATCCTCTAATCAGTTTTAGGAGCTTGCAAAATATCTGAGCAACAGATAAAAACTACAAATAGAAACAGAATTGTGTTTTTCTCAGGATGAAACAAATACCATGAGGTACATACTGCATTTTACAACAGAAACTCACTGTTGAAGGTCACACTGTAAGTTGTAGGTGTTTTTCTTTTTGGTTTTTGAAATAATTGACTCTTTGGAATACACATCTTGTGACAACTTATGATAAAGATGTTTTGGTTGTTCATTTATATCATGTCTCATTTTATGGTCATTTTACAGTAACTCTTTTTTACAGAGTTTGGTTAGTGCATGGCTGACCAAGGCTGCAAATAAGAATCATTCATGTGTTTGCACAAAGTTACAGTACAGGCTTAGAGGCTATGTTTCTGAGCTACTTGGAGCCTATTAGAATTATAAAGGCTGTTTGTTTTTTACCTTTCTGATTAAATAAATCATTGTAATTGATGTTATAATGATTATTTTAGGTATTGTGTGCTGTTTGGGGAAGGTTGCAGTCAGCAAGGGCTTAGCATTAGCATAAAGCTGGTGTACAGTGCATGAAATCCAAAACCTAAGATGTGTTCCTTGCTGACTCAACCCTCCCTCAGCTGAAATCACGCTGCTAACAAAACTGAGAAAAAAAGAGAAAAACAATATGGGCATGCCACAGTCTACCATCAAAAATTTATTTGTCTTTCTGTTCTTACAGTTGTTGCAAGTCTTCTCCTACTTGGGTTGTCTGGGGCAACAAGGAAGGATACTGCAGGTAATCTCCATTGCCACAACCGCACGCCTTTTCTCCCTAAGCGTCCTATTTTCAAAGCCTTAATCTCTCACTTCCCTTCTTTCTTCTTTTTGCTTTGTATGTTTTTAGTGAAAAACAATTCTGGAGTGAAGCCTGCAGGTCAATGTGGAACGTGGGTGAAAGAATCAGAAGGAGGGCTGTTCACGTCTCCCAATTACCCAAACAAATACCCCCCAGACACAGAGTGTGTTTATATCCTTGAAGGTAAATCTTCTTTTTAAGCACAGCAGCAGTGAGAGAGCACCGTGTTTGGGCTATTCTCTAAAGCTAAAGCTGGGGTTATCCTGCGGGGGGTGTTCCTTTGGTGATTATAAAATCACCAAAGTGAATGTAGAAGCTAAAGCCCTAAAAGCCAGGAGTGGAGATGTGTGTGGGTGTGCTGATAATGAAACCAGTTGAATGTTCATCAATGAAAGCATGGCTAATATTTTACTCCCTGCTCTGTGCTCGGTGGTCATTATTTTTACTGTGTCTTCCAGCTCCCCCAAGGCAGTGTATTGATCTACACTTTGACGAGAATTATTCAATCGAGTCCTCTTGGGAATGTAAATTTGACAACATCGAGGTTCGGGATGGACCCTTTGGCTTCTCCCCAATTCTCGGACGGTACTGCGGTCAGCATAGCCCGTCTGATATCAGGAGTAGCGGCCGATATCTGTGGATAAAATTTGTTACAGATGGTGAACTGGAAGCGGTGGGATTTTCAGCAAGTTACAACTTCACTGCAGGTACATTTTTTTGTAGCTGTTTTGCTCTTGTCAATTCATTTCTTTCTTTGTAAGCATGTCCATGCTTTATCGTTCTAACATCAAGGCTCTAAATGAATAACAAATATCATCCAGGGAACTCGCCCTTGTGGGAGCCTCTTGCTGCTTTATTGATTGTCTGTCTGCACACACTCATTATTTCTATTGGCAATATTCTGTCATTGGCTGGGACACTCTTTTGACTGGCTAGGCAGTTATTTCTTTTCTCTCTATATCTGGAGTGATGCGGAGCAGTGTCAGATTCAAATCCAGTTCAGCAGCACCACTCCTTAGTTTACAAGCCTGGAAACTAAGGCATTATCAACTACTAACTATTCGGCATTGTCAAACACAATCGTGGCAATTATGTCTGTGTGTTAAACCTTGGCTTTCTTAATTTGCCTCATCTTTGGTTGAGATCCTATTACTGAAGCAGCTTGAGGATTGATGACAAGGAATCATATTACCATGATTTAATATTCCTTCCTTCACCTACACTTGACTAGGTTTAATAACACTGTCAACTTTTTTAGTGTGTTTGAGGCTTGAAAGGCACAGTGCCAGGAAACATGAACGGTATGCCAATTTGTCTCCACATCCATTGCACCTTCAGGGGCATTTTACCATCTGACATATGAGTGTGTCATTGTTCAAATGATGAACACTTATGCAGTACATCAACCTTTCATTCGAAAAACATGCTACTAGCTACAGGCTATTTAAAAGAAACCTATCGAGGTGAAGAGGGACTATACATTTATTTTTACATTTATTTTGTGGGTGAAATTATGTTGAAGAAGAGCAATGTATAACAAGGAAATCTACGGAAGAATAAAGTCAAGGGCTTCATACCATGGGTTGTTAAGCAGAAGTGCTGCTACTTTTGTGAGATTTGTCAGTAGCAGTTACATAACTAATTTAAAACTGCACTAAGGTAAAACTGCTGTAGCTCAATGTATTATGTGTAAAAGTGTTACGCTGTCAGATATGATGTTTTCCAAGCAATTCAGAAAGGAGTTGGAGAGAAAAAAAAACATGTAAGAGAAAGTAGAAAACATGAATCCACACAAATTTCAAGAGAGTGTCAGGCGGGGTCGGGGATATGCTGTCGGGGATATGCTTACAGAGACTGCTGTCTGCTGCAGCATGAGTCTCTTATCCCGCTGCTGTGTTATACACATCACTTGTTCTAGCAACTTTGATTTTTAAGTTTTATTATTTAGAAATGCACTTGTGATATTGCAAATGTGTTAACTTGGTTAGGGCTGAGGCTGTTCACCAACGTAGTCGACGTAATCGATTACGTAAATATGTCGACTCGCATTATGTGCGTCGAAGCGTTGCTGTCCCCGGTGTTAGCAGGGATTCCCTCGGACAAGCTCCAGTTTGGGAGTGTTTTAGACAGACACTCAACAACATGGTGCTCGCTCCGTGAGCATCACTGCAGCACAAATGCTGTCCAAGAATATGTGAAGCAGCATGAACACGTGAAGCGAAAGTATCCCGGAGCACTGACGGCAGCACCGCAAATCCTGTTTCCTGTCTCCACACAAGCATAGCACGTTATCAGCACGAAGACACATAGTCCGTTAAAATGTATTTTCTAAGTTTTTCTTCATTGCGTTCATGTTAAAAGTAATTTCTGCCCTGCTGCTGTCATGGTAACGTAACGTTACACCGTGTCATCTAACATTCGGCCATTTCATATTTTCTGTTTAACGGCCACGTATGAGCAAGAACTGCTGGAACAGCTGGATCTAACATTACAGACAATCTGTGACTGTCTGCACCGTCTGTGAATCGTTTCAGTTGTTTTCTTTGCCCCACACTGATGCAGAAATACATTTGAATATCATACTGCATATTACTCAATATTGAAATAAATCCATGTCAGAAACATTTGAAGTTTTAAGTAAAGTAGCCTAATTAATGTCTGTTATTGTTATTATCACAACACATCAGTAAAGTGGAAATTGGATTCATTTTAAGATTTGCTACTATTGTCATTATTTTAATATGCTTAATGAGGATGATTGAATAAAATATTGATTTATTGATCAGATATGTATTTGATATTTATTTTGGATAAATTGGTATGCTTATCGAGGAATAGGCAACTTTTTTCTTTAGAATACACAAAATGATTCGTTAGATTAATCGACTAATTGAAAAAATAATCGTTATATTAATCGATTTGAAAAATAATCGTTACATTTGGTGCTACTTGGTGCGCTGTAGCAGTAAGGCTAGTTGAGTAGCTAAACATTTGCCAGGCAATAATATCATTGGATGGATGGCATTCTAGCTCATTTTAAATAGATAGATAGATCTTTATTGTCATTGCTTGTATTTATACAGCAAAACTCTGTTGGAGCAATCCAATTTGCAGCATTAGAATAAGAAATAAAATATATGCACATAATAAGAAATAGGATAAACAAACTCACATCCACACACACAAACACACACACACACATATGGCCACAGAGGTCATTAGTGTGCAGAGTCTGACATATTGGGAAATACTGTTATTCACTATTTTGCCAAGAGTTATATGAGAAGATTGATAACACTCTAATGTCTGTACAGTAAAAATGAAGCTACAGACAGCAGCTGGTTAGCTTAGCATAGTACAAAGAGGAAACAGGAGTTGTTGTTTTTTCTTTTTTAATGAAACTTTGTATCAAACATACAAAAAAGCACATTACATTCATATTTAATCAATTATACAACATGAATTGAACATGGAGTAAAATATTGATAATTTACCAAGCAAAGAAATAAAAGGAATGGAAACAGATTATTCATTCCAAATTCAGTTCTTCTGTTCTGCATTTGAAGCCCAAATTTATGATATATGTTTTGTGTATTGTAAATGATCCAGTACTGGAAAGCATCCCAGAAGGTCTGGGTTACTCTACTAGAGAAGAATGGAAACAGGAGAAAACAGCTAGCCGGGCTTAACAAATGGTGACAAAATCTGCCTATCAGTACCTCTAAACTGATTTTTTGTCATTCGTTTGACCATTGGAACTTTTGACTGTTTTTGATTCCCCCCAAAGAGCCCATTTACCAACTGTATAGATAGTTAGCAAGAAAGCCAGTTACTTCTGTTTCCAGTTTATCTCCTTTGTCCTTTTCTCTCTGTTTGTTTATTTAGTACAGTCATAAAGCGCTCAAGCTGAAACATTTCCAACTAGTGTCTTTGTGTCAGTTTCCACCGCACAGGACTAATTGTGTCCATTACGTCAGTTCATCAACTTTGTATGCAAATGTGCCACCTCTAAAATTCGCCTCACGATATGTTTGAACACACCGTAAAGCACACTAATTAACATTACAGCATGTTTGGTCAGTACATAAACTGAACTTCAGTTTTCGTGCAGCTAACAGACTAAGCTAACCAGCTACAGGTGGTATAGCTTCATATTCACTGTACAAAGAGTGGTATTAATCTTTTCATCATGCTCTTGACAAGAAAGCAAATAAGCATATTTTCTAAAACTTCAAACATGCATGTCCAGGTATCCTGATGTAGTCTCAAAATGTGTCTCAAGATGTGAATAAAAATTAAAGTAACATCACTACTGAAACTTCCAAAAAGTGCTTTTAAAAATAAAGCTACACAGAAAGGATAATTTGTCATTTCCCGCCCTGATAGTCAGAGATATAGAAGCCGGACCACATTTTCTGTAATGCGCAATTGGAGTATTGTTTCCTCTGCCTTCTTCTCTTGGGAGTCTCATTGACAATTTGCTGGGAGGAAAGAAAAAAAGCTCTGCCTCTCGACTTGATAGGAAATATCTGTGGCATATGATTTACATAATTAAAGAAGATAAAAGTACTGAATTCACTCGACTTGATACTCAATCTGGCATTGTGAATAGTGTCTCACATCTGCAGCTGCTCTGCTAACCATGCTAATTCACACAGCCCTCCTCTGATGAATATGAGAGAAAAAAAGAGGCAACAAAGGTGACATGAATCACCACCTCTTACTCTCTTTCCTCAGTCTTTTTAGGAGTGGAGAGATAAAAACTCTTATGTCTCTTCATCTTCTTCACGTTCTTCCAGTATCTTTTCAGAGCCTCGTGCTCTCGATGACTAATGCAGTTAGTACAGCAGCCAGTGAATGAAGGAGCAGTGACTGGAATCTCACAATATCCGGTGTCATTTTATGTGTTGAGGTACTTCAGTGAAGCACTTCACAGTCTGCAGATGCTATGTATTCAATTTATATGTGGCATCAGTGGAAGAGATGTTGGTGTAACAGACACTAGAGACTGACTCAGACCAGTGACTAAATGAACTTGGCTGCCCATGTGATGTGATGCACAATTTATTTGTCAAACTAATTACACCCAGATGCCTCATTCATGGTCTTGTTTTGCATCACAGAACTTTTGCAGCTGTCTTTTTTACCTCTGCAAAATACAATGTACTGCAGCTTTCCCCACAGCTGTAAAAGGCTTTGAAAGCTGTGGGGGGACTAAATATATCGATAAGATCATGCAACTATTTCCTACTAAAGTCATCCAGCTACAAAGACAGACTTTCATTGACTTTCTGGCACCTGTGGAGGGACTTCAGGCTGTGGAGTCTATCTGGCGGGCTACATATGTGACTCACTTGAGTTACCTGACTGAATGAATGTACATTGTAGGCTAGTCAGGAAATATCTCTTTATCACCCAGATGAATCATAGTCATAAGCGGCCCATTAAATATATGGAATCTCACAATATCTGTCCTAATTCTCGCACTAGTGTACACTCTGGTATACTTAAAACAACAGTACGACATTTTGGGAAATACCACTTCATGTCTGTACAGTATATATAAAGCTAACTCCAGCAGCTAATTAGCTTAGCTTAGCAGAAAGAGTGGAGGCAGCAAACCTGGCAGGTCAAATGGTAACAAAATCCTACTAGCACCTCGAAAACTCACTAATTAACACGTTTTATCTCCTTTCTTTATTTGTTCAAAACGTAAAAATGTTTAAACTTCTGTTTTTGTACAGATCAAACAAACAAAACACAAGCTTTGGATGCCATTTATGCTTTGTGTTGGCATGCAGTTTGTATCTAGAAAAGGAAAAACGCATGTTAATGCACGGTGTAAGTGCACGCTTTGGGATCGGAACACGATTGAATCAGACAGAAGACACCTTGACATTGTGATCAGCTCTCAGCCAGGTATCAGTTCAGTCCATACAGTGTGGCCACATTCTTGAGCAATACATCCGCCAAGTTGAAAGGTCACCTAAGTCCACTTTTTCGTGCTGGCTTGAGCAAACCTGGTAAAAAAGCTACAAGCAGTACTGATAGCTAGCAAGTCCACAAGCCCCGCCTGACGCTTGATGTAAATGCAAAGGCCTGTGGATTGGATGTCAATATCCAGATAATGTATCCAGTTACAGATCACATGTTAATACAAGGTGTGACCTGGCCCTTGGACAGAGCCAGACGTCTAAGCTAAGCTAACTGGCTGTTGACGGTAACTTAATTTTTACCGTAGACTACAGACATGGGAGTGATATCAGTCTCCTCATCTAGCTCTTGGCAAAAAGATGAATAAGCATATTTCAAAGATGTCAAACTATTCCTGTAGGGGCATATTGATACACCATTAGTGAGACCTTCAAAAATACCAAGATGCAGTAGTGAAGTGTAGAGGAACCATTGTGTGTATATTTCTGTGTGTATGTTTGTGTGCAAGGCTGTTGGGGGATTTGGGCAGCATTTTGCTTTTCAAGTCTTTCTAGGGCGCCATGACCTTAGAAACCTCTGGACTGGCAGATTAAGTGGTGTTTCAGCACCTTAAGCCAAAGCCAGAGCAAATAAAAGCTGCAAGTTCTCCCCCTCTTGGTCCCTGTGCTCCGATCATTGGCTGTTTGCAGAGCCAAGACTTGGTGGTGAGGCAGATGCTTCTATATGGAGACTCAGGCAGTATTTGTGCATTTCCTTGATCCAAGCACTAGTGATAAACTGTTCCTTTATTGAACATATTGTGTGGACTGTACAGTATACCCATGTGGCCCATTAGGTTTTTAAGCTGCTTCTTAGATGTGAGGTGGGTCTGTGAATAAATTTTCAGATGGAATAGCGTATGAAGACTTTTCTGTTTTGCTTCAAGAAAATGTACATCCTGAATTGGATATGTATTGTTTATTTAATTTTATGAACTGTAGAAAATGCTTGATAAAATTCCTTTGGTCTTTACTCTAACTTGTAATTTAAATGCAAAACTTATGCAAACTCAAACTAGTATTCACCATAGTGAAAAGAAAACAGATCCCTCTTTTTCTCTTGTGAAATGGAAACTGGTCAGCATGCCATTCAGCCTCATGTGGCACCATCAGCAGCACTGCTACTGGCTGTTTTCCACTAATGAATCTAGATGACACTGATTGATCTAGGTGCCTTATAGCCTGACCAAGCTCTAACAGGGCTGAGTATCTTTCTGGAATTAAATGAGTCAAATGGCATTTAAGATTATAGCTGGAATAGGATATATGGGCTTATCATAAAGGAGGCAGGGCCATGAGATTAAACCTAGATGGGCTCAAACTGGAAAATTGAAAATTGAACCATGGAGATCGACTCTTCGCTCTTGGAAGGAACTGACTTCGGAAGCACCATTGCTGGGGTTGGACAGAAAGTTCAGCGAATTTTCAGTTTCACATCTGTCTCCAAAGTCATTTGCCAGTGGCAACACCCGGCATTTAACTGTGTGAGTCGCTTTTTGTTCAGTTACATCCACTGAGCTCTCAGTGAAGTTTCCAAAGACACTGACATTCACCAGGTTGGCGATGCATGTTAATTCACGATGGTCATCGTATATTGTATTTTAGGACGGAACTGAACTCCAGCCTAAGTAGATATGAGGTGTCAGAGGTAGTAGTAGTAGTAGTTTAGGTAATTTGACCAGAGCAAAGACAGTGCAGTGTGTAAATAGCCATGGAGATGTTGAGTGTGAGATCTGGGGCTCTTATTCTGAAGACACGGATGTTTTATTAGCAGTTGAATAAATAAACACTAATATTTGCTAGCAATGTTTGACATTTTGACTTTTTAAGTATTTGGGAAATTCTTTGTATTTCACTTTATTACATTGCATTTACAGTGGTACATACAGATGGTAAAGAATGGTCACTGTAGCTTTGAATATACGGTCACAATTGGGCTTTGGAAGCTTTTCACAGGTATTTGCTTCAGACAGACATCAATCAGGATGTACAACTGACGGGTGACTGACAGTTCTGTCCTGGTAACCTAAAAAGGAAAAATATGGAAATGTCAAATTTCTCCTAAATCTCTTACCAAAATTTTATTTGTTTAGGTGAGACACAGACCATGTAGTTGCAGAAGCATACCTGTAATGTCTCATAGTGGAAAACAAGCTTGTGAGATGTGGTCTGGCTTTTCTACTGTGGTACCTCTCAACCTAAATCTATTAAAAACATTGTGAAAACTCTGTCCCACACTGGTACAGCACCTAGGGCACTGGGAGTAAATTTTCATTTTCCATGGCTCAAAACTTGTAGGGGTTCAGATTCACAAAGGGGAACAGAGGAAAAGTAGATGAAATTCATGAGTAGAAATGGAGAGAGAAGTCTCCTGTGGTGCATTTTCTGGTGTTCTCCCAAGATTTCTGTAAAGAGTGTGTTTGCCTGAATGAGCTGCTTGCATGTAGTCACTCCTCATAAATCACCACAAAAAAGATCATCCTCCCAATGTTTTGCTCTAATGCTTGTTGTCATTAGTGCTCCCTCCAGTGCAAGTCACATTCTCTTTTCCTGATTCTTCAGCGCTGCCTACTGTTTCTCTGATTGTTATGGGCCTGTTGTCTGTTTCTCTACTGGGAAAATGTGTATGTGTACATTATTCCCTGCAGAGGTATGCTCGTCATGTGTAATGTAATTTTGCTTTGGAAAGGAGAAAATAACTGTTGTCCTTTCAGATGACTCATTTTAATGTGAAAAGGCTGATAGTGGTCTAGAAAGAAACAGACCTGTGTTTGGAGAACAGGCTTGGAGTTGCTCACATAGCTTCGTGTTTTAGAGTTCTGGCTGCACACATCAATCTCATTTCAAAAGAGAATCTCTTGTGCTCATATGCGGTGAGCTGAAGACAGCCTTCCCTCCGCACTGCCTCTGTTTTAGCAAAGCGAGGTGGATGGAGTGAGTTAGCATTGCAGGCACACCTCTTGCAGCTGTGCAAGAGGTCGGTCGCACCCTCGCTCTCCTCACTCATCTCTTTGTCTCTCTTTAGTTCAGCTAACACTACCTCTTTTCTTCTGTCCTTGTCTCACTCCCAACATTACTGGCTATATGTTATGCACCAGAGCCACGTAAAGGGAGATGTCCCACTCACATGATTTTAATGCTTTCTGTGGTGCTCCAGGAAATTAATCTATGTAACTCCCACTGTCCACCTTAAAGGATGATTCCAGTGTATCGCAATCAGGTTCTTATTTTTCATGGTTTTGGCTAGTGGTCGACTGATATGGGTTTCTCAGTGGCCGATGCCGATATTTAGAGAGAATATATACTGCCAATATCAAAACAAAGAAAAGTCATGTATAATTCCATTATTCCATGCAGAGTACAATCTAGTATACATGGTTATTTTAGCCAGTAATGTGTTGTTTTAGATGGAATTTTTATTAATGAATGAAATAGAAAAATACATTAGGTTATAATCAGAGGTGTAAAGTAACGATAGAGATCAAGTAACTCTTGCGCCGTGAGTCGCAGTGACTTTGTGAGAGAGCGTTAATGTAGCTGGTAGAGTTTTGCAATAGAAGCATCTAAAAACTGAGGCACAACCTTTCTCTGTTTGACCATGGGCTGCATCAGAGGTGCTGAAGTTAACGTGGGTGTGGATTTGTGGTGATCAATAGATGTTAATGTGTACTACTTTTTTACTTTTGATATTTAAGTACTTTTAAAACCAGGTACTTTTTCACTTTTACTTGAGTAGTATTTTACTGGACGACTTTTACTTTTACTTGAATGGTATCTGTACTTTTACTTGAGTAGGAAAATTTTGTACTTTTTCCACCACTGGTTCTGCTGTAGATTTCAGAACGTGACTGGTGTTTGAGGAAGAGTGGGGAGCAGTTTGTCAGAAGTGATGTCATTCAACTGCATCATTCTCCACAGTATAACAATATAAATATAACACTAGCCAGTAAAGGTGTTCGATTACAAGCTTCCATCACAGGTCCATCACCAAGTTTAAAGACCGACTTCCTGCTTTATTTTTTGCAAACCGTAACTGCAGTTGTAGGTGCAGACACTATTCCTGTGCAGTGATTACTCACATTCCAGGCATGCTCACTTCCAGTTTTTCCCTTAAATAAAGTGGTTTAGATACAGTAATGTGGTGAAAATGTTGTCTTCCACCTGTCAAATCATCTGAACACTCATGTTTCGTTTCATTGTCTGACTTTGTTCTAGTGACAGCCACCATGTCCCCAAATCTCAGCAATAACTGGGTTAATTATGGTACCCATAACCAACATAAATATTAAATAATAAAGTTATAAGAAACTGGAATTATCCTTTAAGCACGAACCAGCTGTTATGGCAGCATTTAAAGCAGGAAAATGTCAACACAAAATCAATTAATTTCAATGGATCTGCTTTGATCAAATCTGACACACAAAGTGGCTTTGTTGACCAACAGCAAACCATCATCATAATTATGACATTTGAGCGGCCGAAGAGTCTGTGTGTCCAAAGCAGAGGAAGCTGCCGTAGCTTATGTGCTGGTTTGTAAACAGACAGTCAGTAGTACAAAGAAGCGAAATCTCTTGAAACTGTCAATGTATTTAGCTACCGAGCTAACTGCTTGCTCATTGACAGCATAACTTAAAAAGCTAGCTAGCTTTTTTGATTGACTAGCACTAGCATGTTCCCACTTGTTAGCAATTAGCTAGGCAGCTGCAGTGGTTCACCAGGTAGACCTGCGAGCTGTCAGTATATTGCCAAGTTTCTAAAAACACACTTCCCGAAGATGAAGATGAAGATGAATTTTGCTGTGACATTTTGGTGTGTCTGCACCTTTATTCTCTTCCTCTTCCTGCTCCACTTCTACTCCACTTCACTTCCCTCCTATCTCCACTCAGACGCCGTGCTCCTTCCTGCACAGCAGAGAAGTCCAGGCACAAAATGTTCACCAGCTTATCAGACAAGAAGCCTTCACTCAGGGGACAACCAGTCAGAGTTTATCGCCCCGTGAAACTTAACTCACTATCCAACAGGATGGCTGATATTTATGTCCTTTGGCTGTTTCAGCCGCTCCCAGCCAATTACCCTGCAGATCAATCAGTGGCTCAGCCTGCCTCCTTCTTCCATCCTCTGTGGCAGTTTGTTATCCAGGCCTGCTGTTCAGCTACAGATGCTGTGGGGGTCAGGGCACCGCTCTGTTGTAGCTGGAAGTCTGCAGTAATGTAAACCAGGCTGGGTGTGGGGGTTTTATTTGTGGGGATTGGAATGAAGGGGTTTTGTGTATCTGCTACTGTACATACACATACACACACACCATATGTATCAATACCCATGTGTACATACAGTATGTTAGAACATGTGCATTTGTGTGTGTGTGTATGTGTTTGTCTACACCATGCATCTTTCCAATCTGTAACAGAATCTGGGCTGCTTTCCTATTCAAACCCCCATGTCCTTCCTTTGCTACTTCCACAATAGTGACCTATTGTGTATTCACGCAGTGTTAGCTACATTGTACACATAATGCATATGGTCTTGGCTCCCAGAACTGCATTGGAAATTAGCTGGGTTATTGAAAGTGTGTGTTTTTTCTCCCTACTCCCTTCCTCTGTAGGTATAACAGCTCGCCTAGGGCTATTTGTTTCATTAGCCTATCACTGTGGTGGATCCTTGGCTGTCATGCTGAGAGCCTGACTCTCTTCATTATGCTGTATTAGGCAGCAATGAGATTGAGCTGTGTGTTTTATCTCTGCACACATTAATGCTTCAAGCCATTGAAAATGTCTTGGAGAATTATTCCCTTAAGAGTTGATTGAAAAGGTCTTTTCATATTTGGAAGGTGAGTGAGTGTTTGTGCATCCCCCCTGATTTGTACCTCTGATTTTCGAAGGACATCACAGAGCAGATTGCTCTCCATGCTTGATGGGTTTTGCTTTTGTTTTCATCATCCCATCAGTGGGATACTTCCTTAGGGAGTTCCTGTATTGACACACAGGGATGAAAAGCCTAGTAACTGCCTCAAATGCCGTATGAATGATAAATGTTCTGTTTTCTACACATAGCATCCCCCATTTTCTTGCATCCTTTTTTGGCAGTGTATTGGACTCATTCCCAGCTTATCATCTAAGAGCAATGTCTGATTCCAAAGGGACCTAAATCACATTTGGCATCTGGGTAATCTAATAGGTAATGGCAAGCTTTTGTTTTGCCACAAGGAGAATGATGTCAACAATGAAAGAGGGCAAGACCATGATGGGATTACGAAATGTGGAGTTTGAGTAATCCTCACAACATTTCAGAATGATAACAGTTGTGTATTCAAGCGGACTGCCACAACAATATGAAATTACAATAAAATGAGTTGATGCTACATTTCATGAAATTAAAGTGCAGCTTGGGTCATATTGGCTGTCCCGCTCTTTATACTGCTGGGACTGCGTTGAAGGGTTAAATAATATCATTACCAATTTATGGGCTTATAGAAAAGTCATGACAAGTGGTTTATGGTTTACAACTGACTATAATTCTCTAGTTCCTCTAACTCTATCATATTTTATTATTCTATATTCTCTCTATATATTCTAGGGTTCCCTGGGTTCAACCAAGGAAGAAATGTCCAATGTAATAATGGAACAAAATTTGTATACAAAGCAGAAAAGAATAGCCTATAATGCTCTGTATCTGATCTGGGTTTGGACAGGTGGTTGAAGAGATGTTTTTGTAGCTCATTCATAACCATAATGGCAGAATTTCCAGGCAGGTCAAGGCAAGATTTTCCACAGAAAGACCTGCTTGGTTCTCCTGCCTCCCCCCCTGTTTCCCCTTGTCTGTGTGAAGGATTGCTATTGCACCCAGAGGATCCATTATGTGAGCTTGCAGGCTGCTAAACAGTTCCTATAGGAAAGACCAGGTTCAATTTGAATGTTTACTGTTTGATGTCCTAAAGGTGCATGTGGCATTTGGTTTTCCGTAGGTGTGTAACAGATTGCTTGATGTTCTATGCGGCGGTTTTACTTCACTTTCAGCCATTTTGCTGAAGGTGTCAAGCATTTGTTTGGCTCTGAAACCTTGAGTCCTGAAAGCTGAAAGATCTGTCAGACATTTTGTCCTCTTTCATTCTCGTCACCGCTCAAATTGCTCATTCGTCTGTGGTTATTAAGGTGCAGGGGGTTGCTAGAGAACATTTTTATTTCTTCCCTAAATCACTGACTGTACATCAATGCCAATGGAGTCCAGCAAGTCAATTAAGACCATCTTCTTCCATTGGACGACTGCAGTCTTTCGGCAGATTGCCACAAGCAAGGACCTGGAAAAGTCATGGAGTCGATCGTGTGTTCATCTCTGTTTCATCCCAAACAAACACTAACAGCCTGCTGAACAGCGTGGCCTTGCTGGCATTTCATTTTCTATTTGGCAAGCTCGATTAATCACAGCACTCCTATACAATGCGACACACGTGGCCACCCACCGCTGCGGGCTCTCATTGTTCCCCTATGCAAGAAAGTGTACAGCTAGGGGGGAACTGAGGCAGAGAAGAAGAAAGCCATAGCTATACTAATGCTTACACTGTGTATATGAGTGATACAAAGAGACAAAGAAAGAAGAAAGGAAAGAAGAATGTGGTGATACAGAGAAAGATTTGGATTACTGTGAATAGGTTATGGCCACGCCGTGAGGAAGAGAGATAAAAGATTGGGGCTGCTCCATGTCCCCTCAAGGCTCTGCTTCCATCTGAATATTCATTGAGCTGACACCAGCTTTTCTCGCCACCATCTAGAAAAGGATGCCAATTGGCTTTTACCTTGTGGCCTCTAATAAGCCTGTGTGCCTAACATGCATATAAACAACTCTGCATGACACACAGACACACAGAGTGATTTCTGCACTTTCTTATAAACAGCCTTGAAACAGCTTAAACAGTTTGCTCCCCTGTATGTTTAAATTGCTGTGCATGAAAAACATTACTAGATAACATTTTTTTCTGTGCCAGCTGTTTGGCTTCATATCTCCAGGACTGAAATTGAGACTTGCTGACTTTATCTTCTGTCATGCATGCACTACGACTGTTTATTCATTCTGAATAATGGAATATCTGATCTGCTGCAGGGGAATACAATTGTTTTGGGAAGTCCTTCAGTTTGTACAAAAAGTAGATTATTCTATAGTGAGCTTTACAGTAAAGGAACCTTTGGGGTGGTGATGGAACAGTGGATAAGACACATGCCTTTGGTGTGAGAAACCAGGGATAGAATCCACTGTGAGACACTAATGTGTCCCTGAGCAAGACATTTTACCCCTAGTTGCTCCAGAGGCATGCGACCTCTGACATATATAGCAATTGTAAGTGGCTTTGGATAAAAGTGTCAGCTAAATTAATAAATGTAAACTTTTATATATTGTAATATCGCACAGGACAGAAGCATTCTTTGCTGACAATATTGAGCCTGCACACTGCAGATACTACATCCTGCAATGATCACTGCCTGCTGAGTCTGTGTGAACAAGACAACTACACAGTTGAGCTAATTGGTGGGAAAATGTGTTTTTTGATTCATGCTCACTGTGCACATGCACAGTGTCACGCACATGCAAAAAATACGAGGTTGCTCTGATTTTTGTGTCCTTATATACAGAGAGGACATTTCTCATCCAAGGCTTGAGCCAAGCTGGATGAAACTACTCAAATCTGTATGCTTCTCCTAATCCCTGTGCCCCAAACACAGACACACACACACTGGACCTCTACTGAGCAGCTACATCTGAACCATCAGATCAAAAAATCCTTTTCATTTTGTAGAGGTGATGTTGGTTCTTGGTTTATATGCTGGCTGTAAAAATGGGCAAGTTTGTAAGGAAGAGAGAATAGTGAAGAGTAGAACAGTGTGAGATTTATCTTCATGTGGAATATATATACAGTACAGCATTGCAGAGATTTTGCCCATTTCCCTCAAAACACTTATTCTAACCACCCTCGCCATGTACAGCAATCTTAAATATTCAGGCATAATCCTTTTGGGGCTCTTCTGGTAAGATGTAGAATTCAAGTGAGATTGAAATCACCATCCCTTCCCTTGATAGCAGTGTGCCACAAGGACATAATTTTCTTTTTCTTAAATTAGAAAAGATTAGGTTGAATATGTGGGGCTCGGCTGAGAATTTTGTCGCCCTCTGGGCAACACTTTATTTCCCACTATTTCAAAAGTCTTCCAACTTTACCTCCTGATTTAGTTGATATTTCACAGTCTCTCTCTAAAGCTCTGTCTCTTTGTTATAGGAAGGGGAAATGCGTGTGTGGGTGCTGGCTGGACTGGTGATTCATAACCGAGGAAAATTATTTGTCTTTGAACTTTGAACTTCACTTATCATGCAAAAGTGCTTTGACTTGCTCTCTTAGACATAGACCAAAATACTGTGCTATTAATCCCATCAAAAAACACATGCAAAAGGCAATTTCCACCACATACGCAGACCATAATCTACTGTGTTAATCACACATCCGCAAACCAATCTCCACTGCCACCACAGCACAAAGCAAGCTGAGAGGGCCTGAAACAGAATCGCAGGGTCATACGTCAGACAGAGAAATAAAGAAAAGCAGGAGATAGTGGTGGAATTAGGTTTAAACCCCCCTCAATTTGTGTTTGTAGCTTATAGGAGAGATTGACTGTGATCAGGAAGGAAGTCTGAATCAGTGAAGAGGCGAGGCTTTGTGGAAACTCAGTGAAAATGCTCAAATTGAGTGTGTGGAGAGGAGGGCTTTGGTGTGGCTTAAATATTCATTGGCTGGTGGCACTATGTTGGAGTGAGGTTTTAGCTCCTAGCTGTGGATCGCTTGACACACTACTTGTCACACATCTCTGGGACAGCCCTTCTGGCTGAAACAAAGGTTATTTTTTTACAAACTGGCATTTAAGTGTTGAGTCGCAAAGCATTTGTTGTTTTCCTGTTAAGAATGTGGAAGGCCTTTTTGACTAAAACCTTGGATTTGTAATAAAAATGCTTGCATCATCTTTATTAGTTGTTGTTTTATTTCTAAATGTGTCAACATTTCAAGCATTTCAGCACTTTCCTGTGCTTTTTAGGATTTTTCTTCTTTACTTCTTGTATTATTTTGATTTTGTTTCTTGCCTGTTCGTGTTTGGATTTGATTTTCTCTGGTTTGGACCTTTGCCTGCCTCACCTTTCCATAAGCTCGTACCCCTTTGGTTTCATTATTAATAAATACTGTTAAATCTGAACCTCCTCTGAGTCAAAGTCTGCATTTGGGTCCTATCACTGGTTTTCCTGATCCTCGCTTGAAGCTGTGACAGATAATCCCAACCTACTGGCTTTTTCCACTTTTGTTATTAGAGTTGAGTTGGAGTAAAAAAAACAGCTGTGCTTCAGTTTCCTGAGAGATTATTTATTTGGAGTTTCCATTTGCAATGAATGGCAGCCTGTCGTGCCACCAAGGAGGCACCTCAACTAACCAGTAGGAGCTAGTGCAGTGCCAAGTACACAATCCCTCACTGGCTTCCCATCCTGTGAACATAATTAGTTGCATTTGTTGAAATACGCAGCCAAGCCTGAGATACCCCTGCAAGGAGCTGCTTTTGTGGTAGTGATGTGTTGGTTGTGAAGGACTTGACTCTATGAAATGAACGACGGGAGCCGCAATACAAAAGCATGACAATGAACAAATTACACTTATGTAACCGAGGCTTATCAGTTTCGCCTATGCTTATACATGTTATAAAATAAAAACACAGAGGCTCCATTGTCTGAAGAAACTTTATTTTTCTTCTTCTCCCTCATGTTAGTTTTTACCGGAACCAATTTTCTACTTTCCAGCCTTAACAATAAAAGCCCACATCTTGGGTAAGTGCTTAACAGAGGGAAATCAACTCAGTCAGAGCATTTCACCAAAATAAAATAGCTTGCACTTAAATTAATTACGTTTCCTCATTGAAATATACAGTGCCTGTGTGTATAGACTTGTGTATTTTTTTTATTAACCAGACTATTTAATTTTCATTAGCAGGGTGTTATTTACAGTAGGTTGTTATACAGCAAGGAAATTATTCTTGAAACATACATCCTTACATTTGCACTCTCCATTCACTAACCCTGTCCACTTCTCTACTATAAGTTTATAATATATTCACCTAAACTGTACTATATAATATCTGTGTACCTCCACTGTACATATTGTAAGATATAGCATAACTGCACTCATCTGAAAAAACACTACATTTCTGCATTTCTGGTTAGATGCTAACCGCATTTCATTAGCTCTGTACCTGTACTCTGTATAATGACAATAAAGTTGATTCTAATCTAAGCAGAAGTGGTTCTAAATGAAGAGCCATTTGGGAGCCAAAAGAGCCGGCACTCGGAAGGGAACGTAGCCATAAGATCTGGCTCCCTTGAAAAAGCCGTAATTCCCATCACTATTTTACGGGCTCTGTGGTGATGGCAAGAATCATACCCTGTGCCTTCCATGCACCCTTTAAAAAGCTTTGTTTGTAAGTTAAATCCACAAATACATTGCTGTCTGTGTGTAGGGTCAGTTTTGAACATTCCTCAGCATTTCTTAGCAGAGTATTGACTTTGTGGCCCAACCATCATAAATGTGTAGTTTTGGGGGTTTTGCATACTCAGTGATACACAAGTGAATACTGAGATATCAGTCTTAAAACTCTGTTAGTTCCGCATGTCCAAGCCTGCAAAAATGACGTTGCTTTTTATCAGTGAGTGTAGTGTTGAGTGTGTTTGGCACAGCTTGTGTTTTGTCAACACGCCTAAAAATGTCTTTGGGGTATTCTCAGTGCAATCCTGATTGGGATTGGGTTTTTCATTTCATTAAATGTGAGGGGGATTTCATCAGCTAGAGGCAACCAACAGTTTGCCTGGGGTTCAGATGTGTAAAGCAACAGAAATAGCAGTAGTATTTCCCTGGGATTTTATAAGAGGCATTAGACACCGAGTGACAAGAGCGTCAGGGAGGGAGTCCTCCTTTTGTGCAAAAGATGTTATTACATGTTTTATAACAGAGGGACAGCGAGTTACCAGTGCATCTTAATCACTTTCCCACCTATGTCATTGTGCCTTTTCCTTTTTTTTTTGCATTGAGCAAGCTGTGCTGCAACTTGGCCAGCATGATTAGGCGGCACACCAAAGAGCAGCATTGCATTACATCGGATTGAGATCTTTATTTCATCCTACTCTTTTAGCACATTTCCCCGTTGATACTCATTCTGATGTCTGATTAAAACTCTCACAATAATGTGCCTACAACCCCCGCCCCCCACCTCTCACACACACACACACACACACACACACACACACTCTATCTGACACAAAAAAACAATTTGAGAAAATTAAAAATCTTTTAAAAGAATGTAGTTATCTCACCCTTTTCCAACGGACATTTTTATGTAACTCAATTGATGCATGACTGCTTCCATTAACTTCTGATCCCTAAGTTGGTATAAATACTCTTTTCAATTTAGATAGTGGCGAGTGGTGAATGGGGTGTTGCGCTGGTGTGCATGTAGAGTATCGACCTCCGCCAGACTTCCTGGAGAATCATTCATTCTTTCAATCGTTCACCTACTGCAGCTCTGCCTGCATATTCAAAGAAGCAGGTGTCTCCAGTGATGTGGTGATATACATCTCTCAATCTTTTATGGTGACTAATGCCTGAAATTGTATATCTAAATCTTTTGTAACGCAACCCTTTGCCATTATCCAATTGTTCGTCGTCTCAATCAACTGGCATTGCCTTTCTGTAAGTGGATGCCGGTTATATATCTCCGTTATCCACTTCTCAACTCACTTACTCAGAATTTATGCAGTGTCGGAGCAACCTTGTATTTTTGCCCTCACACCCATTCCTCTGAGGCTCATAGCCTTTAAGTGTGTGCAAGAGAGTGAGGGTGAGAGAGGGAGAGATAGCGACACTCTAATGGGCTTTATCAAAGTCAACCTGAATACTCTAACAGTCTGGGCCTGAACATCAAAGCTTAGTCTCCACTCCACTGCCAACTACTCTGGACATCCATCAAACACCCAGGCAGGGGAAAGCCTAAATTGACTAAATTGGATGACGGAAATGTTTGTATTGTAAGGACAAATACTCTGATGAAGGCCTAATCGCAGCGTGTCAGTGTGACTGCAATAAAACCTGACATTTTGGGGAGTTAGCTCAAAGGTGTCGCAAGAAGCTCCTTCGTGAAAGAGCGAAGATGCAGGCATCCTCGTCGGTGGATATATGCCAGAGTGCTGCAAGGTCCGCTCCAACATACTTTATGACATGCTATCGATTCAAGAGAAGATGAAAGGAAATGCTGTGTGATTTGATTTCTCATTCAGGGCTCTTAATTCCCTCTGACACGCATTGAGAAACAGACAGCCCTTTTGATTGCAGCGAATATGACCAACAGGGTTATTCTCTCTGGGAGATCAGAGAGTTTTTCCCCATTTTTATTAGACTTCAAAGGTTACATACAGAAATAATTGCAGTGTATATACAGTATATGTATTCATCTTTTTAATAGCTGTGGGCACGCTAATCCATCATAAATCTGTGTGTTTGTGTGTGTGAGCCTGTGTCCATTTGGATGTAGAGTGCGTACTTTCCTGGTAGTGAGAAATGAAACTCCACTTTTTATGATAAAAAAGACATTGACGCTTTGCACAGTAAACCCATGTAAGGGTTGAAAATCCATTATGTGAATTGCACTTTGCATTCTCCACAGGTCACAGAAACAGATATTTGCATAAAGCTGATCATGCTTCACTTTGAATTGCGTCTTCTCAGCCATATTTTGCCACTCTTAAATGGAGCTTTCTAGTTAGGATTGGGCAACAAATAGAAATGGATTTTGATATTATGATGCTCAGTGAGATTATAGTCTCCTTTCTCGGCTGTATTTCTGGCTGTAATATTGTGGAAGGAGAGGTCAGATGTGAGATAAAGAGACCACGATGGCCACATGCTTTACTTTTTAGCCCAGTAGAGAAGGAAACTGTTAAAAGTGCTTACAAATCAACATATTCAAAGAATAGGCTACACCTAATTTACCTGTGTACACACAAGACTAAGATTCTACAGACATGCTAGAGGCTTTTTGAGGCTTTACTCGGGCATGGGGTGCTTTGAGCTAATGTCAACATTAGCATGCTAATCTGCTCACAATGACAATACTAACATATTTTCACCACATGCTATTATTTGCTAATTAGCCGTAAACACAAAGTACAGCTGAGGATGAGTGGGACGTCAATAGTTTTGCAGATATTTGGTTATAAACTAAAGGACTGAAGGGCAAATAGATAAACTGACCTGATGGTGATGCCAAACGAAAACTTGAGCATTCACCAAAGTTATATATCCAGAAGGGAACGTGAATGTATACCAAATTTTATGACAGTGCATCCAGTAGTTGATAAGAGCACAAAAGGGATGGCTGTGGCTCAGGAGGTGGAGCGTGTTGCCCTTTAATCACAAGGTCGGCGGTTCTATCCCTGGCTAGGACTACCTCAGTGTATGAATGTGTGTGAATGTTAGTTTCTCTTTAAGCACTTAGGCTGAATGAATGTGTGTGGATGTAGTGTAAGAGTGGTTGAAAAGGCTAGAAATACAGAGCATTTACAAAAGTCATTAGGATACATCATTTTGGAACCATGCCAATCCATCTGGCAAATGTTCATGATATTTCACAGTATAAGTGAAAAGTTTGACCTGCTGGTGGCCCTCGATGAATTGTCAGAGGATCCCTAAAACCAATAGGACTCATCTGCTGCGGACCTCGATTGTCTGTACAAAATCACATGGCATCCAGTTGTTGTTGAGATATTTCAGTCTATTGCCAGACTATTAACCGATAAATTGCGAGTAATTGCAGTACATAAATGCCATTTAGTCACCATCAGTGTAAGACAAGTTACTCGGGAATTGCAATAGGTTTACTTATTACTCCCTAAAAAAGTAATAATATTAGTAATATGAGTAATGCGTTACTGCCCACAACACTGGTCACCATTACATAGTTTGTCCACCAGAGAGCAGTGACAATTTTTCAACTGTAAAATGTCCCATGTAGCACGTAGCTTAGTCAAACAAGTTTTTTTGTTTAGTCTACGGGTTCCATCCAAAAAAAATGATTATCTGATTTTCAAAATAACACACATATCTGTAAAAAAAATTACACACAACCATGCCCATGCATCATTCGCAACACAGCATTGTAGATGCAGTATAAGCAAACTGCAAAGGCCAATGCACCAGGAACACATATACACACGCACACAAGCATGCGCACACACATTAACTGTATAGTTATTGATTGCTCCTCTCTATTTTGCTGAGACAGATGCTGTTTCTCCCTGGATGGTACTAGACCACTTGGCTGGTATCCGTTCTCTCTCCCCATTGCCTCTCCCCCCTTTCTTGCTAGATAGCTACCCTTCATCAGCAGCCACGTGCGCGCACACACACATACCTCAAGTCATCACATCACTACTAATCACCTGCTTCTCTCTTGAATTTGGACAGCTTGCAGTCCTTCTCGTTTGTTTTTGTTTTTTCCCTATTTATCTCTGCTTCTGTCACGCTCTGTTTTTCCCTTTCCCCATTACTTTCTTTTCCCATTTCTCGACACTGTATAATAGCATGTGTTCTTCCACTTCCTTCCTTGTCTCCAGCCCATGCCATTTCTCTACCATCTGCTATTTCCTTATTCTCTTTCTACAGCAAAAACCCCTCAGTGTCTCTGTCTCTCTCCTCTCGCTTTCCCGACAGCCAGGACCAATTTTCCACGCCCCTGTCAGTCTTTGTGTGTCAGCCTGTTATTCCTGCCATTTTGCAGCAGGCAGGTTGTACCCTGCCTCCGTCTCTTAGCACCACGCTGGGCTTCTCGTTGACTTACCACTCACCCTTGGTTGGTACTGTCTGTGTCATACTAGATCATTTACAATGCTGCTGCACTGTTGAGTCTTCTTTTTTCTGCTTCATTGCCAAACTTCATTATAGTTTAGATCACTGCTGATTATTTTCTAAATTAGGGTTGCAACTAATGTTTATTTTCATCATTGATTAATCTATTTTCAGTCAAGCAATTGATTGTTTAATTTATAAAATAGCAGAAAATTATAATTTTTTATGGAATGCAAAGAGACATTTTAAATTTTAAAAAATAGTCTAAAATGCAAAGATATTCAGTTTATAATGATATAAGAAAAGAAAAGCAGTAAATCTTCACTTATAAGATTGCTAAACTAGAGAACGTTTTGGCATTTTTACTTTATATGACTTAAGCATGTCACGATCGGTGGTGTGGAGCAGGTTGGAGGACCCAAAAGCAGGACACAGAGCGGAGCAGGTATGGTTCAGTGGTTTAATAAACAAACAAAAGGCGAGCACACTTACAAACTGAGTGGCTCCAAAACAAAGGCTGTCCAACAGAAAACCAAAAGGGTGAAAACCAGAATCCAAAACTGAGCAGGGTAACAACGAGACACGGCGAGTAAGGCTGAAGACACGAGAACAAACTGCAACACTGGGTGACAACATACAATGACCCGACAAAGACAAGACAGAAACACCAGGTACACACACACACACACACACACACACACACACACGGACTAACGAGCAGGGCGGGAGCAACACAGGTGAAAGACATGAGGCTAATGAGACACAGGCAGGGAGAGAGAGAGCGAGTGTAGGGGAAAACAGAGACAGAAATGCAGAGTGTGACAGTACCCCTCCCTCAAAAGGACGGCCCCTGACGTCCTAAAATGAAACATCACAAACAAAAAAAAAACACAAACAGGTCAAGCCGGCCCAGGGTGGGCGGAGGGAGGCCAGGTGGAGGGCCAGAAAAACAAAACCAAAAGTCTCAAAGGGCCAACTACCGGCAGGGCAAGGCAGTTCAGGAGGCTGACCGAGGCATCCAGTGGGGGACAAAAGTTCAGGGGGTCGTCCTGGAGGATAACCCAATGGACCAGGTGGGCAACAGAGTTCAGGGGGTCGTCCCGGAGGGTGACCCATGAGGCCGGGCAAATCAGGGGGAGAACAGAGTTCGGGAGGCCGTCCCGGAGGACGACCCAACAGGCTGGGCAGAACAGGGGGGCCACAGAATTCGGGAGGTCGCCTGGGAGGACGACCCAACTGGGCGGACGACCCAACTGGGCGGGAGGACCAGAGGGACCACAGAGGTCAGGTGGCCGTCCCGGAGTACGGCCCTGGAGGCCGGACTGTTCAGGGGGACGACAGGAAGGCCAACAAAGAGGCTGGAAACCCACTGGAGGCCGACGGGAAGACCTTTCCGGAGGTCGGCACCCAAAGCTCTGGTGCTCTGGAGCTGCAGCAGGGCTGAGGTCCACGGACTGAGCAGCTGGGCTGAGGACCACGGGTGAGACAGCTGGGCTGAGGACCATGGGCCGGACTCGAGGAGCTGGAGTCGGTCTGAACACCGACTGGACAGCTGGGCTGGGGACCATGGACCGGACACGAGGTGCTGGAGTCGGTCTGAACACCGACTGGACAGCTGGGCTGAGGACCACGGACCGGACACGAGGTGCTGGAGTCGGTCTGAACACCGACTGAGCAGCTGGGCTGAGGACCACTGGCGAGACAGCTGGGCTGAGGACCATGGACCGGACACGAGGAGCTGGAGTCGGTCTGAACACCGACTGAGCAGCTGGGCTGAGGACCACTGGCGAGACAGCTGGGCTGAGGACCATGGACCGGACACGAGGTGCTGGAGTCGGTCTGAACACCGACTGAGCAGCTGGGCTGAGGACCACTGGCGAGACAGCTGGGCTGAGGACCATGGACCGGACACGAGGAGCTGGAGTCGGTCTGAACACCGACTGAGCAGCTGGGCTGGGGACCATGGACCGGACACGAGGAGCTGGAGTCGTTCGGTCCACCAACGGAGCTGGTGCCGGTCGGACCACCGACGAGGGAACAGGAGTCGGCTGGGCCACCGGCGAAGCAGGTGCCGGTCGGACCACCGACGGAGCACGAGGAACAGGAGTAGGCTGGGGGCTAGCTGCAGGGGTGCTGGTGCTCAAAAAACTTTTTGCCCACCTTGGCAACCGACGCCGCAACCATGGCTTTGTGGCCGCCTCCCGGTGGGCCCTGGTGAGAGCGGCTTGCCGGGATTTGCGGCTTGAGGCAAACTGCCAGATAGTCCACAATTCAGCCAAGACGTCCAGAAACCTCTCCCTCTCCATTTTAGCGTCTGCTGGGTCCTTGTCTTGGTCGGGTCATTCTGTCACGATCGGTGGTGTGGAGCAGGGTGGAGCAGGTTGGAGGACCCAAAAGCAGGACACAGAGCGGAGCAGGTATGGTTCAGTGGTTTAATAAACAAACAAAAGGCGAGCACACTTACAAACTGAGTGGCCCCAAAACAAAGGCTGTCCAACAGAAAACCAAAAGGGTGAAAACCAGAATCCAAAACTGAGCAGGGTAACAACGAGACACGGCGAGTAAGGCTGAAGACACGAGAACAAACTGCAACACTGGGTGACAACATACAATGACCCGACAAAGACAAGACAGAAACACCAGGTATATATACACACACAGGGACTAACGAGCAGGGCGGGAGCAACACAGGTGAAAGACATGAGGCTAATGAGACACAGGCAGGGAGAGAGAGAGCGAGTGTAGGGGAAAACAGAGACAGAAATGCAGAGTGTGACAAAGCAATCAATCGATTATCAAAATTGTTACCGTTTCATCGACTAATTGATTCATCCACTAATCGTTTTACTGACCTGTACACAGTATCTAAAGGAATAGTGATAGACAGATTCATTGGTCGGCCGATTAATCAGGCATTCACAAGGCTGATGTATCATCTTAATGACAACAGATCTAATCTAAAACCATTACTGGCTAGAGTTAAATATATATTGTTATACTGTAGAGAATAATGCAGTTAAGTGTATTTTTGTTTTTCATGAAGTAATAAAAAGTACATCTAAAACAACACGTTACTGGCTAATAACATGTACAGTATATTAGATTGTACTCTGCGTGGAATAATGAATTATACAAGACTTTTCTTTGTTTTGATATTGGCATTATATATCATCCATCGCCTTGCTTTCTAAACCCATATTCGTAACACATACTATAAAGGAAGATGTGAAACAGCAAACACCTCAATATGAACAATTTAAATTGGGAGCAAATTGATAACTAAGTGCAGCCACCATAGTTTCTGAATCTTTTACTTTTATTTTTTTGTTTGCCAGAACATGCTTAGTTAGTTTATACTTCTTCAGGAAGTAAGGAAGATAGAAATTTTCATTTCATGTGACTGTAAATAATTTGCACATATTGTAGAGTTCATGTAAAAATTATCTTTATATCCAAAGTTGGACTGAGTAGTTCCACATATGCTGTATGTCTCAGTTGTTCCGGAAAAAAATCTCACCAGGATGTGAAGTCTAACACAATACACATGGTAAAATTATGTTACTCCTGAAGCATTTCGCATCAAGAAAACTCCCTTCAAAAGAGACCATTGATGGAGCAGCAAATGATGTTTGAGGCCTCTTGTCCCCAGAAGGCTTCCTTGTTTTCTAACAAGTGAACTGTGACCTGTTGAGTAATTTGGTTGTGGGACCCGCAGTTGGAGCAGCTTAACCAGCAGTAATCTCCTCATCTGGCACTGTGTGCTGTGTCAAGCGCAAGTCTACTTTATTTCACTTATTCGTTGGCACCCATCAAAAATAGATAGAACTATTTTTAACTTGGCACCTGTGAAATAATGCATGTGAGGAAAGGATAATGAATGATCATAGCAGGTGTCAGAAGTATTCTGGTTTAAAGCCTAGGGGCTGAGGGAAAATTGGACAGATCTTGCTGTGTTTATTTATTCATGCTCGAATCTGGCAGACATGTAGCAAAAGCTATGTTGCGGTACAGCTTCCCTGCTGCTTAGACCCCTACAGCTAGTGCTTGGCTAGCTTCCTGTTGCCTTCTTATTGTGCTGGTGGCAGGCAAGAGTCCCAAGTAGGCCTTATCCGTCCTTAAAGCCGGGGGGGGGGCATCATCACTGCTGATAAATGAGGTTGGAGGAAATGTTTTAACTCCTTTAAACTCTAATTGTAATTTAGTTTCTTCTTTTAAATGCTCTCTTTAAAAATTGTATGACCAAGACCAAAAGTAAAGCTTAACTTGTGTGTGTTCTCCAAGCTCTGATGAAATCCACACCTCCTACCTCAGTGACTGGTAACAAATTTGAATATCCACTGTCAAGAAAACAAAAATAAGCCTAATTTGAATTTGTGAATGTTGTTCAACAATGTTCAAGAAAGCCTAAGGAGTGGGGAAAACTTGTTAGTTGTACTCACCAATTAACTTTTCTCTACTGCCAAACAGCTGCACTTCTTTTTGTTCTTTTTTGTCATACATCCTACTACTTGCCTCATAAACAAGTGTGCACTGATGCACACACACACACACACCTGCAGTGAAACACACAGGGGGGAGCACCTGTCACAGAAACTGCATCAGAATATCTGCACTGACGGGAGATATTTACAGAGCATGTGCTAGTGTGGATGAAAATGTGTGTTTCTCTCTGTGGAGGAGGTTATAAATGTTTTTTTAACTTCAGATATTTTCCCCCCCGGGACCACTCCGGTGGAGGTCCAGCATTGTGCTCAGGGTGTTACTGTGTGTTTTCAGCAAGTTCAGAGAGGAAACCTTAAAACTTCAAGCTGCTGTTGATCTCCCCTCGGGAGGCAAGGGGAGCCGAGGATGCATGTATTAGACACGCACACATATACACTAATACTAGTGTATACACACCCTATGCAGTGTAAAATACACACTCGTACCAACGTCATGCAACAGGGCTCTCAAATGCGCCCTCGTAAAGATCATGATCCAATCTCATAAACAAATATAAATATAAAGCTGTTCATTTACACTCTGTGAAATTTTTATGAAGTGAAAGAGTACTCATGTCATCTATTTACATCTTGGTGGACTACTGGTCTGTGACACACATGTCGAGAATTAATGTGCATCTTACTACTGTAAACTGCTTGATCCCAAATTATCGGTGGAGTTTGACGTAGCTGGACACTTCAGGAAAGTTAATACACACTGTATAAATTAGTTTCTGTTCTCAATAGAAACAAGCAGGTTCAAGGCGTCATAATGTAGTATTTACAGATAATATTAAGCTGCCCATCTGGTTTTGACTAAAGCAACACTTTTTGCAATAAAATCCATGATGTGATAAAGATCATGTTTACTCTCACTGCGCCAGGAGTATATACTCACTGAAGACAGTGTTGAAGTTGAAGCTGAGTCTTAGTGGTTTTGGACAGCGTGAAGTATTCATCTTACATTAAAAAAAAAAAAAGACTTAAATCATTGCAGATATTTTAAAAATGAAACTGACATATGTGTTAGCCATTGGATGAGAATTATAGAATGAAATATGTAAGGTATGTCAGCTGCGAAATATTCCTACACAGATATAGAGCCTGCAGGGCCACAGGAGGAGCAATGTGTGGAGCACATTTACTATGTGAGGAATGGTATCAAATTCATTTCCATTCTTTTGTGTGTGTAATCCCTGTTTCATAATTGTAAGTAAAGTGTAATTATCGTGTCCTGCATTTCAGCCATTTGCTGTAATTAAATGATTTCAGCTGGTTGACAAAATTAAGTTAAAGGTACCCTGTGGGGTTTTTGACAACCAGCAGCACTGTGGAGCAATGTTTCGATGAGTGGGTCCCCGCTTTGTTTGTAGCATGCACACACTTGAGGACCCACATGTGCGCTGGTGGGGGGGAGGGTTCACCTCATCCCTTTGTTTTCAAGCTGTTTTGCTGTCTGACAGTCGGTGGTGGTGACGCGGCAAACAAACAAGGCAATGCACCAACGAAGGTGTTAAAAAAGAAGAGGGCTAATGCACAAAACAAATCAGCTTCTGCAAAAGTTTCATGAGGAATGAAATGCATTTAACTCTCTACAGGGCGCATTTAAGCCATACATTTGTGTGGTGTAGAGACCACTCTTAAGAAAAGTACTGTAGTTTTAGTTTAGGAACAATCTATTGAGATAATGACAATACAGAACATCAATACTACAATGACAAAAGAAGAGAAGAATAACTTTTGAAACACTTAAATAATTTGTTGTAATGGTCCAAATTGTGCGTGTATATGTACAGTGTGTACATAATGCTTAGAGCAACTGATGTGAAACTGTGACTGTATAAACGACTAAGCTAAACTAAAAGAAATAGCCATTGCCTTGTGTATGATGCTGACATTGGTGTCTTGACACAGATGTCATTACTAACAAGGCAGCACTCAACATTCCTGATACAAAGTGATGCTGGTGATATGTGTGACATGTGGAAATGATGTCCAGTGTCTCTGTTTCTGGAATGTCATCACTCTCATGAGTCCAAGGCTAGTGACCTTAGACCCTTACAATGACAGCAGCGCACTGAGACCACAGATCAAGGAACCTACACTGAAACTGCTTATGTCAAACACAAGAACTCCAGCATTTGGAGACTGGATGTTAAACAGTAACCATAACAGTGCTCGTGTTGGACACTCAAGGTGATGGGTAAAAATGTTGACAAGATGTCATACAGTGGTTCAATGGCGGCCTGTGTGACATATCCAACTCAAGAATGATGGGCAAAGGCTGGAAGATGAAGGAGGAGAGGAAGGGAAAATGGGGCTTTCCTAGCCCCATCTCTGTTCCGCACTATGGGATGCAGAGCACAAGCGAGGAGAGGTTGACAGGACAGGAGAGAGAAAGGTTGGCATGTTGACAGCTGCAATCTCTCTCTCTCTCTCTCTCTCTCTCTCTCTCTCTCTCTCTCTCTCTCTCTCTCCCACACAAGCATGCATATGTACACGTAAACAGAAGAAGGCCGGCATATAATACAAACTGCACTAACTCCTGTCACAGGTCAGGTGTATCACCTTTTTATCAACTTTTTTCATCATCATTTCTTTTAAAAAACAGTAGGCGCTCTGTCTACACTATCACCTTGACAAGTGAACTTTAAAGTTAGGTTTTTTAGAATGCAAAGTGTGCCAGGAGCTCCCTGAAGAGCATTGTTAAAATATTTTAGCAGAATAATAGTAAAAGTGTACCACAGGAGCTGATGGAGGGCAAAGCCATCAAAACTAAAAGTACACAGAGCCCACTGATTAAAATCAAAACTGCAAAGTACGCTATGGATGATGATAAAGTATGGATGATAAATAAGTAATTTCTGTTGTTTGTGGCTGATAAAAATAAATCCAAAACATGTAATATATATATATCTGAATCAATGAATAGAAATTCTTCCATCTCGTATGTGTATGGGTAAGGTACGGTATATATATATATACCGTACCTGGGGCGACAGAGCTTTCACCATTGCAGCCCCCTCCCTATGGAACTCCTTACCCATACACATCCGAGATTTCAGCGACATGGACTCTTTCAAAACTCATCTTTTTAAACTAGCTTTTAACATCAAATAATGTTATATTACACCTGCTGTTGTTTGTTATTTTGTTATTTATATGGTCGCCCCTTGCTCTTATTTTATATATATATATATATATATATATAAATTTAGAGAGAGAGAGAGAGAGAAATCTGCAATCTTAATATATCTGCACAAAAAAATTACTGGATCGATAGCCACAGTAACTTTCTATCCTTTTCTCCAAAAAATAAGCAGGTATTTCAGTGGGGGTGCCAGGGGGTTGAGTGAAGTGGCGTACAATAGAATTGAAAATAGACAGAAACTGAATAAGGGGTAGATGGAAAAAAGGAAGCAGGATATGAGTAAGGTTGAAAAGAGGCAGAGCAACAATTCAGTCATCAGACCTTTCCTCTTTAATCTCTAGCCTCCGAGTCCTCTGAGTGTCCAGGCTCAGAGTCACTACATTTTATGGACATCCTAAGCACTAGGGACACATATAGATTAGCCCTCAAGGGCAGTCTCACACTGAGCCCATTGGTACTGAGTGATTATAGATTCAGCTTGACAGTTCTGCCCCTGCTTCAACTAGGGATATCAGTAGAAAGGCACAATGCTGCTGGCTACCTGGCTTCCTAAAGTTACAGTCAAGACTATAGTAAATATTTCAACAAATGCTATCAACGGCATCATGAAGAAACCTTTATTCACTATTTACCCATTTTGCCAATTTTTGTTTGTCAGTAACACCCTGATTTACATTCAGATACAGGTAAAAACTTTTCCCCACTGGAAAAGCTCACTGCAAGCAGTCTTTTACTGTTTGCACTGTGCAGCTCCAGTTTAGGTGTAAAGTAGTTGGAGGGATGGGTGTTCGCTCTTCACTTGTCATTTTATTAGGCCTCAAGCCTGCTTCTGTAACTGCTGGGCCTGTGTCAGTTGCTTCCCATGTGGAAACAAGAGTCTGCAGCCACGCTAGCGGCTCACTGAGGCTGTGCTCAGGCATGGTGGTGCTTTGAGCTAAATGGTAACATCAGCATGCTAACATGCTAATATTTAGCAGGTAATGTTTTCCATGTTCGCTATCTAAGTTGACCTGACAATACACACTACATGTATAGTTAAGGGATCACAAAAGTTATTATTATGCAACTAGCATGCAAAAAATGATACCTTTATAAGGTAAAACAGGAAAACAGTATTATATAGCAAGATAAATACATGGCAAGTATTTTTTTTCTGCATTGTATTGACTGTAGTGTCTATTCAAATGTATTGCTCACTTACTTATTCCAATAAAGTTGTATTCTTTTGTTTGTTTTTCTCTTCTCCATGGATGTCAGAATGTAAGGTCTGCAACAGAACAGTGCATCTTAGCTTGAATCAAAGCCATTATTCTTGCTGACACCCATCCTTTGATATTCATTATACTGTATGAACTGCTTTCATAGCGTCTTTCCTAGAAGAAGAAGAAAAGAAGAAGAAACTGTTTCATAATCTTTTTTTATATGAGTGCTTAACAGATTGTCAGACTGACGATACTGAACAGAGTTGGATGTAATTGTCTGTCAGTGGTTACAGCGCAGACTCTGACAGCGGTTCAGTCTTATTAGAAGGCATTTCAGTGACCTTTGCTGATGGAGATGATGAGCCTGTCACCAAAGATGAGTCCATATGGGAGCATGTCACACCAGTCGTGAAAGTAATGACGGCACGCATGCATGCAAATCTTGAATGTTCACTTGCAGCCACATATTTGGATGCGGATACTAATGCATGCACGCACATACTTACCCTCCTCTCAGTGAAATATATTGTTGCTGACAGTGATCAGTCCTGTGCTGGGATGAAAGTGTATTTAAATAAAGTGTGCGACACTCAAACAGCCCCCCTATATAGCATGGTGACGGTAAGACTAGAAGACATGGACACAGCATTGCGGGTAGGTTTCAGTGGATAGTTCAGTAGCTCAGTATGCATGCAGGTAGGTGTTGCTGTGCCAACAGGGACTTAATCAAGTGTCGCTGTGAGTGAGTGCAGGTATATTTATGTGTGCGAACCTATTTGTGTCTGTGTGAGAACATCTTGTTTTGTTGTATAGTGAATAAATCTCAAAGGTCTTTTCTACTGTCAGGGTATTTTATTTAAAGCAAGTTTGACTTTTTGGGAAATGTCTTGTCCATCCCTCCATCCACATTATATTTTTAATCCTTACCAAAAGTGTACAAACTGCCAAGTGCTGTTTTTTAACAGACGAGATGTAAGGGTGTTAATAAGTGAGTTTTAGAGATTCTTCTTGGCAGATTTCTATACCTTTAGACAGAGCCAGGCTGGCGGTCTCCCCCTGTTTTCATGCTATCTTTATGCTATGCTAGGCTAACAGGATGCTGGCTGTAGCTTCATACTTAACATACATAAATGATAGTGGTATCAATCTTCTCATCTAACTCTCTGCAAGAAAATGAAAAGGAATTTGTCCCAAAATGCACATGTGCAAGAACTGGCTTTGAAGTGCAGATATCTCGATACTGTCTTATTGATGACTGGCTCCCTGTGCCATCAATAAGTGAGATTGCAGTTTATGTAGCAAAGTGACCATGACTGCAAGCACAGGGCTGATCTTTTAGACCTGGACCAGTATGATATAGGAATTGACAGATACTCAAACATTCTGAGCTGCTCTGCTCTAGTCCAAGTAGGAAATCCTTTAGTCAGATTTTTTCTACACACAGAAGTAGCTCCTGTACAAGACTTTTCCCTCTGCATTTTTACCCCTTGAGAAACACCTGCAGGATTTTCTGATCAGGTCCTCTTGGATATAAAGCAACAGGGCTTCTGCTGTTGATTCTTCATTTTACAGTTCCTGAATTGGATCTCAGTGAATATTTAGCACATACAGTATTTATCTCAAACACAGCAACACAGCTTTCTTTCACAAAAACCTTGATGACCAATTATTTATTACCAGTATTACCCACTGTAAGGAATAAGATGCAAATAATAGGCAGGTTCAAATGACTGAAATACTTAAGGGTGCAGATTTCCAAACCTACCCCAATTTTATTTCAGTGTTTAGGCATTTCAGCTGTTTCATTCTTTCCAAATTGCTGGCGAAATGAAGTCCAACACTCCGGTCACCCTCCATTACCTTCTAGTCTGCTCTGCTGGGAGTTGTTTGAAACAGTAAAACCTGAGGTTGCAAGTGTAAATGCAGTTTTCAGTGTGCAGATAGAAATTTCATTTCTATTAGTATGTCACTACAGTACCACCCTGCACTCCTCCAGCACCCCTCCCTCAATATTTCTCTGTTGATTGCATTTACTTATTTGGATGTAATGGCCATGGCTTAGAAATATGCTATGCTGCAAGGAAAGCACTCAGCCTGGGTATTTGCTGTTATTATGTTTAACCACTCTGGGTGATTACTTACCTGGCAATTTCATGCGATTTCATACTTAATGCGACATTTTGGGAGAATTGACAAAATCTTTGATGTACACAATGTTAATTTTCTTTTACTCCAAGTAACATCCAATGAAATGAGCGTTCTGGTGGGTGTGGAGCCAGATTTTGGCGGTTCACTGCCAGTCACTCTGTCAAGTAGTCTCTCCAAGAATAATTTGCTGACTGGTGTAAATATCTTCTGCCTGCAATGGCCTTAATGCACATCAGGATTTGTTGGCTTAATTTAGCAGGCTTAAGTGTTTTGGGAGTCAGGGAGGGTAAAAGCTAGAGAAAAACTGTGAGACAATGTCACATTGTTTAGTCGTACAGTATGTTACTTTTATTATGAGCTTGTGATTCTGTATAGGGGAAATTAATCCAATTCAAACTGATCAAATCTACTTTATTGTCACCAACAAACGATCATGTACATACTGTAACTAAAAGAGGAAATTAATCCAGTTCAGTCTGATCAAATGTGGAATGAATTAACAAGAGGGTCAAAAATGTGTCCCCATACAGTTGCTGTTTCCAGTACTGGTTGAAGAGACACCAGCCCTGCATGGATTATCCTCTGGGCTCAGTGGAGACTCAGTCAGACCTAACACAGGTAGACCGCCACACTGAATATTTCCATTCTGATCCAGCCAATTTAACACTCGGTGTATCCCAACAGACAGGGGTCAAAGTAAAGAAGGCAGGCGATCGAAGGTTGTGGGTTTGTGCTTGTCATGGTCTAGCAGCTTCATTTCATCTTTTCCGAAGACATGCTTGCTTGGCCTGGTTATCCGCAGTGTTTGTGTGGCGAGAGAGACCAGTGTCAGGGCACATGAGCTGCATCTCCATGGTGACAACAGAAAGTAGCAGCTAGCATGTGAAAAGAAAGTGTGGCGGTTATTAGTTATTAGAGGCCATTAGGGTTAGGGGTTAGGGTTAGGAAAATACATTTCCTAAGAGGTCAAACATCTAATCAGGTGGGAAGAAGCAATAGGGAGAGATGGGACTGATATCATAGGATGTAGGATTTTTGAACCAATTTCAGACTGCTGCATCTTACAGGACTAGGAAAGGTTTCCAACCCGGCTGTAAGCTACACACAAGATGTTTGCCCAATCTTGATTTAGTGTCATATAAAGCAATAGGTTCATTGGATCTAGTTAGTAGCTGCAATAATCAATTGATCAGAAGACTAAGTGTATGCATAGGGGTCATTTATCCTGACGAAGCCACAGATTCTGCAGTTCCCCTTAGCTCTGCTGACTTCACTGTCTCACTGCTCTCATAGCCTTAGTTTTCCACATCTTTCTAACTCCAACCCCCAAGTTTGTATGTAGTCCAAGTCAAGATTACCCTGGTGACATAACAAGAGTGATTTAAAGCGGTCATATTACGCTTTTTGGCTTTTTCCCTCACCTTTATTGAGTTATATACCTTTTTTTGTGCATGTAATAGTGAAAAGCCCAAAGTCCACCCCAAAGGGACTTCCCATCTCCCACAGAAAACACTGCTCAATGCGTTTGTAGTTTTAGCTAGTAGTTTTAGTTGTAGCCTTTTCTTCCGCTTTGCTGTTCTCGCTAAGCGGTTAGTCCGACATGCCCTCAAAAACACCGGTGGAAAAACACTCTGAGCTGCAGCACACAGTGACAAGACGTCTGCCTGCTGCCTCTCCTCTCCCTTCCAAACATTAGCTACCCTCCAGGCAGTCAATAACACACAGGGTGAAAAGAGGAGCTGCATCAATGTGCAGCATGACAAAAAATATGGTGTATTTTGAAAATGAAACCATGTAAACCTTGTTCTGGTACTACCCCTAAATAAGATTATGAACCAGAAAATGAGCATAATATGACCACTTTAAATTAATTCTGCTGCAGCGTGTCTTAATGATTCATTTTGAATACTCATTAACTTATACACCACTGGTGCAAATTACTTTGCTCACTGTTCAAAATTTTTCTTAAATTATTCCTCAAAGGAAATGTGTCAGTCTATAAACACCACACTTGTGTACTAGTAAACTGCACTCCATACTGCCAGCATTGTTTCTAGAAACATATATTAGAAGAAGCTGTTAGTGTGTTGTAGGGATTCTGTTCTCAAAGGGAACATGAATGTTGGAAATGTATCCAGCACGGCTGACAGTTGTGATTGTTACCAGAACTGTAGGTTTTATAGCTTGCTCTGCTCTGGGCTAATGACCAGTTCCCTTAGACCTCTTGTTGTGCTACACAGCTGCGCTGGTAGTGTAATATTCTTAATGTAGCTGTAAATCCAATTACGGTTCTTTTCAACAATTTGTCAATCACTTCAGTGATGGAAAGTGTAAGAAACGTGGCGCTTGGAGGCCAAAATCTCAATCTGCATCTCTCTCCCTGTTTCTTAATCTCTCTCTGCCTCTGTCAGTCTCTCCAGCTCTGTCCACAAGCAAAAATTAAAATGACTTTCCCTTCTCCTTTATTTTTCCTCCGCTCAGTGATTCAGAGTTTATTTAAAGGCTTAATATTACACACAATTTCACCTTGGAATCACATTATTTCTAATCTTTAATCATGTTACCATAACTGTCGCGCTAACGTGGCAAGCAATTTGTTCTGCATTCCTCCTTTAAATCCACTTGTGTTTGCAGTGGCCATTTGCTAAAGTGTGTTTGGCTGCCGTTTATTACCCCACTGGGTCAAACTGGAGCCAGTTTTTGGCATAGAAAAGTCTGTCAGCCATTGATTCCCCCGTGGGCCCTCTGGAACAGATGCAGAGCAGCAGTAAAAATTGAAACAGTAGTCTGCTACCTCTCATAATTCCATGACAGTGAAATGAAACACTATCTCAAGAAAGCAATCAGACTCTCAAATTACCTTTCTTGGGGGAGCATTGTTTGCAGATCAGCAGAACTGTCCTCGCTCTGTCCCTTTATGTCATTGTATCTCTCTGCCTCTCAGATACTCTATGTGCAGTAATGAGTGGCAGAGTGGCAATGTTGTGTTGATTTATTGCATGGTTGCCCAAATGGAACCTGGATGGAATGTGTCTGTCATTGGGGCGTCGCTTAGATAGAAACACCTGTGATGCCTAGGGACAACTATCTGCTCCATCAGGAATGGGTTTCCGTTTGTGTCATCAGCGCATCTTACACACACACACACACACACACATACACACAAAAGCCCACATCACAACAACACACACACACACAAGAGTTTGTACGAGCACTCAAAACAAAACGTGCACTCTGCACTGACAAAGTCATTCACACAAATTTGCTTGTAATCAGGTGTAGCTGCATATACGGTATACCAGAGCGAGCATATATGCATATATGATTCATGGTGTTAAAACAGTACTTCACTGATTGCATTCATCAAGACCTGAAAACATACTTTCGGTTAAGTTCCCCTTCAACTGTACTCAGGAACGTTTGTTCTCTGACTTCAGCCTTTTTAAGGCACTGCCCCTTTTCCAGGCAATAGATGTACCGGCATATGTGCGGAGGAGCGCTGTCAAATGGATAAACTGAAGTGAAACTCCATCCCAGAGACCAAATTCCCTGCTGTGCTCTCAAAGCAAAAATCTTGATGGACATTTTTATTTGATGTGGTATATACGCTGTGAGTGTAGGTAACTGTAGTATGTACCAAACTCTTTACTGTAGAAGTGTTCCAGGAGCATAATATAGGGAGTGTGTGGACAGAGATAGATGAATGGTTGAATGAGCAGAGTAATGAACAAATAAGAGGTTTTCTCCTTCAACGCCAATGTGCTCAATGGGCTGGAGACAAGAGTGACATTTTAGTCAATGAAATCAAAATCAATTAAGAAAGTAAAAGAACGAAACATGCAATGCAATTTAATACATTTCACCACACCTGTCTATTTTTACAATGCAATATACCCATATGGAAATCTAATATATGTGCGTAAAAATGTCATATATGTAATGTATGTTCATTTGCAGGAATCACATTTATGACATATATTAGAATGCCATATGTCCATATTTAACATTTTATTTGTCAATATCATGTATATTTAATGTATATTTAAAAATGATGTGTCAGTCTTATATATTTAACGTATACTTTAATGAACTACACTTCCATACATGCATTCAACAAAAGATCTGACATACACCATTTGCATATAGATATTGTTCTTCTATGTAACCATTTATGACAGTAATACAAAAGTAAATTTATTAAAAAAGTATGCATGCATGTGTGGTCCCCATGTCACTTATATAGGATATATTTGACCCATGGGCATTATGTTCATCATGTATACAGAAAATTTATGGAATATTTTATTGGACTTTAACATTTTTAACCCACAGAAAACAAGACGCAAATGTGTACTATGATGCGCAAATATTTCACTATCTACAAATATGTATTTTTACATTTGTGATGTGTAAAATCATATCCACAAAAATACAGAGTGACTTCTATAAACAAAAAAATGTTTTTGCACATTTGCAGCGGAAATCTGTAAAAAAAAATATACACAAATGCTATGGATATTCTTACAACTCATGAGAGGCAATGCCGCTATACATACACCTGCTGGTGTAGCTAATAAACTGCTCTCACATTTACAGATCTCTGTTTACAGACCTCTGTGGTACAGAGTGGACAAAATTCGACACTGAAAGTTCAATTGTATGAAAAAATGTGTAAATATATCCAATAATCATACTGTTAGATACCATCCAGTTTAAAATAAACTCAAATAAACAAATTTGGAACACAATGTGTGGTGCTGATGAAGTTAGAGATGACCAAGATGACCCTGAGAGTCGCTTATAGCCCTGCTGAGTTGTCCTTGACCAAGACACTGTATCGCTGTCCGCATCAAGAGCTGTCCTACAGCTGCTTCCCTTATGGAGATCAATAATGTATCACATGAATCTTTAGTCCACGCACAAGGGCAGAGACCAAGCCGTTCTTGTAATCTATATGCCTCTGAAATGCTGTGACAGTCCGTCCTCCAAGCTCCGGCATTCCTTTGAACCGATATTCCTGGATACTGAACACCTCCACTGGAACATACAGCACTGGGGTTATGTGCCTTGCTCAAGGGCACATAGCCATAAAGTGCCATTAGCTTTTTTCCCAACCCCTCATTTACAGGCTTCATTTTGCATTCAGTGTATTACAGTTACAGTGGCGATAAATACAGGTCAAGGGCAGCTGTGTGAATGTGAAGCAGATTGAGTTAAACTTTCCTGGATAAATAACAGAAACATTGAAATTCATGTCACTTTGTGCACTCTTTTCCTCTGCGGACTAGTTCAGTACAGTTCTTAGTAGGATCGTTGGTGTGTAGCTGGTTTTTGCTAGTGCCATGGCATTGGGGTACACATCGCTGCTAATCGCTGTTCAGGGCACAGACCCAGCTCACTGGCCATGACACCCAGGGTGTGGTGAATCCTATCAGTCCCCAGCAGATCCTGTGGCCTCCGCTTTTCACCGCTACCGTTCTGTATAGTTGGGCTTTCATCCGCGGGGTCAACAAAGCCCTGTCGAGGGGGGTATTAGCTATATAGCTAATCTTTGCAGCACCGTATGATCAAAAAGAGGTTTTCACAATAGCCTATTGTTTGTTCAGGCAATTTTTTCAAATAGGCCAGTATGTAACATGTTTGTTTTGGCAGTTGAAGGCTGGGTGACTTGGCTGGCCAGACTAAAAACTGCAGGCACATACTCAATCCAGGAAACTGTGAAAGTATGACAGAGACAATCACCTCAGCCAAAATTTGTTGTTTAGTTGTGACTGAAAAGAGGTAATGAAACTAGAAAATCTTCCCTTTTCCTTCCCCATCTTTCTACCTCTTCCTCTGTCTGTCTCCCGAACTCCATCCACAGCTGCGCCTGGTGTGATTAATGGCAGCCTTTCATTAGCTTGATCAACCACTTTAGCAGAGATTATTAATCAGATGCTTATTTAAATGTCACCACTGAGCAGCTGAGAGGAAATGAGGCCACTGGGAAATTGAGTTTTTGTGTGTGGGCTGCTTGTGTGTGTGTAAATAATCTGCATGTTTGTGCCCCACACCGATAACCATGAGCTTCATTCATATGCTGTTTTACATACATAGGGCTCAACAGCTGATACTGAAGAGATATTTAGCAATAGCACCTAATACTCAATTCCAAATAAGACATATTTTGTCTCATTAATAAAACATGGTGCTGCGCCATTATGAAGAGCAATACAATACTTATGGGACTGTACACTTACTAGAGATTTACATCTGTTGACAGTTCTGCAATGCTCCGTTTCATTTGTATGTCTAATCAGGACCAACTCATCATTTGTTTCAGAATTTCTTACTAGAACAAATTCCTAATGATTATTTTTGTGTCTGTCTGCCAAACTGAATTACCATCGCTGCACTGCTAGCATTATAAACATGTTTTTGAAGCAATGTGATGAGTAAATTTGAGCTGGCATTTGTAAGCTGCTCATGTTTGCTTCTGGGGACTTTTTCACATTTCACAACTTCTGTAAATTCTGCTCTGCCTCGGTGAATCTCTGTGATTTTGCTAGCAGTTCATATACAGGTGTATACCTACTGTACATTGGTGTGAGTATATGTATTTTCCTGCAGGTCAGGTATGCGTGTTGTAGGATGATGATAACGTTTAGCTCTTTGAGGAGCTCAATATGTGCATAAACAGTGCTGCAGGGCAACTTAAAGTCTGGGGCTTTAAAGTGGGCATTTTCTGTTTTGGAAAGGGTAAACACAGTAAGCCCCAGATGATTATACACTTACTCAAGCTTTATGAAGAGAGGACAGGGTGTGGCCATATGTGGATGTGCTGTGAATTCAGCTCACTCAGGCAAAAGCATTTATACAATGCAGTGGAGAAAGTGAGCACTATAAAGAAGCTGCGGTGTGATTACAATGGTAGCACATACTGTGGTGACATTTCTATGTGTTCTTACTTTGGCATGTTAGATATGTATTATGGTGTTTATTATTCACCATAGAAACATACAGTGGTCCTTTTAAAGTTCGCGTTCTCCCTGTAATCAAATATTACATAGTGTGACTGAGCTGAGTCATCCAGCTTGTAAATAACAAGGTTAAATCACACGCTGTGGAAAGAGTACACGTAGTATATAGCTCATCAATCATTTTATCAATCCATGTAATTGATTGAATCGATTAATGAAGGAGGGCAGCGGAGGAGAGGAGGTGATTGATGGTGGCGGGGATGGAACCCACCTGATTAAAATTCAGGAGCCAAAGTCTAAATAGGTCAAGGGTCGAGAAGCATTTATAGGCGTAGCAGGCTCTTAGTGGGACCTTTTTTACTATGTTAAGAATAGCCTTTACCAAAAGTGTGTGTGTGTGTGTTTGTGGATGTGCCGGCGCACATCATGGCTTGGCCTTGTGATTTCATTGGGTTAAGTGATGCCAAAGCCCAATAATAAATCTCTGGTACAACCAGCACAGATCACCTGAAGGTCACTGTTTCATTAACTGTCCTTCACTTTGATTTCTTGTCCCTTGTTACTGTCTACTTCCCTGCGTGCCTACCTGCTTGCTACACATACCTGAACATCCCATGGAAGGCAACATGGGTAGACATTAATAAAAAGGAAGAAGGCCTGTGGTATAAATAAACATCCTTAAAGGAGTAGTTTGACCTTTGGGAAATACATTTATTCACTTTCTCGACAAGTGTTAGATGAGATGTTTGATACCACTCTCATGTCTGTATGGGAATCTTGAAGCTAGAACCAGAAGATGGTTAGCTTAGGTCAGCTTAGCTTAACATAAATACTGGAAACAGCTAGACTTGCCTTAAGGTAACAATATCTGCCTACCACCAATTCAAAAGCCCACAAAATAACGCATTGAATCTTGTTTGTTTAATCTGTCCAAAAACAAAAATATAAAACAACAAGCTGTTGTTATATGGAGGGATATGTGCTAAACTACTTCCTGGTCAAACAGATTAAAAAAGAGATGTAACTCTTCAATTAGTAAGCTGTAGCTCGTTTCCAGACTTAAATCTAAGCTAAGCTAACAGTCTAGCTCTGTTTAGATATGAAAGTGGTGTCAATCTTCTTGTTGAACTCTCAAAAGATCAAACTAAGGATATAACTTTTAGTTGAATTGATTATTCAACTGACAGAAAATAAATCTACAGCTTGTTTGATAATCAGTTAATTGCCAGTCAAGTCAATGTTTTAAGATAGAATGCCAATGAATTTTAGTGGTTTAAAGATATTTTGGGATTTTAATCTGTTGGTTGGACAAGCAAACTGAATATGTGAACTTGAGCTCTGGAAAACTGTGATAGGCATTTTTCACTATTTTCTGACCCTTTGTAGATCAAAATATTAACTGAGTCTAGATAATTTAATCTAGATAATAATTACCAGTGGCTTATGTGCTGTCTCATTCAAATACAGTGTCACATGTGTTCAATGAAACTCATCCCGAGTATCAGACAGTGAAGAAAGAGGGTGGGCCGCTTTGATTCATTTCTGTGGGAACTAACAGTGTAGGAAGTATAGTAGATGTCTGTGTTTTGCTCTTGAAAGACACAAGTCACTTGGCTTCGTTGAAGTATATAACTCACAATCTCTGCAGATGGAGAGAGGCCATGTGGGTGGATTTCTTTGAACTATGCAAGCAAAGCATTACTTTCCCCAAAAGACAACCAGTTCACAACCAGTTAGCTGTCCAAGGCCAAAGGAACCACTTGTATTTTTAAATTGCACTGTATTTCCCCTTTAGCTTTTTATAGATAGGATCATTTGAGCCATAGTTGAAAGCAATTAATCGGGAAGAATTGTGGAGAAAGCCTCAGGAGGAGCTCTTGAGTACCCTCTAAGCACCTCTGCTGACTGCTTTTGTGTTCACATGAACGTTTTACTAAGCGCAAACGAGAGAGGGGTTTTTGAAGCCTTGCTAAATTTGTTACAAGCATTCAATGGGCTCTTTTTGTTTTCACCATAGGTGGAGGGTCAGGTCTTCTGAGTCCCCACCGGAACACAGCCGAAATCTGGCCAAGAATCTCTCTCCTTTAATTATAGGTTTCATGCAGCAAGTGTCATCATCAAACACACTGAATGCTCATCCTCCCTCCCCCACCGTTTCATGCGCATTCCGATTTTTTTTTTTCATCTGGTGAGCCGTCATTAGGCATGCAGCATTGCCAGGTGTATGGAACTTGCTCCTCAGGTCCGGCGTACACACAGACACACTGAAACTCTGACTCATGTCTAGACAGAAAAATTAGGGCATACATACAGACAAAAAACTGTGACATTTAGGCAAGGTGTTCACGCTGTGCAATCAGACCTCATTTTCCACACTGAGCTCAGTCAGTGGTAGCCATGTCTCGATTTGGCGAGGAACAATCAGATTTAATGTGAAGCCTTTTTTGTGTTTCCTATTTCCGCAGGCTCTGTCCTCAAATGAATGCAGCCCAGAGCTCACGGCATATCTTTGAAAGCACAACTGCTCTGTCGCTAGGCTGGAATAAAATGGAATCAGCAGGAATGCATTTAATATTGTGGAGTTTTTTATTTCAAACACAATGCCATGTGTCATAGCATGATGTCATGCAGTGCCATTATAGTGGAGTATGATTATCCTGTGACTACTTTAATAGTTTTCATCGCTATTTCATCATTTTATCTTCTTGAAAACTAAGACAGAACTATTTGCAATAGGTTCTGAGCAAGTGACAGAAAGGCATAACAATAAAAAGAATTTGGTTTTTCTTAGCTAAAGTGAGTTCTGATTTCAAGCTAGTGGATCTGAAATTCGGTAGTAAGTGGTGACTGAGTATGGTGGGTAAAACACACAAACGCCCCTGCAAGAGTGCACACAAACACAGAAATGATGGTGTGGAAGAACAGCAGAGATTGTTCAAGAGTCAATTTCTGTCTGGTGTGAAGTCATCTGAGGAGTGATATTTAATCTTGGGGGATAAGAGACGAGACTGTGATGTTTCACTAGTAAGATGAGGTAACATACCTCGCCGAGGCCAGGCTTGTTGATGTAATTTATTGCAACATTATACAGAAAAAAACATTTGTAAACCTTTTTGCTTCAAGCTGACTTTCAAAACTTTAGCAGGCATGTCCCTGATCTTATTTAGCTCACAAAATGCATGGCCTCAGCTTGGCTTTAGTAAAGTTTGTATTCTCATTGTGTGAAACTATGGTTTAGGATTAGATTCACAGTCCCCAACGGTCTGCTCAAAAAGTTTCTGAAACCACTTTAAATGTTTATTCACTTCCATTTATCTGTGTTTAGTGTCACTTCTGTTTTATTCTGATACTGCAAAAGGGAACAAATATAAGACCTGAACTTATTTGGTGAGCTCAGAGGTGTTTTACGCATATTTAGTATGTCAGTCCAAAAAACATTATCCCTGTTGTATCCTTATTGAGACATACAGTGCAGTCGATCCTGTAAGTCAACAGTGACGTGACACTGACCTTATTGTCATATGCCTGTAACCGAACCGGCTTCCCCCAGAAAACGACAACTGTCCTGGTTTCAAACAATACCAATGGTTTTCACGGCTACTTTGTCATAGACAGTTTATCTGGTCTTACTATACTAAACCTAATTAAACCAAATTACTGTCAAAGTTGCTGGGGGAAAAAAACAACAGCTGCATACTCTACCGATCAGCATGTGGAATAAAACCGCGAGAGAACATCTATAGCACAAGAGTTTGAGCTTGATCCTCTAATTGCCAGTAAATTTGGTTGATTCCATATTTTGACTAATATAGCTATAATGAGGGCTTTTTACATAATTTTAGAAGAGTGGGGATAGTGTGGTGAGCCGTATTTGCCTAGCATATGAGCAATTTAGAGATGTTTTTTGGTCATAAATAAGGGTCCATTTAATGCACTGTACTTCCAGAGACTTTACATATTACATATGGAGTAGACTACACACAGATACTTAAATTACTGTTATGAATATTGGTTTAATTAATGGTTTAATAACTCCATTAAATGCACAGTAAATGTAAAACATGTCAAATTGTGGGAAAACAGTTTAGCCATGCTAGCACCAACACTTGCCATTACATTTGGTACAGACATTCATGCTTGCTTAAGATCAATTTGAAAAACTTTGGTGATCCTTTGAACTTTTCCTCTAAAACAGCAATACCCAAAGGGTGGTGCGCGCACCCCTGGGGGTGCGTGAGTGTGTGACAGGAAAAATGTAATGGTGGTGTAGTAGTGTAATAACTACAACAATTATTTTTTTGTGGAATTTTCATTAAATAAAAACTTGAATTGAAAACTTTCCTTAACTTTACGTAAATTTAATTCAAAACTAAAAACATTATTATTAATACTTAGCTCAGAGGGAATGGCCACTCACACACCCCTCTCCCCACCCTCTCTCTCAGACTGAGCTGTACAACAAATTCTCATATAGATCCTCTTTTTGTTCATTTATGAGGCTATAACAGGATGTGATTTATGAGAAAACAGCAGAGGGATGTTTTGAAATGTCTTGAAAATACCCTCCACCTCCCTCTGCACGGTTCGTCACGCAGGTGAAATGTGGATTGATTGCAAAGTTTAACCATCACAGTATGAGAAAAAGTTTTACTGCCACTGTTACTTTTTAAAGTAGTAAATATATAACGTTACATCGCAATCAGTGAAAAGACACAGCAGACAGATGCATGCTGTGTTTAAGCGCAGTGAGTATGTAAGGGGAGAGCAACTGATTTAAAAGGCGTCACTTTCAAGAGTGTCATTGAGTGAAACCCAGTAGCTGTGACTTGGGGCATGTTCAGTAGTGACAAAAACAGGGACAATGCACTGCTTGTCATCATCATCATAAAAACAGATCTTCAGATTTTGATTTTTATTCAGTAATATCGGCTGTCTTCTCTTCAACACACAAAGTGTTGAAAGTGTTGATAGGCTATTATTCACGACGTGGAATCAATCAGATGCTGCGGGCTACGGTATATATATATATACCAAGAGAGAGCGACGGTTTGCTCTAGAGCCACCCAATACTTTTATTTATGCCTACATTCTTCAAAAACACATAATGTGGGTTTACAGCTAACTAGCTATGTTGTTAGCATTCTAACAAGCAACTAAACACACAACTAAAATGGTGAACTTGGTTACTTACTTAACATCAATGTGGTAAGATTGTCTTTGTGAGCATGTTACCATCAAAGTACAGCTTCACAGAGGTGTTAGCATGGATTTTCATGCTTAATTGTTTTGCTAATTTATGCTAGTTTTGAGTTGATGAGAGAAATCAGAGCAAGAGGTACTGGATGGAGAAGGGGCCGGGTTTTATCAAAGGCTTAAATATTGTCTTTCAAAAACATCTTTAGTTTCTCCTAATGCGAATGGTCTGGTTGGAGTTTATCCAGCAGTTTGTACATTATTTTGTTCCGTCTTTGCTTCATTTTCGTCTTCGTCCAAATTGTTTTCTTCCGGTTTGTGAGATTAATAGGATTTTTATAGGATAGGAGGATTTTCGGAAAATGTGTTGTGCAAAGATGTCTTCAAATGGTTAAACAATCATGCATAAGTGAAGGATCCAAAGAAGAATCTCATACTCAGGAGCTAATGACCTTTGACCACAAGTTTTGAACTGTTTGTGGGCACGACAGGAGATGACATGGGTGGCAGCTAGCATGCCATTAGCTTTCTTCTAGGTGACTGCAAAGAAGAGAGAGTAGCAAAGCATTTAAGGATGCCAAAATAATTTAGGAGTGAGGGCAGCAATTTGTTGTTATCTCTGCAAGACGTTCCTCAGTATGTTATTACCTGGTTGTTTTTGCCTGTGTGAGGAGCCTGACTTTATAATCATGTATTAAAAATGAATCCCCCCCCTCTTCTGCTCTCTCCTCAGATCCGGACTTTGCAGACTTGGGAGTACCCCCACCGCTGCCCTGTAGGTATACTCCTTCACTCTTGCTTTCTGCCTCTATTTCTTCCTTTCTTTTTTTTGTCTTTGTTTCACTTATTTTCTCATTTACTCTCTCTCAGTGCTCTATTTTTTCTCTCAATAAATGTACACTGTGGTTCCTCCATTTAAACTTGAGGCCTAGTTGTTCAAAGTATGTACATGTGTGTACCTGTGTAGTATTTGTGTGTCTATGTGTGTTTGCTTGAACCGCACGTGTGTATGAGTGCACGTGTGTGTTTATGCATATGCGTGTGTTTCAGCCTGTCAGTATGACATGGTTGGTCCAGAAGGTATCGTTGAGTCCCTTCAGATCACCAGAGACGGGAAGGCTGGCGCCGCCGAGGCCGTCGACTGTAAATGGTACATCCGTGCTCCGCCGCGCTCCAAGGTTAGTGACATAAGCTACGCTCCCATCCAACTGTGAATTAGATTTACTGCCAAATTTGAAATGAAATGTCACATGAAATAAAATGGAAATTAAATTGTGTTCCTATCAACTGGGTTGATGACAGAAAAACGCAGTTACTTCAGACAACAAATGACAAAAAATACATGCTGCAAGATCATGTTCATTGTTCTCATTCCTTGAAGCTGAAAATTTAACTTCAGCTTCAAGACTCTATTGAGATAGATAGAGTATTATTTCTTATTAATTTGCTGTTTCCATTTAGCATTCCTTCATACATGTAGATCAGGGGTTGCATCAGGAATTTCTGATAATGCATGTGGGTTTGTCTGCAGCTGTCAGCAGTATCCCAATGTGAACGTTTGTGGTTGCAGGGGGACTTTTTCCCCTACTAGGGTCAGACAGATAGGCAGAAGGGTTTACTTGGGGTCAGGCCATTTTTTTAAATCAGCAAGCTGTTGCCAGGAGGAATAGAGGGATGGAAGGAGATAGAGAAAGAGAGCGAGGGAAACACAGAGAGAGGGAAGGAGCGTTAGTGCTGATAAAATAGTGTTGCCATGCAGTTTGACCCTAAGGCCTGCTACACCCTGTATTTGTTTTCTCTGCCAGTGTTCTCCACGCTGCCCTGCATGCATATACAAATACTGACATACATCCATACACATAAACATGCACACCTTTGCTTCATTTATCTAACACAAACTAGACATGCTTCCTTATCTACCAGAGGTACCCGTGCTGCATTAATGCTACAGGATTAAAAGTTTCCCGAGGGTAGAGCAGCAATGCAGGAAAAGGCCACATTTTACAGCTATAACTCCTCACATGAGTCCATAAGGCATAATCATATACGCACATATACAGGCCAGCCCATGACTGCAGTAAATCTAATGCTGAAATAGTGTTGGCCGTCTTCTGGGTGCATTTGACTTAACAGAATAAGGCCACGTTTCTACTTTGACTTTTATGGTTAGAACAATTCATTCAAGTATTATGAGGCCTGCTTGTCTTGAGGATTTAAAAGGTCCGGTCAAATTTATTATACTGTAATTCGAAATGGTGAGCTAAAATAGACCATTTAGATATATAAAACTTAGATTAGAAAAGCCTCCTTTAACCATAATACCTACAAGTAAATGCAAAAATGGAAGTAAATATGTTTAAAATAGTGACCTTTTCATTACGTGGGGTTCAGTTCTCACAGTGTGTGCATTCTCCCGTTACTCCCAGGAGTAAGATAAGGCAGCTGCAATGTCAGCTTAACTTCTCTTAGCTTCACTATTTGTTTCACTAATTCAGTGCCAGTTAATGTTACGAGATGTTATCCTTCCATTTTTGTGGCCACCATGGAGTCACACAGTCCATAAGCTTTGTTTGATCCCTGATGAAAACTGGGATATGAGTTCATAGTACTTTTTCATGCAGGTTTTTCACTCAGTGCTGCAGGCTTTTGTGCTGTATACACAAATTGGCTTATGATATGACTGATAATGGTGCGACTTTGATTCATGGCCACAGCAGTTGCTTGGCTCTTATCTGACATATTCTTCGAGGTCGCATACTCTTTGCTATTGCCCTTGTTTCCCTTCAGCAATGCCCTTCAGATTCAGCTACTTTAAGCCCCAAGGCCACAGGAACTATTAGACTGCATCATCCACCTACAGCCATTCTCTTCATCATCAGCACTCATGTGGAGCCATACAATAAGTAACACTGAAATCGGTATTAGGAGGGACCCTGGCGGCTACGGTCGATTCAAAAAAGCAGCATTGATTCCCCAATCCCTCTACGTGGAGTGCACAAGTCAGCCAGTACATTGTGGCAACAGCACCAAAGAGGACCATAAGTCAATTTTGCGTATGTCGCATGCGTGCCTCAGTATGTGTGTGCGTGTGTGAGGCGAAAGGTATGTGCATGAAAGAGCTGCAGAGTGAGCGAGCCTGGCAGTATGATGTATTTGACTTGGTCTGAATCGGTGTCATATTTCGCCCTGCAGGAGTGTCTCACAAGGCAAGTCATGGCCCAAAGGCTGACAGTCATTGGTACTGATGGACAAGGCGACAAATAACATTTTTAGCACATATGTATCGCCAGTCACACAGTCCCGTAGCTCTCACCAGCATCATCACTGTTCACACTCAGTTACACATGAAATATGTAAAACTTAACTGTGTTTCTTACTTCCTCTCTCTTTTTAAAAAAGCACACGCATGCTCACATGTTACTGCAGCGAAGGAGATGCAGAGGATGCCACCTCCACATCACTGTGTATGTGCATGCGTGAAGTTGCGCTGCGGCTTTCATTTCCCTATGCTGATACAGTGCTGCACTGTACCCAGTGTGCCAGAAACAGCAGAGATAATGACATCCTATACCGGAGGCTCTAATTAGACTGCACCGGAGCACTCCAGAGAGAAGGGAGGAGAGGGGAACAGAGGAGAAGGAAAAATGGGAAAGGAGGGGATAAGGGAAAGATATACTTAATAATGCATTTTGTCTGAGATCTAAATGTATAGGGATGAAGTTTAGGGGTGAGGTGGCAGATGGCAGACAGAGGGGGATGGCTTGAAACGTAAGGAAAGGAGAGAGTGACTGAAAGATATACCTGCAAGTAAGCAATAATGACCATGTGTTGTTGCCAGAAGTGACAGCACTGCACCAATTTTAATGCCATAATGTGATTGCTTTACACCACCATGTGTCATTTTCATTTCAGCTTTTCCTATAAATAGATTTTACAGAAATTACCTCGAAAAAACATTAATTAGCTTGTATTGGTGTCCAGAGTAACGTAAAAAAGCGAGCCTGTGCCACAGTATCACCTTTTACATACGTGTATGCGATACAAACCTAACTAGAGTGTAAATTATGAAGGCTAAAGAGATAATTGATGCTTCAATGAAAAGAATTGGATACTTACTTTTGCAAAATAACAACTCTTGTTTACTGTGGTCTGTGTTTACTTGTAACATTTCTTCTTCTTAGTTTTTCTGTTTGGACAGCTGTCCAAATTCAGCTGACAGCTGTTGGTTGTAGACGAATATTTTCTATGTTGACTCATAACAGTTACTGCATTTTCCTCATTTGTGGCCTGTCTGAATCCCACCACACCTGCCTGCGCTGTCTGACACCTTCTGTATCTTTTCATAAAGCTATTGGCCAAAATATGGACATTCATTCTGACTATAATGAACAGCACGGACTCTGTTACAGGCCCCTTTTAGCAACAGTGGGAAGATATTCTCCCTCAGTCAGTGATGGATTCTGCGTCATCATTGGGTGCTGTAGAATCAATGAAGAGGCAGGCCGTTTTCCTGTTGGAGCCAATCTCTCTTCTTACAAATTGGTGATTCTGTCTATCTGATCCATTGCCGTCATTTGGCTTTGTAATGCCATCTGCACTCAGATTTGTCTTCATCATTGGTCATTTAGAAGAGTTCTGCAACAAAAGCTGTAGAAAAACAACATGAGAAGCTTTTATTTATGTATCTGTTTTGTTTGTGCATGTCTCTCACTCATAATGAGGCCTTCTAGTCACATTCATCTACCAGACATTGATTTTGTGAATGAAAAGGTTGAGCAAAGATATCACAGGAATTGCAGTTATTATTTTTTCAACTGTCAACTCAGCAGGAGGTATTTGAGTGAAAAGTAAACGACTGCAGGCTGTGATACCATTTACACCATTTCATGCAGTAAAAATTATACATTTTTGAAGACCATAAGGCTGCCATCTTTTACAGTATAAAAGGGGGTGTGTGGCAGCATAGTGTAGGCTAAAGGCTTTTTTCTTTTATCACTGTGTTGCCCCCCTCCGCCAAACAACAATAATTGAAAACACTTTCAGGTTTAGCCTGCAACTTCAGCACTTACAAAGGTAGCCATGTCCAGAAGCTACATTTCTGTCTTTGTTGTACTTGTGTTTCAGGTCTTACAATTCACATTGGCAGTGAATCAACAGTAGTTGGAATTTTAGATACAATAATGTTTCTGTATTGGGCCAAATAAATAGATTCAGTGAGCTGTTCTGTTTTTTAAGATATAGTGCTAGATTGGTGTACTTCGCAAAAATGCAAATCTCTCCTATTGCTTCTATTGCAACGCAACCCCCATTCTACTTAAACCATCCAGGAAACTAGACCTGTGGAGGAAAAAACCATAAGCTGTAGCTTTAACATGAGGAATTCAGCAGGAATGTGTCATACACTTTAGGAATGAGTAACAAATGCAACTCAGTTGACTAACTCTTCATGTTTAGTCTGTTATGACTCGGCTCGTCTTGGAGAGCAGTAACATATAATTGAGATTGGAAATGAGGTGGAATGCGACAACTGGAAGGTTCTGTTTAAAGTGTAGCAAACCTAAATTTAGTTATGCATTTTAATAAATTTATGAGAATTGATACCCAATTATGAATTTTAATATTCATAAAATCAAACTTTATTCCTCGTTAAGGGCACCACCGGAGTTGTTATAAACCTAGAGTCTCTGGACCTCTAGGTAGTTTTGAATAATTATACAATTAGTACTAGTGATCAGTTAGTTAATAATCACTTTCAATCAATTATCTTAAATCAATCAGTCAGTCTCATATCTAAAGGGTCAATTCTCTTGGCAGGGACGTAGAAATAGGCAACACACACAGTTCTTGATTATATTACAGTGAATTTATTCTCTAACTAATGTGATAAAAAAGATGGTTGAATACAGGGAAAATAAACAATTGCTGAACAATGAGAAATGGAGGTTCGATTGTGGGAAGCATTTGACTCATATGGCATAGAAAAACTAATGAAAGTAAGCTAATGCTATGAGTTTAGGAGTTAAAAGGGAAATCTCTGACCAATGTGTGTTAAGTCTTACTGCTTGTCGACAGCCTGCTTTGGCCTGTTGCTGGTCCCACTAGCTGCCCGATCCTGGCTTTTTGCTAGGGATTCTCCGGGGTTCTCCGTGTCTGATTGAAAACTCCTCCTCTGTCTGGCAATTCAGCTGTTTTCAGGTTTCCTTCGTTGTAGCTGGCGAGACCACGTGGCTTGGTCTGACTTCGGTGAAGTTGGCTCAACGAGAAAGGCTTAAAAATAGAACTTGGTCGTTCCTGAATTAGTCCAGTGTAACTTAACGGACTGATAACTTTAACAAAACAAAAGAAAGAAAGAAAATAAAACAAACTGAGGGGCAGATCGATGTCGCGGCACTTCGCGTGTGTAGCTTCAAGCGAACAAAGGACTGGCCGAACTCTTAGGGCGTTGCCTGGCAAGGCACGCCGGACGCGTGCAGAAGCGTCCAGAGAGAGCCGAGGGGAAGAGCGGAGAGAGAAGAGCGCGAGAACGTCGCGTGTTGCTCTTTTGTTGCCTGGGGCATGGTTCCCCAGGGGGCGTTTCAGGTTTCCCAAGGGACTGCCTTTCTAAACTTAAGGTCTAAAAGAAAATATATCTATTTGCGCGTATTATATACAAATATTTTCCACAGTCGAACCTCAATGGTGAAACGGTTGTACTGTTCTAAGTTAAGCATTTGGTAACAGGAAACAATTGTCACATTATTGGTCAGGATATTTATACATTTAACGGCATTTCCAACGAGGGTATGTAATACTTATTTCATCCACTTGGGGGAGCTCAGGTTACCTGAGGAAAGCTTAGATTAATCCAAGATCATCTCTCCTTAGGAACTGGGGAATATTGTTGATTCATCCTTAAATTCAAGCTGGCGGTTAAGAGTATAGTAAAACATTCCTTTGTCATCATTTCTAAAGGAATTCTGTAGGAAAGTATTATGAACAAGCATTGATTACATTAGATGGAGTGTCTTGCTGAAAATAAAAACACTGCAAAAGTAACTTTCTTTTCAGCACTAATATCAACAACAGATAGCAACATGTTAACATAACTACTCAAATAGAGGCAAACGTAATCAAGTAACTAAAGATTTAATTAAACTTAATTAAATGCTTTGAGTCTCTTGTCAGTTTAACAGTCAGGCCCCGCGTTATCAGCTTCGGAATCAAAAGGTGCCAGTTTTATGGTCAGGGATAGCACTTAGAGAAAGCAACTTTGACCCCCCTGCTCCTCTGTGGGAGAAAAAAAGGAATTTGTAGTAGTTCCAAATTTATTCAATACAAAATGCACAAATCCACACCGTTGTTCACTACAAAAGTCAGGTGTTTAATTAACCATGGACAGTGCTTGCACAGGAAATACAACAGAAAGAGGCCGTTAAGTAAAACAAAAGAGGTTCTTATCCAAAGACACTTTCTTAGCTCTTGGCTCAAAATTCACTAAAGAACAAAGAAGTCAGCACCTATACGCTTACAAAAATACAATGGAAGAAAACAAACTAGCAGTTATTCTGCAAACTTAGAGGTCTTCAAAAAATGTGTCCAATTCTTGGTACACTATATCAAATTGGGCAGTTTACAAAGGTTCCAAAAGCACTGACTGAAGCCAGTCAGACAGGCAATACTGAGAGATACAAATACACAAAATACTCTCTAAACCAGACCACGTATGGCCTGAAATCACATAGCAAGTGATACATATCTATGATGCAGAGAATAACAAGACTAGTCTACAGCCTCGCTGATGACATGACAGGACTCCCTTGTTAAAGAGACGAGAAAAGAGTGTCTTAATGCTGTTAAAATAAATTAAATAAAAATTAAAACACAACAATAGCAGTACGGCTATACTAAGACACAGCAGTGTTTTGAGCTACATGCTAACATTAGTTTACTAATATTTGTTCAATGACAATGTTAGCAACATGCTGATGTTAAGCAGGTATAATGTTTACCATGTTCACCATCTTTGTTTTATCGTGTTAACATGCTAACATTTGCTAGTTAGCACTAAACACAAAGTGCAGCTGGCTGAAGGGAAATTTTAGTATTTCATAAACCAAAGTATCGAACAATGTTTGTGTGTAGTAATAAAATTATAAGAAACTGTATGCTACAGCAATAAACAGTACACTTGTTGTGAATGTGTGGAGATTGGCCTGGCCACAGAACCATGAATGGCTTGTACAAACTCTTGTTTCAATCCATCCAGCAGATGTTGAGATCTTTAACAGGATAAATAAAAACATTGGGGGATCACCAAAGTCGGTATGTTTTATCCTCTTGATACCAGGAATGTGTGTACAGAGTGCTGTGGCAAAACATCCATCTGTGAATGCAATATAAAAATCCAGCCACCACTATCCCCAACAACACCAGCAGTCTTATTATGCCATACAAAATCAGTTCTGATCAGTCAAGCTGGGAGATTATGCTCTTTAATGTCCGTAGGTACATTGCTTTAATCAGCTTTTACCAACAGATGTAGTCTATTCAACATTGTTTTGTGTTTGTAATTCGTCTCCCCTGATTAAATTCACTTTTATTGGTTACAGACTGCTGCATTAACTATATTCTTTATGCTGTGGGTGGAAAACTTCATGTGTCATTTGGCTGCTTCTAGCTGACTAGAAAGACTGGGCCAAGTGACCTAATTAACATGCTTAGTGTTACTTTTTCTCATTATTGGCGTATTCAACTCTAAAACAAATGGAGACAACGTTGGCAGAGAGCACCTAACCATAACCTTAACCTTGACTATAACCTTAACAATAACACATTTAATCAGACTTCTTTGGCAACATGCCACATGGAATGGAGCCATTTTTAAACATCATCCACCCATAACTTTGTTCTTTACCTGTTCATAGTGTAAGTGACTGCTAACCGTTTTCTTCAAATCCTAAGCGTGAAAAAAGCCATTTGTAGCACCATTTTTTGTGCAACTTCCTACAATGTAAAGTGACGTTCCTCTCAGATCACTGACCTAATCACTGTGTCTCTCTGAGTTCATCCACCCCGTTGAGAAGCCACATTTTATATCCACATTCTCAATCTTTTGATGACATTTAAAGGTGCTGTATTGAAAATCCATACAATATTGAAGAGACCACAACAGCACTCCACAGTGACGTCTGCTAAGCAATTGTCTTCCTCTTCTATCTTCCAGCCCTCCCTGCAGAGACTCTGTGCGACAAATAAATTTTAGGAAGAGCATATACTCCCCATGCAGTACTTATCTCTATAGATATAGATAGATATAGATATATACGTACATTCATCTTTGCATCATGAAACTGGTTGAGTAGTATTTCATTCCAGTGTCACAGGATGGAAAACAAAAGTGCCATGACTCGTATGACAAAGCCAATATAGCCAAAAGAGTGGCTGAATATGACAAATTTATTAGATGGAACATTATTGACACCAGTATGAGACCTCGAGGGAATTTTGGTTTTCCCCCTCCGCGATTCCATTTTGCTTGTCATGTTGTTGAAGCGGAGTTGACATTGCAAGGTCCATCATCCTGCTCGATCTGCAGCTTTCGTCTTTGGGCATTTAAAGTGTCACATTCCCCTGTCACAGTTCGGGAGCGGTCCGCTCATTAACCGTAATGATGGCGAGTGCTGTGCCCACCCAACCGGAACCATGGCTGTGATTGGGCGATCTCCGCCTGATGAATGAGTGACAGACAATGATGCGGAAGCAATCAGGAAGTGTGAGTTTCACCTAGAATAGCTGTTGTGAAGAGTCAAGGTGGATAGCAAGGTGGATATTTCTCTCAACAAGGGGTTGTTAGCATAATCAAATAGTCCATACGCTGTATATATCTGCCATCATTTGAAAGTGGGTGTCTGTGGCTCGGGGGATAGAGTGGGTTGCCCATCAATCGGAAGAGTGGCGGTTCAATCCCTGGCTCCTCCAGGCTGCATGTCAAAGTGTCCTTGGGCAAGATACTGAATCCCGAATGGCCCCTGGTTGTTATTCCACCAGTGTATCAATGTTAGTTTCTGTTTGAGCACTTAGGCTCAGTTTATAATTGTGTGTGAATGGTGAATGCAATATAGTGTAGAAGCGCTTTGAGTTGTCACAAAGACTAGAAAGGCACTATACAAATACACAGCATTTAGAAAGTCTTATTTTTAAACTGCATATGTTTGGACTCCAATGATGTAAACATTTAGACTGAATTTCAACTGAATTTCTTGAATGAACTTCAAGTGGAAGACATCCAAAGTTCGGGGAAAAATGTCCAAGGTCTCCTTGAGGTTTAACAAGGTTGTAGGTTTTGTGTAATGCTTTATCTCAACAGATATGGATAATGAGTGTAAAGCTAATATACTCTGTCATTCTCTGAGTCCTCATTTGATATGTGTATGTAATGACTTTGTACAAGCTGCAGTCTGTCAGCGTTATTTCATTACAGAGCTGCTATATACAGAGCTGCTATGCACCGGGCTAATGCACAATCCAGGAGAATAGGAGTTTTTCTGTCACCACTCCTCCTCCTGTTCAGCTTTTTTTCACTCTGTCATGTTGACATCTTTAAAGTTCTCTCTGTGTTTTCCCTCCACTTTGCCTCCTTGCATTTGACAGATATACCTGCGTTTTCTCGACTATGAGATGGCCAATTCCAATGAATGCAAGCGCAACTTTGTGGCAGTATATGATGGTGGCAGGTGGGACTTTTTAACCTTTCATTTTGATGACTCATAGAGAGATTTAAAGTGGACTTAGTTGCTTGTTAATTTTAATCATCTCCTTATTTTGAGATAAAAACTTGCAATTTACAATTGGGCTTTTTCTGATGAAGATTTGAATATTGAATTTTGTCAAGACAAGAAATGAATGGTTAGGACAAGATATAGTTCCCTTGCCCTTGTCTGTCCACGTTAGCTTAGCCTCACATAACCTACTTGGTAACAGACTGAGAGCTAAAGCCCAAGACTGATGAACAACTCAGATTTTACTTTACAGGAATCCATTTCTGAGACGTGGAGCAATATCATTGTAATTTTCTATTCAACACAAATTTCAAGCGTTTGTCATTTACAGTTAAAGTAATAATTAATAAAACTTTTTCAGAAAGAGTTAGATGAAAAGGTGAATAACACTCTAATGTATGTACTGTAAATATGTAGCCACAGGCAGCAGTTTAGCTTAGCTCAAAGAGTGGAAACAGTGGGAGTCTTGTCTGTGAAGATTCTCAGTCATCCAGGTCATAGTTATCCAATGAAGGTTAAAGTCAAGGGCAACTGGACTTGGTTGAAGATACTGGAAGACGTTTCGTCCCTCATCCAAAGGACTTCTTCAGTTCTGACTGACTGGCAGGGAAACTCAGCTATTTAACCTCAGTGGAGTTTGCCAGGATCATCGATACCGCTGGTTCGTTAGTGTTCCTGGCTGGCGTAACGACAGTCGTTACAGTAGTTAGGACTAACTGAGGCCAAGACTGAACGACCATCGTTTGCATCTTCACCTGAGGCCAATAGGTTACATTTGTTGAGTTTCCTGGGAAGTGATGAAAGGACCGCATTGTAAGTGGAGGATAAGTGGTGGCGTAGACCCCCTCCTCTGTTCAGCGATGGCTTCTCAACCCTGGTGTAGATGGCTTCCTTGACACCTCTTTCAAACCATCTGTGTTCTCTGTCTAAGATGTGCACCTGGTGGTCCTCAAACGAGTGTCCTCTGTCCTTCAGATGTAAGTAAAGCTAGGGGTCATGAGCACACTGCACCACAGAGCGCACAACATACCAACAAGCACCCAAGCCAGAGAGAAGGAAGAGAACCACCTGAAGGGGGCACTTACAGCCTGTGTATACCCTAAATGGACCTTTGTGAACACACCCACAAGATCCAAGAAGAGCAAAACTACAGGGGATGAAGAAAAGAAGGTCAAACACAACAACATTGTGATTCCATATGTGTCTGGATTATCAGAGAAACTCAGGAGGATTTTCAACAAACACAACATCCCTGTGTTTTTTAAACCCAAGAACACGCTAAGACAGATGCTGGTACACCCCAAAGACACACCAAAACACAAGAAAAGTAATCTAGTGTATGCGGTCCAATGCATCTACACCTGGGTCAAGAGGCCGTCATTGAACAGGGGAGGGGGTCTACGCCACCACTTATCCTCCACTTACAATGCGGTCCTTTCATCACTTCCCAGGAAACTCAACAAATGTAACCTATTGGCCTCAGGTGAAGATGCCAACGATGGTCGTTCAGTCTTGGCCTCGGGTAGTAGTAACGACCATAACGACTGCTAGCCAGGAACATTTATTCATTTAGCTGACGCTTTTATCCAAATATACATGTCAGAGGTCGCACGCCTGTGGAGCAACAAGAGGTTAAGTGTCTTGCTCAGGGACACAATGGTGAATGGCTCACAGTGGGAATTGAACCCAGGTCTCTCACACCAAAGGCAAGCATCTTATCTATGCACCATCACCACCACAAGGAACACTAATGAACCAGCAGTATCGACGATCCTGGCAAATGACACCACTGAGGTTAAATAGCTGAGTTTCCCTACCAGTCAGTCAGAACTGAAGAAGTCCTTTGGATGAGGGACAAAACGTCTTCCAGTATCTTCAACCAAGTTCAGTTGCCCTTGACTTTAACCTTCATTGGAGTGGGAGTCTTTTTGTCACCAAGAGGTTGGTAGGCCACAATTGGAGACTTCAGAAAGTCACAGCACCTGGCCAAGAAATACACACACATTTTTTGTTTTTGCATTCTTTGTGTGTGGATTCAACAACCAAAGAAATAACATGTTAGTGAGCTTTAAAAGTGCAAGTAGGGGGATTTTTTTACTCGTGGACAACCAGGCTAGCTCTTTTCTCCTTCCTTCCATTCCCATTTATGCTAAGCTAAGCTAACTATCTGCTGGTTCATATTGCGCAGACAGGTATGAGAAAGGTGTCAATCTTCTCATCGAGCTCTCGGCAAAAAAGCAAGTGTATTTTCCAACTACCTATTTAACTATATATGTAGCTATTCCTTTAATACAACAGCCAGATGACAATATTATAGGCAACGTCACTTGCAAATCCGTAACTTCTTTCTATCTCAAGATAATGAGGTATTAAAATTGCCATCAAAGAAAACAATATAAGAGATACAATCTTGAGATAAAGATATAATTGAATCATGAACTACAATAGGCATAAAAACAAATATGAGCTCCCTAACAATCTAACTTGTTATCTTGAGATAACCAGAATACAAATATCACATGATAATGGGCCTATAAAAATATGAGCAACCATGACTGCTCTGATCAGTTTTGTTCTATAAGTTATTTAAACGCACAGCAAATAACCATGCTACCTGATGATAAACTATGTATTCTTATCTCATCCTGTCTTGTCTCAGTTCAGTGGAAGACCTGAAGAGCAAGTTCTGCTCCACGGTGGCCAACGACATCATGCTGGTTTCGACGCTGGGCGTCATCCGCATGTGGGCAGATGAAGCCAGCCGCAAAAGCCGCTTCCGCATCTTATTCACAACCTACCAAGAACGTAAGAGGCAACAGATATCTACCCTCGCACACATGTGCTGTTTATCATAAAGAGGTTTTCACTGCAACATGACCCACCTGCTGAGGGAAACTGATTAGCTTTATTATTCAGACCACTACTCAATGAAAGCAACACTGACGCCAAAATAAAACGGGCCCAGTCTTCATTGGTAGCACAGCGATCTCATTTATGGCAAGTTATATCTTTTGTTGTTCATAGGAAAGGTGCTGTCTGAGGTTTCTATTTAGTTTTATTACCATTTAAACAGCAACAAGCAGGAAACCAAGGAATATGAATTCCATTATGGAGAATATTGCCTGTGGGTGATTGTGAATATGACAGTATTGGTGGATTTTAGCTCAGCACTGCAGCACCACAGCACTATTCTTAATGGATAGATAGATAAATGGAAAGAGAGCGAGCTGGAGAGACTCTGAGACAAAGGAATATCAGGATGAGCTACAGTATGTTGCCATGTACCCGTTTTCTTTCAGCCAAACTCCTGGGAGAGATTCAAATTCACACACACACACACACACACTGTAAACAAACACAGTCTTCCTCTTTCTCATTCACCGGCTTTCCATTGATGGGGCTTGTAGCTTGACAGGGGTTGCAGAGGGCATTCTTTGTACTAGTGAGGTGAATGAAGAGCGGTCTGAGGCTTGTGAGTATTCAGTGCCTTTTTATGCCACAGATACAAGCACACAGTTGTGCGCGCACACACACACACACACACACACACACACACACTGCACTACTGAACATTGCATCTGCAGTTTTGGAAAATGAAGAGAAAAATCCAGAAAGGATGAGATACAAAACTGAAACAATGCCCCCACCAAAAAATTAATCATAACATGATACACATTATGTTACACTTATTCGCTGAATATCTGAAAAATGGTTTACAGTTCCCCTGAAATTTCAAAGAGGTGCTTAGCTCTTTATTTTTATGATGGAAAAAGGAGAAACTATGTCAGATGCTTCTTTTCAGAATGCTCTATTAATGCCACAGTGCATCATATTGGGGTATTAAGAAAATGAAATAATTTTCAGATAAATACATGAACCTAGAATGGGTATTTAAGTGAGTTTAATTAACCTTTCCTTCATGCTGCATGGTTGATTTATTGAACGTCTTAAACTATATCCACATATATAAGGAATCACCAGACCCTGAAGGACAATCAGTCGTCACTCCTTACATTTCTACAACATGTCTGTATCGCTCGCATGTGCATGTTACAGTGATGATGAAGAGATAAGGGGCTAGCTTCTACACCATAGGTGACAGCAGTGGCAGTGGAGTTGTTTGTGTTGTGAAGTCAGTGTCCCTTTTGTAAGGCCTTTTCACCAAGCAGAGCCAGGATGTGCTGTTGCCGGGGCAACACTTCTCCCTAAGTCACTTAGGCGATCCCCAGCTAGACCTCCGTCTTTAGAGCAGCATCCACCACAGCACTGCACCAGCCCTGCCAACAGTGGATGTATACAGGTGGCGTACAAGCACTAAGACAAGTAATTCATTCATGTGTGCTGTCTAAAGTGCTTCTACTGCTCTGTAGTATGTAGTTAACAGGTTTTTCTTGAACTGAAATCTGTCTGTACAATGCTCCCATTAAAGTTTCTCTTGACTTAACAAAAAAAACCCCAACAACTACATACCTTCTATTCACTTGTCTACAACAAATATGGAAAACTTGAAAATGACACCATTTAGTGACATGTATATATCACAGAAAAGTGTTCAATGTGGCGAGCGGTGCAGCTGGACAGGGGTTTGTTGACCAGAAAGCTGGCGCTATTAATAACTACACATTTTATCAAAGTGATGAATTAAAGTAAATAAATACAATTTAAAAATCATCAAGAGAGCAGGCAAGTACAGTCGACAGACATGGACAATGTAAGGTGAGGTACTAGGTGCACTGTGTGCTAAAAAAATACAGCAAGAAGCTATTTAATTCCCCTCCTCAGGTGAAAGGGAGTCATTGTGTTACTACTACAAGGGAGTGTGTGTACCTGTACTGTTACAGGTGCGCTAGCTGGGTTAGCAGTTTATAGGCCTTTTATTTATTTATTTTTTACAATAAGCACTTCCTTGCTACAGTGGATCCCAAGCCTGTATGTTTGTAGGACCAGCAGCTTTTAGAGAACCATTCACAGCTGCTGACGCCCAACTAGATGCTCCAATGGGGAGAGCAATGCTCCCAAATGCAAACCTCCACCTTTACCATCCACGCTGTGTTCACACCTGCTGCAGCTGATACTACTGATGATGCACTGTTTCCACACTCTCTCTCTCACACACACACACACTCCTGCGATGCAGAACTACAGCGTAAGATTTTACTAATTTAAAGTATAAGAAAGTGAAGCCTTTCTTTTCTCAAGAAGCAATTATGTCTAGGTGATAAATGTGCTTGTGTGACATCTGAGCTGTCAGCATTGTTATGCCTCATCGACAGATCCCCGTCTCTGGGGTTGCAGATGAAAATTTGCTCTGGCTTCACTACACATATCAGTTCTTGTTTCTTGCAAAGCTTCTTTTACTGCATGCATGAAAGCATTTGAGAACAGCACAGTATGCTAATGTCTGTTAACATATGGATATTTGCTAGGTCTTAGATCAGATTATATCATCTCTGCGCACTTGTTATCTCAGCTGCTTTGGGATTAGAAAGTATACTGTGGGAATATTTGATTGTAGCATTGTAAAGCAAAGTACAGTAAGATAAGAAGAATTACTGGATGGATGATGGATGGATGGCTGGACGGGTGGATGAGTGGGTGGGCAATTGGCTTTCGCAATATCCAGGGTTTGGAGAAATTCCATGGACCGGGATTTAGTTGATAACAAATGTAGAACATGTAATCCGCTGGCAAAGCCTACTGTTTTTGCCTGGTGCATTTACATCATACAATATAATCTAGCAACTCTTACATATAGAATTTCTCGTACTCATGTCTGAGGGCCAACAGGAGTTTGACTAAGAATACAAGCTGAATTGTAAGCATTAGTCAAGTGTTGACCAAAGTACTTTTAAAATACAAATGAAATAATTAAGATGATAACAAAGAGGCAACCGTTACAGACAAAATTTAAGGCATTTTATATTTTTATTAATCATTAAAGGCCTAAGAAGATTGGAGATATAAGCATGTGCCAGTCCATGCCGTGCTTTAAAAACAAATAAAATCTATTGTACAGTATATTTTTCTGCTGGTAACCAGTGCAGGGAGACTAGATGTGGTCTGGTACTGGGTAGACGTGGTTTGTTTTTCTGGTAGCAATAAAGAGCATTTTGAACTCCATAGCTGCAGGCAAGATAGGGATAATTGATTCCCACAGAGAGAGAGTTACAGTATGTACTGTCAGCCATGAAAGTACATACCATTAATTGTTATTCATTAAGATAATGATTAAAAAGAAAAAAAAACATTGCATTTGAAAAATAAATAAAAAAGAGAAAGAATATATTACTGCAGGTGTGGGGGCTGAAAAAAAGGTACAAGGTATTTATGATTTTACAACACAGGGTTGTATAACAAGATGAAGTTGTAGTTCTCTTTATGCTACTCACAAAAAGCAAATGTTATATGACAAAAATTATATACACTAGATTTGTGGATAAAGAAATACAACTATTTTACATGGTGAGAGGATCAAATTTAGAGTCTCACAACCTGGAGGAAGACCCTGCTCTGCAGTCTGGTGGTGCGACTACAGATATTTCTGTATCTCTTGCCAGACGGCAGCAGGATGAACAGGCAGTGGCTGGGTATACTGTGGGCTCTGCTCAAGTCGCTCACCTCACCGATATCTCTTGATGCTCAACCAATGAGGTATGCGATTTTAATCACCCGCTGCAGAGGCCACCAGTTTGTGATGTTTCCTCTCAGGATGCTTTCTATTGTTCCTCTGTAGACGTTCATAAGACCTTGGCACTGAAATTATGCCTTCTTAAGTTTCCTTAAGAAATAGATTATTACAAAATGAAAAACACAAAAAAAGCGGGTAAAGACACACCATACTCATCTCCTAGAAATAGCCCTACTACACTCCTATAGCGCAAAAACACACTAAACACAGCTCTATAATGGTTATTTCGTTTAAAACATTCATAATATGTTTTGCTTCTAGCGCTTCACTGCAGAAGCCTCTTTGCTCCCTCTGCAGAGACACCCAGACTATTTTCATCAGCCACTCATTTAGGAGTTAATTTATGCTTCCAGCAGTGACTGGGAATATTTCTGTGTGGGCTAAAGGGCACTTTTATTACAGAATGTCTTGAAATTAATTTTGCAGGAGATTAGTGTGGATCTCACTCTTTATAACGTTGGGTCTCGCCCTGTGGTGTGCAGAGGAGACAGAAGGACCAGTAGCAAGAGGAGAAGGTGTGAGCTCCCTCTGCTGGTTATTAACACACAGAAAAAACAAATGGTCACAGCTTTTGGCTATACTGTGTGAAAGAAGAAGGAAGAGAAAGAGAGAAACTCAGAAACAGAGGTAGGGGGAGAAAACGAGAAGAGGAGTATCAGAACACACACAGAGAGCCAGTTTGACTCAGGCGATGCTGGCAAAGGCCCAGACAGGATGGGATACAGAGACAGATAGAGATAAGTCACTCTAATTTGGTGTGTTATTATTCACTTGGGATGAGTGCTGGGATGAAAACAGCCATGCATCACAGTGGTAACACTGTCAAATAGTCCCCAGCTCTCCCATACCACTGGCAAGCTGCTTTAGTACCCAGTGCCAGTGTTGTGTGTGAGAGGGGAGAGAATGAGAGATAAAGAGAGCGAATGAGAGACATACAGAGAGAGCGATAGAGAGAGAGAGAGAGAGAGAGAGAGAGAGTGGTTGGACGTCTAATCCACTACCAAACAGACAGCACCTAAATAGAGCCATCCATTATATTCACATGTCAGTGGCAAATAAGTAACTTTTGGAACACTTTTACTCTTCACATACTTTCCCACAAGACCACGTGCAAAATGGATAGTATGTATACTAAGGGATAGTACTTGTTATGGGTGATTGGTTAATACTATTCTGCAATGGTGGAATGTAACTAAGTAAAGTATTGCACTTAATTAAGTACTTGTACTTTTCTTGAGTTTTTATTCTGTTTAGTTCTAACACATTACATTTTGGAGGTAAATATTGTACTCCACTACATATATCTGGCATTGCTATAATGAGCTTGTAAAATACCTTTTTATACAATTAATAACCCAACGGTATGTAAAATAGTTAAAATGACCTCCACCTTGACCAGCTGAAACATTAAATTGTTGCATGCACTTTAAAGCATCGGTGATATTAATACAACAACATACTTATATTTAACTGTATTTTGCAGATAATACTGGGTACATTTGTCACATTTTTAATCCTTTTTTCTTTTAATGGAGTGTGGTATTGCTACTTTTCCTTAAGTAAAGGATCTGACATTGTGTGTGTACATTTTGCCTAGGGTGGACAATGGCTGAAGTCTTCTTACAATATATAATTGTATATGGCAATATTGAAATATATGTTGATACAACAGATTATCTGGTAATTCAGTTAAGAAACTTTATAGATGAATATAATCAGATGGGAAATAGTGTTTTTGGCTAACCCAGTGAAACACATCACATCACACTGATACAAAAATCCTCTAAATCCAGTATTGACATATGTTTCCTTTGCCTGCAGTGGAAAGAGACAACTACTGCTGTATAATCCTAAAATAAAATCTCTACCTGGTAGCAGTGAAATTACACTATACACTGTAGAGTAGATAGGACAATCTAATTTAGAATGTGGTTAGCTTGCCATGGCACTGTCTGTGATTGACAGTAGGAAGCAATGAATTGGCCAATCAGCTCGTTTATGCATTAGCATGATTGGCTGTTGAGAGCAAGGGCACCTTGGCTTTAAATTATGTAGCTCCATCGCCGCATATATGTTACGACGGAGCCTGAAACATTATGACACTGGTTTTATGACCATGTCTGGCTGATGGGTGGCTCTACCTCTCACACATAGAAAGGTGGAGATGTGATCGCAGAAAGGCCATACTGGGAGGGCAGGTGTCAAGATGGATCATATGTTTGAGGATAAGCTCTTTTTTATCGTCTGTTTAGATTTGTGTTGATAAGGGCTGTGCGCTAAGGACAAATAAACAACATCTTGCACAAATAAACAGAATTAGTTTGGGGTTTGTTTTGCGTGCAGATGATTGTGAAATGTCATGGCTGTTTTTCCAGACACCACACACACACACACACACACACACACACACACACACACGTAGCCTACAGTACACACACATACACACACAAGGAATTCATTCATATCCACAAGTTGTCTCTGCAAATGTTTGAAGAGGATGAAAATTCATGAAGAACAGATGGGTTTCGGGGGAACAGGTCTGATTTGAGTAATGCCCATCCAAATTTATTTCCTCAAGAATCTGGCACACTGGGACTTCTCTTCAGCTGTACTTCAAATGCTGATTTGTGCTGCAGCATATCTAAGTGTGCTACACATTTGCTGTTGTTAATAATGAGAGATTCACCAAAAAGTAGTCGTAGTAGTAACTTTTTACTCAACTGTTTCTATGGCTTCTGATTGGATTGCTAAGAGAGAAAGTTTCAGTTAAGATAGTACCACAATGGATGTCTTTTACTTTAAAAAGCTCTCAATGCAATATCGTGTTAATTTGCTCTGTCCCTTTCCAGCTCCATGTGATGCAGATGCCTTCTTCTGTCACAGTAACATGTGCATAAACAACACGCTGGTGTGCAATGGCATGCAGAACTGTGTCTACCCCTGGGATGAGAACCAATGTAAAGGTGAGATGTTACATTTCAGGTGAAATATTTATAGCAACATGAAGAGGGACACCAGAGAGAGACGCTTAATGTTTCAGCACCATGGAAAGCGGCAGGGAAACAGAGTGGGTTTGAACCATAGACTGAATGGCTGTCCTTTTGTCTCTACTACTACTACTACTACTACTACTACTACTACTACTACTACTACTAGTCACTACTTCTACTGCTACTAATAGTACTTTATAGTACTATCTATCCAGGTACTATTAGTATTTCACATATTACCCCAGCAACCACACCATTGTGAAATATGGTCCACTTAAATTTTGATCAGCCATTAATCAGCCATTTTAAAGGCAATGATGTGAGTGGTGGGTTCCTGTGTTGAGATGTGTAAAGACTCTGAGGACAAGCCAGTTTTTCTTTGCATTATCTTGCCAATGAATTTGTCTTCTGTTCCTTGACCTTTCATGACTCATCACTGTATTTATAAGTACATAAGATGAAGTCCATACAGTATCCCCTGAACCGTATAATACTGAAATTCCCAGATCAATAAACATCTTGATGATCATTACGCTGTTTTGCTTGTCTTGCTGTTAAGATGAGTTCTAGCTTGTTTTTTTGTCAAACATATACACAAACTCTCTCTCTCTTACATTTTTTCTTCAGTTTCTCATTTGTTTGCCATAAACTCCCAGCCCACCAGTGCAGCTTCCTTTAGATCAGACAGACAAGCTGCACACAGAGATGCCTCTGTATACCGTATGTACAGTACTGTAACTCTCTGAAGCTATAAGCAGAGCCACTGACAAACAGCATCAATTAAGTTAATCCTACATGGCCCATTCCTCACTCAGACTAAGATACCTTTCAACGCTGAGTTTGAAATTGTGCAGAACTCAGCAAGAAGAGGCCATGTTTCTCTGTCTGTTAGTCTTCCATCTTCTCACCACTCTAGTAAAGCATAGGGCCACCGCAGTGCCCACATTTATCCTCATTAGTGGTAAAATGTCAAGTTTTATTCCTTTCTTCTTTATACTTCTGAATGTAACCATTTACTCAACCATTCAGTCATTGAAGCGCAGTGTGTTGCACTACATGTTCATCCAGCATTTAAATGTCACAGATCTCCCCACAGGTTACCTCTACACACATGGTTAGTCTGTGCTACTCTTTGTGGTTTCCCTTGTGATTGTTAGACTATACCCAATAGGACCTTTTGGTCCCTCTTTTGATAGCTCATGAAAGGCATGGCCTTACTCTTGCACTTTTAAGTCCATTTGTTAGACGATTCCTTTACATGTGAGCTATAGTATTTCCTTCTTTGTGCCATTGCTAAAGAAATTTTATGACCGCGTGCTAAGCTCCACACCTGCTGCGATGCCTGTCAAACTTTCTATTCTCACAAAGCACATGTGCAATCTAGAAGGATAACAGTGGCAGATTACCTCTCGAAAATCTTGATGATCCACCTGCATTGTTTTTGTATTGCAGCATAGAGCTAGTTAGTCCTCATATTTTAATTATATATTTTTTATTTTTTTATTATTTCATTGAAACATAACCCTGGTTGGCTGCTTAGCTTACATACTTGGGCCTATGACTTGGACAAGCAAGAGAGAGCACAGATGCTTAGTTGTTCATATTTTCAAACTGTAAGTTTAAAACTTAACGTTACAGTAGAAAAGGCTTTTAGGATGAGGACAAACCACTGTGTTTGATGAATGTAATGCTATCTTGAGGAACAAGTTTGACTTGCTGGTGTGTAAACTTCCCAAAATCCAATTGAGCAGGACAGAGCAATGTTTACACTATGATACAGTAACCTCCAGGACCAGTTTCCACACAGTGGAGAAATACTACACAGTGGATTTGCTAGTTGTGAATGGGGCTTTTCTATTACATGCAGTAGGAAATGCCCCTGGCCTTGGAAGTAATGTTTGGTTTGGTAACTACTGTTGGTAGTATGTTATGTTTGGAGCAGACAGACACACGGTTTAATTCAACCCATTAAACTTGTGTTTTTGGTTTTTCGGAAAGGCTAACAAAAGAATCCACCACCCAAACCCTTTATATAAGGAGCTTCTCTCTTACTACAGCCTTAAAGAAATCCAAAGCTTGACAAACCTGCCGTGCATAATTACATTTGCTAGGCTATGATTGTATAATCACTGCTTCATGAGGGGTTTAGCAAATGGTGAATTAACTGTGTTTTTTCATTGTGATCATTATCTTCATAACTTTTGCAAGACTTCTAATAGGGCCATATAGTTTATATTCTCATAAACGTTCTCTTTCTGTTGTGCTGTCTCTCTACCACTGTTCAGAGAAGAGGAAAGCCAACATACTGGACAACCTCAACAACACAAACGGCACCATAATTGGTGTCACCTGTTGCATCGTCCTCATCCTCCTCATCGTCTCTGTCATCGTCCAGATCAAGCAGCCACGTAAAAAGTACATCCTGCGGCGTGAAGACTTTGACCCCACCATGTTCCAGGAGGTCTTTGAGCCGCCTCACTATGAGCTGTGTACTTTACGGAGTGCCACCACAGCCGCTGCGGCCTCAGCAGACTTAGTCGACCTGGCAGAAGACTTTGAGAACTATCACGCCCTTCGCCGTGCCTCCTCACGTTGCGTCCACGATCACCACTGTGGCTCCTCCTCCAACCCCGGCTCAGCCCACATATCCCAGCTGTCACTCAGTGGACGAGGAAGCCGCGGGAACTTGAGCACTCGAGACGCTGCGGCCGCCACTCTGCTCACAGACCTTCCACAGCCACCCATGGCAGTGCGGCCCTTGCTGCCGGCCACTGGAAACCGCAGGAGCATCTTGGTCATGAAGCACAGCTACTCGCAAGAGGCAGCAGACAATGGATGTGACCTGGACGACGACCTGGAAGACGTTCCCACCACCAGCCACCGGCTTTCACGCCACGAAAAGGCAGTACAGCGGTCAGTATCCATAGATTTCTGATGAGGAAAGAACAACAACCCTAGAGTTACCTATGGGGATGTTTGAAATGTGTGTGGGATACTTACATTTATTTTTGTTTCCCCTCTTATTTTAGCTAAGTTCTTCCTCTTCCTCTCATTATTTTTTTAAGATTATGATAACCTTTTTTTTTTGCACTGATCCTTGTTCTTTCCCCCCTTTCTAATTTAAATTAAACAAATTTACAAAGGGCTAAATTATGATAGACAAACTTGCCCCCCTCTTGCATGCCCATCTTTGTCAACATGTCAAGCTAGTTTCCTCAAATGGAGCTCTTTAAGCAAATGCAGACTTAATTTTAAAAGATATTAATTCTGTAATCAGTAACACAAGGGCTTGAATCTGTGCCTCATACAGATGACTAACTTCATTGCCATGAATGCAAATTATTATAAAATATGCATTTTTATTCCTAACTGTGCCACTGAAAATATATAACAATTATTCTATGTAGCTCAACATTTTGGCATGAACAAGATTTTCTATTTTAAAAAAGTATTTTCCTGTGTACCTGCACCTTGACTGCTTGAAAAGTAACTGTATATGTTTACAAAAACACTGTGTGAAGGTATCAGAGTACATTTCTGGAGTGCAACCTTCTCCTGCATGCACTTTCTATGTGCTCTTTCCAGAGTGTTCTTGACTGTTTATTCATTTTCTACAAGTCTGCATGCAAGGCTCCCACAGACTAGCAAAGCACTAATGAAGTTTATTCCTGTTATGTAGCACATTATGCATTCTGACCTCTCTATGCAAAAAGAGTTTGATATTAAATGAAAGAGCCATGACATTTCAGGTTCTGCCTCATTGGCTCTTTGAGCAAACATGAATCAGAGTACAACACAACTAGGGTCTAAGAGACAATCTCAAGGTAAGCACCCTTATTCAACAATCAACATCTTTATATGTTGTTCTGTAGTCATCATTTGCCCAGTCAGTATATACTTTTATGTAAGTTCTTTTTTTTTTCTTTTCTGTGATTTTTGCGCAGGTTTATATTTAATTGTTTATGTTTTTAATTGTTTATTTTCAACAAGATGGTTTTCTTGCTTGCAACCATCTTGCCTTCCTAGTGAGTTTGTTTGAAGTCTTTGTGATGCAAGCGCTTACTGTATGTCTTCCAAGGGACATACATTATGTCACTCAGTGGATATTCATTAGCATGTACTTTTTCAGTCATCTTTAGTTGAAGCTGTTATCAAATAATATGTCTAACCTCTGCACTTTTCTCCCAGTAGGCCTACAGCAAATATTTTATATCAGTCGTGTAAAGACTCTTGTTAAGTCCACATAGAAGCACAAATTTGAAAGCAGACACAATCCCACGTGTTTTCATTCAGTCACACCAGTGGGATTTTTTGCATGCACACTAAAGAAAGCACATTGAGATCATTTAAATATCGCATCTTCCTCTTAATCTCTTTGAAATTTACAAATATTTACTGATCACACACAGAATTTCTCTGTAGTTTTGCATGATTTATGTCACTTGTAGTATTTGATTTTGTGTTTGGTTAATTGTGAAGCATAGTATGTATGCCTGTGTGTAACAGTTCATGTGTGTGCTCCACGACTGTGCTTTCATAATGTTGCAATAAGCACAATATAACAAGAAGTTTTAGTTAATAAATTTGAAATTTAAATAACCGATAGGTGAACTTATTCATTAAAAAGTTAAATGTAGTAAAAATTCAATGCAGGACTGTAGAAGTTCATGCTTGCAGTTTTATACTTGCATATAATGGAGCAGTCACATAAAGTGCTACCCATTGTTTTGTCTTTTAGTGTGAAAAATGTGCTGCCCTGTTGTGTGTGTGTGTGTGTGTGTGTGCTTATGTTCTACATTATGTTGCATTGTCTCCATCATGTAGACTTCTTGAGAATAGTGCAATCCTGGATCAGTACGAACGGGCATCACTGACATGTGAAAAAGCGGAGCGGAGATTTACACCAGCATGATGCTGATGATGATGAAGGGACACTTTGACAAAAGGATATTGAATATGTGTAATGTGAATTCATGTGCAAGGATGAACACAAAGGACTAGATCAAAACACTCCAGCTGCAGCTCTGTGCGTACTGTAGTCAATCCAGATTTCTTTTGTCTCACTGGAAAGAAATGGACCTTTAGAATGAACAAACGAATACTAACTGAGGGATGTTAGTCAGCCTCATGTCTGTCATTGTCATAGAGTCCTCACTGATAAGAAAATGAATGTGATCAAACATCTTCAAGTTCATTTTTAAGCATGTTTTTTTTTTAATTAGTAGCATATGTTTTATTATTTTAATAGCAAATTATAGTAGCTTGTCAAACTTATGAAGATTTACTTTATTAGAAAAAATTAGAATTAAACTAAATTAATTACTAACCTAATTAAATCTAATACTGTTGGGAAAACCAGAAGTAGTTTCATTTGGCTAACAATTCTGGGCAGAGTAGTGTGGCTTGTGCATGCTTCTTTTATAGCCATAAAGCATTAACATACTAATATTAGAATAATTGCCCCAAGGTACTAACACATGTGTCATGTGGACATAAGAAAAAGCATCCTCATAATTAAGTAATTGCATTGCATGTTGTTGCTAAGTTAAATCATTGGCTAATGAGAATTGCGCAAAATTAATTTCACAATTTGTATCTTAAAAGAAACTCCCTTTTAATTATGTTGACTAACTTTTCGACAGGCAGTTTTATTTTAACAAAGAGTACTTTTTTTGGCAAACATATTTATTTCAAGTATGTTTGTCTTCTAACTCTCTTCTGGGAGCTTAATATCTTTGTATTAAAACAGACTTTTATACTAGGGCAAATTGAAAGGATGACAGTTTTTACAGTTATTCAAATGATCTTTCAGGGCTGATTTTACTGATGCTTTGTAAAATAAATAACAATAAAGCTTCACCTTTTTTCTTTGTTTTATTGGCATTTGATCAGTAGTTCCTCTGTCCCTTTAGTGTGTTCTCAAACTGTCCCACGATACCCATGTCTCACAATCATGTGATTTTTAGATGTTGGTTTATTTGTTGTGGCTGGTTTGCTTTAGAGGTAGACCAGACCCAAGCCAAAAGGATTTGTTTCACCAAAACAGGACAATAAAACGGGTCCTAGATAATTCAAATAAACACAGGTAATCACAGGTATCTGACAAGTTAATTCAGTTTTTGTGTTTGTCCTGATGAGATTAACCTCACATATACTGCAGAAGGGACAGATCAGCCTCATGCTCTAACAACACTCACTATTGGCAGGCTGTTCTTTTAGGAAACACTGATAAACAACACGCATCATGTGGAAAGAGATCAGCTGTCAGTACAATGAGATAAACACATTTCAGTTCACACATACTTGCATATCACGTCTTTTTTCTTACACTATTTCATTCTCAGAGTACCAATTTAATTCTTACTGTATCAATTTTTATGGTATTTACCATCCATGTGTGCATTCTTTTTTGTATTCAATGTCATGTGTATATATTATTTACACCCATGCTTTCCACTCTTATTCCTCCATATATACATAATCATACAAAGACCCATATTTCTGCAGATACTAAATAAAATATTTCCCTTTTCTATACGTACATTGTGCTGATGTCTGTGTGTTGTTTCTCTGTTTTACAACTGTGCCAAAACTTCTGTTAAAGATATCAAAAAAGGGTCAAAAACAGCTCACTCATCTCTCTTTCTTTCTGTTGTTTACTCTCTTGCTTAAACACACACACACACACACTCACACACAAAACCACAAAGTCACAAACTCATCTGCCAGTATATAGATAGAGGCAGACAACTCAGTAATTAAGTAAGTCTCAACCAATTCGATCACAAGCAGCCCAGGCAGCAGGTGAGCAAAGCGGTGGGCCCAGAACAGACGTAAAGTAATAGTGTTTTCATTTCTCTGCAGATACATCAGACAGATGCGTCATTCCTCTGCATCTTGCCAAGTTTGACAGCATTTGGAGCTATAAGGTTTCTCTCCCTTGCATCTTGAGTGAACTGTTGCCCTGAGCAACTTTACCAGTGTAGAGTGTTGTGATGAGAAAAAAACTTTAAAAAATGAAAATTAAAAAAAGGTTTGTGGCGTATGCATCAAGTTTTCTTCTTTGCTTTGGACCCCAGAGGTGCATTTTCCCTTCCGGTGCTCCACAGCTGGCTAGGATTGACGAGCCATGGAACACTGATAATCTCAGATACGGGACTGAAACGTTGTGTTTTTTGAAAAATAGAGTACCTTTAATGTAAAGTTGTTCAAGCAGAGAAAAAAAAACTGAATCAGGTTTTTTTTAAATCCTTTTCATGTCAACATCAAAATATGAAATTGCATATTTCCACTGCTGATTTCACATTTCTTGTCTTTATAGTGGAGTGCCAGGTTGTTTGTTAATCTAAACAATTACAGGACGCCTTGTTGAGAAGACAAAAAATACAGAATGTTTGAAATAAAATGATGTTAATCTTCATAAATAGGTGCATATACAGTACATGATTCTACTGACCATCAACTACGACTTTATTTATTCCCACTTTCACTTTCTGATGTTAGAACAGAATTGTTTTTTTCTGTCTTTCTCTTTGTCAAACTTCATTGCGTTGTGGTGTTTTTTTTAACCTATTTGAACATTTATTTGATAACATTAAGAAAATGCTGGATAGAATGTTTTCAATAAACTAATGTTTACTGATTTTATTGTGATGACTTATTTTGTCAGTAACATCAAATTTTCTATTCTATTCTGGTCTGTTCAAGGCTGTACCTAGCATCGAGGATACTGAGGCCATATGTCCTCAATATTTTCTGGGAATTTGTGGGTTTTAAAGGGGAGCCGTGTAGCTGCTGTTAGCTACTTAGCTCAATTAGCCATGCAGCTACCAGCCCTATAGACCTTATTTCAGTGTTCAACCTTGAGAAACAATTATTTTTTTATCCCATTTGAATTGTTCATTGAAATACACATATGTTTGTCAATTAAAAAAAAAACTACATCTCTCATCTCCAATAGGTTAATGCTGTAATGCTAGCTAACGTTCACTGCTTAGTTGCTACTAGCTATACCTATATGTTCCATGCTCAGATGTATCTCAGCTGATGTGTTTAATCACTCTTTGTCCTTTCATCACATCATCTAAACATGTAAGTTTAAAGTTAGCTTCAGTAATAGTAGCTTCAGTAACATTAGCTTCAGTCATTGTGAGAAAAAGTTACATTACATGCCTGACTTTTGGGTTTGTGGCATAAAGTGGTCTTTGTAAAGAATGCATTTTCACAGTCTTATACTTGAACAGTTTTACGACAAACGGCAACTTTCTTGACTTTCAACTTTATATTTTAAGTTGACAAACAATGTGTAATTCAGGGCACAATTCCAAAAGGATACAAAAATTTGTTGTGTCTTGCCGTTGACTACTGTACGTATTTTTTCCCATCTAGGTCCATTGGAACGGGAGGGACTTGGGCTTAGCTGACTTCCTGGACAGAGGACACAAGCACAGGGGTAGTGTCGGTGTTTACACTGCTAGCACAGGAGCTTTGAACGCTAGCTAGCTAATGAGACCTCAAGGTGAACGGCTAACTGAGCTAACTAGCTAACTGCAGCTACCGTTAAAAGTTGTTAACAGTTACTTTAGTAAGAAGTATCCATCAAGAAACTAACTTTTGTTCACAATTGAAAAAGCACTGTAGCTGCACAGCTAACTGAGCTAAAGGCAGCTGCCGTTAGCAGTTACTTTAGCAACAAGTAAAACCATCTATCCATTAAGAAACTACTGTATCTAACTTTCCTCACAATTGAAATGCACAACCTCCACAGTAGTCCTGAGCAGAGTAGTCCTCCACTGTGCCATGGCTGGATAAAGACCCTAAGGTAGTTTTATAGTACCATGGATGACCTACTGAAAGAGACTGTCCTGTGGAAATGCCATCGCCAGTCTACATGGTTGTTGATAACTATGTCCCTATGTCCTACTTGGGAAGAAAGTAGAAACTAGCTTTAAATGGTTATGACCTGTGTACAATCTTAAACAGAAATTCATTGGGGGTAAAAACTATTTTATCTAGTTTTAACATCTCCCCTATCAGTTTTTTTATTCATCAATGTTCTCTTCCTTTTCCAAGTTTCTTATTTATTCTTGTTGATGGAATCATTCAGCATGGCTGTTTTGTAATGTCATTACTTCATGGCACTGTTGAATTTGCATTTGTAGTGCTCAATTTCAGCAGTCAAGGTAAGGCTGAAAAGTGTACACTGTCTCGTCTTTTGAACTTTAAGGGCAACTTGTTTGTGAGTTAACTTTTAAATTTAAGATTGCAATAGTCACGAGGGTGCATATATTGACAAAAGTGCAAAGGGTAATTTCTTTAATAGGACGATATTTGCTCAGAATTATAATATGTTTGTGTCCATAGGGTTTAGTTCAATTCAAATGGGTTAAATTTTGAAAATCTATCTTTTCCCCATATTTGATACAGCCATAATTTAAAAAGCTTAATAATTGTTGTGTAGTTTAAGAGATCCCTACCCCTGCTGTGCATTAACCCTGTACATTTGTTTGCAGATTAGCATTTAATGATATAGAATTCTACATTAAAGATTAATATTATGAGAGGTATAGGCAGCAACAACAGTGTGCTGGTTTCTCTTAGCATTCAACAATGTGCTAAACAAAGAAATACAGACAAAAGGCAAAGTAAAACATAACATCATTAGCATTACATAGTAACTCATTAGCAACATCAAATAAACTCCATATTTTTATACACAAAAATACATTTAAACTACATTGTTGCCACTTATTGGTAAATAACCAAATAAAAGCACTCTTCAAATACAGTTAATAATTCAAACTTTACAAGTATACAGTTTATTGTGGTCACTGATACTTAGCTTTAATGATTAGCTTGATGATTACAATAGGCCTAATAAAAACTATTTTCAGGTTATGGGAAAGTGAAATCATGACACAACTTCATCAGTGGAATGTCTGGACAAATGCAAAATGAGGCATTGTAATGATAAAGAGATAACATCATCTTTGATGTTTAAAAAGTTACACATCACATTTTTTGAGGGTGAGGACAGTTTTTCCTTGTATGTTGTAGCCTATTTGTGTGTGATGTCTGTTTGAAAAGTAGTGACATTTAGGTTTGTATTGTACCAATATTTGCTTATTCCCAGAAGACGTCCTACCTTAAATAATACCCATACAGACCACTACTACCATATGTAATTTTCATAATCCCTTCATAGTGTGGATGTGTATGTGATCACCACTAATGAAGAAGAGGAAGAGGATGACCGGGTCTTTGGCAGTAATGAGGGACTGTAAAAGTAAAAGAAAATCAATTCCATCGGGCTTTAGCCCCGGATGTTTTGACTGTAGCCCTGAATGTACAACAGCAACAAAAATATTTTCCATGTTAATGTGCAATAATCTTCATGACAAAGCCTGTCTCGCAGACTCAGGATTAAATTAAATGAGAAAAGTTGATCTACAGGAGAAACATATCTGACATCAATACAGAATGCCTGACAGCCTTACTGCATTATATTACACTAAATTATTTTATTTTGAATTGTCACCTTAGACATTTCCTCAACAATTTGGTGCAAAAAAAAATCACCAGAATGCAGGAAATTAAGTGTTTGAAGACCAAAGTTTTAAGGGGGGCCACATTCTTCCTAATGTTTTACCATGGTTGCTTTCTTTAAATAATGATGTTTTCTTTTCCAAATGTTTAGCTTGTTGATGGTCCTCGCTGCTTTGTTAGATATGGAAAGAGAGTAAGCTGAGTAAATGCACTTTGAAAGACTCTCCCTCTTTAATATATAAATGAGATCAAAACAAGGAAGATCTCTATTCAGTCAGTCTAAACTTGATTTGCATTCATCAGTTTTGTTCCATAGATTTAAAGTTTCACTTAATTTTGTGTCCTTTCTACTATATAAACATCTAAGTATTTAGTTTTAATGGGGATACTATGTGCTGCCACAAGATGGCAGACATTTATAGCTAATAATTCACACTTTCAAGTTCAGTTGTAAACCAGATTCCTTGCAAATAAATTAATTATCTGAATAGGTTTTGAGACTTGCTTAATATTTTTCAAAGACAACATTGTGAAATCTGCCAGCTGACTTATGACTTATGATAATTACACAATAAAAGAACGTCCAGGCAACCAATCTTGGAAAAGATTGCATTTGGAATGAAATTCCATAATGATGAAGGATTATTAACAAATTGTCTAAGCCAATTGATTTTGAAGTTGTTTAGAGTTGTGAAGTCCAGAAAATTCATAGGGTTCATAATCACAGACTTTTTAACAAAGTGAGTTTTGTTTTTCCACACAAAATTAACCAACATATTGTCAATTCTTTTGGATAACACAGCGTCAACATCCAAAGACACAGCCAAGTAAGTGAGTCTGGATATGCCTTCTGCTTTAGATAGTAATATTCTGCCTCTCAAAGATAAATTCCTTAGCAGCCAATAGTTAAATTTCTTGTGTGTTTTGTCAATGATTGGCTTAAAATTTAACAGACATCTTGCATTTTGGTCTTTGAAGATAACTGCTCCCAAGTATGTTACCTGATCCATCACAAAGATATCACATACAGTACATGTTATTAGCCAGTAACGTGTTGTTTTAGATGTACTTTTTATTACTTCATGAAAAACAAAAATACACTTAACTGCATTATTCTCTACAGTATAACAATATATATTTAACTCTAGCCAGTAATGGTTTTAGATTAGATCTGTTGTCATTAAGATGATACATCAGCCTTGTGAATGCCTGATTAATCGGCCGACGAATTAATCTGTCTATCACTATTCCTTTAGATACTGTGTACAGGTCAGTAAAACAATTAGTGGATGAATCAATTAGTCGATGAAACGGTAACAATTTTGATAATCGATTGATTGCTTAAGTCATATAAAGTAAAAATGCCAAAACGTTCTCTAGTTTAGCAATCTTATAAGTGAAGATTTACTGCTTTTCTTTTCTTATATCATTATAAACTGAATATCTTTGCATTTTAGACTATTTTTTAAAATTTAAAATGTCTCTTTGCATTCCATAAAAAATTATAATTTTCTGCTATTTTATAAATTAAACAATCAATTGCTTGACTGAAAATAGATTAATCAATGATGAAAATAAACATTAGTTGCAACCCTAATTTAGAAAATAATCAGCAGTGATCTAAACTATAATGAAGTTTGGCAATGAAGCAGAAAAAAGAAGACTCAACAGTGCAGAAATTTTTTTGTAACCTTGGCCAGATCTGTGCCTTGCCACAATTCTGTCTCTGAGCTCTTCAGGCAGTTCCTTTGACCTCATGATTCTCATTTGCTCTGACATGCACTGTGAGCTGTAAGGTCTTATATAGACAGGTGTGTGGCTTTCCTAATCAAGTCCAATCAGTATAAACAAACACAGCTGGACTCAAATGAAGGTGTAGAACCATCTCAAGGATGATCAGAAGAAATAGACAGCACCTGAGTTAAATATGTCACGGCAAAGGGTCTGAATACTTATGACCATGTGATATTTCAGTTTTTCTTTTTTAATAAATTTGCAAAAATTTCTACATTTCTGTTTTTTTCTGTCAAGATGGGGTGCTGAGTGTACATTACTGAGAAATAAAATGAACTTTTTTGATTTTTGGAAAATGGCTGCAATGAAACAAAGAGTGAAAAATTTAAAGGGGTCTGAATACTTTCTGTACCCACTGTATAGAAGAGACATTACACTCTTTAACTGCCATTAGTTCACATTTTTGCGCATTTAACTTTAAACCAGACGCCAGTGAGAAACCATGAATTAAATCTAATGCAGGAGAAATCTGGGAGGCATCTCTCGATGATTCATCTATTACACTTCTTTAAGTCAATTAGCAAAAATAAGGGCAAAGATTTTATAATCGTTGTTTATGAGAGTGATGGGGTGCCAATTTCTCTAGACAATGTCTGTCTTTTTTTATTTTTGGAATCAGAGTGATGACACCTTGTGTCATAGTTGTTGGAAGAGCTTCTTTTTATAAACTCTCTAAGAAAACCTTATACAGAAAAGGACATGGCAATTCATCAAACATTTAATATAGTTCAGATGTTATGCCATCACACCTTGGGCTTCTGTTATATTTCAGACCTCTAATAGCTGTTAACACCTCCCCCTGGGAAATGCTGTAATCACAGAAGTCTCTATCCTCTAGTGATATCAACTTTTTATATACAGTCTATGGATACAGGTGAAACTCGAAAAATTTGTATATCGTGCAAACGTTCATTTATTTCAGTAATTCAACTTAAAAGGTGAAACTAATATATTATATAGACTCATTACATGCAAAGTAAGATATTTCAAGCCTTTATTTGATATAATTTCGATGATTATGGCGTACAGCTTATGAAATACCCAAATTAAAAATCTCAGAAAATTTTAATATTGTGAAAGGTTCAGTATTGTAGGCTCAAAGTGTCACACTCTAATCAGCTAATTAATCCAAAACACCTGCAAAGGGTTCCTGAGCCTTTAATTGGTGTCTCAGTCTGGTTCAGTGGAATTTACAATCATGGGGAAGACTGCTGACCTGACAGTTGGGCAGAAAACCATCATTGACACCTTCCATAAGGAGGGAAAGCCTCAAAAGGTAACTGCAAAAGAAGTTGGATGTTTTCAAAGTGCTGTATCAAGGCACATTAATAGAAAGTTAAGTGGAAGGGAAAAGTGTGGAAGAAAAAGGTGCACAAGCAGTAGCCGTGGAGAGGATTGTCAGGAAAAGGCCATTCAAATGTGTGGGGGAGCTTCACAAGGAGTGGACTGAGGCTGGAGTTACTGCATCAAGAGCCACCACACACAGATGGGTCCTGGACATGGGCTTCAAATGTCGTATTCCTCTTGTCAAGCCGCTCCTGAACAACAAACAACGTCAGAAGCGTCTTACCTGGGCTAAAGGGGAAAAAAGAACTGGTCTGTTTCTCAGTGGTCCAAAGTCCTCTTTTCTGATGAGCGTAAATTTTGCATCTCATTTGGAAACCAAGGTCCCAGAGTCTGGAGGAAGAATGGAGAGGCACACAGTCCAAGTTGCTTGAAGTCCAGTGTGAAGTTTCCACAGTCTGTGTTGGTTTGGGGAGCCATGTCATCTGCTGGTGTTGGTCCACTGTGCTTTATTAAGTCCAGAGTCAGCGCAGCCGTCTACCAGGACATTTTAGAGCACTTTATGCTTCCTTCAGCAGACGAGCTTTATGGAGATGCTGACTTCATTTTCCAGCAGGACTTGGCACCTGCCCACACTGCCAAAAGTACCAAAACCTGGTTCAATGACCATGGGATTACTGTGTGTGATTGGCCAGCAAACTCGCCTGACCTGAACCCCATAGAGAATCTATGGGACATTGCCAAGCGAAAGATGAAAGACATGAGACCGAACAATGCAGAAGAGCTGAAGGCCGCTATTGAAGCATCCTGGTCTTCCATAACACCTCAGCCGTGCCACAGGCTGATAGCATCCGTACCAGAGGCTGATAGCATCCATGCCACGCCGCATTGAGGCAGTAATCCATGCAAAAGGGACCCAAACCAAGTACTGAGCGCACATGCATGATTTATAATTTTCAGAGGGCTGACATTTCTGTATTTAAAATCCTTTTTGTTTGTTGATTTCATGTAATATTCTAATTTTCTGAGATTTTGAATTTAGGGTTTTCATAAGCTGTATGCAATCATCAAAGTTATATCAAATAAAGGCTTGAAATATCTCACTTTGCATGTAATGAGTCTATATAAAATATTAGTTTCACCTTTTAAGTTGAATTACTGAAATAAATGAACTTTTGCACAATATGCTAATCTTTCGAGTTTCACCTGTATAACTTTGCAGTGGCCGATAGATTCTGTAAAGGAGTTGGCAGTTGCCTCACAATAATTAGAAGTGTATAGGCCTAGAAATAAGAGGCTATTTCTCTAGGGTTAACAATAATTTTACCATCTACCTTAATCTGATCAACAGTAGCCGGTTAAGAAATGTATGTATTTTTTTCCAGTCTAAAGAAGTAGGCGGAGTTTTGCTCGCCCTCTTTTATCAACTTTTTCCTGGATCTAACACATGCTCGCTTTTGCTTTATATATGTCGTTATTTATTTCGTAGTTTATTATATTGGCATCTCTCCTCGTCAGAAAGGTCCTCCCGTTGGGAGGTTCAGTTAAAGTTAAAAACTCAGTCTCCCATGAATCCTATATGTTGTGTGACGACAAACGTATGCGACTCTGGAATTGATTTGACGCAGACCACCCCTGCAAATATGTTCGAGTAGGTTAGTCAGTGGTTAAAGTAGTACATTCATGTCGTATAATAAATTAATGTTATGTTATTATACATTGCGGTAGGTTAGTTTGATTTCACATCTTCAGCTACCTAGCTGTTGACCGTGCTAAAGAGTTAACTCGGCCTTGCTACAGGTTTAAGGAGTTTAAGCTTCACTCACAGAGGACACAATCATGGCTTATACGCAGATATTGAAAGCCCTGCACCGGAATCTACAACAGGCAGCGACACAATACTCTGTGCAAAAATCCAAGCTCACACAGGTCAGCTCGGTCCTCCTCACACACAGGACCGTGTCCACAGTATCAAGACTGACCTTCCACAGAAGAGTCGGGGCTCCTGCTTGTGTTCAGCCAGCACTCAGCTGCTTCGTTCAAACTCAGAGGTGGCGGGCTATTTCCCTGGACTTTACAGCCAGAAATAAAAGCAGCCCAGAAGAGAGAGACAAGTCAGTTTACAGGTATCAGGGTGCGAGTCCAAAGCCTTCAGCTGCACAAAAAGGTAAGCCAGGGGCCGGCAGAGTTGTGGCCTCTCTTGCTCCTTGCATGATAAGATATGATAATGTATTTCTTTCATTTATACACCCAAAAACTGTTGAGTCTAGAAATAGCATCTGAATTGTGACAAATCGTCATCACAAGTGACCAGAGTCCAGTGCAATTTTCCAACTGGGCCACCTGTATTTGTGAGACTGTAAACTGCAAATGTTCAGTTAGTTGATTGTCTAATAATTCCCACCCACAATATCTTCCAGTGAAAGAAGCCGGCAGAGACTTCACCTACTTGATAGTCGTCCTTATCGGGCTTGGAGTGACAGGTGACGACAACCTCAAGATTTCAAGAGTGGCATATCACAAACGAGCAGATTTGCAGTCTCATTTCAAGTCAGGTAATGGATATGGACGTTTATGTGTGTGTGTGTGTGTGTGTGTGTGTGTGTGTGTTTCAGGTGGGCTGTTATATGTGGTGTTCCAGGAGCTGTTTTCTTCCTCGAGTCCAAATAAAATCTACGGGAAAGCCTTCAACAAAGTCAAGTTACACCCAGAGGTGAGATTAAAATCACAAATTGCTGAGACCAAACAGTACTTCTCTTGTTAAGCTCAATAACCCAGAGACAGCTCACACCTATACTGGATAATATGCAGTGTTACACTAAATGCGTGCCCGTATTGTGGTGCTTATTGTGTATATTGTGTTGATATCTGTTCTGACAGTTTGCCAAGGTCTTGAGGTTATCTCCTGTTGAAAAATGAAGTGCAATAAAACATTTATGTTTGTTGAACATGTAGGTGATTGGTGCATTTGGGGAGCCAATCAAGTGTTATGGGGAGACTACCCGTCGAGGAAGGAGGCAGCAAGTCAGGTGGGAATTTCGTTACTCTGTCAAAATAAGCTGTTGGTGATTAGTGCGTGAAGTAATAAATAAGTTTTGTCACTTCAAATTATCATATGCTTTTATTACCTCAGTTCAGTCTGACAGTGAACAAAAAAGTCTTCAATCAAATCAAAAGTACCATTTCACAAACCGGATATATCTTGGATTTGAGTGTTAAATAGGTGAAAGTATACAGTAGATAAATTAGCATCTATGTGGTGGTAGTGCTGAGGCATTATAGTATTTTTGTGTGTGTGTGTGTGTGTGTGTGTGTGTGTGTGTTTCCACTATAGTCACATGGAGTACCTGAAGGACGGACTGAAGCACATGAGACTTACATTTTACATCGAAGGCTCTGAGCCAGGCCTCAAAGGGACTGTACATTCAGAGTCAAAAGAGGTTGGCATTTTCCTTTAGTTAAGAGCAGTACTATTAATATTGAGCTATCCCAATATTTATTCTAAATTTAAAGTATCTGCAAAAAAATCCATAAGTAATGTCACGTGTGACAGCAGAGAGACTAAATGTATAGAGGTGATATTTAGACATGATTTGAAATGATTTTACAAATATCTGCCAAGTTGAGATACTGTTTTAACTTGTTGTTTTGCAGAACCCTGAAACTGGAAAATATGAGTTTCGCTACATATTTGTGGACATAGACACCTACCCAAGAAGGACCATCATTGTGGAAGATAACCGATAAGAAAGATAATGGACTAACATTGAACATTCGGATAATGGTGAAGTGTCACTTCACTGTGAAAGCATTGTGAAAACTGTATCTCTGAAAGGCAGGTTTGGTTTATTGGACAAATAGCTTAAGATGTAATGTAAATTGAACTTAAATTTACATTACATATCTTACATACATTTGGTGGAGAGCATTGCAAAGCACAGTCTCGTTCACAGAAAATAATCATTCACTCTTACGTGTTATTGTTTTATAAATCAGACACATGTGCTACAAATAGTTGTTTGTTTTTGACTAAAAGACTACAGGATGACTTGAATTTTGAAATAACGTGTAATAAAAGATGCTTATAAATTGTAATAAAAATGTGTGTTTGTTATATGCACTGGAACAGAAACACAACAAAAAATAGTGTCAGTGCTTTTTTCTGTAACTGTTGGGTTGTACCTATGGATGTCACTGTGATCTTTTAGCTTTATTGAATTGGATTTATGGTTTAGGTGCGGCATTGTCAGTTATTTTAAGAAAGCTTTTACCCTTAAAACATCTTTGTTTAAAATACTGTCAAATCTGTTGTTTTAGAGATCTTGAAAATGTTGCAGAAATGTTCCTTGTGATTTGCTTAGAAATTAGCTCAGTCACACACCTGTAAATTTTGATAGGTCTGCTTTTCATATTTATATATATTTACGTATTAACTTGAGTCTGTAGTTTACTGTGTCATTCTGTATGTGGTTGTCTTTTTGAAATGGTACATTGTATTATAAAACAGTGGCCACTAGATGGGGCAAAGAATCAAGAGATAGGAAAAACCCTTTAGAATATTTAGAATTTGTCATTAATTGACATCTTTATATATGTTTGAATTTGAATGGGTGTTTCGATGAGTTTTTCAATAGTTCTTGGAAGGTATCATGGGGAAACTTTCAAGACTCGACATTAACTGAACATCTACTTTTAAACAAGGTTACGTTTGCAATCATTTCGCCTTCTAATAATTATAGTTTATAACACGTTGATCTACATGTGTAATATATTGACATAGTTTTTAAAATATTCTATATTTGGTCCAATTTTGCCCCTTTGTCAGACGATGGTACTTTCAATGACCCCAGGAAATATTGACACTTATGATAGGACTCAATTAAATGCCCAGCAGTAAAAAAAAAAACAACACAGTAATATCACTTTTTAAATCAATCAAATCTTTTTTTGTGGTGGTGACAACGCCGCTGCCGAGATGCGGGAAGACAGATAATTTGTTCTTACTATTTTGAATCCTTTCACAGTTGTGACGTTTGAGGATTTTTTTTCCAGGAGGGGGCATATTTTGGGGGGAAAAAATCATAAACTACGAACCCACCAGAGTTAGGCTTTCTTATTTGAATTATCCTGTGGAAGCACAAAGTAGCTCCGTGCTGCTTATACAGCGGTCGCCATTTGGGGCTACAATTTCTGACAGGAACAACAGCACATGAACGTAAAAGCTACCCGTAATGCGTTGAGGCGGTGCAGCTGCTTACTGGAAGCACTGAAAGAAACAGTACCGTGAACGCCGCCCACTGTGAAGGCAGCGTTGAACGCACAAGGATGTGCTAAGTTAACGCTAGCTAAAACTCTATAGGACTAGTTTAGTTGTTTCCTCAATGTTAAGTTAACGAGTAGCCTGCCGAGTAACTAGCTAGCGACCTGGTATATAATACCAAGAAGGTAACGTATGCTCATAAAACAGGTCAATTTCAGTTATTGTTTTGTTCGCGGCGGATGTAAATAGAGTAACGTTAACGGATGTTGTTGCTGTTCTGGCCTGCGACACGATAGCCTAGCTAAATTAGCAGTAGCCCCAACTGGTTCCTGGAGCTCTGACTTACTCGCATCTCAAGAGACTACAGGAAAAGGGAAATGGCACACCTTCTCAGTTAACTGTGAAGGCCGAGTAGCCATTGCTAGAAAGTAAGTTAAAAAAATCTTGTTCTTGTGTTTGCGTTTGCGTTTTGCTAAGTTAAAGGAGAAGCTGTCGTGCTAAACGTAATGTTTAACCATCTGGTTTAAGTTACAGAAAGTGCTTGAACGTTTAACTCAACCTAACGTTAGCTGAAGTGGTGAGATGCTCTGAGCTTCTGGGTTTATAAAAGTTTGTTAGTGTTAATGATAACCTGATAACCTCTGTTATTGTAATGTATTAATTAAGTGAAGGTAATAAATATTGCCTCTCTAATCATTCCTCAAAACTGTTCCCTTTGTAGGGCAATTTGTGGTTTTGGCTAGGGATCATCAGCAAGTTGTTCCCCAGCTATGAGAGCCTGTACTCAGTGACTGACATCTCACAAAAAATGGAACTGTACTGGTACATGTGAGTATATCTTGTTTAATTGTATAATGAATTAAAAACAATATGATAAAGGTAGAGTTTAAATTGTGTGCTTAATACCCATCCATATCCCAATTTCCTCCTCTCTTTCTGCCAATTCCTCTGCCCTTTACAGAGTTGTTATTATATTCATCATCATCAAGATATTCTTCTATGTTTGCTGGTACCGATCAAGACAGAGGCAGCTGGCAGCATACCTGAGCAATCCACGCAATGCTCAGATAGTCATTGTTGGAGGAAGGGCCTACCTTCATCAGATGTGCGAGAGACAGAGTGTAAGTGCTGAGCCCCCACCTACATTCAAACACTAACTCGGTCTACATTTGAAACTGCTAATCTAGCTGTCAACCACCAAAGTGGTTTTGCACCCCCAGGTGATGTTTTTATTATGGCTGAGGCCAAGTATACACAGGTTCAGGTGTTTTGGCAATAAAGAGACTCACTTTATGTAGGCTGAAGACACCTCATGGTTGCTGTACCTCTCTCCCAACATGTTTAAAAATGCAACAGAGGGGATGATGGCGCAACAACTGGAGGGTGCGTGGCCTCGAGGCTACACAGAGTGTGATCCAGGAGATGATGTCATTTCTCCCCTGGAAATACAGGAAGTGTAAAGGAGCATTGACAGTCAGCATAAGCAATTCAGTACATAGCCATGCTGTTTACTGCAGTTAATGTTACTGTTTGTGGGCCCTAAATATCTTTTAAACTTTCAAAACCAAGCAGACACATATTTGACACACACACCATATGAATGTTGTTGGAAAAATCGACTGTATTAAGTAACTGTTGTTCCTCTTCAGCTACTTCAGCTAGCTTTGTTCGGCAATAAGCAACGTCCGGCCCTATTCCCAGAACTGTCACCTTTTTCACCCCGCTGGAGTTTGCAGGCCTGGAGTGAGAGAAAGTCAAATAAGGTCACAGTTGTGTTACATTTTTGCAGAGGAGTTGTTTGTTCTCTCAAGAGGGCATGTGGTTTTCAGTCAGTCGCTTTTACTTTGTATAGAATGACAAGACGGGCTTCGTTTCCCTTTCAGTGACATAATGAGTGAGTGTGTGTGTGTGGATGTGCATTAATAGGTTCCACGCTTCTGCTTTGCGTGCACTTGACCGTGGCGACCGAGGGCCTGGCAAGGCAGGTCACAGCTTCGACATTTCTTCAGTTAGAAAGTAATAGTGTGTGTGTGTGTGTGTGTGTGTGTGAGTGACGTGTGCGGGACTGGTTTACAGTCAGCAATGTGTGTCTCAGAACTCTTTTACTCTGTACTGTTACTATCTTTTGTCCCATGGAAATCATAAGAATCAAAATTGTAAAAGAGATTCTGAATCTCAATGGGACTTCGTGGTTAAATAAAGGTTAAAAAAAAAAAAAAAAAAAAAAAAATTGTAAGTTTCCTGATTAATTGATGTGGTCCGTTTGGGCTGCCCTTTTAGAGTCATTTGATCTCTGGGATGACCTTAGTTGTCTGCTTTTATTGCTCCCTTAAAGTGCAAGTTGAATTTGCTTTGATGAGCGGCATGTCTAGAATAGTCTTTTCTGTGGGCGATGCCAAAAGGTTTAGACAGTCCTCATGCTCGTGCTTCTCCTACGGCCTTTCTGCTTCACTGCCTCTATAAAACACCTGGAAGCAATGTCCATGATTCAGACCCTACCTAGAATATGCTCCCTGAATCACAACCGGTGTCTCAGACTTTTTTCTAACTCAACTTTCGTCCACTTCTGAGTAGCTATTGCAAAAGATGCTGCACAAATGACAAACGCATAAAAGTCAATTTAGTCATTTCCTGTTCATCTTGACACTGCCCCCTCTTCTGAGTTATTTTTCATTGCTGTAGTTACGCTTTAAGAGGTGCAGACTATGATATTTTTAGCATTGTTTGAAATATTTGTGCAGGAAACAGGAAATGCCCCAGTTGTTAAAAAAATAAATAAATGATGCGGTAGGAACTGAGACGCCTGGGCTGTTGGCCTTGGGTTTTCCCAGACCAGTTATAATATCCTGTGTGCTATCTGTAATGTTTGTCTGATTTTAGAGAAAGTCCAATCCAGTTTAGATTGCCGTTCTTCGTGTCTTATCAGACATGCATATACTGGCCAACCTCCAGTATCCCAGAAGCCCTCTTCGGCTTGTTACTCTTCAGCCTCCTCCAGTTTCTAATCTGTCCTTGTTCCATAACTCTTCCTCTTCCGTTTTACCCCCCTTCTGCTCCTCTTCCTTTCTAGTTCCCTCTGCCGTCTCTGGTGTATAATGTTCCCTGTTTAGATTTTAATGGAATGTGCAGCAGGGAGGCCCCCTGGTCATCCATAACCTAGCACCCTGAACGTTTTCTGGAGAGACGCCAAGACGACTCGAGTCCTGGCCTTTTTCAATGAATCAAACATAGTGGGAGGGGAAAGTCTTAATGTAGTATCACTCACTAAGCCACCTGGACAATCTTATTCACGGCTAACCTGAAAAGTGAATCCATTAGAGCTATGAGAAAAGAAACTTTTGATACACGTAGGCCCTGTAGAGAGATGGAAGAACTGAATAGTTTAGATTCTTAGGCTTTATCTTAATTGGTTTTGGACTATAGAAATAGCTGTGCAGAGATGTGACCGGTAACTGGCCACGGAAGATTTGAGGATCCAGTTTGATTTGGCAAAAAGGTGTCACAGTAATTATGTTATTTTATAGGCTATTACAGGTTATTTGTGCGGTAATTACCTTGAACTTGGGGTGGTTTATCTGTGCTGCATCTTTCCTCAACGCTCTCTATCACGCCCACAACAACAGGATGGCAATTTGGGCTAATTAAGACATCAGTCTGCAAAGGAATCAGTCCATCATCACTGCATTATCGGCTCAAACAGCATGAACCTTCTTCCTGTTCCTGCTGTAGTTAGCCAGCTAACATGGTTATAAAAAAAAAACCCATTGAGAGCTTCTTCAGAGGAGGTAGAGGAGATAAAAGACCTTGACCGTTCTAACTGGCTGATAAAACTGACTATGACTATTATAGCTGCTTGCTCTCCTCGTCATCTTTTGTCATCAAAATAAACACCCCTGTTTCATTTTGTGTGATTTGAATCCATTGTTTCAGACGTTCACTTGCAGACGCCTCGCTCCTGCGTTTTGTGTAAACGACTTTATGGGCAGCCTCGTGGTTCATCGGGTTTGGTGTGGAAAGTTTCCATGCTGGTCAGCACAATGGTTAGAAAACACGTTTAAACAGAGTAAAGAGGGGTCTATCATACCTACAGTATCTCATTTCTCTCCAGGAGTATTGTCTCACTGTTTGCTTCATGGTGTTTGGTAGGCTTGGGCGGTATTTATTTTTTAATACATTCCTGACTGTAGATATAGTATATTTTGGTATTTGTAAGGAGCTGCTGGTGATAGAAGTCACTGACATGTATGCCATTGATTAGCCTACAATGGTGTGTGTCTAATACGTTGTTGGCCTACTTAGATTTCAATAATTATGACCATAGAATAATGATTAGACATAAAGTAAGCGCCCTTCTTCCATAGATTCTTGCTGGAGGACCGATGACACTTACACCGACACATCAGTGGGCTAAACGGAGATGATGTGCACATGGCTCCGTCCTGTTGCCTGGCTCCCCTTTATCATCAGGGCTAAACCAAAATACATAAATCAATATTGTCATAGCCAGCAGCAATGTCACCTCTGGAGATGTGTACTGTAAAACCAACCGAGTTAGTATCCTGATAGTGTTAGCAGTGTTGGGATTTCTTGGCTTCAGATTTATGAAGGTGTAAGCTGCATCTTTTTGCTGTCTGTGTACAAGTGCAGGTCTAAGTGTATATTCTTGTGTGTTTCTGCTTTTTTGAGTGTATCATTAACTCCCTCTATGTTTCCTTCTCTCTGCAGCAAACGTCTGTCTGGCCTAGTCTGTACGGCGTTCAGGATGACCTGTCAATAGAGGAGCCCTCCACAGCCCTGCCACCAGCTGCTTCCTACTCCCACTTGGACATGCCACCACCATATGAGACCGTCTCCGGAGGTAGCACACGCACACTCTTCAACACAGTCATGTACCATGCGCCTGCTGCTTCCTCATTCACATAGCTGACCTAAATTTGAGTCAGGAAGACGGCTTCATTCTTATTTTTTGCACTTCTTCATTCATAACTTCCTGTCAGTGGCAGCTCTTGGCTGCTATCCGCTGCATATATTTTCACTCAGTTGCAACTTTAAGATATAAAAGGCAAGTCCTCCTTGGTTCACAGCACCCAGCAAAGCAAAGCCAGATTTATGCTTGATGCTAGGGGTTAACGGTAGTCACATCGTAGCTACCTATGACGGGTATTGATTAATATTTCAGTGTCGGATTTCAGCAGTTGATAGCACCACCGCAGCACTAAAACAGGTATATCATACATGATCGGACCAGATGGTGTTTTAATTACTACATTCCCCACAGTAACTCTGTTTACATTGTTTTATTCGCTTTGTGTTACGAGCAACAGTGGGGAAGTCTGCCTTGTTTCATTACTGACTATTCCGCCTGGTCGTGGTATTTACATAGCTTGATTTACTGCAATTGAGCAGAGTTTATTGTGAGAAGAAGGTTTGCAGTGGAGGTGGCTTTGAAAAGGAAAAGATAACTGAGCGTTTTACATTTTTATAGAGGTGCATGTCAGCCTACAGCATAATGGAGCCTACGCCCGTTGTCACCGTGGTTACAGCGTTGCCCATTACCACAGAAATCCAGTTTAAGCTTAAAATTACTACTCCTTCACCGTAACCCACAAAAAACTCAGACACACATCAGAGTACAGTTTATTAATCCAGTTGCTTGCACTTGTTGAGCACAGGTTTGAACTACTCATGACAAAAGTTGGCCACCGGCTTCTGAAACACTGCCAGCATTATGACTCCATCAGACGCTTCGAGGTTTACTTTGTGTACCAGGTCTCCTTGATGTGTGCCGCTCATGTCAGTTCAGTCATTTCTTGTGTTTTCAGCTCTGCAGGCAGAAGCAAAGCTAGTAAGGGAAAACCTGTCATCTAACTCTTTCCACTAAGAGACTTCATGTACTCAGCACTCTGCTGGTGCTCTGGGAGCAGTCAGACCTTTACCACTTTAGCAGTTTTTTAAATCTTTGTTCCCCCTATGCCAATCCTATTTAATTTAATATTTTTAAATGTTATTACTATCCCCAGCCAATCTGATGTTGACCTTTCTTCCCAGTAACATTTAAAGGAGCTCGTCTTTCATGTGACTTACTGCTGATTCTCAACATTGTCATTGTGACTTCATGAATAGGGCAGGAGCTACCCAGGCCAGTTTTTGTAATCTTTGTGTCAAGTTTCAGAGTCTGTTTCTTGACAAATTGCATTTTACTTCATCTAAAGGGCTCATTCAGTAAGCAGGATGTGTTCATGGAGGGTGGAAGTGGTGACAGCACTAATTGCGTTACACAATGTTGCAACCTCATTTTCACCCCCACATCAGATTTTTTTCCCCTGTCAAAGATACCAGATGGTGTCTAGGGGCTTGCTGTAATATAAAAATTTTAATTGGGGAAATGTATGCATGGATAAAAAGTACTATAGGTAGGAAAATAATTTTGTACACTTGCGTAATGCGTCTGCGCTGGCGCAGTTTCTTACATAATCTTTGTCAAATTGTAATTCTGTGACCATTTGAGGAAAAATAAATAAATAAAAAACTCCCAGTCACATGCTCATTTGTAACTTCCAAACTTTACATTAATGTAGTTTAAGTCATTTGCATGCGCCAGGTCAGAGCCAGTGGCTTCAGTGTAGGACTAATTGATAGGTCATGTTGTTTTCAGGTTAATAAATGAGTCGAGAGAGAGAGAGTGAGTGTGGTTAGGCTGAGACAGTAGGTGCATCTCAGTTTATTTTATTTGTCGCTTCCTCGCTTGAACCTGGAAGTTGTTCTGCTCCGCCATCATGCAGACCATCCCAAAGTTCTTACTTGTGCAGCGAGGAGCGATCTCTGAGGAGCAATGACTAAGGATACACGAGACCAGCCATCACGGGAGCCTTTTACTAGCCGACACGCCCTCTTATCGGATATTAGTTATTCATTGGACGCTGCAGCTGATTGGACTGATCTGATACATCACGGCATTGCTGCAGTTTCATACTGAATTGAAACTCCAGTGTGTCACACCCAAGTTTTATATTTGATTAGTTTTCTAATTCACTATCTAGTTAAAATCTGTGTTCATTGTAGGTCTGAAAACCAAAAGGACCACAAACAACTTTCTTCACTTATTAGAAAGATTTTTTCATTTCCACTAACTTTTATTTTAGAGGCAATTAAAGTCAGAGAGTCGGCAGTGTCTGTCAGCAAGAAATGCTTTTATACATCATTTATCACCATTTCCATTCAGTCAGATGTGAGGCTGATAATTCCGGAGAGTTGGCTTTGATATGGGTTACATCACTTCAATTTTCCCTGAAACATTTAGCCTTATAAATCAAAAGACACTATGATCATATTCTGGGTTATTCAATAATTAATTCACAATCAAAATACTAATAAATACAGATGCAAATAATGAATAAATAAATAAACACATTGTGCCTGTAGAAATGATCCAGTGCCTCTGAGCAGGTCATAGTATAAATACAGACTGCAGGTTGTTGTTCATGTGCAGGTGTTTGTTATACAGGTAACGGCTACAGAGGGAAAACATGCTGCTTCTTTTTTAGTATCAGCACAGTGCACATGTGTGCAGCCACAGATCCATCAAAAGCCTCTACAGCTGTTAAAACCGAGTGTCAGCTGATACAGCTGCATCAGTTGCCACCATCATCAGAAACAGGCATCGCTTCACGTGACAGTTCGGAGGAAAAGACGTCTCATTTCAATACAAAACATATTTCCTTGTTTCTTCTCTCCTCGCATGGTTTCCTTGCGTCCCACCATGCATCTCTGGTGGGATGGAAAAAGACTCGGGTAAGGGAAACATGGATGCAATTAAGAGAATTGAGACGCACCTTCTGAAGGAGAGGAGAGTGTACCGGAGGTGCCACGGTGGTAATGGACAAATGAAAAGAGAGCAGGTTTTGTAATGAGAATACGGCAAACAAGGAACACTGTTGAACCGAGAGTAAAATAAAATAACAACTTGATGAGAAGTGCTCCGGGGTCTGTTTTCTCCGACAACGTTTTTGTCATTCTTCAGCATCACTGGGTATCCAAAACTCTGACATGTTTTTGTTGTTCCTAAAAAGCTTTGTCTTTCACCACATTTCGCTGCCTTGTCTCTCTTGCTACGCAGACACACACTTGTCATTTGTTGATGCAGCTTAGGGAGAAATTTGGAGCGTTTGTTTTGATGCAACTGCGCACACGGCAGAATCATTGTCACATAAAAGTGAGATTGCAGGTGTGAATTGAGATCGGGAGCTTTTTTGATTAGACCTGCAGCCCTATTGTTGAAACTTATTTGACCTAATGTTTACATTTTTTAGACAGCTGATCACCCTTCTGATCTGTTTTCTCCTGTCCTTTCAGAGGATGACCTGAAGCCCCCTCCCTACAGCCAGTACGCTCATGCCGCGGAGGCCGACGCTCTTCGTCCCTTCCATCAGACTCCTCTCATTTCTGAGGGAGGAGACACCATCAGCATAAATGAAGCCCCACCCCCCTACACACCGTGTGCAACTCCACAAGTCAGTCAGCAAGACGGCCCTGTAAGCCACATTGAGTCCGAGTCGAGAGCAGGTCCACCTAATCGATCCCTGATGCCAGTTTGCCTTTTCCATGCACTGCCTTCCTACATTCAACCTCAGCGATCGTTGCCAGCCTAACTCTCAGCACATGAGAGCAGATGTTTATTTGAATGCGACTGTGTGTGTGTGTGTGTGTGTGTGTGTGTGTGTTTGGGGGTTTTTAGAACTAAGTTGTTTTTCTACTTTGTATTGTTTTAAAAAAAAAAGTGATCATCTGATGAGTTGGGCAATAACAAATGACATCAGCAAGCCTGTGTGCCTCGGTCAGGACTGCAGAACCTGCCTCCCAGCTAGGATGAGGATAAACCAGAGATGCAGATAATCAGAGAGACACATAACTTTCAAGTGTGTTTTTATGAAAACGTCTCCCGCCGTATGTCCGCGGCCACTTCCTTTCACAGATCTCAAACAATTGACTCATTCCAAAAAGTACGATTGGGGAAACGAGTAGATGTTCTGAACACAGTAGCTCAAGAACATTGTGTGACAGAAAATACTTACTGAAATACTGAAATAATTGTGTTTTATATTACTCTTAATGCTTCATTAATACTGCATGTGTTGTTGACTGAGAACTACTTCATGAATGCACTAATTGTTTCGAGTGTTTAGCGTAACTGGTTCTGTGTAGTATATCATGGGGATTATACTGGCACATTAGGTAGTTCAAGTGCCTATTAGATCTGTGAATGGAAGTGAGCAAGGACAAGCTGATGACTCCTGGCAGTAGACAAGTGGTTGTCCACCGATGATAGTCAGCTCTACTCCTGGGTTCTGTCTGTCGCTGCTTTCATATTACAGAAAGTGAGGTTCTGTGCAAACGGTATGAACATGAATTTAATTATTTCTGTGAGAACTGTGGAATCAGATAAAAGGTCTTCAGAAGTGTGGAAATGTGTAGTTCAGTCCCTTACCACATGTAAAAAGGAAAAAAAAACACTGTAGTTTTAGATCCAGCTGTGAAATAATCGGATGTGATGTTATGAATATAATGAGAAAAAGATCATCAAATGGAAAAAAAATGTGCAACAATCCTGAAAAAAATCCATACAAGGCTGTGAGCTAAGGCTCAAAACATTTTTGGATCTGAAGGCTGCATTTAATGCAGTTGCTGAAAAAGAGAGAAGCTGTTTTCATTAGAATCGTTGCAAATTGAAGAGTAATGCAAAATTTTTCAATAGCAGCTTTCGTTCCTTTTAATCTTCATGTTAATCTACCACAGGCTGGTAGAAGTCAGCAACGTTTGTGTATTTCTTCTGTTTGTGTTTTCTGGTGTGTTGTAGTATTGTTTTGGGAAAGGTCATTACTGTGCTTTTATTTTATTTTTTTCTTGCTTCTTTTGTATCACTGCGTTTCAGATCATCTCGAAATAACACTGTTAAAAGATGCTCCCGAATAATCCACCTGCTGTGTTTTGCTTCAGCAACAATATAATCTGTATACAGTTTCTGAACATTGCAGAAAATGAGACGAAAGTAAAACAAAATGATCGCTGTATGAATCTATTTGGGGCTTTTGTGGAAAGTATATAACAGGGGATCTTATGATGTCAATTGACTACCTTAACCATAGTTACAGGCCTCCACTGTAAAATACATCATGTTTGTTAACTTCATGTTTATTCCCATGGTGGTTGACCTATCGGATCTCTCCAGTTGTAAGTTGTGGGGAATTTGCTACTTTTTTTTTTTCTGTTTCGGGAGAAATACGTCTTCTGTATTAAACTGTTGTTTATAATCTTGTTAGTGTTATTTTCTTGCTTTACCTGAACAATAGCTGCAGTACACTCAGATTCCAAAATAGACCTTATTTACTTAATTTCACACTATTAGACTGTCATGATTTGTTTCTATTGATGTTTACTTACTTTTTGGAGTATACCAATTATAATTTTATCAGATCAGCCTTAAAATGGAATTATCCTGAATTTTAGTCCCTAGTATGGGTCGATCTCCAAAAGCAACCTACATTTCCCATAATGCAATGGTTTCATGTAGGCCCAAAAATGACAAATCAAAACTCTGTGTCATCCCGATGCACATGAGAGATGTAACCGTATTGCTTAGATTATAAACTCTCAGTGAATCTAAAAATAATAAACATTCGGCCATCAGTAAAGCTACTTTGGTGTTTGGCAGGTGAGCCTCATAGGTGGGTTGATGAAACAGTGACGATCTGAGTCAGACAAATACACTGAGCCATGAAACTTCTTGTTTGTGCGACATAGCGCAGCTATGCAACTACCAGAACTACGGTGTGTCTGCTGTTGCTCTATGTCATTAAACCACGCTTATGCTGAGCGATCATATGCAGTAGACGCTGGTGCAAGCAGGAAGTAGCCCTGTAGTAGTATTTTATTGGTCCAAAACTGGCTTCACTGCTCTCCATTCGAATCTGCAGGGTGGCTTCGTTCAGTAATATACTGTCTATGTTCCAGTCTCCAAAATGCCGTTTAGTTCAAACCTTATAGCCCCCTGTATGTAAAACAACAGTATATCTGGCATATTCCAGTTAAGGTCTCCAACCCACTCCGAGACGACCTTGATGACATGATCGGGGTTATTTCCTTTATTTCAGAAAGCTCCCTTCAGAGCCAAAGAAGACATAACTGGTTTCACAGGTGGAGGACTGCTCTCTGTGACAACTAAACAGACCTTCATGTACCCTTTTAAAATGCATTATATTATGCATTGTATAAACATGCTCATCTGAAACAGCTTTATTGGCCAAGTGTGTGTAGTGTAGTTTTGAGGTAGCTTCAAATGGACCTAGAGATAAAGACAAGGATGCAACAACAAAGCTGAACAAAGTTAATACAAACAGTTTAACTACAGGTGTAAAAACATGTATATAAATAAATATAAACGGCAACAAAGAACAACAACATACAATATGTACAAGTCAAACTGTGAACTGATAAGAATACGATAGTGAAAGGCCGAAGAGTGCTAGACTAAATATTGAGTGACTAGTGTAATAGGTTACTTTATACACAGGAAGTAGGTGGTTATACAGTATATTATATTTAACTAGGTTTATCTGGTTCCTACAGACAACATAATGCAGAAGTGTGCAGAATCTGAGCTCGGAATTTTCTTTTTCACTTTCCTTGTAGGTGTACATTTACTCAAATGTGTTTAAAAGTTTTTCACAATTGGTTACCCACATTTGTCTATACTGATATCTATCTCAAAGTCTCAGCTCAACACAACAGTTAATCTCACACCCAAGATGCAGCAATGCAACCACAACCCTTCAAAACACATCTCTCGAACCAGAACACTGTTCCCATCTTTTCTATTTTGTACTTACATCCTAATTCCTTTTATCTTATTTAAGCTATTTCAAAAGGGTACATTAACATGTGCAAATACACACATTTGGTGGAGATAAGTGGGAGTGAGAAAACAATTCATGTCGTTTGAAAGATGTTGTCATTGAATGCATTTAGTGTCAGATCGATGACTAGTGTTCCACAGTTTAGTCCACATTGACTGTTGCTGTGCCGACTGTGTGTTTTAAAAGAATGAGCTCAGTAATGAGAAATGCGTGAAACTCGCACTGCAAATGCTCCTTTACATGAAGAAATCTCTTCCGTATGTGATTCCAATGCAAGACATGGGGGACAGTATCCATCCTTGCTCTGTGTAAAGTTTCTGGGGGTGGGGGTGGGGGGTGTACAATAAAAGAGGGAATTTTGTATTAAAAACATTTGAGGATACTTCCTTGCTTTTTATGTCAGACTGCTGAAGCTTCATTATTAGAAACTTTGGCAAAGCTTTGATGTGCCACTAGAGAGCAGTGTTGCACCAGTGATGATTTCAACTACGCGTCTGAGCAGCCCTGCACCTGTTGCTGAGCCCATGTGCAAAACTGTGACATAAGCAGTGCTTGCTGGTTGGCGTCACCTCAGTATAGATTGATGCCTTTTATTACGCAGAAAACGGCACTGACATTCACTCCGAAGTTTTAGACTTTAGATGGAAAAAATAATTGGGCTCGATCAAGATCAATTGTACAGCCCTCTCGGTGGAATGTATAGCAGAGTAGATCCTCAAGGCCGCTCATTTTTCATATCTCAGCTGCTGCCTTGCTAAGCTGCATACAGATTAGCTGAGCTGGAACAATTTGCACTGTGTATACACTTCATTAGAGACCCTTTTTTAAGCAAAATTGATGCCTGTGAGATTAATCAGATAAGTGATCATTTGACAGACAACTACAAGAGAAATAAATTAATGCAGAGCTATTGGAATTACAGGCAACTTGGATAAAAGATGCTCATTCCCATGCCTGTTAAATATGTATTAGAATTAGGAATTAAAATGTTGTAATGGTACACATTTATGTGCTTTATCTTATCCGCAGCTATTCAGATATCATTTTGAACACTGAAATGAAGGTAATCCATCAAGACTAAAGCTGTACTCACTGATTCATGTGTGAGTACATCTCCTGTCATGGCTAAATACAGTCTGTGTTTGTCACTCCTGTATGCAGTGCACTGGTTTTGCTTTGAGAAATTGATGTTTTCAGGGGAAATATTAGCATTTTGGAAAACAGGAAACTATCCATCATGTAAACGGCTTTGCTAATCATCACATCTCAGTATAAACAGCTGTATAATAGATACAACACAGAACACTCTGCTCAAGGATATTCACTCAACCCCCACTCGAGATTATTGAGGTCTTCAAGGCCTCAACACAAGCGACGGCTCAATTACCCTCTGTTGTCTTGTCAAAGATGCATTGTACTTCCAAGCCAATAGGTGCAGTAGCTATCAAATGGCAGAAGAGTTTTCGAGGGCGGTATGCATGCAGTGGAAAAAGCCCCACCTTTTTTGATTTCAGCAAGAAAGCACATTCCAGGCATTCCTGAGGATGGATAAGATGTCAAAAGAAAATGTTTCTGTTATTAATTTCCCACCTCAAAGTCATTTCAGATGAGGATACCCATCACTAGCCTGACCAAAGGTGTTATTTTACACTGTTTAAATTTTTATCTTTCTGCAAATTCACATTACATCCTTGTGCATGGACGGTATAACATGGCAACACAGCAAGCGTTAATGAGTTTTGCAGGTCATTTAACTGCTAACAGATTTCTCCCTCTCTCTGTCTGAACACCTTCATTGCTTTTTGTTCTAATGTCTTACTTTACTTGTTAGTTTGGTTCAGTGCTACAGTAGTGTTTCAGTTAAAAGTTATGTAATATGCATTCAGAGTATATATATATATAGATGAATCGGGAATTGGAACAACCCCTGTCATCATTTTAAAAGAAAAACTTAGCGTGCCTGATAAGCTTCAGTACTTTGGCAGCCTCACTGGCAAGTGGCCATCTTTCTCAAACCACATTTGTTTTAAAAAACTCTGGTGGCTATAATTGTGAAGATGTTTGTGCATTTATCAGCTACTGTGGTTTGTTTACAGAGAGGGTGATTCTCTGCCATGCTTCTGTCCCACGGTGAAAAGTGTCCAAACATCAACAGCTGCTCAAATAATGCCAAAGCTCAGAAACCACAGAGAGGGTGACTCATGTCAGAGCAGAGGTGTGGCATCTTTATCCACATGGTTCTTTTGCATGGTGCATAAACCATATGGATTGTGTTGTAGACAAAAATTACATGTAATATATGTCACACGTGTCCAGTTGTCACTCTCAACGCAAATGGTAACAGCCCTCTAAAATGTGGAGCTAAAGAGTTCCCCCGACATTTCAAATTTGCATTGGGAATTGAAGCATCAGCTAAAGCAACACAGCAATGTGAAACTCAGAAAGAAACTCCGGCCGCTGCTGCCAGTGATGCTTGGACTACAGTCTATGATCGGGAGAAAGTGGCTTTATATCCCCCAGTAATAAGTGGAGTAGCTGATATTACTTTTTTAAGGAGTATATGCTGAGTAACTAATTGGTAATAACTATATTATTTCTGAGTAACTTGCCCAACACTGAGTTGACAATAAGGATCAGATAAATTGGGAATGTTTTGATTATTGCTTGTTATAAGCTATCTAATGTTTACTTTGACTTTGTTGTCGATTGATCAGTCATGGGCTAAATAGGCTACACTTTGCTGTATGAATGGTTGCTTTTTAGGTCGTCCTTATGTTAAAGGTTTTGGCAAGTTTGGCAAAATTTCATAATAATATAACTGTTTCTTTAACAGTTTGGCCACCAGGTCTTACACAGGCGACAACCTTTGCTGCTGTCTCTTATTCATTAAAAAGAATCTATTAACTTCAACTGAAGTAATTTGAAAGTTAGTAGTTATATTATTTAGTTATAGAGTAAATTATTTCATGTTGCATATTTAGCTGTTGAGAGGTTGCGATGGAGCAGTGGATTAGACATTTGTCTGATTCCCACTACACATCCACCAAATAAGTTATTGTCATGGGTCCTGCCGCTGCCAGTTTAATCAGGGTGTCTCTGTATATTTTCCTGCTTTTTTGCCCTTTGCCAGTCACATACCTGTATACTATACTATATTTTACAAAAACATATTCTCCCCTTCATTCCACTACCCTTATGCATAAAAACAAAGGAGCAGACAAGTATTGACAGAGCTTATGGTAAACCTTAGACTTTGATCTTTTCAGCAGTATTATTTTGACACATTAATTTAAATCTTCTTGTGGTTATTGTTTGTGTCTGTAACCTTGTTGTGCTGCTGTCTTGGCCAGGTGTCCTTTGTAAAAGAGTCAGGTCTTACCTGGCTAAATATGGGTTAATTAAAAATAAATAAAAATAAAGTAAGTATTCGCCATTTTACGTCAGCCTATAGATGTCCTTTCCATTTAACTCGACTTCAACTTTATTATTATTATTATTACAGATCTGCATGATTCACGTGGTTCAGATTTTCAGGTAATAAAAATCACATCCCTGAGTATAGTGTGGGTTTATGGACAGCACCAGTGCTTCGGATTGCCAGGGGGCCTCCAAGCCCAAGACTTCTGAGGGAAGTTAAGCCAGGTTCCTTAGAGCGCATAGTTCAAGCTGACCACCAGACCCCTGGGTGTTTATAGGGCTCCCCAACCCCCCCTATGTTTGATTCAAAATCTGCCTCCATGTTTGCTTATGTTTGAAGTCACTTCTGATTACATAAGTTTCTGTGACATCCCAAGTCCCCAGAATTGCCACCAGGAAAATTGCTTAGTATTAACGCCAAGTGTGTGATGCTTTGTCTTGACTGAGTAGTCTGCTGTGTGCATTCTTAAGATTTAAATATTAAAACTGGTTAATGCCCCCAGACCTCCCAGCACTTACAATGTGAGATCCCCAGGGCCTTTGGCCTTTTTAGAATAAGCTGACCACTAGGGCCCCTGGGCCATTCTGCACCTACAGTGTGACAGTGTGTGGGCCCCCACCGTGCTTAAAGCATGCGCTGACCACTGGGGCCTCCAGGCCCAGAACATAATCAGTGTGAAAGGGATACAAGAATAAAGGGCTAGCTAGTGGGCTGAATAAATGTTCAAAGAGCATGCATCATGATGCTAAAATCAAAGCTACTCGCTAGCTAACATAGTGCTATTATTTCAAAACATTTGGGCTCCCCTGCTGAAAAAATACAGCTTGAATCTTAACTTTTTTCCCCTCTATCAAGAAAATGATTTCGGACTCTACATACAGTGTTGTACAGTGTACAGTGTCGGTTACATGTTTACTTACAATATCAACAATGATTGTTTCTAAAGATAACCTTCACAAATGAGCAACACTAACATTTTTGAAGCATAACTGCACTAGATAATAGTAAAAAACTAACGTCATGCTAAACAGAAATAAATTGGACCATTGCATTTAACCTGAAGAATCATGTGCTGTGCGACACGTAGTTTCATATGGCTACTTGCTTGTAACTACTTTTTACTCTGCTGGAGTAGCATGTGCAAACATGTCTTAGCTCATTCGGCCTCTTTTATAAACAGTGCATATGCACACATCTGTGTTTAAACTGTACATACAAATTGTTATGGTTTGAGTTTTTGGGTTTTGGGTTTTGTTAGTTCTGTTTTATTTTGTTAAATATGTCCTTGTGTGTTTAACTTCTGTTTTATTTTGAAAGTTTTGCCATGTCCTGTGTCTGTGTCCTGTTTATGCTATGTGTGGGATTTATGTTTTGGATCTTTGTTTTTGGATTACTGCCCGAACCCTTTTTGGATTGTGTTTGTCATTTGGACGGCTGTCTTTTTTCCATATGGACCATTAAACACTGCAAACGGAACTGCTGAGCTTTGGTGTCTGGCATTTTGGGTCCAAACTTCTTGTGTTCCCGTGACTGCCCTCAGCTGTTATAATGCAAATCTATGATTCATCAATATTTTCTTACCTGAATTTGTTCATACCTTGCGAACAAATTTAGAACTGCCTCAGACCATGTGTGCGCACAAATATTGAAGGCCTCTGTGGAGACCAGTGGTTCCATCACCTGAAATAGTTAATTGTTGATAAAGCTGGAAGTCAAATTAGCTCAAACGGATAAAGCAAACAATGGTAGTACTCACTTCTTCCTAGTTGTCTCCTCAGCAGGGGGCGGCGGCAAAGGAGTCTGGTAGGCCCAAGCACCTGCTTAAGAGCTGCGGGGCAAACCATGAAGCTGAGGGGGGGGGGGAGGCATCAACAATGCTGATTTGTCAAAACAAAAAGGTAAATACACCTTTTACCTAAATGCATAGTATATTAAAAACAAGGCTTTAATAGACAAGGTACGGTTAATTTACTTATGCAGGGCAAATTATTTATGTAACCTTGATTTTGACGCCCTTTCATCCTCATCAATTGTCAGAATTAAATATTCAACTATAAAAACTTACTGGCGCACACGCTAAAACATGTTTGTAATTGTTATGAAAATAAAGTGAGCCAAGTGTCAGGTGTGACGAAAAAGTTCTCTGAGACTCTTGAATACTTACACAGCACTGTTTATTGAGCCCGGCCAGGGAGACGGATTATGGTACACCGCTTACAGATACGATAACGTAGAACCAAAATCATTCTGATGGATACTTCATGTCTGGGGGTATTTATCCTTCATAGACATCCATAATAGAGCTCAGTGTCCAAAATAAGGTTCTCGTTCACCTGTCTATACATGTATGAAGATTATGTTGGATATTGCTTCAAAACAAGTCACTATGCGTACCTGTGTTACCCTAAGTAATTATGTGTGTCATTTAAGCCACATGCAACACTTTCTACATAGAGCCAGTCAGTCTGTCTGTATGGAAAAAAATAAAGATAATCTCGACCTTGGGTTAACTAGCAAATGGATGAGCATGTGCATCCTTATCAAGGCAGCTGCGTCAGTCAGTCGACCAAGCAGGCAGAGAGAAGAAACAGAGTCTGACCCTTTTGGAGAGTCACCGGCTGTCAACTTTGGCTTGCTTTGGCTGTGCGCATGATTTGAACCATTGTGCAGCGCAGCATGCATGTACATTTGACAGAATCAGATATGTGGGACCGATCAGCCAGTCACTGGTCATGCCCAATCAAGCTAAAAACTTTGTGCATGCACTCCTAATCATATATCAGTCACTGGGGACATGTAACTGCACAACCAGTACTTTATTAGATTTTTTCCCCCATTGTTTTATTGGTACTTTTACTTAGTAAATGGTCTGAGGAGTTCTTCCACCACTGATGAAAGAAAAACTACTAATTTGTCTTGTGTTTTTTGTTTGAAGATTATATAAAAAAAATATAATAGTATTCAGTGATTGGTGAAGTCAGAAAATGTAATGTTATATGAAGGAAAGGGAGTTTTGAAGAAAGGCAGAGTAGGAGTGGTTTGCTTCACGGGTGTTTTTAAAAACTGCTGTCCACACTAGCTTTCATCAGCATCAAGTGTCAACAGCATGATAAGCAGGTTCATCATTTCTACTTGGCCCGCCACTATAGATAAAATCTAGAGGGCAGGGACATGCCTGCTCCTGTGTCTGTGTGATGACAGGATAAGCGAGGATGTCTGAATGTCAGGAAGGAAGGATGAGCACCTGGTGCAGATAGACATGTGTCTGAGCATAATGAGGAATCAGTCAAGACATCGGGTTTTTCAATTTTAAGAATTTATTATTACCTACTGGACATAGTCATCAGGACCTATTCTTTATGGCTTCTTAATTCAGTCCGACCACATGGCACAGTGTTGTGCAAGCCGTCCACTCTTCCAAGAAGGTAATTTGTTGGTCACTGGAGTCAATATGTTTAGCATTTTTAATCCCAGAGAATTTCTCCAAATGGAAAGCTGTCATCTAGGCAAGTGGGTTCGTGACTTATATACACCACGTGCTTAATCTAAGTGATGAAAGGTGAAAATTAGAAACTCTCTCCTGCTGGAGGGCCCGCAGCTTGCCTCAGCATTGGCCTGTGAAGCAAACCGTTCATCTGTCCCGCTACCGTTCCTTCAGCTCTCACAAAAATCAGCTGAGAGCTGGTGCAGAAACAGTTTGGAGATATCTATCTGACTTACAGAAATGTAGTCATTCTTATCTGGATTCAGCATTCCAAAGTGTTGCATTTGCCCTTCAGCGTATTGGGTTTTGACGTGACGTGCATTGCTGACTTTTTTTTAAACTACCACAAGTCGAAGAAGTGTGTCAGCTCCTGCAAACAATGTCTCTCCGCTTGTACAGTTTGTAGAAGAACTTCAAAGGTGCAGGTGCAGACCAGATTGAGTTTTTCTGGGAGCTGTCAGTATACCAGACAAAAGACCTGCAATAAACAGAAGATATGTGATGTGCAGGAAGCAAGAGAAGCAGTGAGGGAAAAGGCAGAGACAAGACCAGTCTGTAAAACCGTCTGGATGGCCTGAATCCCGCCGACCTCGGACTTTATGTTAATTTCTCATTTTCCCTGCTGGGCCTCATTGCTCACCTGCTGTCCCGCGCTACAACTTCCAAGTCTGGCTCTGCAAAAAGACGCCTCCTGTCTGGTGCCCAAGGAACTGAGAGAACTGTTGTTCTCATTTATCAGCTTAGTGAGAATTTACATTTTAATTGAATCCTGACATTTGAGCCAAACTATACTTGCTGAGTAACTGGCGGCCCTTCAGAGAAACAACTTACAGGCTTGAAGTGTGAGTCCACTGAAGATGACAGGCAGTCAGTCTCATTCACATTGACTATGCAGAATTCAGCTTTATGTGCCAAGATTACTCATGCTGCCGTCATCAGGAATATCCTTCCTGTGTGTGTGTGTGTGTAGAAATGTCACAAAACTACAGCTGGACTTAGTGTGTGGTGTGTGCGTATTTACACATCAGCTTCTATGTATTTTAATGAGTTTGAACATGCCAAGATTTATCATGCGCCCATTGCCAGGGATATACTTGGAATGTGTGCGTAAAAACAGCAGTGAAATAGAGTTGGGCTCAAGGTAGGTGTGTGTGTGTGTGTGTGTGTTCTTAGATCACTCACAGATCAACGCTCTATCATACTAATTAGGATGGACGCGTCCACTCCTACACTCTCTTTGATGTGGCATGTTGGCCAACTCTGCTGATGGGTAAGATTTTGTCTAATAAGATATGAGATAAAAAGATATGATTCGTCAGCACCTGTCTTTGTTTGGTCGACCTTTTACATCTGTTTAGAATATTATATCAGACAATATGGGCGTGAGTGCTCTGGGACCCTAGTTGATTTTGCAAGGCAAAATTTTTGTGTTGTTTATATTATTATGTTTGTCCTGTATTAACAGAGATCTGATGAATTCAAACCATACACTGTACAAATGATGTGGACATAGTCACTGTGACGTCACCCATTGGTTTGCGGACTACCATTCTAAAGCCTCGAGTTTGGCATTTTGGCCGTTGCAATCTTGATTTTTTGGAACCAGACACCAGATATTTGGACTAGAAGGTGGCGCTAGCAAGCTTGGTTAGCAAGGTGCATCTGTAATTCACATTAGCTTTGATTTTAACCGGCATGCTTATTCTGGCTAGAAAAAAACAGGCTAAAAACAAAACGTACTTACCTGTACTCTAGCCTGATTGACAGGCGACCATGGTAGCAACAACAATCACAAGATAGTCATGCCCTAAATCATGCGCTGCTTTATTGTCTATTTTCTCTGAAAGGAACCATAATTTAGTAAATCAACATGATGCCGTATTGAAGAAGACTTGAAACTAGCGATTGAGACCATAAACTCTAATATATCAGGTTAGAAGTAGGGTAATTTTTCCACTTCTACACATCTAATGGCCAGGACTTCTTTTTGTAACCAGTGGAGTCGCCCCCTGCTGGCCATTGGAAAGAATGCTGGTTTAAGGCACTTCCACATTGGTTTCACTTTTCAGACCCAAAGGTTTCTGCTTGGTTCAAACCTGTTTCAGGTAGTAAGTTAATTCAAATGTGTAAAGTTAATTGTTTTTTTCAGTGGTCCATATAGCTAAACGCTAACCTCAGCATGCTAACACATTCACAATGACAATGCTAACATGCTGATGTTTAGCAGATAAGAGGAAAACCATGTTTGCCATGTTAGTTTAGTGAGGCTGATGGGAATGTCATGAGTTTTGAAGGTATTTGGTCAAAAAGGATTTTGACCTTATTAAGGCACAACAAGAAAGGTCAGGAGACTGTATGACCAAAGCCATACAATCATTTTTGACACATTTCATGAGTGTTAGAGGAAAAGTCCAGAAATCTACAAAGTTATAAGGATCTTTCTTCCGGGTGTCATAAATGTCTGTCTGACCGCTTTAAAAAGTTTTTCAACTAAACACTATTTTCCAACAAGCTTTCTGTAGATCAATTTATCGATTAACCGACTAGCTTTACTGAGGCTGTTATCTTATATTGCAGGTCAAATTACAATAAAAAAGTTTTTGTCTTATCCTTTCTCTGCTCAATCTCTGTCTCCTTATGTCCTTAGTCTTGTGAGGCCTAATACAAACTGATTTCACAGTTAAAAGTTATCAGTTGGAATAAAGCTGCTGGAAACTCTGTTTACCTCTGTCTTTTCTAAGATTAATTCAATCATTCAATTCAAAAGCTTTATGTTTGAAATTGTCAGTTCTTCCGATTTTCTCATAAGACTAGCACAAGTGCTATTTTAAAGCTACTGTTCTGTGGTTTTGTTACACAGAGATCAGGTATATGACAATACTTACTCTATGTCTACACTGGTATGGACTGAAGCAAAACACATTACAATGCAATTAAAATGCTAATTTTGATTGTTTGTATTATTACATTATTTCCAGACTGTGGCATCTGCAGGTTCCATCCATGTTCTGTACACTGTAACGAGATAGTGATTAACTTCTGCAGTATCACGCCAATAAAGAGCAACTGAAAAGTCAAGAGCATAAATTGAGCGACAGACTGCCATCGCCAGTTTCCAAAAGAAGTCATTAGGATTCTTACTAATTACATCTAACCCGACCTTCCACTCTCATTGCTTCAGCTGGAGCAAATAGATGTTCCTCTCTCTGTCTTTACTGCGTGCGTATGGAAATGAAAACAATGTGGTAAGAGATGGTAGCAGCAACATTGTAACTTAAGCAGATTATGCGTCGGTGTGACACAGGAAAGTGTTATTGTAACAGTTAAGCAGATAAGAGTTAAGAGTTAATTAACTGATAATGGCACTCTATTCACTGAGATGAAAGTCAGTGCATAGAAATAAAAGGTTGTGAGTCAATGAGAAAAATGGACATTCTGTAGATCTTAAAGAAAAGTTGATAACTTTTATAACTTCTCATTGGGATGGCATGAATGCCCAAAAATGCTGAGTAATCTTCATCACAGCCGCCACAACAATGACCTAAACCAAGGAGTATAAATTTCATCCTGTGTATTTCTATACAAATAGCACAACAGGCATCTTGGAGAAAACACACCTGTCACATCCGAGCCTTTGATCTCTTGATGATGACCTCTTTTATTCACTCCTACTCTTCTTCCAAAACCCAGCATAAGACAGCAGAGCAAATCAATAGCAACAGCAACAAGAAACCCAGAGATGTACTGTTTTTTTTCTTGGGGTGGGGGTTGGTTAACTTAACAACAGGGTAAGAAAAACAGAATTCCATCCTGTATGCACAGCTTTTGATCAACTTTCCAGTCGGCCAAGTCTGGGTTTTATCGGCGCTATCCTCATCTCTCACAGATGAGAAACAATGTGCTTTATTCCATTACACTGTAAATCCAATCTCATGCTTCACGCTCTGAAGAAGAGTAGCAGAAAGACGGAATGAATGAGATGGCTTGGGGAAATGTTGACACAAATCCCATACTCCCTACGGCGACACTAGTCGGTCATTGGGGTACAGTTGGAGGATTCTGAGCAATTAACCAATCAATCAAGGGGTTGATTGGCCCCCATGTAGCTATTATGGTAATACATGTGTTGCTGAAGTGAGAAGTGTGCACTTGGCTCGACAAAGCACCAAAGTCAGGCTGTTTATTAGTTTTGTTCCCTATTGCAACCAAGAGGTCACACTTGGGAAATTAGTGCCCTTCCTGAGGGAAAGCTTTCAAATGTACAATTAAGAAATAATTAACATTTTGCTGCTTAAAATGTAGACTTGCACAGATAAGTTCTGCGATGCTGTCACCATAGAGGGCAATAGAACACATTCAGGTCTTATGAAAGCGATTGAAAATTTCTGAACACTGATTGGCTTGAGAATGAATGTCTCTAGAAACCCTGCATTACTGCCGTGGCTCTCCCAGACATCTGATGAACGCCTAAATAAATAATGGTTTGGGAGGAAATAAATATTTAATTCTTTAAATCTGTTGCAAACAGCTTGTAATATTCACTGATCTATCTCCTGCATGATTCACACAGCAATACCTTTTAAAAAGCCCAGAAGCTATATACCTCTAACACTCATGGAGACCAGAGCAGCATTCATCTCCTGGCATCAGTTAACAAAATGTCTCACATATGGAACAGTCTCCATTAGGTGTTGAACACTGCTGAGTGCTGAGGAAGCTGGTGTGTGACTAATGGCCGTAGAAGCTGTTACTGCTGGGATAAAACCTGATCAAGATCTAATATGAATATTGCAACATAAAAGCAGGTCTGTTCACGGCAAGCTGCAAATATCATCTCACATAATCCTTCGCTGACTGACTGATGCCACTTAGGGCTGATATTTCAGAATTACACTGTAGACAGTTAATTAAGTTTTAGTTATTCAGGAGGTCTTGTTGCAGTCAAGATCTATGAATCCAATTTGAATTGTCAGCTATGCTAGCGGCATAGCTCTATACGTGTCAATCAGTCCACTACTTTGGTCCAGACTAAAGTATCTCAACAACTACTAGAAAGTTTTCGCATATCCTGTGAAATATCTAGTGGAAAATCTTGTGGAAAAATGGGCACACCATTTTTTACATTGAAGCTCGTACGCGCGCTCGCTTGAACTCATGAGCGAGCATAATCCGAAACACAACAGCTTTCATACAGAAATCCTGCAATAAACGCAGGAACACCAGCATGCAGGCTAGGGCTTTTCACTCAAACATGTTCAGGCTCTGTTACTTAAACGTTCCCGTCTCAGAGGCAGATCAACACCGGCTCCATAAACCTTATTGCAATCCTCCTGAAAAAAAGGCGACAGCTTCACACAATATACCGGAAACTCAGGTAATCCCCTACTGAAACATTAGAGTAATAGTTTTATCAGCTGCAGGTTGAACTAATCCATGCTCGTTAATGTTACATGATAAAGTTAAAGTGACTGCATTTACCCGACGTGCTACAGCATTAGCTCGCCTGCTGCTTTCAGTAACTATCTTTACTATCTGTGTGTCTTTCACCGGAGGCTCAGCAATGTCAGAACAGCTAAATGTACTGGATGATAACGAACAGGTAGTGAGCTGGACTGAATATTATAATGAGATTGTGTCACTCTTTATAATAATAAGACCGCAGTAAGTAACTTTACTGTAGTGACCCTGTAGCTCTCTAGTGGGAAATTTTTAAAAAACAGCGCAGTGCTCAAACACAGAAGGCTGCAGTATAATGCACAAATTCACCTCTTACTCTTTCTCTATCATGGTTCTATAAAGCCCCATGGAGCCACAACCAAATTCAAACCATGTAAAAACCACAGAAATATGTTGTCAATATTCGATTAAGCCACTACTCCGACTAAATCCGTCCATTTTCACAATCTATATATACTACCAGACCAGCCATATATATATAATTATAATTACTATCACTATATCTCTACAGTGCTCATTCATACAGTAGCCTAATGCCTATCCATGAGTAAAAGTCTTTCAGGGTGCTGAAGTGGAGCGGACCCACAACTCTCATCAGCTGTTGGCTGTAAACACTAGCAGGACTAAAGTTACAGTGCGGCTGTGTTAAAACTATAACTTCAATTATCAAAATAGATATTAGATATATGTCGGTCCAGTGACTGTTACCTGACAACAGACTTGCCTCTCATTCCCCGGTGCTGGCAGTAAGTCAGCCTGCCGAGTGAAGACAGACTCCGAGGAGGACCCATGTGAGCGCTGAACGATTAGTTCATTCTTGCTCCACAATAGCCGAGATGTCACGTGAAAAATGAACGACTCAAACCCAGAGACCCACAGTTATGAGTCCTGAACTAATCAATTCTGTTTCCTGTGCTGACGGAGACCTTGCAGCTGCTGTGTAACGAGTGAACGCATGCGTAAAAATGAATGAATTACTCACATACAAGTCACATACAAGATTAGGTCAAATGAACAAAACGTTCTTTGAACGACACACTACTTTACTGTAGTGTCTAGTGCATGGCTCTTCCTCTGTGTTGTTGTCGCCGTGACTTTGCAGTATTGTATATTATGTGGGTCACGTTAGTTACAGCAATGGAGAGGTGGAGAAGCTGTGTACATGAGTATTGGTAAAACCACAATAAACCTAAACGTTAAGAAGCAAACAGCGGCAGATCCGAGCTACTGTATCGTTAGCTGACTGCTCCTGGCTACATCACTATAGGCTAACATTAGTAAAAAAAATCGCTCCACATTTGCTTTTTACCATTGCATCCTTTCTTGCAGGCTAAATCAACAGTGGTACACTTTGCACCAGGTGACATTAGCAACTGCTCGGCGTTAGCCAGTGTTATGCCGAGTTTTGCCTACCTGAGAATTGCATGCACCTTCAAATAATGCTTTTAAACACTATAATATTCTTTGTGGGGTTCATCAATGGTGATAAATGATTCGAAGTATATATTTTATGAACGTTTAGAGTCTTTAATATTTTAATACACTTCGTAGAAGTACCATTCCTTGACATTCAGTAAATATATGTGGTGAAAACGCCGTTTGATAAATGAGCACAGCAAAGTGTCTGAAAAGGACCTAAAGAGGTGCATCATAATTCGGCAGATCAAATTTTTGCAAGATTTGCATCCACGTCTTATCTCAGCATAAATGACCGTTATCACCCGCGAGGTGTACGCAATTCTCGGCAGGCAGGCAGAATTCGGCACAACACCTGCAAGCTAACGTGCATTTCTCTGTGTTTCTCCAGCTTTACTAATGCTCATTTTGTTCTTCTTGACATCATCTGAACCTGTTTGGTCTGATGGCTTCAGCACATAAAACTTTATTGTTGTTTTGTATCCTTAAGTGGAGCCTGTGTTTTGCAGTGAGCCGGTTGTTTTATGGTGTTAGTGGACTGCATGTTGTTAGCTGCTGTTTTGTTGCTACAGTCTGAGAGAGGCTCAGGAGCACGCACAGGGCTAAATCCGACCCGTAGTCCTCACATTAAAAGCAGAGTAGTGGCTGATGCAAGCAACGGAGAAAACAGGCGTGTGCTTCATTTCTAAGTGAGTTTTGAGCCTACTGACAATAAGGCAATGACAATTGGATTAATTTCATTGAAAAACTTACATATAGTCCCTTTAATGCTGTCGATAATCATAACCATTCACGCATAACAAAGAGTTCAACATTTCAAAAGTTTGCTGTAGCACGTCAACCTTTTTTAAAATTTGTTCTGCTCCGTCCAGGCTGCGATTAGTCGGTTCGCAAAAAAAGTCACATTGACGAGCATCTTTATGCACACGCTTCAACAAAAGGCACCTGATCTTCGCCCTACTCCGTCTCTGCCAACACAGATTAGCAGGCTGGTGAGAGCGGGAACAAGTGAGCGTCACACAGTGGTGATGCAGTTTATTTAGAGCCACATGAACCACCCAGAGAACCTGATATGGAGAGGGCAGACATGAGTTTCGGCAGAATGTGAGATGTGCTGGTGCGAAACAAGAAGTCCCACTTAAAGCAGTGCCTCTTACGCCACCGCAAGGTTCACATTTGTGGTTGTGAGTGAAATGTCTCTACAACTATTGGATGAATGCTGTGAAATTTGGGACAGACATTCGTGTCCGTGAATTGTAATCGCTTAGATGATACCTTTACTCTACATCTTGCTCCACTAGCTAGTGAGAGGATCGTTAGCTAATGCTACCTTTACACAAAAGGGCACCATACGTAGCAAGAACACAAGTTGCATAGCTAGCATTTATTCAATAACATTAATATTTACCCTCATGGGTCGAGTGGTGCTGCTGCCACATCTAACGTTTTCCATTGAATCCATCAGCTGATTCCTCAGTTCCTCATAGGCCAAACCGCTGTGTTCAGTGTAGCCAAACCTGAAAGGTTAATGACATCCCTCCATAGATATCTTAGCATGCTATTAGTTTGACTGATATAGTAGGCCACAACGTTTGCCTGCAAATTCAACAAACTTTAGACTATGATTTTGGAAAAATGTTCAAGAATTTCAAGTGGAAACAAACAGAATCTGATTAAGAATAAAATAATCTTCACAATTTTTTAAAACTCGGGTCCTCCATCAATGGGGATCATTTTTTTCTCAAACTACGCAGATACGCTGCCTCTGCCCACTGTGTACATTATCAGGTTTAAATTTCAATTTGCTCAGTACTTTGGTATATAACTAAATACCAGTAAAACTATTTGTGGTCAGCCTCAGCTGTACTTTGTGTGAAATATGATCTGGGAGGTCCAGTTGGAATAGATCAATGCATTTAAAGCTTATCAGATGCCAAAACACTGCACAAAGATTTAAAATACTCACAAACAGGATTTTACAACTCTGGAAACGTATCACAGCAACAATAATTTTACCTTTCATCACGACAAAGCGCAACACCTTGCCAGATGACATCACGGTGCATGGAACCTGGCCCATGTTTTCCGGCGTCTGCCGAATTGGCTTCATTCTAGTGAATTAGATTTCATGCAGGGCTAAAGTCGGTCTAAACACGGCTTTACAATACCTCTAGCGTGCCTGCAGACTATTTTGATTTTGATCAAGTCAACCAAATTCCTAATTATAATAATGTTTTAATGTATCACTCAGAGTTTAGAAAAGGCTGTTGGACAGGATTTTAGACAGAATGACACAAGCCGAAAAGTTGTTTAAGTAACCAGTGTCAACATCTCTGCGTCCATTACCAATTACCAGACTTATTTCATTAGGTGACTTCATTATTAAGCAATGTATATTGTCCACTTAACACTGTCACACCCCCTCTGCAGAGCCTCTGCAGAGCCTCTGCAGAGTATGCCTCTTATAAAATGTTCTTTCACCATGTGATGATGCTTTTTCCCTATTTAGTGCAAAAGCATGCAGCCTGGCCTTTAAACCATTATAAACTGTCGATAGTCTTTTGTTCTCCTTTGAATTCTTCCTTTTAGAGGCACTTTACTTCACATGAGCTGCCTCCATATAGTTTGTCTGGTGTACCCTGACTGAAGTGTTAAGACATTTGCTTTCATCTTGTCCAAAGGCATGCCTCAAAGATGGGAAAAAAGGTGAAAGTGACTCCGTGAGGTGGTGTGGGGAAAAAAAGGCATGTTCAAAGCAGGAGCAAAAGAGTTTCCTCCTTTTTGCAGAGTGGCCTAAATTTCCTGAACATAAGCAGGTGCTTCCATCTTATGATGCTATTTTGACGGTTCCTGTTCTACTGTGTGGAGACAGCAAGACTCTCATGAGCTCACTCTCATGATCAGTAGCCAGAGCAGCTCTTATGACAGCTTCAGAGACAAAGTCTATCTAAATATACTCACAAGTAACAAAGTTAAAGTTATGTTGCCTTTGATGAATGGAAAAATAAATATCCAACTCTACCTCCTTCACACAGCCTGGTCCAGAGATGACTTCAGAGATGACCCTCCACCTGGTGAGCTACCAGTAATTGAAATTAATTCACTTGCCCAAAGAGAGGCAAAAACAATTACAATTAGCCCCTTTGCATGTCAACAAAGCTCGTTTCTCATGAGAGGTATGGGTACCCTGTTACAGTCCTTTGCAGATGGCCCCTACAGGAGACGTGCAGAGATGATGGATGTCTGTATTTCCAGTGGTGCCTTCTTTCTAATGAGTTCCTGAGCCGTATTGTGGGCTCATTATAAATAGGATCTGCATTACTGAGAATAATAAGAAATGATAATATCCTGGTAATGTGTCTGATTATTATCAGCTAATGCAAGTTTTGCTCGATGTTGTCAGGCTTGCTGGTTATTTCCCTTCCTTTAATGGGGCTGTTTATGAAAGTCAGTGTTATCTAAAGGGTATGAAAATATACAAAGACTGCAATGCGGTACATTTACCAAGAGCATACATACATTAATGTAATTTAACCATTTCTTCAAAAGCTGCTCAATTTCTTCAGTCTGTGTCTCCGTTAGACTGGCAAAGCCTCTCAGAATTTTCTTCTGACATTTTTTGTTTCCCCTGCAGACCTGAGAAGCACACACAAATCAAGGTTTCCAAAACTCTGGAGATAGAAATGCAGTGTAGCGAGAAGACCAATCTTGAGTTCCTGTGCACACCTGCTTAGAGTGCATCACGGATCACGCAAATACAAACTCCCTCTGCGTTTGGTCGGTCTGCGGGTGCAGCTCTGTTGTGTGTTTGCATGGTGAGAGTGAGCAAGACGGGAGACAAAGGCACAGAGCATGTTGTGCACATCTGAAATTGTGTGTCCATTCATTAAATCAGCGTTTGTGCATGTAAAATTTGCGTGCATGATGTCTGTGGCCTCAGTAAGTGAGGATACGGATTTGTGCGTGTGCAATGAGAGAACAGACAGTGTGGCGAGAGGCCAGCGGGCTCACTCTGAAACACAAGATGGTGTCGAAAGAAACAAATTGCTTTTGCTGAGTTAGAAATTGGAGGATTTATTCCTGTTTCCTGAGACACTCTGGTCAGTGCTAGTGAACAATCACTTCGGTCCCCCGTGGCCAGGAGGAGCAGCGTGCAGTTTATTTGTCTACTTAATCTGAGATGTAAAACCTCGACTGAGTATGAAGTGGAAGTGAGAACCTGGCTGTGGCTGCAGGAAGATTTTCTGAAGATAAGGTTCTATTTCTTTTTATTGATAGCATTGCCATAGTAATTCAAGATCCTCTATAAAATATTTTTTAACTGAAACACACACATACATAGGTGTCATGTGGTGGTTCATATGTTTTGACTGGACAATTTCAGGCTTTATAAATAAAACGTGAATTTTTTAATTGAGTGACATTCACATTTTAACTCTGGGTTTAAATCTGGGATTACAATGCACAGGAGATGGTGGTAGTTTCCCCACTGTGGTTTCTATGGATTATACACGCCTTGAGTACTTACATAAGTGGCTTTATTTTTCTATCCATTTAGCCATGGGTAGCTTTTGCCTACTTTATCTTCACTTAAATTGCTTTGGGCTTCTCAAAATTACTGACTGGGAATAAAGTATCTTCTTAACACAGAGGAAAATCAGCAGACTGCACTATTTACTGTGAATGGCAAACACCGTGCCCAGCAGTCACATATATAATTGTCCTCCTCAGCCTCACACTCTCCATTTTGACATTAATTAATCTGAAGCAATCTCCAAACTGCCCGTGGGGCCAAGACCTCACGCCTCCAAACCTTCAATTCCCATGATTGAATTTCAGAGTTCATCTCTCCAGCCCTTAACTTTGCCACTTCGGCTAATGGTGATTGGGGGGAAAAAGAAGACACTAAAAAAGAAAGAAAACTCTCACCATCAGCCATATTCTTTTTACTATCCATCATGGGCCATAGAAGGGAGGACAAAGACAAATACAGCCAGCCAGAATCTGGGCAGAAAGCGAGAAAGATGACCCCTCTGGACTCTGGAGCTGCATTTCATTATCTCACTCAGTCCATTTATTCACTACCTTTGGATGGACTGGGCCCCTAAAACACTTTATCATACCTCTACACTGCGCTGTTGCAGGCTGATGTGGACTGGACAGATCCACAAAAAGAAGATGAAGATGGAGTAAACTTCCATAATGATGTTATAAGTGAGAACAGAGAGCACTCTATTTTATTACAGTGTCTGATGTTGTTTTACGTGTTTAAGAAGACTCAGAGTCGACCACAATGAGGGGGCGTACTTAGGCACAGCGGTGCTTTAGACTAAATGCTAACTTGCACACGACCATGCTAACATGAAATACTAAGATCTTTAGCAGTTATAATGTTTAACATCTTAGTTGAGCTTTTTACCATGCTAACATTTGCTAATTGGCACAAAACACAAAGTGCAGCTGAGGCCGAAAGGATGCATAAACAAGTACTGGACAAAATAAAGGTTTTGACCTGATGATGGTGCTAATTGAGAAGTGAAGGGATTACCAAAGCTGTTATAATTAATCCTGAGAATAACATCAATGTCTGTACCAAATTCCTGGCGATCCATCCAATGGAAAAACCCAAAATGTCCACCTGCTGGTGGCGCCAGAGGACACATCAGGGGATCTCCAAAGTCATTAGGATTCCTCATCTGGGAACATGAATGTCTATAGCGAAATTTGTGCAAATCCATCTAGAAATTGTTGAAATATTTCACAGGATAAATGGAAACTTCAGCTGGTGGCGCTACAGGAAAAGTCAAGAGATAGCCAAAGTCTTTAGGATTCATCCTCTGGGCACCATGAATATCTACACCAAACTTTATGGAAATCCAACAAGTATACTTGAGATATTTTAGTCTGGATCAAAGTGGCGGACCGACCGTCAGACCAGTGTTGGTATCTCTATGGAAACGTGTTAGCTGATAAATTTGCACCTACTGAAACGACACCTCTCTGAATAATTTTGCTGAGTCTGTCACCTCTAGAACTGCTGTCGCACACATGCTTCCTCTGACACCGTGACAGTATCATCGTCCAATCCTTCCTCCTGTGGAGCGTGGCAGTGAAAGCAGACTTTGTGTAGTCATCGCACTACAAGGCCGTCCGTGGATGCCGCTGCTGCAGGGGCGCAGTAAGGCTGAGTAAGCCTGAGAAATCGCATGGCTTTGGCCCTGCTGCAGCGTGGGACGGCTCATTGAGTCTGCAGGTATGGAGCTGAAAGTGAGAAATGACTGCAGTCTTTCACAACTGGCCAGCTTTTGTCTCTCTCTCTCTCACCCTTGCTATCTTTTCATACCCCCACCTCCTCTCTCTCACTCACCTGTACTCTCACCTCAGATGTACAGTAATTCTTGCACAATTACAATGCAAGCGTGCAAGCATCGGAGTGCGCCCGTATCTCAACCTCCACGTGTGTGTTGCAAATGCTGCATTTATGTGTCAGCGAGCCGGTGTGTTTTGAATGTCCCAATGGCTGGCTGTGTTTGAAAAGGTGTGAGCTGACCCAGGGCTTGAAGCAACAGAGAAACCTCAGACAGATGGCCAGTTTGGGAGAGCGGATTTGGCGGCTCGGCTACAGTCAACTGAGGTTTGGCACCAGAGCAAGGGGTTGGTCCGCTGTTTGTATCTCCGCCCCTTCCATCACTGCATACAGACACACACATGCTTGCACAGGAGCCCTTACAGATGCAGCAGAAGGTAACCGACAATGAATAGACATGCCGGGGATTATTCTCAAATTAATATTTTGTCCCCTCTGGTATGCCTTTTTTCCCTGTACAGATGAAAGTTGGCCTTCAGTTTCTTTCATTATGACATTACTTTGAAAATATTGTTTGGTCACTGCACAGTAGACCAGAAAAAAAAGTATAAAACCCCATTTGTTCAAAAAACTGAGAGATGAAACACTTTAAAAACACACACACATCCACACACTCACAAATACACCCTACTGAGATCATATACGACCAGGTGAATTTTTGGTGGTTGCCTGGCAACTTGTGTTCATTTTGTCTGACACCAAAACAGAAATCCTGAGCAACAAAGGTGGTTGCACACACACATACACACACACACACCAGAGGAGACTCAAATGCCAGTGTGGGTTTGATTCATTCCGTCTCAGGCCTCCCATCAAGAGCTAATGTACTCACAATCATCCATCACGGAGTCGGGTGGCTCATTCAGAGACACTGCATTGTACTGATGAAACTTGCTCCTCTGTGCAGCTTAGAGACAACTGAGGCCTCACTCTGAAGTTTAGCAGGAGCTCTGTGGGTTACGCTTTTGGCCGTGAGTGAAGTAAAACGTCTACTTCTGCGGGAGAGCAAACCATGCAGAGTAAAAGGGAGTCTGAAATTCCTGAAGCGCTGAGAGAAAAGTTCTGGAGGTCAGAGCGCTTTCAGTGGATGAAACTCTGATTTTCCTGATTTTCCAACTAACGTTTGCCTAAATCATATATATATTGTTTTTTTAGTTTCTTCATTATATTTGCCAAGCTCTGTCACCGCCTTTGGCATGCCATATCTTCATCCAATCTGTTCTGATATTTTAAGAAAGCAGATCTGCTCCATTTGGTGTCTCCCTGTGCAGCAAAGAGAAAGGAAAAGGTCACCCACACATTTCCCAGAGTTGCACGGGGGCCACTTGAAATGTAAATCTCAGCTTTACTTCCCATCGTGGGTTGCCACATTTTTATGAAAATTACCTGATTTGAATTTAGATGTGGGTATACAGGAGCCGAGGCATTCACTGAGCCACGTTCCCGTTGAATGAAGAGGCGTATTAACAGGCTGTTGTTGACTCCGCTACGTGTCTGTCAAGAAGACAGACACACACTTGCTGTCATAGCCCTAAAGCTGTGTACGACAATCTTTGGGCTGTTGGGAGTACGATAGAGGCTGGGGGGGATAAATAGGTAATTTGACTGGGGATGTCACTATTAAAATACACAAAGGCACAAAAAAACAGTGCTGTCACTCACACACACAAACATCAGTCTTCATTTACTTTCTAAAACGATCAATATGCTGTCATTCAAAATAGAGCTGTAATGAAGAATTAACCGTTCATCATTGCTCATTTTTTTTCTCTGTTAAAAAACTCAGCGGTGTACAGTGATACAAAACACTTGATCCACAATATTGGACAGCTGCTGGTCCCAGTTGTTACAGATATGCATGACAGGGTTCAAGCTCCACTTTAGTGAGCATCCTCTCTTGTCAAGTGTCCTTGAAACTGAATTCTCACCAGCTCTGTCCCTGACAGAACCAATTTGAGGATGTGCAGGTGGAAAGACTCTAAAATTGAAGTTTTTATATGTCTGTAAGCAGGGCTATACGTCCAAATGTGGCTTAAGACTGCCTGATTCACTTGCAAATAAGGAACGATTCAAGGGTTGAGCGGCTTTCCTGAGGCTGATGTTGACCTCTGACCTCCCTGGAACAGACAAACCACGGGAGAATTTTAAACTGCTGGAATCAACAGAGCGCCATATTGCATTGAGGTCAACGTGTCAAAACAGCTCAAACTGTCCAAATCTCATCATCGCCATCCCACTCGGAGCTCCAGCGGTTGGCGGGCTCTGTTCCTCTCCTCCACCTGCAGGACAGCTGTGCGCCGCTGCCACGTCTCTCTCGCTGATGCTGCTGCGGCTGCTGCTGGAACGGACGCGCAAAGTGGGGGCGCACTGCTCATTAAAACCCTGCGCGTGAGATGCGCAGCTGTGACTGAGAGAGCAGCGTTATGGACACATCGCCCACCTCCACTCCGGCTGGCTTTTTTGTGTGCAAGCTCCGAGTGTTTTAGTTGAAGCACAGTTTTGTTTTAGTTTTTTTCTTGGCGCCATTGCTTTTTGTCCTTCCCCTCCACCTCCACCCCACCCCAAGAGCGGAGGCACATTGTGGCGCAGCGCGACAGTGCGGTGTCCGATTACAAACAGTGCGCCGAGGAGCCACCGGCACAGAGCGCTCCTCTGTGGGGGCAGAAATAGCACGCAGGGCTCCGCAGGGACGAGAGAGAGAGAGAGAGAGGGCACGGAGGAATCTCTGCAGAGAAAGAATGAGTTTTACCGAGGTCGATTTCTGACAAGTGACACAGCAGAACTGAGGATATATCATCTTCAGCTCACCTTTATTGTTTGTTTCTCCCTAACACTCTTTTCACCGGGACAAGACACGCAGCTTCGCTCCATACTAGATGAACGGGAGTTGGGCACCTCACTTGGTAAGCCGGATCATATTATTTTATTGTGGATTCGTGCATCTTTATTATTTTGATGTGTCACAGGCTTCTGCAGCCATTCTGTTTCTAAACGCGAGCTATTTGTTTTCTCCCGAAAACAAACCCACGACTTTTACTGCTTGTCATAATTTGCATTCGTATCACAAGTTAAAAAGAGGTTAAAACTTTGTTGCAGAATGGGAATACGCCAGCATCTTCCAGGGACCGTACAATGATATAATCCACAAATCCAAAACCCCACACCGTAAACAATCAGTTTAAGAAGTTTTGCATTTTGCTTTGCGATGTCCGACCACTTGGTGGTGCTGGCAGAGTGCAGCCATCAGCAGGTCTTTGAGAGCTCTCATCAAACCTTTACATTCTACACGATCCTTTCCTCTTTCAGTATCTTATGACCATTGATTGGGGTCTGGCGTGGTGGCCAATAGTGTCAGTAGTTTGGCTGCAGGGAAAGAAAAGTGTGAATTTTGGGAGAAGCATGAAAGATAATTCTGCTCATGATTTAAAAAAAAAAAAAAAAAGCGCAGAAGAAAGCTGTGCACCAGTCCTGAAAATGTCAGTGCCTTGAAAGCCCAAAATGCAAATTGGGAATTTTTCACACTCCGTTGTTTCCTGGTTGAATGTGTCAAGATTTCTGACAGCAGTGCAGTTTTTATTAATGGCTGTGGAATCGACTGTCTCTGCTTTTCTATGTGACTTTTAAATTGTATTTGCTGCTGTGTTCAGTTCAGTCTGAAAATGTTCATTCTTATTTGCTGTGGGTGAAGTGATGTCACTGTTTTGAATGCACAGAAGAGGTGAACAGAATGCGTGACCTTGATACATGCTGATAGTGTACAGCATAATACTTGTATTTTTACTATTAATGAAAGTGACGAGATGTGCCAAGTTTCTCTTATTCTCCACATCGCACGTAATGAAGGAGCAAGGACAGAGTCCTTGAGGGTCTCTACCTTGGGCTTTGTCAAAAAAAAAGTTAATTTACAAGCAGAATAAGAGCTTCATTTGAACTTTTCTTGTACTCAACAAATTCCAAATGAAACCCAGCATATCCAATGTGCTTTTTGTCAGCGAGCAGAGTTAAAGAAGATTAGTCAAGTTAAATGCACAATGGCAAAAGTTCTGTTTGTGCCGTAGGTGGAAAGGTGATTGGTGTTGTGAAGGAGATAATATATGTGGTTCAGGTGCTACATGAATTCACAGCTCCTCAGTTAGCCCGCAGCCCTGTCCTTGGTTCTCACCGGACCCGCAGTAGGTTTAGATGAATGCTAATCTGTAACCATGATCATGCCGATTAGTGTACAATTAACTAGACATAATTGTTTAGTAAGTCACTTAATTCGCCATTGTCTTTTGTCAAGCCTGAGGCAAGCGTCTTTTTTGGAAAAATGCACATTTCGACTCAGATGTTGCATCCAGAGCCCTGAGCGGATACTCTTTTCCATTTCATTGGTATTCATATAGGTCTGTGGTTGTTTTGCTCGTGCTAGCTTTTATGACTTGAAAGCTGCAGCTCTTGATAAACACAGTCGGCCTCCTCTGATCCCGTGGCCTCAGACCTGTGAAGATGCTGCAGCTCATCCGTCCTGTCACACTGTTCTTACGTATGGGGTAAACAAGGGACCCTCAGCTAGATGGTCGAAACATGTCCAGGCATGGAGATGCAACGATTGGTCAATTTATCAATTTTTATGCAACTATTTTGATAGTTGTCATTCGTTTCAACCAAAAGTTGTCTGGTTGCAGCTTCTCCAGTGTGAGGATATGCTGCTTTTCTCTGACTTAAATCAGGGTAAACTGAATATCTTTAGTATTTGGACTGTTAGTCAGACAAAACAAGACATTTGAAGACGTCACCCGGGGGTTCTTGGAAAGTGAGATGGACTTTTGTCGGTATATTGTAGACCAAACTATTAATCGATTCATTGAGAAAATTAATTGGCAACTATTTTGATAATTGATTAATGGTTTGAGTCATTTTCTGAAGGTAGAACATGAGGAATTGACAGATTGATGTAGCAGATCCAGATGAGCCTGTGGTATGGAAACCAGCCACATATTCCAGCACCCGGTGATGAGCAGAATAAGATGAGCAGGACTGATATTTGCGCCGTGTTAGGAATTTGCCCAGCCCTGACACAGAACACCGGCACAAACACAGCAATTAGTCCCAACCGGGAGATTTCCATGATGAAAATGACCCCCGGTGGCCTCAGCGGGCTGTGTGGTCGCCATGGAAACCCTCTGAGTGACAAGCCCCATTGTCGTCGACCTTTGTGATTCTGTATCCCCCCCGGGGGTCGAGCCCTGTCGGGAGGGAAAGTGAAAGGCATTATCATGCACGTGTAAACTAAACAGCCATTACCCTCTGGCCCCCTCGTGCTCTTTAAGGCCCTTTGGTTACTTATTTATCTGACACCAGCAAGACGGGGCTTTGGGATTGTTTGTCCCTGTACACACAGCCTCACAAAAGATCTGGCTTTATTGGCTGTGAATTGTACAGAAGCCCTGGTTGTTCAAAATTCCTCAGCGGATGATTTATTGCTCTTATGCAAGTAAACTGGGAGACGCAAACAATAGTTGAAGTGGTTTGCTGTTCTTCCCCGCTGTGCTTTGTCCTTGTCGCGCTACTACCACGCTATTTATACATCACAACCACTTTGTCATTATCTCATCCCTCCAGTGTTCTCCCTGCCACATCTGATTTCAAGTCTGTAGTAGCTCCAGAAAGCCATCCCACATGTGAGGAGACGCTGATTCAAATATATTCATGTTCATTTTTAGTGGAATTTTGTGCTTGTGTGTACCAGGATCCAGCGTTACTCAGATGCATTTCTGATCCCGCCTCTACTGAGCGGAGAAAGTTGCCAGGATGTAAGTAAACAATTCTTTCTTTTCCACCACTCGCAGTTATTTAGTGAGATGGTGTGATGTTGCCATGGCTACCCCAAGGTTTCCTGCCGGGGATTTGAGTGCCCCATCAGTCACAAAGGGAATGAAAATGTTGGCAAAATGAAAGTTTATCATCCACACCACTTCTGTTCTTAAAAAGCCAAAGTGTCACGACGGTTGGCATAGAGATTGGAAGGAGGATCAGTTGTTTATCCTCACAAAAGTCTCCATGGCCATACAGGTAGAGGGGAGTTACATCTCTTTCCATCAAGGTCAGATCTGAAAGGTTGCTTGCTTAAGAAAAACTGGAATGGTGTCGTTATTTCAACAAACCGGTTGGTTTTGTGCCAGGTGTACACAGCTAGAATAAAGTGAGTTGACTTCCATAATGAAGAGTGATTTCTGAAAAAGAGCTGGAAAATGAAGTGACAAAAAAAATGGATGTGGGCTGTGTGTGTAGAAACACAAGTGCGCCGGGCTCTGTGATTGGACAGATCCTTGTAAAAAAAAAAACATAAAAATAGAGGCTGTGATCATTTCACACTGCATGCTAAACAGCAGAAACAGCACAGGGGCAGATGTAGGAAATAATTTGAGTTCACAGTGCGGCAGGGAAGCACAGGCAAGCGATATGTGATCCTAGATGCGCTATTATTTCTGTTGCCTGGATCCAAGAATGATTGGTTTCAAGTAAAACATCCAGTTTCATGTCCACACGTCAAAGGGAATTAGCACTGCTGAAGCAGCCGTCACTCCCCGCCACTGTTACACTACATTAGCTCTGTCCCTCTCCTCCACTACAACCTCAAAACCCAGCTCCAACAGCAGAGGAATCTGTCTTTAAACCACAACGCCAGCACAGAAAAGGAGAGGGAGACTCCATTTGGGTCACGATGAAATAATCCCCAAAGCCTCTTTTTCACTGGGGGATCATGCCGAGAGGGTGTTTGAAAGGTTAAACAGAGATGGCTCCCAACTTCTGTGACAACAGGAGAAGCGATTATTGTAAACTCATTTTAAGTTTGGAGTTTGTTGTGCTTTACGTTCGCACTTGCATCAGCGCAACAGAGAGTGAGTGTGCGAGAGAGAGAGAGGGAGGGAGAGGGGAGGGGGGCAGCTGTGGGGGAAGAGAGGTGAAAAGAAAGTGAGAGATTGAGGAAGAGAGAGTGAAGAGGCTTTGCTGGTCTTTGTTTATTGACTGATTGAGCGCCACACGGCCATTTGAAGGGTGAAATGAGTCATGAGTTGTCACCAAACACACACACAGAGAAACACACTCTCCAGGCCGTCACACAGCTGTATTTCTCTGGAAGATGAATGACTTTAAAGCATGAATGAGAGGATCATTTGATAGCGGCGCTCAGCTCATATATTTCTCTTTTATAGGAGCTTCTTCTTTCAGGCTGCGGCTCATACCTCAGAGGTGAGAGCAAAACTGGACTGCCTCCTGTGAGACTTTGACACTCGTCGCTATGTATAGTCACTGCTAAATTAGCAGCCCACAGCCTATTAGTAAAACAGGTGCATGGGTATGTTCTCTCCGTGTGTTTGTTTGCTTGTCATGCGATGTTGTGTTTGCCGTGTGCTTTTCATGTCAGCGGGAGGTAGTGCAACCAGACTCTTTCGTGGGTTTGGGTGTTGTTTTTTTTTTACTCCTCATGGGACGTTGATCACAGCGTCTTATCTTTATAGAGCATATCATTATACGATAAGAAGCTGTTTTGATGTGAGGTGTTTAGAACTATCTGAGCTTCATCTATGGCACCGCTGCAAACAGCCAGAGAAGCTCTAATTTGATCAGTGAGAGGATATAAATACGGAAAATCCTTTAATCTTCAGCAAATGAAAACATTTATCTGCACTTTGAAATCATTACGGAGGGCTAATCAGAGCAATATCCTCGAAGAAGAAGAAGAAATTTGTGTTGCAAGCGAATGCTTCCCCTGGCAGATGAATGAGAAAACGAAATTACAGCGCACGCTGTATTCTTTTCATCCGACCTTATATGAAAGTTTACGATAGCATCTAAAAGATAAAGCGGCCCACTACTTGTAGTTCGGCCAAGCAGGAAAAAATGGGAGCGGAAGAGAGATACAGAGATTAGAGAGGAGAGATATAAAGAGAGAGAAAGGGGAGAATGGACAGCGCAGATAGAGGTGAAAAGATAAGAACTTAGGTTTCCCAGACAAAGAGGGGAGGCTCCTGCTTTTGAGGGGAGAAAGAAAAGGCAAAAAAGGAAGAGGAATTATGTGGAGATGGAACGGGGTGATACAAGGATTGACAAGCAGACAGGCAGGCCGAGCAGGTTGGATGGGGAAATTGTTAAATATACAAGGAGGAGGTTTCTCTCAGGAGGCGGCGGTCTAGTCGTTCCCCAGATGCCTCCGTCTGCTGGATTCATCTGTCAGTGCTTGAGGTCCTCAGAGAGGGACGGACAGACAGACACACATACACAGGGCGGCACAAGACGGGAAAGAGAGAAGTATATGCACAGGCAGCAAGAGACGGGAAGACTGGAGAGGAGACGGCAGAACTGACAGTAAAGAGGAAATGAAGCAAGGGATCTCTTGCCACAGGGGATGAGAGGAACATGTCTCCCTCACATTTCAAAATCCTCAAAATGCCCTAACTTTTACAGTTTCAGTTAACTCACCAAATTCTCCTCTTTGTCAACACACTACAATTCAATTGTTGTTGCCACCAAAGTCCTAAAATAAATTTAAAAAAAAAAAGTTAAAACAGTCACACGAGCCATTTTTTTTGCAAGACTAGTAGTTCTGCTGACAATACTTCTTTTACGTAAGTAGGATTTTGAATGCAGTACTTTATACATAGTTGTATTGGTACTTTTGATTAAGTAAAGGATCCTAACGCTTCTTCCACAACTGCATTGCCCACCCTTGTTGTGGTATGTTGTTGTAGTTGTTTACTGCCAGAGAGGAAGACTGCAGGCACTACATGGTGCGGACGGAAAAAGCACTTCCACCTCTTCCATATGTTGTTTTTTTAAAAGATGTATTCACCGTAAATGTTCTCCTTAAAAAATGCTGGAATTAAATTTCAATCAAAAAGAGCAAAGGTGGAATATTCAACATTATTTTTCACAAGGGACCTAAATGGGATTTTAAGCAGGGTTACTGCATTAACAACACAGTAATATACGTGGTATTTCATTAAAGGACGTCCGACTTCACTGTGTGCCTGAAACCAAACAACGCCCTTGAAAGAGAGGCGAAGTAACCAAGTGAGAAACAAGTAAGAAGTTGCGTGGTCTTCATGGTAGAGTACTCCTTCACACACACCAAATGTCCTGTTTTCCAGACCCTTGCCTACAAACACTGCACTACACACACTCCAGAAACGAGACGCTCATGAGTCATGCCCTTTACCGCTCTGTGTAAGGCATGAACGGGAATGTGTAGTCTGCCCGGGCGGAGACACAATGCTGCCTCAGTTCTGAAGGTGAAACCACGCAGAGGAAGTGTGGTCTGATCTGAACCACCAGCGGTGAATAACAAACCACTTATTATTCCTTCTGAATAACATTTCATTCTTCCTTGAATAAACCATCAGGAAGAATGAGCCCTCAGTTAGAAACCTGCCAGCCGTGAACACCTTATTTTGTCGATCGCACACATATGGTACACCGAGCTGACTTGACTTTGATTTCTCTTAAGCTCTTTACACGACAGGAAGTGGTCATTTGGAGTTGAATACTTTGTGCACTAGTGGGGGGTTTGGTTTCAAGGGATATTTTGTTATGGAACATTAAGTCTATTAAAGGCTCAGCAGATACTGGGCTTCGACGATAAGGATATTAGTTACTGTAAAAGACAATTGTAGAGGTATTGCCAGGTGTGTCCTGTTTGCATGTACAGTGCTGGTTGGCTAGTATTATAGTAGCTGATTTTGCTGTTCATGAAACAAGAGAATGTTAATATTCTCCTGCTCTGACTCTATTGTGTGACTGAATCCCCCCGAGAAGTCAGTTACGTTCAAGAGTTGTGCTGACTCTCTGCCCGTGCTTCTTCGGCCTTGTTGGGACTGGAATGGCTTGTTTAAAGATTCTCCGGGATGAGATGTTGTTTTTCCCCTCCTCTGTCTGGCATAGAAAAGCGAAGGCTCAAATGCAAAGAAACACCTAAAAGTACCTTAAAAAAGGTGGTGTAGTGCAAGCTTGTGTGTTGTCTTAGTGGAAGAAGATGAGCTTTAAACCCTGCAGCATCGTATAATATGCTGTGACACGGAACGAGGCAGTCAGATAGACAGATAATATCAACAAATAAATCCCCAAGAATAAGCAAACTAGAGTGAGCAAAAAATATCCCTGTGTACAAAAATGAAGATATTAATAGTTTTTAGTGTTAGTTTCACATGAGGCTCGGCTCTCAGGCACATGTGTCCGGCCTCTGGAGGTCAGCAGGGTGACTCTGAAAGGAAAGGCTCCAGTTTCACTTTCTCAGCGATCAGACTGCCCCCGTTGCTTGACCTCAGCTTGACTGGACCCGACCCCAGCCCTGACCCCGACTTCACCGCTGCCCTTTCGGAGAGCTGTGCATATCTATAGGTGTGTGAGAAAGGTGCGCAGTTGCGTGAAAACACTCACTCTTCCCCGGCGTATCTTGTCAGCAAGAGGAGACATTCAGTCAAATCGTTGCAAGTAATGGATAAAGTGGATTTTGTTGCAGAGTTGTTTTGGACTTAAGCTGTTGCAGGACTCTTAAGAGGTGGAGGGGGGTGCGCAGCGAGGGAGGAACTCCTACGCAGAGGGTACATTTCCTCTGGACTTGCCCTACCACATCACTTTGTTGCAGTGCTCTTGTTGTCATTAAAAATAGACCTCTGCCCTTCTGAAGCACGGGCCCCGTGGCATCCTGATCTATTTTGTACTCCACGCTGTTCCCCAAAGGCTTTCGGGGTAGAAAAGCACTCCCTTCTCTGCAGCAGTTAAGGGCAAAAGGGGATCTTTCCTGCGGGGTCGACGTCTTTTTATTGACTCTGGAATACCACACAAAAAGGAGTTATATCGCACAATGCGAAGAGGAAACTGTTGCTAGAGACCCTCAAGCAGCTGATACTCAGTAGGTAATTGTGAGTTTTTTGCCTACTCTTTAATGCCTTTGCTTTTGCTACAAAAACCTGACATTTGTAGCTGGAGAAACCATTCTGAATTGTTTTTAGGGAATAGGGGATGTTTTTTTTCCTATCCCTCAAACCCCATTACAGCTCCCACTCACCTTCTCACTCTGTACTGGAAATCAAAATATTAATATAATACTTCCTTCATCCCTGGGGGGAAGTAATCTTTTCGCCCGTCCTCCCTCTGATATGTGAAGGTCAGAGTGCAGGGTGAGCTGGATCTTGGAGGAGAGATGTGGTAAGTTCCTCAAGGACACTAACAACCCTGTTGACAGGCATGAGGCAGCAGCCGTTTCTGCTCCGTTTCAGTCCAAACACCTGCAGGCAGTGGCAGGTTTCTCTGCACACAGTGAGACCCACTGTAACCTGTCATTGTCATCAGCAGAGCTCTGCAACCCCCCTGGGCCATAATTAACACCTTCTCATTCCAAATATGGGTTTCTTCTTAGCCTGGTCTTAAAAAGATTGGTGCTCTTTTAGTAGATGCACAAGAGCACACGTACACGAACCAATGTGCGATTGCGCATCCTCTCAGATTCATCTCCAGGGTTTATCACTTTTAGCTGAAGCAATCATAGTAATTGGCAGGTTACAGTCCCTTTATTTGATCTTAGACTCTCACTCTTTAGTGCTTCTTAGTCATCCCTTTTCTCCTCTCCCAGTGTGCATCCACATTCTCAGTCTCCAGACATGAATTAGCTGCTTTTAAGGAGCTGCAACAAACAGTCAGGTGTGAAAAATTATTAAAAATACCTTTAGCAGAAAAGGCAAAAGTATTTCCAACCCAAATCATCAGCATCCATATTTAGCCACCGAGCATGATTAGTATGAAGTATGAAGGAGGCAAAGCATGTTAATTGCAGTGTAGGGTCACATGATTTACTGCTATTGTTGCGTCGCAGTGGTAGCAGAACGTACCTAAAGAAATAATTACACAAATCACCCTGTTATTTCTGCCTCGGCGGCTGGACTGTAATTTAGCGTCTGATTCTGCGTCTGAGCCCACACGTTCTGTCACTCTAAAAATTCTGCTTCTCACATCCACACATACACACATTTACCACTTTCATACACTCTCCGTGCACAGAAGAATGCAGCTTGACGGGCTGATTAATGCAGATCATCCGTCTGTATCATCCTCTAGAGAACGGTGTTACAGACAAATTTTTACAATTGCAATAAGATGAATGCTCACACATGGGAAAGAATGCGCTTGCAGAGGGATGGACAGCAACGGTGGGATAATAAAAGGCCAATAAGGTAAAAGTGGACGTCGCCTTTGCGAGTTGGGAGGTTAAGAAGGAACGCATATGGAGTTGAACGCACCTGGAGGCCACATGTGGATAACCCCGCCCCCTCCAACCAGCGACTCAGCTTTGAAAACCTCACCGTCATCATTATAGTGAGGGGTGGAGGGGATCATTAAGTCATTATTTATGTGCTTTCTGCTGTTTTATCACCTCCAGACACGGTCTCACAGTGCAGACACCCACACTCACAGTCCCAGAAGAATAACATAATTGTATGAGGCAGCCAGGGGGTCCCGTCTAATAGAAAAAGTGCAGACATTAACAGTTGGGCCAGCTGCCGAGACGTCTAACCCACCTCTTTTTCCCCCCGTTGGGCTCGTTTACACCTAGTATTGTTTATGTTTATTTACACGCTGTTGCTCCCAAAGTGAACCTTTACTTCCAGATTTCCTCCGGTTTGAGGGATGAGGTAGCAGAGGGGACGTTTTTTACAGGCAATTTCCCCCCTAGTAGTTTGCTTGATGAGCCCGGGTAAAAACGCAGCGCAAACAGAGCACTTTAAGTTCCCTCTCACCCAATTTTGGCTTCTTCCCCTCCGCAACATTTACTTACCTTGTAAAAGCAGCCTGGTGGTTGTTATAGGTGTTTTGTGTGTCAGCTGGTTTATTTGAGTCTGCCTTTCCTTGTCAGAGGGGATGCGTGTGACTCTAATTTTCACACGTTCTGTCATCGTTTCACACCGTGATGGACGATATGATTGCAGTTTACATAAAACAAAACAACAATAACAACAAAAAAAGCCTAGCATGTTCGTGAAAACATATGGGGAACAGGCGGTCTAAAGAAATAAAATGACATGGGGAGTTGGAATAGAATTGGATGTTAAACAGACCTGCACTGTGTTGCACCTGGAGCTGTGGCTCCTGTGAAAGGCCATGTAGAGTCAGCTCTCTAGACGCCGCAGTCCCAGCTACTCCAAATACCGCCGTTTCCCCCCGGTGTTTCTTTTGCCTTTAGTTAAAAGGGAAGGAACTGTTGCTTTTCCAGCTGTGCCTGACCACCTCACCCCGAATCTGTTCCCCTGTTGTTTTCATGCCCTGATTCATTTACCTCTGTGGGACCGCTCTCCTGACACACACACACACACTGGACAGGAGAGATGTTCAGAGTTGCAGTTTTATGTGGTGTGTGTTATTTATGGAGGTCCCGGGCTTTCTTTCCAACCCTTCTTTCCTTTTCTTCGAAGTGCCTCTAAACTCCTCAGTCCTTTTCTTTCTTTCCATCTGAACTCATCCTCTATTAATCCTCTCCATTCTCCTCCTGACTCCCCGCTCCTTTTGTTCGAGCTTAACCTCTTTAACACCCCTCTCCCTCTCCCCTCCAACCTCCCCCATCCCTTAATTTTATCTCACCCAACCTCTACTCTTCATCCTCTCCTGTATCTCCCTTCGTCCTTTGTTCCTCGATTCCTCCCTTTATTAGCAGCCTCTCTCCGGTAATCCACCTCAAGTGACCCTAAACGACTGCCTCGCCCCCTCACCCTCTCCAGTCTTTGGCTCCTCTCTTCGTGTTTTTGAAGAGCAGGTCAGCGTGAGTCTGAAAGCCATTACTCCACCATGTTTTCAGTCTTCGCTGAGAGCCGAGCAGCCCTGGTGCCTCCAAGAGTTCACAGGCAGATGTGGAAGTAATATTCACTAGCTTCATGTTCACGTTCATGGACACTTGTGTATGTGTGGACATTTTCTCATGTGCTCACTTTGAACGTAAATAATATACGCTGCGAATATAATATATGTAGGCATCCAGACGAGCTAGCTGTAGTGTTCAGCTGGGTTTAATTGCAGCACAGTTATAAGGCAACGTCATGCACGTACACACTTAAATTTGGTCCGACTTTGTCCACCGACTGCTCACATCTGAAGTCAAGTGTAACCACGTGATAATGCACTTTTGAATTTTCCGACACTTGTGCACTGTTATACTACTGCAGAGCACCTGACACAGGACTGCAAAATAATAAAAAGAAATATTTCAATACCAAAAATATTATTTAGACTTTTTTTTACAATTGGGATTTTGGTAAAGATTATAGAAAGTAATCACAGGAATAAAATTGTCTGTGTTAAATACTTCTGATTTGCTACAAATCTGCAACGCTTGTTGACATTGTAAGAGGGACTTCTCTCATTTCTGCGTTTAAGTAATTTTACTAACAGTAGCTGCTGTACAACATCAATCAGCCCCAACTTCCAACAAGATGCTCGCAGTTTCAGTTGCCATTGTTTGTTTATTTGTTTATTTACAGCATTAAACGTTGAAATGTGTATTGTAATAGGCTGTATATTAACTTATTGTGAGAAAAATGGTAGTTCTATGTAAAATTAGACGTTGCACCCCCATGTCGCCAAAATGGCTTGATCCTTGTTTCGCTACGAAGCTGTGAGACAGTCGAATCAGGCTCCGCCCATCGAAGCATCGAATCTTCGACTATTGGGGGTCAGCCCTAAAAGAAACACATATGAACAACATCCATGTGCATTTGCTTATATGCAAATTATTAAGCACAAAGCGCAATTTCTCATATATGTATGTCAGTTGCTGATTATTTCTCAATTAATCTTTTTGTCTATAAAAAATAATAATTTTCAATTATTTTATCTGACTATCAGTCCAAAACTCTAAGATATTTAGTAAACTATGATAGTCATATATAACATTTATCTTGTCTAGGCTTGACTGCTGCAGCTTCCTCCTCTCTGGCATAAACCAAAAGTCTCTCCCAACTAGTTCAGAATGCAGCAGCTAAGCTTCTCACTGGTTTTAACAGACAACATCACAACATCACCCCAATCCTGGCTTCTCTCCATTGGCTCCCTGTTCGATATAGAATTGATTTTACTTTATAGCACATCTGGGTTTGGCCCCAAGCTATATAGCAGAAATGTTGACCCCCCCATATGAGCCAGCTCACAGCCTTAGATCCTCAGCTGGGGCCTTCTGGCTGTTTGGAATAACCTGATAAGGCTCGCAGAATCAGTGACCCCTTTGAAATCACTTCTTAAAACCCATTTGTATAGACTTGTTTTTTATGGGATGTTGTCCTTTTATTGCTTTTATTCTTTTTATTTATCTTTATTGATCCATTTTTTATCATTTTTATCTTTATCTTTCATCAACCTGTGTGTTCTTTCTTCTATGCTTGTACATCTTTTCCTGCATATCCTCACAGCTGACTATGGAGATTAATTTTGGATAGTTGCAGATTAATTTTTTGTGGATTGACTAAGAGAACATGAAAACCAATAAATAGGATCAGATCATGAGGTGTTCACAGCCCCCTTAAAAGTGTTCAGATATAACACAAAAATAAATATAAGGAGGCACAGATACAAACTCACACTTACAGAGGAACAGAGGAACATGCAGGTAAACAAACTGATACAAGTGGGTCAGGTACGCTCACTCTGACAAAGAGGCATTTCAGCAGTAATAGATACATCTGGGTCAGGTAGACAGCTGTGCACACACACATATGTTCTACACACACATGCTTAAACGTAGTGAAGAAACCATGCGCACACACAAGCACACACACACACACACACACACACACACACTTATACAGGCACAAACATCTGTTTTTGGCCTACAATCAAGCCCAGATGGACCCCGAGGCTGGTGTGTCAACACCAGTGGAGACCACACATTAAATACGCCCAGTGTTCTTGCGTCTGACTCCTGGGGATTTAGAGCAGTGAAGGGGTATTAACCAGGACCACAACCTGTAATCGTTATCATAATGACACAGGAAGGTATTTCCAAATTAATACCTGCCATAATTTCTGGGAAATTTTGGTTAGTCAAACGAACTCCAACAAGATTTGGAGTCTTGTGTGGCTCAAGACTCTTAGGTGTTGTTATGTGTGTACACTGTATGAATATGCATTGTGAGGGCAAGTTAACTTCTCCGCAGCAATACGAGGCAGAACCTAAACATAGCAAGTGAATTAATGTATTGGAGTTAAAAGTGATGCTGTTCAGCTTTGATGTTGAGCCATCAAAGGCGTCATGAAACTGCATGGTTCAGAGGGGCAGCGTTGAACTGCACTGTATATTTAGCTGCAAGCTTAAATTAGACCTATCACAGCTATAGACACATGCCATCCCGGCTTGTGTGTCTCTTCATCTGTCGGGGAGGTTGATGGAGCTATTGAAAAGATGGTATTGTTTTTACTCCTGGGTGGCATTTTGGGAGAGGCTGTGGCGGCATGTATGCATTAAAAGGAAGAAAATAATGGTATAAAGAAAGACAAAGACTGCAAGTGTGTGGTTTTGTCCTTTTGTGTGCTAATGTGTGTGTGTTTGTGTCAGCTTGTCCTTGCGCGAGCTTTCATTTCAGCGAAGAGAGGGCCCAAACACCTGGCCCATTCCTGTCTAATCAAGTTAGTAGAGAGGCCTGCAGCCACGAAGGCTCAGAGAGTTAATACTGGCCCAAATAGAGACTACAGCATCTCACTTTTATCCCGGACACCTTGGAGTTTCCCCCCACAAAAGTGATTAAACACCAACATGAAGCCTGAAGCCGCTTAGTGCGTTTATGCACACACACACACACACACACACCTGCTCTCCTACTGTATACCTGCTGACACATGCATTTTCATAACAATTATAGACCATCCACCCGCCACCTAGAAAGATGGAGGAGTGAGTCTTTGATAATTCTATCTTTGCAGTTTTACCCAGACTAAAAAATGTTTATAAGTCTGCTGGATGCGTGATTTGGCCCACTAGATGTGCACACGCACTCACACGCACCTTTTTTTAGGGGGGGTGGAGAGGACACAGACAGACAGGATCTGTTTTCTCACTCTTTGTAGCTTTGAATTGCTGTCGCTCTTTCAGTTTTTCTGAGGGAGGTGATGACACATTATCAAAGTGATTTCTATTCGTTACATGGCTCATTTAGGTCAATTAGAGGAAACTTGTTTTGTGTTGTTAGTGTTTCGGGGGCACAGTGGCACCGTACCCCAAAGACTTGCAATTAGTTGTCTGGCTGTGACGTCCTCAAATATTCACAAGTGTTTGTCATATGGAGTCTTAAAAGGCTGTGTTGTCGCTACAAGGCAGAAATGACATGAGTTGAAAAGGGAGTTGTTGTTTTGAAGACTGCGTGTCTGTGTGTGTGTTTGTGCAAGCTGTTGTACAATTGTGCAAAAGCACTTTATAATATCAGTCACCACAGGTAGGCTTTATATGATGACATTTTGTTTGAATCCTGAAAAAGTAACCACTTTCTTCATAAATTACTTATGAGCATGTTGGAATCTTGGCAATAATATGGCTCTAATATTTGCTTTCAAATTAAATTTTTCAGGTTAAAAAATAGAGGAGGACATCCCTTGTGTCAGGTTTTGGGAATTGTTGCTGCTGAAAGTCTTTCTGGTTAGAGCATAATTGGATTTATAGTCATCAGCGTCTCAAATGTCTAGTTATAGCAATGTAGTGGTTTAAATGTTGTATGTAGCACCCTTCTCTGTTGGTAAAATATGGCAAAGAAATAAATGGAAGTAATTTGAAGTAATAAAAATGTTATCTAATTTAAATTGTTTTGATGGGAACATAATAAGTTTTATATTCCAAGAATGAGATCCATGTTGAAGATGAAATGCAGTCGCCACCTATGGACGCATGGTCAAGATCCTTTGGTGTCATAATTCACCAAAGGAGCATTGGGAGAAGCCCTGTAGTGTCAGTTTTTAACACTAAAGGTATGTGTAGGATATTTAACACAAAAGTCCGAGTAAGGAGGTGGTTGGGATAAGTGGGCCAGAAACCGGACTTTCACCTGTTCGTTTCCAGAACAAAAAAGTCAACATTGAATGGTTTTATTTAAGTTACGTAGGTTACGTAAGTTGGGTAAGTTACGTAAGTGATGTTACTTAACTGTCGTAAGTAACGTTGTTATTTTAGGTAGTTTTGGTGACTAAACATAACCAAATTGTGATGTTTCACAACATTAACCACTTGTTTAATCTGAAAGGATGTTACATATTTAGAAAGCGACTACAAAGGGGTGCTGATCAGGCGTCCATATGTGACAAGCTGGGAGTGACAGTGTGTTGGTTGAGCCACTCTACTTTACCAAGCATGGGTAGTAAAATGTTATTTTAGCCATGCAATGTTGCAAAATTACTTTCCAACAAAATGAAATTGTACATTTACTACGGGGTGGTGATGGCGCAATGGATAAGACACATGCCTTTGGTGTGAGAGACCTGGTCCACCGTTGTGTGCCTGAGCAAGACACTTAACCCCTAGTTGCTCCAGAGGCGTGCGATCTCTGACATGTATAGCAATTGTAAGTCGTTTTGGATAAAAGCGTCAGCTAAATGAATTAATGTAAAACTAGCTAACATTATGGTAACATCATAGTAATTTTAGCTAACTGCCAATGGCAGCTCAGTTTCACAGTAAAGGCCTATAGCTATGTTCAGATTAAAGTGCATTTATGGTAAAGCACATTCAGGAAGTGGTGTTTTACTAATAGCAGTAGTCTAGTTGATAATATAAAAAATAGCTCAAATAGTTGAGTAAAACCAACCAGACCTTTCATGTGTGGCTGAAGTCTGATCTGCTTCATGTGGTCACAACACTATACTGTGTGATAATGTGTGATGTTGTGTCTTTACTTGCCCTGCCCTCCTGTGATCTAATCTTTTGCCTACTTTACATTTCTCTCGCCCCTCTGTCCATCTAATGTATTATGTTGATGATTTAGCAGTACACCGGCGCAGTGGATTAACTGTGCAGTTCACGCTCTCTGTCTGAGGTTTCATGCTTTTAAAGGAGGGCAGAGTGTCATTGATCAGAGGAAGAGACAGTGTGGAAACATTATAGTGAGTCCTGATTAGTAAGAGAGTAGCGTGACGTGCCAAGGGATCAGCATCAATAATGACACCCGGAGAAAATCTGCTTGAGCCTCAGTTTTCTGTTTCCTTTAGAAGTTTGATGCCCCCCCTACTGTCGTTGTCTGCAGAGCATGGCAGCTTCTCGAATGCATCACCAGCCACTTCCACGCTGCTGTGAAAGTGTGTCACATAATAGGTACATTATGGATTCCTGTGTAAATGCTGCAAAGAGAAATTTTAAACGACAGTTTTACACTGATGTTAGTAGTTTACCTTTAGTTTGGTAAACGTGTGCTACCATTTTCTATATAAACACGAGTTGTATACAAGGGCAAACCCCTCATTTAACCACTGATTCTTCCTTGGCACTTTGTCAACTTGCGCTCTAATTCGCTGCTTCTCATGACCTTCCAATTGGCATTTACACAGGATCACTACCTGCACAAAAGGCTTTGTCACAGTGGTTAATGAGCACACGATGAAGGACATCCTGATCATTAAGCCTTTGAACCTAAGCAAGGCATCTTTTGATGTGGGTGAGATAATGATGAGGCCATACGTATGTGGTGTGGTCTTAAGCTTTTTACAGTAGTGCAGTTGTGTTGACTTACATGTCAGTGTTAGGGGTAAAATATGGCTCATTAAAGCTGTCAGCTATCAGATTCAGTCCTTTATAAATAAAGTTGTGAATATTCATGCTGCACTGTGGAGGATGACATTAAGGAAGTTGTTTTGAAGGGAAAAAAGAAAGATTCATTCTGCAGAGGTTATGGTGAATAAAATGTGTTGTTTGATTGACATTTTTACCATTTTGTGGGCTATCATTAGGGAAAGTGTTGAAGCAGGCTGCAGTTACAGTCCTCAAGTGAAAACCCCCATTACATGTCATGATGCAGAACGTCATGAACAGTAATGATGGACATCTCCCCATCTATTAATATTTGCAATTGTTGCAGCTACTCTGCCATGCTTTGGCGGGTTTTTCCCCTCCCGAGAGTGTGTTTGCGAGGTGTGTATGTTGTTGCGCTTCTTCAAAAACAGCCTGGTGTCTCTCTCATGGGGGACATACACTGGATCACACAGAAGGAAGAGCAATTACCGCCTCCCAGCAGATTCCTAATCACTGAGCCCTGATGTTAAAAGTTAGCCTCTTTAATGTGTTGAATTTCAAAGACACAGCACAAATCATTTGATTTACTCACTGCCATCCTCCCAGGATGTAAATAAGCTTATTAACCGGCCATTTTTAATATGTGTGCATCCCATGACCTCAAGAGGAGCTGCTGAGTCTCTGAAAGATGAAGTGAAATTAATATATTTACAGTGAATATGTTTATTTAACACTCTTTTTTTAGTAAACCTGAAAAATTCCCTTGGTGTAGCTGTAGCAAATCTGGAAGGCAGCGTGGTCTTGTGTGTGTGTGTGTGTGTGTGTGTGTTTTAACTCCCACCTGAACAAACATATAAGACTTCATCCATCACAGCACACACAAGTTAACTTCTTAATGCGCAGGTGTTGGCATTGTGCCATTATCTGTTACTATGCAAATGTACATAAAATGTAATATATATAAATGCAGACTCAATACGTTTAATGTCCGGTGCCTCCTAATTGTACCACGGACTAATAAAGTCTTCTTCTGGACTCCAGCTGGGAATCAAATGCCCAATTAGCACTTTTACCCTTAGGCCCTGCCCCAGTAGAAGTGAGCAGAGAAGAGGAAGTAGAAGAGGAATTACTGAAGTAGTACATTTCATAGCTAGGCTGAAGTTTTTTCCTTTACCATGGCCTTAATAGATCCAGAGTTGCCTGGGGCTAAGGTGTGTATGTTGGTTCTGTGGTAAATCTCAGACATCTCTATTTTTGAGGAGGCTAACTGTCGGAGCGGACTGGTCCATCCAACCCTCGGTGAAACACAATCCTTCAGACGCCTCACTAGCACATAGACAAGGAAAGGGAGGCAGACTGAGGGAGAAAGATATAGCCTAGATCTGTTTGCTTGGTCTAGCAGAGACACGACCACATCGGATTGCCTGCAGGCTCCGTCTCTGACTCTGCTCCGCTGTTGTTCCAGTTTACCCTTGGGAGACATGTTCGAGGAGACGGAGGCTCAGGCAGGCACACACATGCACATCACACACACACAAACACACACAAAGACCACTTCTGCTGCCCCCTCTCTGTGTTAAAACAGCTACCGTTAATCAAATCCACATCTCCCTCCCATTAATGCTATAACTTTCTGCTATTGTGCCTGTCTCTGGTGTTAACGGGACAAATTACAAAGGCCGGGCACTCAACAGACACACACAGACACACACACGTGCCCACGCCCGGGTAATTAATTGGTTCCAGTGGAGCCAAGAGCTAATTTACTATCCCTCCTGCCACATTTCTTCACATACAGTAAGACAACTCATCTCAAGGCAGCTTCCTTATGGCTCCTACCCCATCTGTAGTTCTTTAATGTGTGTTGAAGTATATGTGTGTATGTTTTGTTTTTTTTACAGCCAAGGAGTTGGTTGTTGTTGTTTTTCCTAGCATATAATTACTGAGGTGTGGGAGTAGGCAGCCTGTTAGGCTTGTTATCTGGGGTATGTTGATTGCAAGAAACATGGGTAAAGAGTTGGATTTGACTGACTGATACTTTTGTCAGTCAGGACTAGATTTAAAAGAAAACTAACTTTCTTAAATCCAGTCTTGTAGCTGAAAAAGTAATCAACTCCTTTAGTAAAGTAAAATAATAAAAGACATTGAAAGCACCCCATAAAATGTAGTCTGCATTAAGCTCATGCGTATAAATGCTTTTCAAATCCAATGTCTCCATAAAGAATATTCTGCTGGTGTTTGACACTTTAAAAGGGGAAAACATAGTGACAAGAAACACACAAAATATACTAAATAGAGAAAGGTTAGCATGTTTTCCTAATATGGAGGTCCAAGGTATTACAATCTCAGTATTAATTAACAGATTAAATATTTTAATAGCCACAATCTTAACCATCACATTAGCAAGTTTTAACTTTAAGTTTTAACTAATCATCCTTTGGCACATCTTATGGCACTCTGGCACAAGCCGTCAACGCTGACATATTATCACATTTTAAGTTGAAATGGCAAACTTGTTAGCAGACAGCTGCCTTTTTTACACATCCGACAACATTAGCATTCAATCGGAGTTGTGTTTCTGCCTTCACGGCATTCATTCGGTTGTGTGTTTAGTCTCTCACTCCTGAGAAAAATCTGGCTCTTAACCTAATTGCTACATTCACCAGGTAGTTGCTAACATTGTCTGTCTGCCAGTTTGTGCTGGGCAGGTAGTGGGGTTTTTAGAGAAAACAAAAACTGAAGCCTGCTGTGGCTGAAATCAACACTAAGAGATCGATGAGAGTGCATCAAAACGATAAAGTTGTGGACTGGAATTAAAAGAAGCTATAAAGCTCCATAGAGCGTAGGGGAAGTGTAGAGTAATAATTCTCACTAGGAGCAAGGCCTTTTATATTACACATAACTATTGATCCATAGTAATTTCTAATATTAATAAGTGCAGCTTTAAAGTAACCGGTATATAAAGTAACTACACAAGAATAAAAAGTACAATATTAGCGTCCCTCTGAATGTAGTCAAGTACAATATAACCTAACAAAATGGTGTTAATACTGATGCTGAAGAGCAGCACCTGACTACGTGTACTTTTTAACTCGCCACCTCTGCTGTAGAAGATCTAACAGCACACACAGCTGAAAGCTCTGTACATTTACCGCAACTATAACCAAAGAGACTCGACCTCCCCTGCAGTGGAAGTTATCTGTTAGAGATTTCATCTATCATTCCCCCAGTCAAAGCCTGTCACCACTAAAGCTGATATGATTGATTACGATATTAGTAATTGGATGCTTCGGAACTGCAGTATTCTCTGCAGAACACAAAAAGAATAAGTCTCCACTGAATGATTTCATATTCTCAGCTGAATGAGAGGAATTTACCCTTGGATGACTGTAATTTTCTTTTCATTTAGAGTCTGGTTAGCATCAGGGTAGCATTTTATTCTTCTGTGAAGCGCGTCTGTGCCCTTTTGAAACTATAGATCAATGAGCTGGGGCCTTTACTTAGTAGTTGCCCTTGATAGTGGCAGAGCCACAAGTGCCCTCACTTTTCTTCTTCACCTCCGAGGTGCAGAAGGCAGGTGTGTTTGTGTGAATGGCAAGTCAGTTTTAGACCTGAGTCTGTGCACAGCTGTAGACTGTGATAGTGTAATTTTGCGCCCAGTGAGACAGTCGCCTACCCGTTAGCCAAGCACGTAATTAAAGCTTTAAAAATGTCACCATCGCTCAGTGGTGGGCTTTATGTCCCTTATCGCTGCAGTCCCAGGTGAGTGTGCATGAGCAGGTATGAGCGCGCGAGTTTAATGTTTGTATTTCCTGCATGTGTGGTGAGTTATTTTGTTGGAAGTCTTGAAGTGTTGTGGCCATCTTTGCAGCGCTGCCTTGATCAGGCATCAGATGACACTGCTCTTGTCGTGTGGATTGGCCCTGCTAGAACAAAGACTTTGAAGTGCAAGACATCTTTGATGCCAATGCATTACCCAAGCAGTTAAACGTCAAGAAAATGACAATAAATTATTCAAACATCCGTGTGGGGATTGTTTTTATCATCTCTGGGGCGAAGAAGAAACTGATCTTATGCTTGCAGATCAGTTTAGGGTTTGGGGGGCCTGTATTTATCAGAAGTGCTAGCTGTTAAGCCAAAGTTATCAATGACATTGGCATTGAAGAAGTATCCTGAAACTTTGTATAAGGGAGCTGGTAGCAACGTGACAATTGCTTTCCTGTCAGAGAGATAATTTTGTTGTACGTTGCTGAGGCTGTTGTGGAAATATCAACTCTCAGTGAGATGTAGTGTTGGGACAGTGGTGACAATCTCGGTTTCTTCTCACAGATTTAAGCCACTCCAGATCTGCAAGGTTGTTGTGACAATTTTCTCCCCGTGAACAGCGCTTTCTTGACACTGAGAGCAGCTCAGACAGTAGCCTGAGGGTCTGGACTATGTGTCAGAGCCGCTGTCTCAACAGCCGATCCGTGTCTGGGTTGGCCACAGGATTTCTTCACAAGTTGACACTGTTTTATACAGAGATCTCTCAGCAGTAGCAGCCCAGCTGTAGCGGTAGACACAGGGCTTGTAGAAAAATGGTAATTGGCACTGAAAGGAAAAGTGTGTGATGTCCAGAGATCCTGATTAAACTGATTCTGTGAAACAGTTTCATTGTTCTGTCGTGCTGTATGTGGTTTTGTTTATTTTTTTAGCTCCTTCAGGATCTTTTTTTCTAAGTAAACTTTAAGGTTCGGTGTTTAAGTTTTAGTGGCATTTAGTGGGGAGGGTTGCAAATTGCAACCAACAACTCACTGTGCATTCAAGTTCTGTTGTAAATTCAGCAGTAAAAAAAATAACTTTGCACCTTTTCTCCATGAGGTTGTACATTATATCAACTTAATTTATGAATCTACCAATAAAAAGGCTGTGAAAAAAAAATCTGACATTTATTCCGACACTAAACGAATGCATCGTCAGTGACCGCTCACCCCTCCCTTTCCAAACGCGCAGGAGAAGCTACGGTGGCCAACAGAGCTCTGTCAGCTCTTCTGCTAAATAATACGTGTGTTCCTCCATTTGTCCAAATTTCACTTCTCTTCTTACTTGTAACAAACCAGACGACTACTACTTCTACTGCTACTACTACTACTATTATTATTACTTTTTCTTCGTACATATTTAACGTAGTGACGAAATGCACTCGGTAGAGCACTTTGTCTGTTTAGGTTACTGTAGAAACATGGTGGCGCAATATGGCCACTTCCATGTAATGGACCCGCGGTGGGTGTGATATAAATGCCTCATTCTAAGGTAATAAAAACAAAACAGTTCATTATGAAAAGTCTTTATACACCACTGAAAACTGAGTATATTGCAGTTCTGTCAATTGATCCTCCTAAATATTATACACTGAAATTTTAAAGGAAGGTTTGACATTTTGGGAAACATGCTTATTTGCTTTCTTGTCGAGAGTTAGATGAGAACATTGTCTGTGCGCTAAATATATAAAGTAACAGCCCAAAGCTGGCCAACTTAGCTGAGCATAAACACTAGAAACAGGAGGAAACAGATAAAAAAAACCAAAGTGTAAGAACTACAACTGGCAGTTATGTGCCGGATTAATTGTTGGTCAGGACCAGTAACTTCCCCGGGGTCTCTGCTGTTTGCCTGGCAAACTGCTCAGAGGCAAGAAATCTTACACATAGCCCTCTTTAAAACAGCGATTTTATATTTCACTTTCTGTACTAATGAAACAATCAAGATGAAACATGTTAATTGGTGAGCATTAGAAGTTCTGGTAGACATATTTTGGTTTTGGACATAGCCAGGCCTAGCTGTTTCCCCCTGTTTCAAATCTTTGTGCTAAGCTAAGCTAGCCAGCTGCTGGCGATAGCTTCTAATTTAGTGTAAAGATACTAAAGTGGCATCAACTCTGTCTCAAGGCAAGAAAGCAAATGAGCATAGATCCCAAAATGTCACACTTTTCCTTTAAGAGGAACTAGGCACAGTTCCAAATAGAAATGAATAAAAATGAAAAGATTGCTCACTGTATCCATTTTCATAGCACCCTTGTCAAAAGCTTAGAAGGAGCCAACCAACCTCAGAAATGATTAATTCTCTATAATTATGAAAGTTGGCTGTGTAGGTTACAAGTCCAGACTCTGCCTTACCTTGACCTACATTTGGATGTGAACCGTTTTAAAAGCCCTGCTCTATATTCAAAGGTCTATCCTGCCAGGATTTCTGTAATAGTTTTAAGCCACAGGTCATACTGAACTACCTCCAGCAATCATGGAGGCGGCAAGACAGGGCCAGGTCACGCCGGTAATCTAGTATTGTGTGAGAGCTTTCACTCCGATGTTTCTCTCTCTTCATGCATGATGTCACTTTCCTCTGCCACATATTGCTTGTTGTCGAAGCCTTTGCTTGTCTGGAGTCGTGTTGTGCTAGACACACACACGCAGACCACATTCAGTCACGTGGTAATGCATCAGCATGAGTGCTAGAGGGTAAGCGAGTGGAGTAAAAATAACAGGAGGATTTGGAAACCTCTGGAGCTAGGGTGGGACTCGGATGAAATTGCTGGGTGTGTTTTTGAGCAAGACAGTGGAGAGAGTCAGCGTGTGTGTGTTTCTGTGGTGAATTTTGTGTGATGTATGTCCCAGATTTAACTGGACCAAAGATATGGTTGTGGCTAGGCAAGTCATCAGGGCTGGTAACAAAAAAAGTGTTTCACCTCACTACACTGCACTGAATTTTGGTGTGTTTAAGATTCATTGTGTTTTTCAGTATGTACAAAAAACAAAAATACCACAGAGGCTGAGCTATGTACAACCATTACTCTGAAGCAAAGGACGGTGACATTTTCTTAAATCGACCCCAAGACTATTTACTCTAAAACGATTCAGAAGAAGTTTTAGGAAATACACTTTGAACCAAATTGAGTACCTGGGATGTTCCTTTCAGTCCACCACCAGAGCAGCGCCTGTGTTTCATCAGCTGTGTCATTTCCCCACATGTGCTGAAATCAGAAAATACACAGCAAATCAAAGTTCTTTTTATTCTAAATCATATGCAGCGGTGGCAAAACCTAACAAAAGATTGGAATCTCAGAGCATCAACCCAACAGGTAGAAACAGTTCCAGTATTTGTTCGATTTAATGTTTATTCCAACACTGATCTGTGGATCGTACTGGAATTCAGGCTCAGAGTCAGAATACGCCAAAATATAACATTGCGCTGAAGAAATATGCAAACATTCGTTTTCCAAAGGGTGATTTTTCAAACACTTACGAAAACCTTTCTTGGTGATAAAGCATTTGTAACATTTTCCACTGGGCTTTAAAGTTGAGCTGAACTGAAACTTCCTCACTTTTTTCCGCATTTTTCAAAAGAGGATAAAACTGTTGTATGGACATATCAGCGGAAACAACATCTAAGCTTCAAGCCTCGTGGTGGGTGTTTTCCTTGGTAGCTGATGCTAGGAGATGTGCTGTCAACTTCTGTTCCCCGGTGGAACCTGTCAGAGACCTGTATAGCTTATGAACGTTAATACAAGTACCAGGTAAAAGTTATTGTCATTCTCTCCATGCACAATATTCAGTATACTGGGGAACAAAATTGCATTTCTTCAGTGCTAAGAGTTATGCAATAAAAACAAATACAATAGAGAAAAAAGACATAAAACAAGTACAAAGACAGTGAAGTGGTAACATTTTCTGTTCCTCAAGTGTTAGTAATTAGCGCTAACTGTCACTAGATGTTACTTTTTGTTAATCAAAGCCTGTTGGCCCAACAGGTTAACTGCCTGTGTGAATGTTGGAATTGAAATTCCTATTGCTAACTATTTGTGTGTCCACTTACACAGATATTGCACCAGTCAAATCCAGTCACACAAACTGTGCCCTTAAACAAGGGGACTAGTAACAGGATGGAGAAGCACACACAGGTCTTGCCTGCACTCATCTGTATTGAATCACGTTTTGAACAATGCACACACTCTATTCCTATATACACACACTCAGATTCAGTACCACAGTCACCACGAGTATCTTTTTGATGTTCTAAATGATCTATTTAACTAAATTACCACATTTAATGTAAAGTATATTTTTAACAGAGTTATCACAATACATTTTAATGATCTGCTTTAACTAAGTTATCACATACTTAAATGATGAAATGTATTTTTAACTTGTTAACTTATTTACTTTTGCTGCATGACATGAACGAGGCTCTCATAGTGATAAATACGTACTTGAACCAACAGAATGACAATCAATTAAAATTGCTGCAGCACCTCTTTTAACCCCTCTGGGTTGAATGCTCCATTTTAGCTACGGAGTGAAGCATCTCACTTCTGTTTGACCTTTGTTGGGAGTTGCACATGTGCAGTTCCTAGGTAAAGCTAATCAGAAGCAGAGTAGGGTGGCAAGCAAGATAGTGTGATCCAAAACAAAGCCACTGCAGCCGGCAATCACAGGTACATGATCCCGAAACACAGGGAGAACAACCTGAACCAACTTTGCAACCTAGATTCGAGCACTAATGTAGGGGACACTGTCACTGCAGAAAAATAAACAAACCTTTAATTTCTTTTTTTTGTGTTCTTGTTTTTGTTGTTTTTAACCAAAGAAGTGCACAAGTAATAAGGATATACTTTTTTCATAGCAAAAATGAATTTCAAGTTCAATTTGACTTGAAAAAGGGATTTATAGTACCAAAACAAAATGAAATTAATTAATTAAATAAGAAGAAGAAGAAGAAAAATGTATGCTTTATTTTTTCATAGAAGGAATGTAGCTCAAAAATAATGTTATTCAAAGTGCTTTAAAATAAGGAAAACAAGAAAATGGATGAGCAAATGTGCACTAAGTGAAGTCTGTAACAGTAGTATGGTAATATATGGGATATATTAGATATAAAACATAATAACATGCTCACATAGGCCACAACACACACAAGCAGAATGACTTCCAAATGCAGAGAAATATTGGTACAGTGTAAGAAAGTGTGAAGTGGAGTGAAGTGTGAAATCCATTCATCACTCTGTGTATGTGTGTGTGTGTGTGCGCGTGTGTGTGTGTCTGTCAGATAGAGAGACAATGTGAAAGAGCGAAAAAAGACAAACCGCACACATGCACATTTGATTTGCGCTTCAAAAGCCACACTGTGCATCACAGATAAGGTGTTGAAACAAACATCTGAGTCGAATGCGCTTTCCAATCCCACTGTTGGGGAGACACAAACATGTCTTTGCACAGAATTAATCACCCCTCATATCTGGGGGTCATCAAGTGGAAAGGACCCTGCTGTGCGGCAACGAGCCCTTGATGGCGATATCATCACTCTGTCATCCTCTGCAGAGCCCCCACAAGACGCCAAGCGGACTGAGGTGAACTGAAAGCATTGATGGAAAAGGTCAATGAAAGGTAGAAACAGAAAGGGGCACGGCAGAAGTTTGAGAAATCCAACAGATGGCAGTGAAAACAAAATCCTCATGACAGCCAGAAAAGAGGAAAAGTCAGTTGGCCACTCAGTCTGTCAGTCATGGTGTGTTTTACGCAGCAGTCACTCACTCGCCTCATCAATCAGTCACCTAGTTTGTTATTTTGTCAGTTCATTTGTCATTCAGTCTGCCAGCCTGACAGTCGGACACTCAGTCAGGGAATCAGTCGCTCACTTGGCCACTCGGTCAGACAAGTTGGTAAGTCGCGGTTAGGCTTTGAATTTGTCATTTGTTGAGTCAGTCATCATTCTACTCTTTTATCAATCAATTATTTAGTTTAATCATAAACAAATCAGTCGGTCTGACATTCACAAAGCCAGCTGCCCTTTTGAGACAGAGAGACAGCAAAGTAAAGAGCAAACATCTCTCCGTCACTTCTGTGCGTGCTTTGGTCTAAACACAATACGCCAAAATCACAGATTACCAATTGGCAGACAGACACAGAACAACAAACAAAAGCTGGCAATAACCCGTCTGATAGAGAGAGAGAGATAGACAGAGAGCTCTGTATTGTCTTTGTGTGATCTGCTCTAAAGCAAAGTCTGGGTGGATTTTTACTGGTGTGGGTCCTGTCTAGCCAGAGAGAGAGAGAGAGAGAGAGAGAGAGAGAGAGAGAGAGAGAGAGAGAGAAGCATCTATCAACACTGTGTTGTGACCCCAAGCTCACACTCCCTGGACGGTGTTTGGACAGATGGATCATCACTGCAGCACTCACATTTGACAAACGTGTTTGTATCTGAGCCTGCGTGCATGTGTGTGTATGTGCCAGTGTGAAAAATACAAAGCCTGCATTACATTTGGGAGTCTGTTCATTATGTATAGTGTAATTCAACCGCCACAAAGGCCCCCCCCCCCCCCCCCCCCCACAGACAAAATCGATAGTGGTGTTAATATGATCCTCTCTCCACCCGTCACTGCAGGAAGACTTCAATTGATTAGTTAGCCGACACCTCAACTCCCATGCAGAGTGTGTATTTGTGTGTGTGTTCGTGTGTAATACTGTCTATTGGCAGCAGAGTGTGTCATTATGTAACTTTCCAAAACTATGAAGCAAACGCCTATTGAGTTCTACAATACTTTTTAGTGCAAGTGGACTTTGTGTCTGCATTATTATTATTCTAACATGCCGTCCTTGAAGGTGGGGTAAGCGATTAATCCAATACACATCTTTTTGTTAAATTCAATGAATATCTCCTCAGGGTGCTCTCGCTGTCCATTCTGTGTGTGCCCTGAAAATAAATCTGTTGTTTATACTCTGCCCTGGCTCTGTAAATGGGAAACAAATTGGGCCGCACAACACTATTCAAGCCATGGTTTGTGTGTCAGATAACGTTAAATTACTTGCCCACAGACATTCAGCGCACTTTCTATTTCACCAAGACATGCTGCTGTTGTGATGCTAGCTATGGTAGCAGGAGAGTTGTGAGTATCGCTGTCAGGAACTGGTGTGCTGGCTCTGGCAGTAACAGTAGCGACAGTTTGCCCACAACTTTAATGCTAACTCTCTAATACTTTGATGCTCTACATCATGGTATTTGTCATGGTGTTGGATTTCTCCAGAATCGCTTACTCCACCTTTAATTGCAGGTTTTGATACATCAGACCACCAAAATTAAACGTGCCGCACAAAGCTTCAGTGGATTAAATTTGTCGTAAAAACAAGATCGACTGTGTTTAAAGGAAGCCGAAACGAGTCAAGTCAAGATTGAAAAAAAACTAGCAAACCGTGTTGATGATGGACTTAAGTTGAAGCTCATTGTCTTTGCCTTCTCAAAATCTGTATACTGTATCATCTGCCCTGTACGTGCATTTCAAATGTCAACGTCGTTTACCCCATGTTTAGTTTTTTGTGTGGCTCGGGCTGCCTCTGCTAAGTGCCCTGCGGTGTGTTATCCATCAAAGGGTCCCAGGGTGATTTCAGTGTGTGTGTGTGTGTGTGTGTGTGTGTGTGTGTGTGTGTGTGCTGTGAATGCACTGGTACTGCATGCGTGTTTTTGTGTGTCTGCATCCGCGGAGGTGTGAGAGAGACACAGAAAGAAGTAGGAGTGGGAGCAGGAGGAGGTGGAGGCTTGTACTAATGCCCTGGAGATGATTTAGAGTTCAGACCTCCGAACAGCACAGAAAGCTCTTCAGTTTTCTCCCACAGGACCAGTCGGTGGCTTGTGGTGAGTTAAAGAGAAAACAGGATTCGCCAGAGATCCCTTCAGGGGCATAAAACAACTGTTCAAATGGTCTGGTTTTAAATCAAGTCATGGCTGTCTGTCTGTGCTCTGTTACTTGAAAGGCATGATGCAAATGCATGCGTGGGCATAAATCATTATCTCTGGGTCTTTAAAGTGGCATATATGCATTTTTTTAAACCATGGCTTATAAAAATTTACAGTGTCTTAAATTTTTGTTTTAATTGTTTCACCATGCAATGACAGGTTTCTCACCTGAGAATGCGACACAGTTTCCTGTGACTATTTTCCCGCTATTCCAATCATGGACAGTTGGTGGCGGTAATATACAAAGATGTGTCGTAATGTGCCAACAAAGCCAAGGAAGAAGAAGACGACAAGCGAGCATACGTTGTCGTAAAAATTGACTTTGCAAGTGTTTTATGAGGAAGGAAGTATATTATATAAATGTGTTGGTGTAATATATTTTATTACACCAAAACATTTGTTTAACCTCACAGATACACACAATGTGCTTTGGTTTGAAACAGGGAATGTAAACATGTTTTTGTACTAGAAAACTCCACAGGGCACCTTTAATATTAAATTAAATTACAACAAATTTCTGTAAAACAAGGAGAATGCGTTGGTGATAACACATTTTTACATAACAGCTTGTTCTTCAAATAACATTACAAATTGTGCATGAGACGGTGGACATTTGTTTTCTGAACATGCACGTGTTGCGTGTGTGTGCAGGCATGTACAAGCTGACGGGAGGCTGTGTGCAGGGCTGTTTCAGAAGTAGCAAGGTGAACAAAGGGTGCACAGCTCACTGGCCTCAGCTCCTGCTCCTGTCAGCCAGCTCTCTGCACATGTGTGCACACAACAATAAGAACATCAATAATACTGTAAAACTTTGATTAATAGCCCAGGCTTTTATTTGCTAAATTCACTGAATTGACCCTGCCTATATTTGGGACAAGCCTTTAATTCATCTTGCAGAAAACTGAAATAAGCTACTATGAGACAGTTTATTTATTTCAAACAGAATGTTAATGTTAAAAATGAACAAATAATATCAAATACCGTAAAACTTCAATTAATAGCCAAGTCCCAAATAACCGCCTACCTCCTTTACTGGCCTGGTGTAGGAACACATTTTGACAAATAAACACCTGCCTTAATTAAACGCCTGGTCTGGTTTTTATAGAAGTTCTTTGGATGTATAAAACCTCTTAAACCCTGCAGGGTTGCCCGCTTTAGCTGCTTCTAAGCTGCTTAGATTTAGTTAATACAAACATTAATGTTTTAACGTATGATCAATATGTCAGTAATATGTCAGTCAATATGCTACACCTTAGATCGGTTAGATTCTCCACAATACCACTCTTAAGTTCATTTAACGGAAACAACAAGACCCAAAGTCTAATTCTTCTAGATTTACCTATGTATTATTCTGTTTGAAATAAATAAACTATTTCATAGTAGTTTCAGTTTTGCGCAAAAAGAATTAAAGGCTCGTCCCATATGGATGCCTGTCCCAAATAAAGGCAGGGTCAATTCAGTGATTTTAGCAAATAAAAGCCCGGGCTATTATTCAAAGTTTTAGGGTACACGTCATTCATTTGATTTAGCTCCGACAGACGACTTATGCGCTTTTATTTTGTAGGCAGCAACGTAACGAAAACAATAATATGGTACAGGATGAGAAAAGTGTGGCAGAAGTTAGCAGATAGAGAGTGATGGACTTCACATGACAGTATTCACAACTTGGATTAATTTTTATGAAAAGCTATTTTGATTCTTTTGATCGGTGGACCCTTACAGACTAAAGGAAGATAATTAATCAAGGAACGGACACATTCGGACTTAACAAGCGCTTCAAAGGTAACGTGAGTCAGCACTTTTTTTTTCATCTCTTGTACCATGCCAGTTACACCGATAAATCTGTAAGAATTAGACTTTGGGGCTTGTTGTTTCTGTTAAATGAACTGAACGATCTAAGGATGTGTAGCAGGTCCGTACTGACATAAGCTATTGATCATATGTTTAAACATTAATAGGCTATTTGTATTGATGATCTAAGCAGCTTAGAAGCAGCCAAAGCAGGCAACCCCGCAGAGTTGTTTTATACATCCAAAGAACCAGACCAGGCGTTTAATGGAGACCTGCGTTTATTTGTGAAAATGTGTTCGCACACCAGGCCAGTAAACGGGGTAGGTGGCTATTTGGGACTCGGCTATTAATTGATGCTTTACGGTACTCATTTCCTGCGTGACATTCACCTCTGCACACAGCATTTTGTGAAATATTTTCCCTAAATGAATGCGGACATAAAGGTGTGTATGAACAATGACAAGAAGAATGTCCTGGCTAGAGACTACCTGGGGAAAATGACTTGCTCACTCTCAGCTGCAACAGGTAAAATTACTTTATAGTGAGGGGAAAAACATTAAAGACTGTCAAGGAAACTAGCAGACAAAGAAAAGTGACATGTAAAATGACAGGTTGACTAAAGCGAAACAGCAAAAGAGTACAGAACGACGTGTGAACCGTCAAGACGAAAGAGAAAAGGAACAGAGGCACTAGCTGTCACTGGCTTTCCTTGCTGTGGCTGACAGGTGTTTTAGATTACTCTGTAGGTGAAGGCAAACCACACATCCCCACTCCCTGTGCATTTATACATTGGACTTTGAATAAATTCCATATAGGCCCCAAGGTCATGGAGCTTATTCATGCACACTAAAGGCAGAGTAAACTTTCCACTGAAGGAGAAAATGAAATAAAATCACCACACTCTAAGCATTAGGGGTTTCATTTGAAAGCATGAATATAGAGGTGCCTTATGTTCTATCCCAGTGCCACACCAAGCTTTCCAGCACTAAGGGGGATTCATACTCAAAGCGGAAACAAGGTTTTTCTTGGAGGAGAGCAAATGTTTCCCACTAATTTTTTTCTTAGCTCACTTCAGTTTGTCTTTTTTGCAGCACGCAGTATTTTCCATATTTTGCTGTCTTCCCACAAAAATTTCAGTATTAATAGTTTTTGCTTATTCACACAAAATAAACTGTGTCATGGAGGGAGGGCTGGTTCTGTTCATGCTCTACAAAGCCCCCCCCCACCAGCTGGACAATAGATAGAAAAGCCTTTTTCACATGCTGCAATAAAATAATAAGTATGCTCCTCAGGTTCAGTAAAGAAAATGTTGGCAGACCAAATGAATGCCCGTACTAGCACTTTACAGCTAAGATCCTCAGTATCTTTACTCCCTCCACCACACACGCTGCTTCAAATCTGGTATACAGACAGGGAGGCTCATTCTTCTGTTACGCACAGCATGAATCACTCTTGCTAACAGCATCACATAAATGATTAAAAAGTAATGATGTAGATGGTGTAGACTGCTCATCAATTCACCCCCACAAAGAAAAGAAATCAGAACCAATTGAGTTGTGAAAAGTGCTTTGTTTTTCTTGCGGCGAACGACTTTTCTGGGAAGGATGAATCTGCCATGAGCATTGTAGAATAATCACATCCAGCAATTTGGGGTTTGGTTGTGAATAAAAACACATCAGATTTACAGCAGCTGTAGGATTTAATTGACCCACGAGGAGCGCTGTGCAGCGCAACTCCATACATATATCAGTCACATATGCACGCACAAACAAATAGACTCTTAATAATGAATAACACATGCATGCACATAAACATTCAACTGTTGCTGCCCTTCATCATGACATACAGCTAAGTTCTTGTGCAGTGGAAACAAAGACATTCACAAAGGGCACATAATTTCAGATACAGTGGGTACGGAAAGTATTCAGACCCCCAGACAAAAGAATTGTGGCAAGGCACAGATCTGGCCAAGGTTACAAAAAAATTTCTGCTGCACTTAAGGTTCCTAAGAGCACAGTGGCCTCCATAATCCTCAAATGGAAGACGTTTGGGACGACCAGAACCCTTCCTAGAGCTGGCCGTCCGGCCAAACTGAGCTATCGGGGGAGAAGAGCCTTGGTGAGAGAGGTAAAGAAGAACCCAAAGGTCACTGTGGCTGAGCTCCAGAGATGCAGTCGGGAGATGGGAGAAAGTTGTAGTAAGTCAACCATCACTGCAGCACAGTCGGGGCTTTATGGCAGAGTGGCCCGACGGAAGCCTCTCCTCAGTGCAAGACACATGAAAGCCCGCATGGAGTTTGGTAAAAAACACCTGAAGGACTCCAAGATGGTGATAAATAAGATCCTCTGGTCTGATGAGACCAAGATAGAACTTTTTGGCCTTAATTCTAAGCGGTATGTGTGGAGAAAACCAGGCACTGCTCATCACCTGTCCAATACAGTCTCAACAGTGAAGCATGGTGGTGGCAGCATCATGCTGTGGGGGTGTTTTTCAGCTGCAGGGACAGGACGACTGGTTGCAATCGAGGGAAAGATGAAGGCCAAGTACAGGGATATCCTGGACGAAAACCTTTTCCAGAGTGCTCTGGACCTCAGACTGGGCCGAAGGTTTACCTTCCAACAAGACAATGACCCTAAGCACACCGCTAAATAACGAAGGAGTGGCTTCACAACAACTCCGTGGCTGTTCTTGAATGGCCCAGCCAGAGCCCTGATAAACCAATTGAGCATCTCTGGAGAGACCTGAAAATGGCTGTCCACCAACGTTTACCATCCAACCTGACAGAACTGGAGAGGATCTGCAAGGAGGAATGGCAGAGGATACCCAAATCCAGATGTGAAAAACTTGTTGCATCTTTCCCAAAATGACTCATGGCTGTATTAGATCAAAAGGGTGCTTCTACTAAATACTGAGCAAAGGGTCTGAATACTTATGACCATGTGATATTTCAGTTTTTCTTTTTTAATAAATTTGCAAAAATTTCTACATTTCTGTTTTTTTTCTGTCAAGATGGGGTGCTGAGTGTACATTACTGAGAAATAAAATGAACTTTTTTGATTTTTGGAAAATGGCTGCAATGAAACAAAGAGTGAAAAATTTAAAGGGGTCTGAATACTTTCTGTACCCACTGTATTAGAGGACACACACACACTTTAGTTGTGTGAGGTAATGCAGAACCATGTCTTGTTCATGCACTGGGTGTCAGAGGTGAGAGGTGTGAGGTCTCTCGGTGTCGATGAGGAGCACACAGTCTGCTATTGCTCAGCAAGAACTCACACCTTTTTTTCCCCCCGCAATCTGTCACACCCTCTCTCGTCTTTGCGCCTCTCTCCCTTGCTCCCTCTCCTTTTTGTAAAGGATTTAGTTTTGCTGCTTTTCATCTCCCAGAGTGAATCCTTGGTAATTGTAGAGAGGTGCTACACTGTATCAAGCTTTTCAGCGCTTGGATTAAAACTAATGTGAAATAAGTCTTTGTTTAAACCCAAATCTGTCTTTCCCTTTCTATCCTTTCAGGTGTGTCTCTCCAATGCTCTTGGCCCCTGAGGCCTGAGGAGAAGTGAGCCAAGCTCAGGCGCCCATGGGACGCCCTGTTACCCAGCATGCACTGCTGCTGCTGCAGTGCATGCTGGTCTTGCTGCCTGGAGGCGTGGCAGGTAGGAGAGGGCCGGTGCTGCTGCCAGAATCGCCCTGTCACAAGACAGAGCACCCACTCATCCCACACTCAGGTAAGTGTTCAAACAAACACACAGGGACATGCACACACCAAGGCGACATCATCGATTTGACTAATTATGTTTTCTTTCTTTTATTTCCCCCCATAATTATGTGAAATCTTCTGCTTGCTGTTTGTACTTTTTTTTAGATCCTAGCGATGTCTCTCTACATCCACCTACATCCTCCATTCCTTCACTCTTACTTTAAACATATTTTTTCCTCCATCGACATCTACTTCCTTTTCTATAGTCTTCACCAGGTTAGATTTGTAGACCATTTGGCTAGTTTCTGGACCAGGACATTTTACATAAACACAAAGCTTAACAACTGTAACTAGACACTGCAGTCAAGTTATGGATTTCTCCAGATGTTGAAATGTTGTTCAAATGCAGAGGGATGCTGAGCATTTGAAGAGTTTGAAAGGGTGGTGTCACACAAAAGCAGTTTAGTGATGTCTGTTCTAATCCAGGATGCTATCATTAGCATGTCCAGCTAACTAGCTTACTACCTGGAGTAGAAACCTATTCTTACCACTATTGCCTGGAACCTGGAACATGAAGCCTTAGCCTCCGTCTTGTAGCACAATATCATGTAGATGTATCAGTAGTCATCAGGTGCATATTTAAGACCCCTTTTACAAGAGTCTTAATTGAAACGAGTCGTCGAGCTAATGTCGTGTTTTCAGACAATTTAACATTAGCTTGATTAGCTAGCTAACTACAGCTGATAAATTGTGCTAGTTACAGCAAAATGGACTAGAAAAAAACTGCTTTTGTGTACATCCGACTGAAATTAAGGACCCATTGTCACTTTTATAGTGTGTCCAAATGTCCTGTAACTATGAGAAAGGGAGCTTAACGAATGGTTAATTGTGGACTTTTTTAGTTAGTAATTTATTTTCAAAACCCTTTCCATGAAGATTTTAGGTTAGAAAAACTTTTTCTTCCTTTCCCTTCCTTTCCCTTTTTTCCTCTTTTGTTTCTTCCCTCGAGACACAAAGCAGACACAGCCTCCTCGTAGGCCTTTAATTACTATGTGGCTCTGCAGTTTTTAGATACAGTATATTCCACATCAGATTTCATTGTCCGTATCCTTTATCTTACATTGCTATTGAACAACTAAACTGTAATGAAATGCTGTAAAACTTAGTCAAAGGAAAGTATCAATAGCGATCAATACAGTTCTGTCTACCCACTGCGAAGCAGCAAAATGTCATTGAGCTGTTTTTAGTCCAGCAGAGTCCCAGTCAGATGATCGCACAGGATTCTGTCTACTGCGAAATTCACTAAAAGACCAAGGTCACCGCATGTGATCAAAGATCCACATGCATTCAAAGACTCATATTCAGTATATAGCACAGACACGAGAACTCTTCCTCTGCAACCCAAGTTTCTTTCTCTCTCACTCCGTCTTCAACTTCATTGTTAGCTGAGGTGGCACTCTTCCCTCTGCGCCAATTGAGTGCAATGATGATGACTAACTGCCCAGCTAACGTGGTACGTTCTTGCCTTGTGCTTTCTACGTGAGGGAAGTGACACACCAGCCAGTGGGTCAGCCGTGGTCAATGCGTTTGTGTTCTCTAATGTGCCAAAATGGCCCATTAAGCTCCAGTGGTTTAATGCTATGCTTGAGATATAGGAGCATTAATAAAAAGGGTCGACATTACCGTTAGCAATCAGACATGGTTCACCAACACAAAGCTACTGTACAGGAGAAGTGGAAAGAAAGAGAGGAGAACTCAGAGGCTTCGTGTCTGTGGTTCAGTGTCTTTGGTCTGAATGATCAGCGGTAATGATACACAGGTTTCCTACTGGAGGGAGTTTGATAAGAGACTCATTGGAGAAATATTATATTATATAATAGAAGATTGTATGGTAAAAGCTAAAATGTAATTTCACACAAATTACAAAAGAAACTTCAAACTAGACCTTACCATTGTATCTGGCCACACACAGTTTGAGTTTTGTTTTCGAAATGTGTGCCTCTGAAATTACCCTGAAACTTGGGGGCGTGTCTAGCGTTGAACCGGTAATTTACATACTAATTTGGCAGTTATTTTGTATCCTTGCTCTTATACCAGTGCAAAACAAAGAAGTTAATTTCCTGAACAATGTCTTTCAACACATCGTTCCAGTAGCCTGTTAAAGTTAAATCATCAAGAATCAGGATGTCATTGAACACAATGCAGTTCCTTCATTTTTTGTTTCTTTCCTCTTTAATCTATTTAGTCTAATAGCGGAGAAAACTCCTGTGCTTCCGTTTCCCGAAGGAATCAAAATGTCTCCTAGTTGAAATTCTTTTTTGGTTAAATAGGAAACCAGAGGCAGTCAAGTCACTGCCACACATCTGCATTCATACTGTTAAACATGGAATTATTGTTCATAAAATGAAGGTACACTGATGTAGAAACATGTACAGAGTATACATACGCACAAACGTACATTTCATGGGCTTGTTAAGGTTGTTGACCCCTAAAAGTTTACCCAGAGTTTCTAAGCTCACAGTGCATGTCTATAGGATTGTTGGTTTGTTTTGCCGTGGGGGGGAAGAAAACAAAAGAAGTTTCCATTTAACACAAGTTTTATCACTAAGCTCTGTTTGCTTACATCCCAATCTTGTTTATTCTCACCTTGTGTAATCAGCACCTTTGCAGAGCAGCTGCTAATTCCCTCGGTCTCATGATGATGTGCATTAATCTTTGTGTTCAAAGTTATATTTTTGCACAGTTTTTAATATCTTTGCTTTCTTGGCCTGATGATAGTCTTTGTGCAGTTCAAACACATCTCATTGTTCCGAGTTGTAAAGTTTACAAAGCTTTTTCAGAGACCGCCAAATTATAGCCCTTGCTTTTTGCAATAAATTCAAAAATTCAGAGTCATTACAGAAAATGCCGACACATATATAAATACACGCGTATACGTACACACAGTGTGTGAGGGAAGAGAAACTTCTTGTTAAACCTATTATCATTCTCTTTTGTGAGTCATTGTGCTCCATGTAATGTAGTGTAATCCCTGGTTGTTGAGAATATACAGTGTGAGGCTGCCATGGCTCCTCTTCAGTCGAGCTGGGAGGACTATAAACACATTAAATGCACCTCTGTGGATCACAACAGCAGAACACTACTCGGGCAAACGTTATCCTTTTGAATATTCACAGACATACATTTAAAGATTTGGCTTCAGTGTTACAGCTAGTTCTAAAGAAATACTTTGACATTGTGGTGAAGACACTTGTTTGCTTTCTTGCTGAGAGTTAATGAGAAGATTTACACCACTCTCATGTCTGTACACTAAATATTAAGGTACAGCCAGCAGCTGGTTAGCTTTGCTAAGCTTAGCATAAAGACCGGAAGAAGGGGGAAACAGCTGAGCTGGCATGAGATGTAATGCATTTGTTACCGGCGCCAGACCTAGGGGGAATCTTGACCGGCAGCAAAGGTTACACAGGCTAGGAAGCTACAATCACATACAGTCCCAGTCACATTATATTTAGCTTCCTGCTTAAAGTGCATTATAAACTAATACTAAACATTTCACAAAATAAACAACAAATGATGTAACCAAACTGACCATTTACAATATATAAAACATTCTACCTTAAGGAAAATAAGTACACATGACAACAAAATTGACTTAATTCAAATACTTTTAATTGACAAAATAATATAAGTCAAAACGCATTCACTTTACTCTAATACAGTCACTCACATATTAACACATTACATTATTACATTCCTGATAACATTAATTGTAAAACTAGCATGAAATACACATACACAATCTTTCTACACATATCTTGTACGTCACACTCTCTCACACACTTGCACTTAACCGCAGCGCATAACAATATGGCGGTACCACGACATGTTAGAGGCTCACTCCCAATTACCCCCTAAACCCTAAGCGCTGACTGATTTGACGTCAAGTGTGTAATAAGGTGATTGCATTCCGCTGACTTCATGTGTTGTATGTACCATCTTAAATCTATGTTTAGAAAAATTCTAACATTTTTCACATGGACGTTGTTGTCCATGCCTGTTTGTTTACCATTCTTCTTTAGAAGGCAGATTTGCCGTGATATTTTTCTCGCTTCGGAGTGTCCCCTGGTAACCCCTGTGTTTCACGTCACAACGCTATGAACTCTCGGCAATTCCCTTAGGCAAAGTTTGCAAAATGTGGACTTACGAAAAGGGCTCAAAATGTCCATGAGAGAGCCCTCGCGCACTTGACGATTTGATAGTGGGACAGCCCTTAGCCCTCACGGACTTACCAGGAACGCACCTCAAAGTCTGTGAATGTGGACATTGGGATTGGGCCAGTGTGTGACCAGCAATGTGAACTAGTTTGAATAAGGTATCTTTCCGCTGACCATTTACCCTCTACTGGCTGGCTAAAACTCTTAACAACATCTAGAATAGGGTGACTAGATGTCCCTGTTTTCCAGGGACCTGTCCCCGAAAATGTCTCCATTTTTAACTGTGTGTTAATCATAGACTGTATGAGGTGTTAGCAGACCTGAAATCAGATTTTACGTGGCCAGAAAGACTGGACAGCAGGGTAGACATGCCGAAAAGTGATTGTGGTCCGCGAGAGTGCGCACCCAGTCTCTTTACGTCTACAGCTGCTTTTATCTGGGTCAAACAGACATAACATGCAAAGAAACATCCCTTTATGTCCGTGGTAAAAGCAAAGGTATGTCTTAAAACTTCTTTTAACAGAATCCTTATCCTTGATTATATTTGGAAAACAGAATGTAGCCAATAATTAATTATAATTTATTTAATTCAGAAGTTATATTTGACAGATTCTAACTGAACTAGTGCTTTTTTACCTCTTAAAATGCCTTTAAATGGCCCAAACACATAAAATGCAGTATTCTACTTGCTAGGAAGTGATTGCAGCCTCTACTTATTGACTGAAAGGTTATTTCTGACCTGAGATGACTTAATTATATTCAATAGGGTTATATTTGACAGATTATAACTCACCTAGTACCTTTTACCTCTTAAAATACCTTTAAATGGCCCAAACAACACAGACAATGCAGTATTCTACTTGCCAGAAGGTGACTGCAGCCTCCACTTATTGACTGAAAGGTAGTTTCTGCTTCAAAATGACTTGATTACATTCAGAAGAGTTATTTTTGACAGATTATAAAACCATAGTTGTCCCCCTTTTTTATTTCATATATAATAACATTATATTTTTTGATGACATACTGACCACCAAACCAAAAATGTCCCCGGTTTTCATTTCAGAAATCTGCTCACCTTAGTAACACATTTGCTTATATTACAGACTGCTAATACTCACGCTTACAAAACTACCATGTGAGACTGAAGTCCATAAAAAAAAACACTTATTGGAACACTTAGCTAGAAAATGAAGCTTACTACACTTTACACACATCTCGAAATTATCTTTCAACACTACAGAACATTTTATACTGCATTCACATGCTAAACATAGAAACACAAGTTTTACTGTACCTGTGGAGTGATAGAGAGATGACCAAAGTTAGCGTCTTGTGTATTACCTTTATGAAAAGGCTGTATAGGAAATGTGAAGGTTCGTCACGGAGTGTTGCATTATGGGACGTGGGTACCTTTTCAAGGTACAAGGTTGTTTATTAGTTATTATACAGCACATAACGTAACAAAATTTGTAGTTCCTTCGTGCTACACACACAACATATAATTAATGTAGGCCTATATTAAAAGATGGTAACATAAAAAAATAAAATAACAATACAGTTATTTATATACTGTACATATACATACACGGATACACCCTGAACATTGCACAGCGCATTTTTTAAATTTGCATCTGGGGTGAATGTAAACAGCAGCAACCAGATGATAGTATGAAAGTTTCATCTTGACTGTGTTTGAGCACCAAGCATCATCGATGTAAAACACAGAGTCAACCTCCTCTCATCTTGCCGGAGTCTTGCGCTGACAGCTCGGAACATGAACCACTTGCCGAGTGCTTGATCCGGGATGTTGATGGGGCAGGTCTGTGTAACGATGTGGGCACAACAGTCTCTGAATTCGGTTGCTTGGTCAATATGAGTCCCATTTTGTTCAGACCAGATCTATAGGAGCAGAATTAAGTCCAAGCTGGGCCAGCATGGTTCCTCTCCTGGCTCTCTTTCCTCTCCTCTGAGCGATCACCGCACCCACCGTGGTCGCCTGGTCCGGTTGTTTGGGGCCGGGTGGATCGTGGTCTGCTGCTCTTTAACCCAAAAAACCCTCTCTTCATCTTCCAATGACTGTATTTATGTCAGAGGTAACACATGTTTTGGCAATAAAGTCGGAAAAAACAGATAAAAAAACAAAAATGGAGCGAAATTCGAAAGAGCTACTGGCTGCTGCTTTTACAAGCGCTGCCGGTTGCCATAGCCGGCCGTTGCTAGGGCAGTTCTTGTTTGAGCAGCACTGACCAACCATATCGACCTTTATTAAAATCTCGACAGAAAATCCAAACACAGCCTCAACACACAAATTCAAATACAGCGGGGTAGAGAGGGATAGGGGGCGATCCTGTAAATATGGCGGCAGGACCCATAATGAAACACGGTGTGACATCACCTTCACATTCCCTATTAACAAAAAATCAGGGGGTGTGTGTATACATAAAACTAAACATGAAGCTTTTCCAACCTACTACATGTTAATGAGTTTTATGCTAGGTTAAACAGCTGCTTGCTGCAGAGCTGCATTAGAGTGGTATCAGTCCTCTCATCTAATTTTTGTCAAGAAAGCAAACTATTCCTTTACCCCTTGATACCTGAATGTAATTACAATTATGTTTACATTTATATAAAAAAAATAATTAATTGTGTTTTTGCTTTCAAGCTGATGTAAAAAAAAGTGGAGATCATTAATTTGTCTATAGCCCAGAGAACAGAAATAAATTTAGTTTTTATGCAAATTAGCGACAAAAGGCATAAACCAGACAAGTGGTGTGATGCAAATTCGCGACAATTGGCGTTAAGTAATACTCTCAAATGTGAGGATGTTTTGGCTTTTCTTTGTTTTCTACCTTAAATTGAGTATTTTAGGATTTTGGACTGGGACAAAACAAGCCATTTCACAAAATCACATTGGACTCTGGGGCATTGAGATGTTCATTTTTCACAGTTTTCTGACATTTTGTTCGGCTCACTGAATCAGCTGACAGTCTCAGTTGGTCCGGTAAACAAAGGGGTTAAACAATAGCGAGCCCATAGTGTGGTTGTGACCCATCATGAGAAGCCAAGGTCAAGGTTTGTCTGAGTGTGTTCCAGTGACAGCATTTCTTTCTCTCTGCGTGATTGTGGCCTGACTGTGGAAGGGCGTGCCTCACATGGGTTTGACCCCACTGGGGATGGTGGTTTTCTGACTTGGCACAACACTTGGCTGACAGAACTGCTACTGTAGTGCAAGGACGCTATAGTCTGAAGACCGCTTTCTGCTTTGTACGGTGGTTTTGGAAATGTAGGGTTTCAGAAAGAAAGTACACTGTACACAGTTCAGCAGCTACGTTCGAAAGGTTCACCCAAAAGGTCCACTCGCTATGCTTTCACGAAAACAGGTCTGAATATAGCTTCAGCAGAGGTCCAATGTAAGTGTGTGTAATTTATAGAATTATTTTAGGAGGGGTGTTGAAAGATTTTATCCATATTCTTAGTAAAGGATATGTTTTGGCAAAGATCTTGTGACCAAGCATTTGTATTGTTATTGTAGCTCAAAGCCCCAGAGATACACTGTATTAATAAAGTGTTGTATTTAACAAGTGTTCCTGGGTGTAGACTTGAAGGCTTTAAAAGGTTATAAACTGTGGTGTAAACAATGCCTTCACAGGCCAAGCTGAGGGCCATGTCTCTGAGGAGTGGAACCGGCAGACTTGTTTTACAGCCACAGACTGAGCTTAGCTTTTATCATCCCTTAACGGCTAACACATCGTTAGAGAGAGAGGGGAGTGAAAGCAGGGAGAGAAAAAACAAATTGCCTCATAGCATTTCGTAAATGCACCAGGCTACAGCTAGCATCAGAGATCTTTTAATTGGTAATTTGGGGGTAATTCCACCAAGGCCGTTGGAGCTTCAATTCCAAAGCATTACCTCCGCTCTATTCATGGCCAAGGTCAGCTATGTTCTAGTCATGCTTTATTTTCATGGATGACCGGCTACCAGTGGCATGAAGCAGGGCCTGTCTATATTTTTGTTTTTTTATGTCTTTCATTGACTTGCTGCAATAAAAGTCCCACATGTCATTTCCTTACATTTCCATCTTCTTTTCTGTCAAGTGGCCTGAAGAGATTTGGTCATCTTGTTAAAAGGTTGTCTCTTCTCCCGCACGCCTAGAACCAAACGACTCTGCTCCTAAATACACATTAGATTTCAATATTTTGTTTCACGGTGGTTTTGCTTTGCATGATTCACTCGCTGCCCCCGGGGGGCCACAGCACAGCCACGGTAATTTGAGTTGTAGGACTTTCAGCTACAAAATTTGCTTGTTTTTCTTGATATTCATAATAGGAAGAAAACCTTCGAGCACAGAGCTGCACACAAAAGTCTTAACTGACCTTTTGCTTTGGGTTTTTTCAAACTGGGCAGGTGGTTGTCGCCATTATTTCTGCTTCCCAGTACCACAGGGCTGCATTTAGAGTGAATTGGCTTTTCATTTATATGAGCGCCTGCTGCCACACGCTATTTACCCACTCACAGAAAAACCATTCATGTTTCAGAACTGGTTCCACATGTTGCCATTGTTGGGGGCCTGACAGTACTGTAGAACACTAACTTTGAGGGCTGGAAGACTGAAGACCGGCGTGGCCTTTGATGCTGGCTGTAAATATTTATACATCCTGTCATTTTGTCTTTGTGTCAACTGCTCTGTGTCAGAGCGGGGAATAACAAACGGGATGTGAGTGATGGGTTGTTCTATTTTGAGGAGGAGCGAGACAGGGGTTAAGGGGATAAGATGGGGCAAGGAAAAGTGGGGGAGGGGAGTATAAGTGTGTGTTCATGGGTTTCATGTTGGCTCAGAGCCCTGGCTGCTCTCTGCATTTTCATCCGGATCTGTGTGTATGTGAGTCTGTGTGCGTGTGTGTCTGTGTGCGTGATTACACCTTTGTCTCATCAGCAGCCAATCCCCTGATTCAGGCGGCTGCTGTACAAGCGTGGCGTGATGTGATTACATTATCACATGCATTTAAAGTGAAGCTGGTATGAGCCCATGTAACATGCAAAGCAAGCAAGTGAGATGGGGAGGGGGGGGGTGGATTCTGTTTTTTTTTAGGATATTTATTAGCTGGGGGTTGTCCTACTGTTTCCTTTTCTGCTGGGTTAATGATAAGGTTGATTTAATGAGATCATAAAAATCTCCCTGGGTGCCCCTAAAATTAGCTATTACAAACCACCCGAAAACAAATAAATACCACAAGTTAGATCAGAGTTCAAATCAGTGTGATTAGTCCCTGTGGCGGCGCTAATACAGTATCCTGCATTGTTGTTTTTAAAAGTCTTTCCAAGTGTGCCACAGTTTTTTTCCCCCTGCAGTAAAGCCAAAATATGATCCGCCTAACCCCCATGAGTTTGACTTTGTGAAGCTCCGTATATTTTAACTACACAGCCTTGGGAGGCCCCTTCCACGCCGCTTATGAACTGTCCTTGGCCTCGTCACAAAAGGTCATAAATCCTTTGACTGCTGTTGTGTTCAATTAAAACCTTTTGGCCCGTTTGCACACTCCACCAAATATCCTCTCTTCTCACTTTCTGTCTCACACACAAGCGCACAAATTCGCACGCACTCCATCACCCCGTTAGCGAGCCTCCCCCGGTGAGTCAGGGAGATTTATGGGGAGAAGCTGGGTTCGTCGAGCAGCGTCTTCCCCCGAGGGGGTGTCACAGCTACATTTGTATGCCAGGGATCCTCTCGATGGTGTGAAAAACAAGCCCAGTGGAGCCAAAGGATTGGCACATCCAAAACTTTGCGTCTCCCTCCAGAATGAGTAGAGCAGCAGCCATTAAGGAAAATGAATTATTTGGGGTGAAGTTGGTAGTGATCTCCCAGATATTCATTTCATGGCGGCTAATGAAAATGTATTAGCGCTGTGCAACCAAACGAGGGATGCTTTTTCCTTTCGCAGTTCTCTTGTACTCGTCACTGGAGACATGAAAGAGAACAAGGGAAAGTGTCTTTGCGTACGCTCTCGCAGCAGATGATATTGTTTTGTTGGGCGAGCCAGAGTTTGGTCCCACGACGTGAGCTGAAGGAGACAGATGTTTTTTGGAAGCTCCCCGTTTTTTTCTTGCTCTGTTTGTCTTCGTTTTGAAACACCCGGACGCAATCCCATGTTTGTTGCCACAAACCCGAAGCATTTACTTTTGATGCAGTGAAGGGAGAGCGTGCTTTCATTTGAGGCGCCGCCTGACAGGTGTGCCTGAAGCAGATAATGTGTTTTGAGGGGGATATTCAAACTGTCCTCTCCCTCTGTTCCGGCCCTGATGGAAAGCTCCCCAGTAAATTAAAAAAGTCCCTTTGAAATTTTTAGTCTGGAAATAGCTCACAAATGTAGTGATAAATTCTTTTAAATTACTGTAGCAACCACTGCGGAACATTCAGCCTTGCTGGCACCTTACTGGAAAACACAAATTTATAGCTATTTGGAGAAATCTGCCAAATATCCTGTGATGATTTTTGGAAGTGTGCATACAGTAGTACTGATATGAGTTATTATGACTACAGATCAAGCATGTGTTGACTGATAGAGAACACGCGTCACCAAAATGAGTGATTGACCATCCTCAACTAAACCTATCGGGTAACCAGACGGTAGACAGGCGTACCTCATTGCTCAGCTACCACCCGGGGGCCTGTGATTTGGTCAGGGGTTAATGGGCTGGGCGCCATGAGAACAGGCATGTCGTGGATAAGATGTCAGTGTCTGTCTGGCATCTCTCTCTTTCTTTATGTGCCTAAATATTCAGCATACCATGCTGGAAGGAGACAAGGTCAATTTCCATAAAAAGTCATCGGCCGTCACGGTTCATATACAGCGTACATTTCCATGAAAGCGGTCAATCCGCAGTAGTGATGGTTCTCAGAAATCAAAGGACTTGCCAACTGAGTCACAAGAAGCTACATTTCAATATTTTGTACACATTCGCTGATAGGGGTTTCAGGTCTCACTTTTGTAATGGGGATTTTTTAGACGAAGAGGCTGAGAAGCACTAATGTAAGAGTACTTTGATCCGTGCAAAATAATTTTTTGAATGTGTGACCTTATCAGGTGGTGACAGCTCTGAGCATTTTTGTTCTTTTTATAATCTCCTCTTCATTTCCTTGGTAGGTGGGCCCAAATTTGTGTCACAGCAGGGAAGAACTTGCCGGGCAATTATGTGAAGTAATTGTAATTACAAAATATGCTAAACTTAAATATTTATACAACAATGCTCCTCCTGTTGCCTTTATAACACAGAAATATAATGATCTATAACTATGTCTTGTGCAGAAGGAAATTTAATGTTTTTTTACTTTAGATTAAAGATTGGATTGGTTCCCACTGGTGGAAGATGTATCTAGATCCTTTATTAAAATAAAATAAACAAGTCCTGCATTCAAAATCTTACTTAACTGAACAGAAGTGCTCTCAGCTAAATATACTTTAAGTATAAAAAAAGTGCTCATGATGCTGAAAAATGGCCCATATGTGTAATTAATGCATTGACGTGTAAGGAGCATTTTAAAGTTGTAGCTGGTTGATGTGGACTACTCTTTATACTGTTAGGTAGTTTAATCTATAACAGTGGTTGTTTTTTATGCAGTCTTAATCTGAAAAGTGACTTGTAGCCAAAGCAGTTAAATAAATGTAGTGAAGTTGCGAGTACAAGTACATTATCCCACTGAAAAGTAGTGTGGTAGAAGTATTACAGTAAGCAGCATAAAATAGAAATACTCAAATAAAGCACATGTGCATCTACATCATTCAGTACTTGAGTAATGTACTTTCCACCACTGTTGGTCACGTTGTTCCCCCTCGAAATGTGCTCAGGTGTGATACGTTTTGGCGGGAGGCTGCTTGTTGTCAACAGTAAACTGAAACTTTCCTGATCTGAAATGACATTATGTTTAACTGAGATTAAGGTTCATGTGATCATTGGCTTACTGTAAATAGCACGTACCCCGCACAGCTCATTATTTTTAATTAGCCCGACCTCTTCAGTTGGTTGTTGCAGGCATTACTGGTGTGTGGCGACAACTATTGACACCATAGACCAGTGGTTCCCAACCTTTTTGGTGTAAGATAACCCCACAGCCCTGTCAATTGAACTTGCGTAGCCCTTCATAAATCACAACTATCATGTACACTATTTATTATATGAAAGTGGATATTGTTTTGTTTTTTTCATACAATTTAAGTGTCAGTGTTAAGGTTGATTTGGTCAGCTCAGCTACTACCATATGAAGCTGATGTTCAGATCATGTGTAGTGCTACAACTAACAATTATTTTCATTGTTGCCTATTTTCAATGAATTAATTATAATAAGTCGTTGGTCTGTAAAATGTCAGAAAATGGTGACAAATGTTGATGCTTGTTTTCCAAAGCCCACAATGACATCCTCAAATGTCTTGTTTTGTCCACAGCCCAAAGATATTTGTGAGTTTACTGTCATAGAGGAGTAAAGAAACTACAAGATTTTTACATTTTGTAAAAAATTACTCGATGATCAAAATTGTTGTCGCTTAATTAACTGTAATAGTTAACAATTAATCTATTCATCGATTAATTGTTAGCAATTTAGTTCCACCTTTTATCTATTACCTTTAGCTGTTTAGACTTATGTGCTCGCTAACTAGTTTTCACACACTCTTACATCATTACAACAGGTACTGTGGTTGCTAAGGTGTTACTGCTGCCTTAACATGTGTATATATTCTTTTCATAAAATAATAAATTATGTTTTTTCAAATTAGTTGGGCTACTTTTGCAATCTTTTCATGTACCCCGTAGAAGAAAAAAACTGCAGAAGTACCCCCTGGGGTACCAGTACCCCTTGTTGGGGATCACTGCCATAGACTGTATATAAAGATGTTGGGGATCACTGCCATAGACTGTATATAAAGATGTTGGGGATCACTGCCATAGACTGTATATAAAGATGTTGGGGATCACTGCCATAGACTGTATATAAAGATGTTGGGGATCACTGCCATAGACTGTATATAAAGATGTTGGGGATCACTGCCATAGACTGTATATAAAGATGTTGGGGATCACTGCCATAGATTGTATATAAAGATAGACGATGCATCTCTACTTCCTACTGTACAAAAATGAAGCCAAAATATCCCGGATATGGGCACTGCCATCTTGCGCTGGTGATGTCATTTTGGAGCCCATACACCCGGCTGACTCAATCATGACGTGAAACCCCCATTTTATAACATCATATAACTAATTAAAACCACACTTAACAGAGAAATGAACGCTTGAATGAACATCATGATTTTGGCCCATGTCCCATCCACTAACATGGGTGCATAGGGTTGAGGGGGCTTATGACCTACACTGCAGCCAGCTGCCAGAGCGCAATCGAGACGTTTTGGCTTCACTTTTGGGGTCATGTCATCTGTCTTTATATACTGTCAGTAATTTGCACCTGCCTCGGCATTTTTTGGCTATGTCATTTGTGACACTGTTTAATACAAAATACAAGTGCGATTGCTCTAGTATTTATTCACAAATGCTACGCAACATCACTAAATATGAAGGACAGGTTGGATTTAAAGATAAAAATCAGAACAAAGGAAGTAGTGGTTAGGCTTGCTGCTATAATAAATTTGGCCTTTAAGGACCCCACTCTTTGAGTGTTTTGAGAAAAGTTACAGCAGCCCTTTGAACACAGCTAATTCATCAGCACAGCTGTCATCTGCAGTGATAAACTCTTTGCCCTGATTGGCTCACTGTTCTTTTGTCCTGTGGTGTCATTGGCAGAGATGGAGCCGTGGATCTTCAGGTTCAAGGCAGAGGGCACGGTGGATTACTCACAGCTGACCTTTGACCCTGGCCAAAACGAACTGATTGTTGGTGCCAGGTAAGCCATATCTGACTTTTTTCTCTTTCCCTTAGTCTCATTTTGTCTCGCTTTCTTCCCTCCTGCCTCTTTCCTTTGTTGCCTGTCCGTTTATTGTCTTTTCTTTCATTCCCCATTTTTTCAGTGTTTGTTGGTGCATTGCATGAGTAATGATCAGTTTCTTTACAGATGTCTTCAAAAGCCTGAGAAAAATAGCTTTGGAGATTGTTTCCAAGTCTATTGTCTTTATCAAGCCCAGCCAAGTGTGTGTGTGTGTGGTGTTTACAGTTACTCAGTGGTTGAAACACTGAAACTGAAAAGGATTGCACACATTTAGTGATAAACTGTTGTGTGTTTTTGTGATGTTCATGCATACGTGTGAGAATATTGAAGCATGTGTATGGAAGATTTTATTGGACTTTAATATTTGTAACCCACAGCAAACAATCTACAAATGTGTACTATGATGCGCAAATATTTCACTATCTACAAATGTGTATTTTTACATTTGTGATGTGAAAATCATATCCACAAAAATAGTGACTTCTACACACAAAACAGTTTTTGCACATTTGCAGATTGTTTTCTGTCAATTTGTGGGTCATGTTACATTTGTAATTTCCTTTTTACACATTTGTGGAATTTTGTCCAATGTGTACTGCGGAGATCTGTAAAAAAAAATATACACAAATATCTCACTACCCAAAACATGTATTTTTACATTTGTGTTGTGTAAAATCATATCCACAAAAATACAGTGCAATTTGCAAATATGTACAATTTACTCTGTACACACATATTTTAATTTCACATACAAAGTGTGTACGAATTTGTGGATCTATTTTTACACACAAAACAATTTTTGCACATTTGCGGATCATTTCCTGTCAATGTGCTGGTCACATTACATTTGTGACTTCCTTTTTACGCATTTGTGGAATTTTGTCCACTCTGGACCACAGAGAGCTGTAAACAGAGATCTGTAAATGTGAGAGCAGTTTATTAGCTACACCAGCAGGTGGCGGTAGCGACATTGCCTCTCATGAGTTGCAAGAATATCCATTGCAGTACCCAGGGTCATCTGTAGGAGACAACAATTTCTGCTTCTGCTGGACCACTGGACTCTACTCAGTCTAAATTTTTCTGTACAAGTGTATATAGTTCCAGCAAATGGCTATTAATTTATTAGCTGCAATAGGGCTAGTCTGATAAAGTGAACATTGCCCCTCAAACCTGTCTAAGAGGTCCCCCAGTAGTCAGTCTTGGGTTGGTTGGGAACGGCACCCCAAGATGGATCTCCAGTATTGAGGTGTCATGTAGACCCTACTCATGAGCCTTACAAAAAATACAGTGATAAAGTATTCAATAGGAAACTATATACACTTGTACAGAAAAATTTAGACTGAGTTGACCTACAAATTGACAGGAAATGATCCGCAAATGTGCAAAAATTGTTTTGTGTGTAAAAATAGATCCACAAATGCATAACACTTTGTATGTGAAATTAAAATATGTGTGTACAGAGTAAATTGTACATATTTGCAAATTGCACTGTATTTTTGTGGATATTATTTAACAGAACACAAATGTAAAAATACATGTTTTGGGTAGTGAGATATTTGTGTATATTTTTATTTACAGATCTCCGCAGTACACATTGGACAAAATTCTACAAATGTGTAAAAAGGAAGTTACAAATGTAACATGACCCAAAATTGACAGAAAGCAATCTGCAAATGTGCACAAACTGTTTTATGTGTAGAAGTCACTCTGTATTTTTGTGGATATGATTTTACACATCACAAATGTAAAAATATGTAGATCACCGAGCCCAGTGGAAAGCTCTGAGAGCCTAAATGGGTACGTCCGCAATGCGCTCCAACAAATAGAAGCGACAGCTGCAGAAGAAGCTCTTGTTAAGTGACCTCTCTTGAAGTGTCCTTATTTACTATACCAGAAAATAACTGGTAGGTGGTGCTAAAAATGAGAATAATTAAGATTAACATGACACACAGATGCGACATGGTGGTGCAGTGGTTAGCACTGTCACCTCACAGCAAGAGGTTCTGTGGATTGAGGCCCAGGCCTTTCTTTGTGGATGTTCTCCCCGTTTCTGTGTGGGTTCTCTTCATGTTCTCCTGCTTCCTCCCACTGTCCAAAGACATAGGTTAATTGGTGACTCTTTGCCCTTAGGTGTGAACGTGTGTATGACTTGTTTGTCTCTATGAGTTAGCCCTGTGATGAACGGGCAACCTGCCCAGGGTTCACCAATGACAGCTGGGATTGGCTCCAGCCCCTTCGCAACCCTGCACAGAGTTAACTATACTACTGACTACGGCTGCAATAGTGCTAACCCAAAATATTATTCTGATTACACAGTATTTAAACCAAATAATAACACAAATCAGAATATGAAAAAGAACAGTTAAATGATATAAAAAATTATAACAATACTTACTCAAGGATTAATTTACTTTGGTAGAGAAATTTTTAATTAAATAACAATTTATCACAATGAAAGTAAATATAAAAACATTGAGCCCATTGAGCTACCAGTAAATATTAATGTATCTGAATGAAACTTCTCACAGTTACTATGCATCATAAAAGGAACAGAATGAGGGGGTGGGACCTGGAAAATGTTGAAAAAAAAAGAAATTGGCCATTACATTGAGTGGCACCCTATTGTAGTTAGTGAAATATTTGCACATCATAGTACACATTTGTGGATTGTTTTCTGTGGGTTACAAATATTAAACTCCAATAAAATCTTTCATACGTGTGTGTGTGTTCTTTAATTTGTGTGTGTGTGTGTGTGTGTGTGGTCGTGTAAGGAATGGGCGTGTGCATTCACGCTGTGTGAGTCTCTAGCTGAGTCCAGATGAAGTGCGCTCTGCACTTCACTTAATGGCTTAGTTGTCAATGGAAAGAAACACTCACATGAGCAGGAGATAACAGAGGAGCCAGCAGGAAGGAGCAAAGCAAAACAAACAGAAACAAAGTGAGCCCAGGGAATTTACTAATGCACCCCAGGAACTTAGATTGAAAAGGCTAATCAGGGAAAGTGTGTATGTGTGGACAGATAAAGAGCAAAGGTCGAAAAGGAGAAATTACATAATAGAATATAATATAATCTAAATGTCTGTTTCCCATGCCAATAAAATATTTATATGAATATAAGAGAAACACAGTGTTTTTGCTGGCAATCACTTATTTTTCAGCACACACTGAGGCAATTCTTTCAACACATTGTCACAACGTATTTGGAGCACTCAAAAAATTAAATAAGAGATTTAGTTAAATTCTCGGTGCCAACTCGATGGCCGTTGAGTGTCTCACTGTGAAAGGCAATGTGGCTGGATGGATGACTGCAGGCTGGGTTCGAAGTATGAGTGATAATGGAGGGGAAGAGGGATCGATGCAAATATCAATACAGTAAAACAGGAGGCCACGGCCACACTGAGACCTGGCTGATAGCCACTCTTTGGGTGATTGATAGCTCTCTGTGAAAGTGTTTGTATGTACGTGTGCGCGTGAGTGTGTGTGAACACGCTTGAAGATTCTAACCCCGAAATGAGATGTCTGCTTCATGAAAAAAAAACAGCTCTTGCTCTTTAAAAATGATTGCTGCATTGAAGAAAAACACATTATGGGTTATTGTTAAAGCTATTGCATGATCTCTGCCAGAAACGCTGTTTTTAAGCAGTGCAATTAAAAAATGTTCGGGCCAATCTCTACAAATGTTTTTTGCTGTAAAATTGCACTAAACTTACCAAATCTTTAACGGGGTTTTCTTTTGGCGGCATGGACCGACAATATTCTTGGATCATGATTGGCTCATGGAACAAAAAGTACAAAGATTATACCGAAGTCTCAAAGGGAATACAATCACAATAAATAATACTTTTAGTCCTAATTGTCAGGTTTCATGTGATCTCATTCTTGTAATGGTGGTTAGACAGTCCGAGACATCGTTAGTTAATATACACAATATTCCTTTTGAGAGGGCATTCATTAGAACCTAATGGTTCTTGAAAAGTTGGAAATGCAAATGAAACTGTTTTGTTTGTGCTGTGCAAATTTGAAAAGCTTCAGGCAAGATAGGATAGGCACTTATTAGAGTGAGGCTTTGATTTTCTTTCAATCTCTCTCTTTCTCCGTCGCTTTCTCGCTCACTGTTCAGGGACTCCAGGAACATGGGAACATGCTGTAAAAACTTTCAGCACTTTTACCTCCTAATTATGGGTTGGATAAACCTAGAGGTCCATCATATGCTGCGGTGGGTGGAGTCCACTGAATTTGGTCCCCATGAGTACTCTGACTAGACTGTTGCACCTTCTTATGCCACCAATGAAGAGGTCCATTTTAATTCAATGTGGGGAAACCATAGATGATTCAGATGCAGCACTTTTCATGGGGATTCAGAGTCTGTTTACAGGTCTTGGGGAGTACTTCTGCGTATTAAGTTTTATAAAGCCTTTGTGGCTCCAGAGTGATCTGTACAAAATCTGATAAATTGCCTCAAGTGATGTCACTTGAGTAAGCGTTGGGCCTCAAGACTACAAGTTTGAAAATAAAGGTATCTGGGGCTGTGGCGATAGAAAGAAGTGAGCTTGCCAGACGGTCTGTAACGTTAGCCTCATCTCTGCTTGAGGCTAGCTACTCGAGGCTACATTAGCCGCTACTAGCATAACACACCCACATCTCAGGCCGAACTGTCGGCTGTCGAATTGTATTGTGGGTAATGTAGGTGAGAGGTTTTGACATGGAAGAAGAATGTGTGGCGTAAACTGTACATCGTGAGTTTGAAGTGCTAAATGCTTTCATGTTTGTTGACATCCTCTGAACCGTTTTCGCTCCTAACATATCTAAGTCAGGAATTTTCCCTCCCAAGTTGCTATTGAAGCAGTTTAAGTCTATCTGCTCCCTTTTTGGAGGTGGACATCCCTTTGTACTGGTGGCACTATGAGTGGGGTGGAGATGAAAGAACTGGAGAGGGAGCGCAGATAAAAACTGTACAGAGCCTTGGCCTTTGAGCAGAGATGCTCCAGCATCCACCCACCTTTTTTTCTTGGTTTATTCGCAGGAAATGGCTCCATCAACTCACATACTTCCTTGTTTTTTTCAGAAATCACCTCTTCAGGCTCAATCTGGAGGACCTGACACTGATCCAGGTGAGTGCTAATTCTCTCCCACTCTGTCTTTCTGATTCTGGCTCAGTCTGACTCAACCGCCTTTCTGAGTGAATATGTGTTCACTCTGTCTGCTCATATGACTCTTACAGTCACATACTGGCACAGGCACCCAGAGAGCTGCCTGCCTCCAACAAACGCCGTGCTGCCAGCTACCACATCTTAAAGCTGTTACAGTAAAATGGTTTAGCATTTCACATGTCACAACAAGTTCCCATCCGGCGGAGTGACAGTGGGTTTGGTCAACAGTGCTGTGGGTTGATACACAGAGGGAGGTAACAAGTGTTTATAAAAACTCTAGTCAGTGTAAAAACCCTTCGTGTTTAAATCCAGTTTGACACTGTCTGACATTTTCTAGGGTATTAACACTGTATGCAATTTCTTTAATATGATTCTGCCGTTTTGGTTAAACTCTCCCACTATTTTCAAGGTTGCAAGGTCAAAAAATCCACAGAGAGGATCAAACCATCTGAAATACTACAGAGGACTTAAAGAATGCTAAGTTCATGGCTATAGTTCACCCCTGCGTATGATGACATGTCGTAACATTAGCACAGAACATGCATAAATAGAAGTATGCTCAAGGTGGCAATTATACTTTTAAAATTTTTCATCCCCCTCCTCCCACATGTTGTCACTCAAATGTTTTCATTCTTTGCTTTCCTTCTTATTACAAACTTGTATGAGCCTACGTCCCCCCTGTTGAGCTAAGCATTTTGTGACCCACTGAGTTGCCATACAAACATTGACTCATTGACGGGTTTATTTCAAGGTGGTAGCAGCAAGACTTCTTTGATGGTTTGACAACTCTTGATGTTTGCCATTTACACCCTGGAAAACCTGGGGAGAGGATGAGGAGGGAGAGAAAGGGTGGGATTGGAGGGATGGAACAAAAGGGAGACGGGAGGGAGCAGTGTTGATATAAATCCGCCTGGAAAGGGAAAATGAGAAAAACAGTCGAACAGACAAAATAAGGAGCAAGACTCAGTTTGTTGAATAGTAAAGGCGGCACATACAAAGGAATCAGGGAGCAGTGAGACAGCGGGAAGAAAGCATAGAAACCCCCCACGAAGAGAGACGAGGATTCATGCAGAGCCTGCCTTTTATGCCCGCTCACTGGGACACAGATGCTTTTTAAAGATGCGCTGTGCAATCCGTGCACCCAATCATGCTTCCTTCTTTATTTCATTGTGGCGCTTCAGAATCAGCGAGGAGATTCCACCGACCCAATCACCCCTCATCTCCAAGACATCTTCTCTTAAGAGAATAGGAGCTGGTAATTCCTGCTACGGCCTGGAGAGCCAATTTAAGATGACCTGTGCACTAGTCCCTGCTTTGTATTTGACTGGACCAGGAAGAGTCAAGGGGAAGGCTAAATTCAACTGCTGAAGTTTGAGGAATCTTAAGTACTATTCTTTCATTTGCCTTCGTCTGAATTATTTTTCTTTGCGTCCTTCTTTTTCATCTTGGCATAAAACGGGAGATTAATTGCACAGAGATTTGATTGCCTTTGTGGCTGGGTTTACATATATTTGTCATTCTTATTGTTGTTGGATATAAAAGCCTTGAATGATTTTCCCCTTTGGCACAGTTGCTCCACTCACATCACATGCATTGCTGATTGATCAAATAGATTTACAAGGGAATATGGTGCTGAGAAGAGCCACAGCAAACAAAGAAAGTTTGAGCACAAGCAGCTGTTAGTAGTTCAGTGCGTTTTATTTCCGTTTGCACCAACGTTCAGAAGAGTTGCGCCAGTTTCTTTTTTTTTTTTCTTTCTTAACTGCAGAAGGGAAAACAAGCTAAAAGCTACACCTACGCATGTCTTTGTGATTTCACCCCATCCCCATGCATCAGTCCTGTCGGATAAATGCCCAGTGGCAGTAATTTGTTCTTGCACGGCTGGCAGAGCTAAGAGGGAAGCTGTGTTTGGTTTGACAGAGCACAAGGCTTAGAGCCGGTGTAATACAAACAGCCTATAACACTCTAAAGAGGTGGATATAATTACCGTATGATCGATGATGGGCTGATGTACATGCATAAAACATTTATGAAAACAGGCACCAAGGTCTTCTGCTGCATGAAGGCAAAATAAATCCCACCCACTTTTCCTGCCCTAGTATGAGTTGTTTTCAAGCATTCTGCAATGAGCCCTGTATACTTGGTCGTCTCACCATTGTATTATGGAGGGGTTAGAGAGTAGTGACACAGGGTGGTAGCTAAAGACTGCTGGTCTGATCTGCTCTATTGCACATATCGAGGTGAGACTCACAGATCAATAAAGCCTGAGCCCAGCAACCATAATCTCCTCAGTAAATGCCCTCCTTGCTTGGAGGTAATAAAAAATAGAAAAAGGCCAAAAACATCAGAAGTTGGAGAGAAAGAGGTCCTTTCTAGGTGATTGTAAGCCATCTGAGAATTTCTATGCTTTCATTGCCCGTGTGTCTGGGCACCCCTCAGATCTGGGGCCTCATTTTAAAAGTTGCGTACGGACAAAAGAAGGTGTTCACCACTTCCTAAGCAAACTTTGGGATTTATAAAAAACAAACTTGGCTGGAGAATCTGCGGTCCTCCATGTTAACTCTGATCCATGCACAGAAACTGGAGGAATAAGAAACTGCGACTCAAGTGGCAAAAGAATGGATACCATTGTGTAAAATATTTTGAAATATTACCTTTTAGCATTATATAAAAGTCAAGAAATAATTTAACATTATATGAGTTCATCTGCAAACATTTGCATATAAAAGCTCAGGGCAGCACCATCGACCCGGCTGGGCCACTAAAAAAGATAGAAAGTGTCTAATTTGTTTGTGTGAATAAATGTTTTATGTATTTGGTTTAGTCTCTTTTCAAACGAGGGAATACAAACTACGGACCGGGGACATCAGGTGCATCTTGCAAATCTATGTCCTCCTCCACTTCCGGATTCCCATTCTTGCAAGTCGCTCATCAGGGGGGTTGAGCACTGGTGTCCCTGTTCCTCCAGGGCACAAACACTCTTCTGTGTATGACAATGCACTATATGTTCACCTAACAACATCATCTTTCTTGCTTCAACCTCCCCAACAAGAACTTAAATCTCACACTGGGTGAAATTTTTTTTTTTTGTCAGAATTTGCCATCCTTATCCTTCATTATATTTATTTTGTCTTCATGCAGTCTCTAGTTAATAATATTGATTAGGTGCGTTTCACTGACTGGCAACTATAACTCATGTGTGCCAAATTTTAAGTTGATTGATTTATTAAGGGAACACGGCGTTGGACATGTGTGCGCACTGTTTTATGAATCCGAATATTTTAGTGCGTAAGCACTGTTTCGTATATATGCAACTTTTGGATGTCAATCCGATGCACACATACAGTTATAAATGAGGCCCCTGGTCCTCATTGAGTCCTGGCCTTAGAAAGGGTTCAGCCATGTAAGAGAGATATGAAGATTTATCTAAAAAACAATCAAAAACAGTATAAGCAGAAAATCTTTCATCACATTACACGAACTTGCAAGTATGTACTCAAAGTAAAAGGCAATTGGGGGTTGAAGTGGAAGAGTCTTTGAACAGTCTTTGAGTCAGCCCTTCCTATGGCCTTGATTGGAGTTAATATCTGTTACTTAGAGTTTTTTTTCTGCAGTGTCTCGACAGCCTGAAGAGGCCTTCCTCTCCCTGTCAACCTCTACCCTTATCCTCACTGATCTGGAAAACACTGTCAAGAACAAAAGGTTGATACTTTTCTCCTTGCTCCACTTTAAAACAAAAAAAAAACAGACAAGGACTCAACTCTGCAGCATGCACAACTAACAAGACATTTAGAGCTCCCGCAGCAACGAATTAGCTATAAAGACAGCGGCCATAGAGCACAGTATCCTTCCCTCATCTACAGGTGAATGCCACTTTATATCTCACATCTGTTCAGTATTGTCCTTCTGCCCCTTCTATCCCAGGTTTTCAGCTCCCTGCCCTCAGCTGCTGCCAACCTTGGGCAGGCAGGTGAACGCTGGCATTGCCATTATCCACCTTCCATGGCCCTCTGCAGAGAGCGAACAAATGCTGATGAATTGGCCCTTCTGCATTTGCATTGTGTTCACTTTTGCATTGTGTTGCCAGAGCTGATGAATGGCCAAATCGGCTCGATGTACCTCTCAGCCCTGTGTTTCTGTCTGCTTGTGAGCTCCCCAATTAATGTTCTTTGACGTCATTGAATACCCTAATACAGTGATCCGCCCTGCCTATTTTTAGCTCCATCTTTACCCTTGCACCCCTGGTCTAACAACAGGCTATACATTTTCATGGTGGTACTCAGTGTGTCATTTGCAGGCAAAATAAGAGTTTGCTGAATTCACAATGTCCCAAGCAAAGGTGATAATGTAAGAAGAAATTAAAAGAAATAAACACCCTATTTAAGAATTCAATATTAGCTTGCTTTTTTCCCATGCTAAATCGAAACAGGATGCAGACTCTGAGGCTGAGTTTCAACAGAAACACTGTGGCACAGCATTAGTCAATAAGTACTGGGATGAGGAGGATCAGTGGCATTGTTCTCCATTCAATACAGCACCATAGGAGGAGAAAAATAGTAGATATTCACTCCAGCCTCTCTCTCTCTCTCTCTCTCTCTCTCTCTCCTCTCTCTCTCTCCTGCTGCACTGGCACATGAAAACACTATCCATAACAGCTCCCCTTGGCAACAGACACTGTATGGTGTTGAGATGTATATTGTGCCTCCATTTTTCATCCCTTCCCCTCGCATTGTTGTGTTGTTAAGAAGGAAGGGGACTCCAAAGAAAACAAAAGGCTCTCCAGTCACACATGTTGTATTTCACTGGCCTGTCTCTTGCAATTATACTTTGTCAGATAGACAATTAGCCCTGCTAATCAGTAGCAAACAGCAACTGTCCTCCATAACTCTGGAAGCATTACTAATTAAATTACTAGAAACCTCTAACTTGGCTGTTTAAATGCATAGAATATAAAGCATCAATGGGACGCTTTCAGGAAGCTGTGAGTTTAAAGCAAGGATTATACTTTCCGCGTCCGCTAGGGTCTGCGTGACGAAATAATTGGCATCAAAGGGCTTGGCTTGTTGGTTTTTTATGTCCGCACGCAGACAACGCTACCAGGGCACCAACCGATCTACTGCGCATGTGTAGAACGAGTCTGCCAAGCCTTACGCTGCTCGCACACTGCTCAGACAGCGCCCAACTAACACCAACATTCTAAAGTTGACAGCAGTTGGTTCAGCCTTCAGAAAACCAACTGTCAGTTCACACTGACCAGACAGACTTTGGTTGCCTATTTCTTATTTAAGTCACAAGGTCGAGGCTGCAATCACTTTTGTGTATTGGCCCTTTAAAGGTATTTCAACAGGTTGAAAGGACTGGGTGAGCTATAATCAGCCATAACTCAAATATAACGCTCATAACTGAAATCAATTCATTTCGAGAACCTTGTAGTCACAAGTAGTGAGGCGGGATCAGTTTTTTGGCAAGTGTAAAACTGAATTGGCTGTATGGGCTGTGTTGGCCATTTAAATGTATTGTAGCTGGTAATAAGGACTGATTCAGCAATACCCTGTCTTTTTGGCGAGTGCAATACTACGTGCAACTAAATATTTCAGCGAGGAAAAAAGTGGATTGTGTTGGCACAGATCAAGCAAAAATAATGCTTGCAAGAGAGGGTTATTGCAAGAGAGACACTCCCTTTATTTTATTTATAGCCTAACCCAGCCATGAATCATGTTAAATAAAGACTACAGTCTGTTTTCAAAATATGAAAAAGGGACATTAAACATAGGCCTACCAAACACAATTTTCATCGGCAACAATAGGCTAATTTTATTGCTTTTACTAAAAAGGTTTGTCAGGCCTGATAAACTGCAAACACTGCAACTGTGATTATTCCATTACAAGAAACATTTCACAAAGACATACCTTTGCTACCACGGACATAAAGTGATGCTTATTTGCACGTTAGAATTGTTTGAAGCAGCTGTAGATGTACAGATACTGGGCGTTACAGCTTTAACATGCTGCAGGCGCTCCTATTATCACTTTTCGGCCCGAGACCTATCGCTTCCTCCAGCACATGTTCTGATTCAGATTGTGCACAGAAGGAGGGGCTGTTCACAGACAGTCTGTTGTCAATGACAGAGAGAGAGAGAGAGAGGAGCGAGTAATGGACACCTTATTAACCTACACTGACATCAAAGAAAGTTGTGTGCGCTGATGTCCTGCATGCGAATATAGACTTAGTTGTAAAGGGAACACTCGCAGAATGTTGTTTGTTGGAAAATGGCGAACATTGGCCCGACTTCCTACAGCTCCACCCAGCCCGACTAGACATGTCAAACTCTTAAGACTTCATCCGACTGACACCGACAAACACCGATTGACTGCGCACACTGATCCAACAGTTGGTGTTGGTTGGAGTCGGTCAGTGTTTGTCGGGGCAGTGTGCAAGCAGCATTAAGTAGTAAGATGCATAGCAGGGGGTCACTACAACACTGACATATCTTTATGGGTTATGATATATGTAGTGACTCAGACCTAAACACTCACTCAGACATGACATCAACACCAATTTCATGTGTAAATCTTTCAGCAGCTTACATCAGCAGACATCAGTCTGAATAGCAAATATTGTGCCAGTGCATCAAAAGGTAATATGAGCCATTCATAAGACAGATTAGATTTCCCCGGCAGGATTTGTCCAGATCTCCCTCTCAACCCACCGTCCACTTGTAATGAGACGCACAGCCAGTCGTTTTAATAAAGCTAGACAGGTGTCAGCAGCGAGTGTGTTCTCTGGACCCTCTTTATGCAAAATATATTCAATATCATGTCTGGAAACTGAGCTGTTTTGGAATTCAGCTCCTCACTCCCTCCCTCGTCTCAGTGACTACGCTCTGCCCACACTGTCTCCTTTGTTCTGGCTGACTCCGAAGTTGGACTCTGTTTTTTCTTTGTTGTTTTTTTCTGTCTTTTTGTCCCTTATTTTCCTTTCTCTGTCCTTTCCTCTGTCTCTGTCGATCTCCCTCGCTACCCACTCTCTCCTTTGGTATCTCTCGTGCACCCACCTCGTGTTGACAATAGCCCCTCAGTGTGAGGGCTGATGAGTGGTCCGAGCACAATGGTTCATCTCTGAGGATTGCACGCATTACAGGCGACAGCAGAGAGGGTGGACATATGGAACATAACAGATCTTTTTTTTATTTTTTATTCAGCTTCCCTGAAGCAACAAATGACTGCTACAGACTGTGCCAAATTCCCTCTGCCTCTCCGAATTTCTGCATTTAATCACACTTTATCTTGCTTATAGGATTATTCTGGTTTGTAACAATGTGAGTCTTGTTTTTGTAGTTTTGGCAAATATAGCTTTTGGTAATAAAAACACTCTGCTCACCAAGTAAATGCTGAGATCTGGGAGGGTGGCAGTATTGCTAGAAAGAAGTCCGACATGGCAAGAAACAGGAGCAATCAATCATGCATATTTTAAACAAACTCTTTTTTTATTCTGGGTTTCCCTAATTTTATTGGACTGAAGGGATAAAATTAGGACAATACAAGAATCATTAATGTTTGTCTTTATGCCCATAAAGAATTTATAATTTTCCTTTTAAAGATTCAGTGTGTAATATTTAGGAGGATCTATTAACAGAAATGCAATATAATATACATAACTATGTTTTCAGTGGTATTTAAAGACCTTTCAAAATTAACCGTTATGTTTTTATTACCTTAGAATGAGACATTTCTATGTACATACACCGCAGGTCCTCTTACATAGAAGTCGCCATGTTGTGCCGCCATGTTTCTACAGTAGCCCAAATGGATAAACTGCTCTACATAAATTGTAACTACATTGGTGACTGATGGTGCATTCCTCCTTAAGTTTTCATTGCAAAAAGAGAAGTAATGTGTACATGTGACATAAAGAAGTATATAGAACTTTGATTTGTGCAAAATCACGTACTGCATATACATATTTTGCAAACATGTAATTTGTAATATGGTCATAACGGTTAGTTTGCTGTCCATGTAAAGTGAACTAGATGTCTGCCTATTGTTGATATGCTCTGATAATGCTAATCCAACACATCTTTGTAGTAACGTCCATTCCACATTCCGATTTAAGAGCACATGAACACACACTGAAGTCGGAAGAACAACTTCTCAACTCTGGAAATGGGATCCAAGAAGCATGGGAATGCACCGTGAGTCGTTGGTTGTAGTTTGCAACCCTTAACCACTAGATGCCACTAAAACTTACACACTAACCCTTTAAATGATTGTGTGTGGGAAAGTGCCTTTCTGGGCCCATGTGTGTCACGTGATCCTGCAGAACCGAGTGGTTCAACTTTGATCCAGTGTACTTATGATAATTCTACCCCCCAACGTTCCTGAGCATTGAGGGCAACATATCAGGTGTGCTCATTGATTGGTTTAGACATTCTAGATAAACATTTGGCTTGTTTACAACTGACCGTCCATGTTTTTCTGCCCTATCGGACTTTGTTGTAGTGTAGTAAAATGTTATCATACCCACTGAAAATGATTACCAAAAAAACAAAACTATGAAAATATATAGCTGTACAAAACCATAATTGTCCTTTAACGGCTGTATATCACTCCTTTTTCCACATTATCCAGTGTCATGGTGTATGTATTTTTTCCTTTGAGGCTAATTCACCACCATGTTCAGCTCTCTCCTTATTCTCTCATCTCCTTTGTTTCCCCCTCTAAGCCTTTATTTCAGTTACTCCTAGGTGACAACAGCACAGAAAAAGGTCTATGTAACGCAGCTTCTGCTGATAAAGCCAAGAATTATTCTTTAACACATTCCAGACACATTCCCGTCCAAAACAGATTCATCTTGTGGCTGAACAATAGCATCTTAATGAGCTTTTAATGTTTCTTAATGACACTGGCACTTGCCTTTGCATGGCTGTGATTCTGTTCTTTACTCTGGACCGTTTGAGGCAAGGCAGTCGGATAGGTTGGCTATAGTGGTCAATGATGCCAGCACATCCCCTACTTACAGGCTTATGGCATCACCTCCTTCAGTAGTCACAAAGTTGATGTCTTAAAGATGGGAATATGTACAGTAGCATTCTGAAAATCTGCGTTTAACTATTTCAGATGATGACATAATCACCCAGTAATGATAAAAGCAACCGTTTTGCTCCCTTTAATGTGATCTCAAGTTGTAATTTTGTACTATGATTGATTTTTACACTGAGAATGAAAGAATATGGTTTCAGGCCTGTAACAGTCCCGTCCCCCCCGTCCCCCCCCCCCCTTCCCTTGCGATTAGTGAAAGTACTTTTCAGCGCCCACATTCAATTCAGCTGGGACATGCTGTGGTGCTGTGTGTGCAGGCTGTGCTGCTTGTGCTGATGTGTGTGGTTTGGGTCTGTGGTGGCGGCAAGAGCCCCAGAATAGCCTGCTTTGGCCTGGAATGTGAAGTGACCCCCCCCCCGCATACACACACACACACACAGACACACACAGACAGAAAGAGAGAAGCCAGCTCCCATTAATACTCCATATCTTATCCTCCCTGAATAGCCCCACACACCCTGCGCTCTCTCCTCTCTCTAAGCTCCCTCCTGTTACTGCCTATGTGTGCATTTGTGTGTGTGTGTGTGTGTGTGTGTGTGTGTACATACGGGTGTTTCTACATCTCCCAAAAGCCAGTGAGACGGAAAGCGAAAGGCCTTGTCATAAAACACAGAGGAAACTCCCAGAGCTCCTCAAAGAGGAAATGAAAGAAGTTCTCCTAAGTGCTGAGGGGGGTTCAGTTTTCGTTCCCGCTCTTGTCCCGGCATTAAAAAGCCCTGATAACAAGGTGAAATCTAATATTCTCTTTCAGTTAGAGATATTTACTATATTCCCTCAGAGAGTGAAGTCATGCGCCTCTGGCCGCTAGCCAGGTTATTACTGCAGGAAAGTCGTATTTCTACAGCCAAAAAAAAAAAGTTGAATAGTTTTACTTTTGGAGACATTTCATGACTTAGCGTTAAGCATATCATTGCGCCAGCCAGTTTTTCTGTTAAGTATTCCTCTCTTTGCCAATCATACTGCGCTGGTGGCAGTGACGTCTAATTCTGCCTGTCACAAGCGCAAGTGTCTTAGTGGCCCGCTGCTTTCCCGAGGCCAACACTCATTTCATGAATAGAACTTTTTTCAATGAGAAAGCCCCCCAAGAGGTCACGCTGAAATTAAACGGCAGAAATTGGAGCACGCTGGTGTCTTCACCCTCGGAGGAGACGGGTCGGGCTTTTATCATCTTATTCCTCTCCCTCCTGTTGTAAAATGTAAAAGGCGCCCCTCTGTTTCTTCCTCACATGTAAATCACGGTGACATCCTACTCTAGGGAATAACAGGTTATGTCTTATGATCCCTCCTTTTCCCTCACACATAAATCAAAATGGCATTCGGCTCTGCACACACTTGCCCATCATTTCTTGAGGTCTCTGCTTGGTATGCACCTTAATTGGATTCTGTGCCTGTATTTAACATGGCTTATAAACTTCTGTGTACTGTAAGTGTGTATGTGTGAGTGTGTGTATGTAGGATTGAGAGTACAGTGAAGATGTAATGTCATATTCATCTACTGTCGGCTTCTGTTTTAATCCATTCCTCCCAGAATAGTCAGCACCCAGAATAGTCAGCACCCAGATATCAGCGCTTCAGACAGAGTGTCTAACCCGTCAGAGTATGGGTTTCTATTACACCTGTGACTGTGTTTTCATGTCTTCTATGGCGTTTTTTATTGCCGAGCTATCTGAGACATCAGGTCACCAGACATCACATTGACTTCAAAAAGGTGGGAATTTTGCCCCAGTTAAGAGCCAGGTATTGTTTTTGTTTGGGTTCCCTGACTGGTCTTCAGAGTGGTTCATGGTGACATGGCGCCAAATGTTTCTAATGTTTGCTTCTTCTTGATGGTTTATTGAGAGCCTTATGTTTCTTTTCTCTCTCTCACTCTGTAGGAGGCTGAGTGGCACTGCGATGAGTTCACCAAGGGAGCCTGCTTCAGCCGTGGAAAATCTGAAGTGAGTTTAAGTGATGCCTGAGTATTTGAAATGTCGCACTGTTATATTGCTTTATCAGACACTTGTCACTAGGTTGAGAAAAACAACTTCTATATGCAATGTAATATAAAGCAAACCAAAATCTTGTCTTCTGTAAAAGCATAAGCAAACATACTTCAAACTGAACACCCTATTTGTATTGCAAGAGTCTAAAGCCATGCAAGCAGCTCTGTTAGGCTGTACTTCGGTTTAGCAGCGCATTGAGCTAAATGTTAACATAAGCCATATTTTTTACAACTCTCATTTGACAACATTTAACGCAGCTCACAATGCCAACATGCTCATGTTTAATGTTTAATGTATAATGTTCACCATCTTAGTAAGCTAATATGCATGGAGCAAGCTAATATTTGCGAATTAGCACTAAACCCAAAGGCTCTGTTTGAAACAGAAGGCAGTTGCCATGCTGCCTCGCTACCATAATAGATAGGTGACTCAGAAGGCATTACTTTTGAGTGAAGGCATCTCTATGAACATTTGTTTCAAACTGCCTTTTAGGGCAGCATTTACTGCAACGTGTGATGTCAGCACGCCGCCTTGCGTCAGTCACTAGCCCTAGCGTCAGCTAGCGAACTATTGAACAGGCAAATGGCTATCGGACACCTCAGAAATCATAATAAACTGACTTGGTTGGTTATAGTCACAGGCTAGTATGATCGTTCAGTGTTTAGTTTTCGCTAACTTTTCAAAAATCAAATAAAAATATATATAAGTTAATAAAAAACTTATATTTGTAATGAAATTGAGCTTGTTGTCTCGTGAGCTATCGCTACTGCGCACAGATTTATGGGTAAAAGGCAGCATCGAAAACTGACCATTACGGGAGCAGTTTGAAGGCATCTTATGAGACATGAAAAGATCGTTCGATCCGTTCAAACTGCACTCGATGCCTTGCTGTCCTGTTTGGCTACATTCAGACTGCAGGCCAACGTGACCCAAATCTGATTTTTTTTTTTTTGCCCATATGTGACTCAGATCTGATCTTATTATAACAGAGTGAACAGGCTAAGTCACATGGAATCTGATATTTTCCAGTTCGGATTTGGGCCACTTTCATATGTGGTCCAAATCCTATACATATCGGATCTTTTTAAATGTGACCTGAGTCTGGACACTGATGCAAGTTTGACGTCACTGTAGAGCAGCTGTTGTCACAGTTTGTTGTAGATGGAATGAAAAAGCTCTACAAGTTGTGAGGCAGATGCGTTGTACAGCGCCAGAAGCCGTAATGAAAAGGATAGAAAGTTGTGAACACTGGTCATAATTTGGGAGAATGTGACCCGTGAGAGGACAATGAAGTATGGGAGTCTTCCGTGAAAATTGGGAGGTTTAGTAAGTATGAGCTAACTGGAGCTAAACTCTGTTGCTCATTGTTTACTTATGTACGACAGCGTGCTGCATGTGACGTTGTGTATTCTTCTGGGCATGCGGGTCACTTTCAGGCCGTGGACAATTCACACTGAAGTCTGACATGGGCCACATTTAAGCAATAATGTGAACTGTCAAACAAGAAAATTGGATCTGGGGAAAAAAAAATCAGAACTGAGCATTAAGGCCCGCAGTGTGAACATAGCATTAGACACCTTCTGAGACAATATTTTTACCTGTTACGAACACAGACAAAGTATGTCATTACTTTTGAAGGTATTTGATCGTAAACCAAGTACTAATACAAATACCAATTTTCAAGGTAGTCAGGAGTTTGACAAACCCACTGACAGGCATTGCGATTCCTTGAGTCATGCCGCTAACGTGGCTAAAAGTTTACTTTTCCAACTCAACCAATGTCTCAGACTTGACAAAGCTCTTTAAAGAGCCCTGGAAGATGACAATAAATTGGTACTGATGTGTAAAATTGATGATGATGAAGCTCCCCTTTAATAGTAGAAGAAAATATAGATATGAAGCTACAAAAATAACACATGAATCAATGTTGTTTACCAGTGGAACTGAAGGCCCCAGATGTCGGACTTTCCCATGGGAGCATCAGTGCTGCAGAGATTAGGAATCACAGATCTCCCTTCATTTTAACAGACAGAGTTGAATGAGCTCCAGAGAACAGATCACAATCAAATAGCTCACAAAAGTCAAAAAAAGTTAAAAGTTATGATGAAACATTTTGAAGCCTGACAGAATAAGGGAGCTCTTAATTCAGCGTTAACTTATAAAATCACTGGGAATCCCTGCTTTGTATGTGGGATTGTCCTCAAAAGGATCTAAATCAACTTGTTGTGAAGTAAAAAGCTTCCCCAACCACATCTTAACTCTTATTTACTGACCTTGCATAAAGGGAGTTCCTATTGTTTTTGAAGTTTCTTTTTGTGCAGAAGTGTCTGTTTTTGTATGTGGTTCACTGCCAACCCTCTGTCTACCAAACAGCTGGTTTCGAGCTGAACTTGACTTATAGGTGAACTGCCCAGCCCTGATCCCTGTGTGTGTGTGTGTGTGTGTGTGTGTGTGTGTGCACCACTGTGTATTTATCCTCCTGTGAAAGGTGGTTAGGGGCCCATAATAGGCATGCATGGGCTGGCCACCACAAGATAGCTGTTGTGAATTACAGACCAAAGCTACCTCAGTCCTTGAGAGTCGCTGCTGTCTGAGAGAGTCGAATTGTTTTGCTCACTGTTCCCTTCTGAGGATCAGCTCCTGTGATGTACACTAAGAATAGCATTAAAAGACTTACTTCATTCTCCTGCAGTTGACAGGGCTTTCGATGGTTTATTACCTAGCTCAGCGCGCAGCAATATACCATCGCTTAAGCTATTACACAGATACCGTGCCTGTGCTTTGAGTGAATTTACAAGTGATTGTATTTTTTTTTCTCTTAATGCACGCGTCCGCACTTCTCCTGTGTATTTGATTTATTTCAACCGGGAGAAGAAAGGAGAGTTAAATTGACTTGACAGCACTTGATTGCTGCCTCTGTTTTGTTTTATAATGCGTGAGCCAAGCACAACAGCTTCTGTATTACAGTACAGACGTGGAACATTTGTCAGGAAGTTTTCATAAACAAGTCAAGACTGTGAGGCTGGGCAAATATTAAATATGCCGTTATTTACCATAGAAACAAACTGCTGAGAAGAATTTAATTATGCAGACCCCTCACAACCCACCCCCCCTCCTGTACTTATGTGCACAGATATAGGCCTACACAAGAATACAGTACACAACGAGCAGTACAAACAGCACAGATATATAGGCATACATAACAAGTGTCACTACACACATACATACACACATACTTAGGTTGTCGTAAGCACCAGGAAACGAGTTGTTTTACGAGTCAAACTCCATCTTGATAGGGGGAAATAAAAACCCTTCTTCCCTTCTTCTCTCCTACAGTGCCCTCCACTCCTAAATCAGACCCTTGAAAGGGGGATGAGGGGGAGGGAGGGTCGCCGTGGGCACCTCGAGTGGCTCAGACAATAGTAGATTTACAAGGTTTTAAATTTCTACGAGGGGCCCTCACCAACCCAGCCGTGGCCCCTTTCAAATGGAGACTGTATGACTTTATTACCTTGTCCTAGGACAAAAACAAATGCCACTCTCTGACATGAAAACTGACTGTTGTTGTTACATTTGCTGAGTTTTGTGATGGAAATCCCCAGCAAAGCTGCACGAGAGACGGTAATGTTGAGAGTTCAAGACGTTCAGTGGCAATCAATCATTCAATCAATCATTCACTCTGCCTGTCACGCTTTATTTGCCGTGTGCTTTTAACCAAGTGCTGAGTGGTTTGCTAGAAACCCATGCCAAAACCTCAGAGGAGGAGCGAGCCAAGAAAAGAGTGATGAGCATGTACTTCTCCATAATTTAGAGAAAAGTTGTTGGAATTGATTAATGTAGAGAGCAGACTAAAAAAACAAATGAATGAAGCATAGGAGAGGCTACACTTTCTGACTAGTCAACAAAGCCAAGGCCATTTTCTCAACTAATCCTGAGTGGTCCTCTCCCACGCCTGCTGCATTTATCTGTTCTCCACTTCATTCAGGTCCCTCTCCAAACGTGGTCCCTGTTGAATTAAGATGTGACATGGCTAAGCCGTGTGGGCATTAGCCTTGATTTGACTCTGTCGAGCTTTGCCACGTTTTAAAGTATCCCTCCCCGTGGTTGCAGGTGTTTGTCTCATTTATTGGTATAAAGTGTAATTTTGTCCCTCTGCCTAATGCTGCTGCTCGTCAATGGATAGATAATGGTGCTGCTGCTAACTGCGATATGTGTGTTTGCTGGTGTGTTTCCACAGGAGGAGTGCCAGAACTACATCAGGGTGCTGCTGGTGAATGGGAACAGGCTGTTTACCTGTGGAACCAACGCCTTCACCCCCATCTGCACCAACCGAACGGTATGAATAACAACAGAGTTTCTCTTGTAGCCTCCTCCTACTTGTTTCTTCTAGGCTACTTTTGTTTGACTAGGTTCACATGAATGCCAATTTTAACCCAATAAAAGGTGTCTGTCTCTGTATAAATGACCTGATCCAAGCAAATTCAGCAAGTCATTTTGCATAATAATGTTGGGGAGAAAGCTACAAACTAAAGGCAGTGATCGAGCTAGCACTACCGCTGGCATGTTAGCTGCTATGTTATCTTGTATTCACCACACTGGCTGAGTTGTTTAATTAGTTTTTGTCACGAAGGATATATGTAATTAAAAATATATATAAAACAATAGCAATAAAAGACTTTCTCTGTTCAAGACACTCAAGCTTTGCAGATACAGGCTTACTTGGTTCTTTTTCGGAGATAGAATTGTAGAAAGGTTTAAGAATAAAGAAACACCTTAATTGACAAGTGTCTTTCCCTTTGCTTTAGACTTTCACACATTATTCAGTAGTGTTATGCGCTTCTTCACTGGATAACTTCTTTCAACACAACTAAACAAGCTAACAAATTATGCTAACGAAAACTAGTGTTTCTGACGTTTTTTAACACATGGCAACTGTTTAACACACACAAGTTTTGTTCCCCACATGTTTTGCGTCAAGTTGCAGCATAACCAATGAACCTATTACACACAATCTTGAACCATGTGTGTCAGTGATAAAGACCAACTAGAAAGTTAATGCAATAAGTTACAGGTGAAGGGGCATCATCATCCTAGGGCAACATTGTACTCACACCTAGCATCCAGTCATAAGGACACATCGAAGTAACAAGTACTATCCAGTCACAGCACAGTAGGGGGGGAGCAAAATGGGTGAGTGATCAAAGCGCATATTCGATCGTCTTGCCTTGCAGGCTGTAGCAGTCCCTCAGGAGTCTCCCATCAGAAGCTGACAGCAGCCATTGCTTAGTTTCTTTCTTTGTCTGGAATATATGTCACATTTGATTCTCATTATTTACTGAAAATCTGTAAAAGAACACGGATTACCCCAGGAGGACATTTTAAAGAGTAATTATCCTTGAATAACAGTGATATTTCAAGCTGGGCAAGCCTGATAACTTTGCAAATATGAAGACTGGAGTGTTATTAATTGAATTGACAATGTCAGAAGGAAAGGTCAAGGTTGATCAACACATTTAATCAAGATGTGATTGAGTGGTGATCTTGATATCACAGGACTTACTGTACGGCTGTTCTCCTTTGTTGTGCAGTCAGGGGTGTAGACCAATTAGATGAATCGTATTAAGGTCGCTTAGGAAGTCGTGCTACCTCAAACATCTTAGACGTCGCAATCAAAATATCGCCTTAAGCTCATTACTCCCAATAATCAAGGCGTTGGCCTACAAGTACACAGACACTGCTGTTTTGCCCTTCTTCAGTCTTTGCAGTTGTTTAGCTTCTATTCTTTGTATCAAATCAGGTTGTCTTTTCTTTTTCTATGTTTAATTCTGGTGTGGCGCAACGTTTTCACTCCTCTCTCTCTCATGCTCCTACAAATTCTTTCTAGCTCTTAATCCCATGTTTTAAAGGGATGTTTAGTCAGATGTTTCAGTTTGAATTGTGTGTCAGCAGGATCTTGAAAAAAGGAAAGGCGACACACATTGTTTCGTGTCTTAACAAAACCCAGTTTGTAATTTGCTGCTATCCTTTTCATTTTTATTACAAAAGTGCACGCTGCCAATAACCATGTTTCTTGATAACTGAAGTGTCAGCTCAGAAACTTTTTTTATCTACTATTGTTGTGACAAGTGCCCCGCTGCCCACTGAAGTTAAGTATAGACCAACATTCAAAATGTCAGGGCATTTTACTTACTTAAGAACATATCAAATATCTGCGTTTCCTTCTGGTTGATTTTAGAGGAGGAGGAGGAGGCAGGAGTTTACTATTATGATGACATTTGTTTTTGTCCAAAAGCACTGCATCCAAAGGTCACAGGCTCATAATGACTGTTTACTGCTGTGAAAATACATATAGTTGAAATGTCATGACATTATTATAGCAGTATTTCATCAGGGGCTGTCATATTTACTCACTGAACGTGCTTTTATGTGAAACATCAGTTGGGCTCAGCAACACCAGTGCAGTGACGCTCAGACATATTAACTATCAGCTGTGATGGATCAAGAGAGATGGAGCAGAATATTCTATTAGTTTGTAAGTGCTTGGGGGTTACAGATTAAACAGCTGTACATTTCCCTGGCTTTTGGCCATGCTGCCACTGATGATGACAACAATGATGGTGATAATTAGAGCGATCGTGGCGATGAGAGAAGTTTTTTTGGGAGGGACCCTAGTTTTATTAGTTATTAACAAGTGTAGAACCCAGGGCAATGTCTTTACATAAAAATGTAATCAATTATTTAACTGCTTTCTTATAATTTGAAGAGAAGATTGTGTCAGTGTACTCTTTGGTTTTGTTACAGATTACTGAATTTATGTATTTAGTATTTTGCCAGTTCAAATAACAGATTCATTTAATATATTTCTCTTCAGTCTCCAAACACAAGTTAAAGTTGAATATACTGTAAATCAGTGGTTCTCAAACTTTCTCACGTCAAGGACCCCTAAAATGACACAAACTAGACCATGGAGATATAATATAATAATAATCCTTATTTGTAGAGCACTTTTCAAAAACAAGTTACAAAGTGCTTTAACAAGTGTAAAGAATAATACAAAAAAACAAAAACAAGATAAGAGCATGAAAAAATTATATAAAATTAGTAAAATACAATAAAATAAAAGGGATAAAATAAAGTCAAATAAGATCGGGAAAGGCTCTCCTATAAAAGTATGTTTTAAGAAGGGACTTAAAAGAGTTCACTGACTCAGCTGACCTGATTTCCTCGGGCAGGCTGTTCCAGAGCCTCGGGGCCCTGACAGCAAACGCTCTGTCCCCTTTAGTTTTCAGTCGAGACTCTGGAACAGACAACAGACCTCTGCCCGAGGACCTCAAGGTACGTGCTGGTGTGTATGGGACTAAAAGTTCAGAAATATAACAAGGCGAGAGGCCATGAAGAGCTTTAAAAATGATCAATAGAATTTTAAAGTCAATTCTAAAACATACTGGGAGCCAGTGTAATGAAGCTAAAATAGGAGTAATGTGGTCATATTTCTTTGTTCTGGTTAAAAGCCTGGCAGCTGAGTTCCGGACAGTCTGGAGTCGATCAATAGATTTTTGGGTTAAACAGGTGAAAAGGCTGTTGCAATAATCCAGGCGTGATGAGATGAAGGCATGTAAAATGGTCTCGGTGTCCTTAAAAGTTAACATAGATCGAATTTTAGCTATATTTCTAAGTTGATAAAAACATGATTGAACAAGCTTTGTGGTGTGCTGCTCGAAATTTAAATTACTATCAAACCAAACACCAAGGTTCTTTGCCACAGGCTTAATGTGATTTACTAGGGAACCAGCAGATGGCAGTATTTGATTTGCCATCTGCTGAGACCCGATGACCAGGATTTCTGTTTTGTCTGAGTTCAGCTGGAGGAAATTATTTGACATCCATTTTTTTACTTCACAAAGGCAGTTGTTAAGTGAACTCAGCATTCCAGGGTCTGTGGATCTGACGGGCAAGTATATTTGTGTGTCATCAGCATAAATATGAAAAGAAATGCCATGTTTATGGATAATATGTCCAAGGGGAAGCAGATACAAGGAAAACAAAATGGGTCCTAAGACCGACCCCTGAGGCACACCATATTTAACTGGACAGAATGAGGAGACATAGTTGTTTACAGACACACAAAACTTCCTATTTGACAGGTAGGATGAAAACCATTCTAGGTCAGTACCAGAGATCCCAACCCAGTGCCTCGGTCTGTCTAACATGATGTTGTGATCAATGGTGTCAAAAGCAGCGCTAAGGTCCAGGAGTACAAGGACTGAGCACATACTTTCATCAGCAGACATTAAAAGGTCATTGGTGACTTTAAGCAAGGCAGTCTCAGTGCTGTGGTACTTCCTAAAACCAGACTGAAACTTTTCAAATAATTTGTTATTTTCCAGTACAGTGAGCAGCTGTTTGGACACAATTCTTTCTAGAATCTTTGCAATAAAAGGCAGTTTTGAAATTGGTCTAAAATTATGTGGGAGGGAGGGATCTACACCAGGTTTCTTTAAAAGTGGGTTCACGCAAGCCGTTTAAAAATAATCAGGGACACAACCAGTAGATGGGCTGGAGGACACTCTCATTTGTGATACTGTTTTTAAAAGCTCAGACAAGTCGATGGGATAAAACTGGTTAAAACTCTCTTGTTGCTGGTGAGGAACCTCTGAGTAAGAGGCAGTGGGGGTAATAGAGGCTCTGATTGACACCACCTTATTGGTAAAATAAGATAAAAACAATTCACAGTCATCATTACTTCCAGCTGAGGCACAAGGAGGGGTTGGGTTTACCAGCTGATCCACAGTCTTAAACAGAAACCTGGGATTGTGTTTATGTGTAGTAATGAGTTCAGAAAAATAGTGTGTTCTCGCATCCTTAACCATGTTATTGTAGTTAATTAATAAATCCTTCAGACTGAGGTAATGGACTTGGAGACTGGATTTTTTCCATCTGCACTCTGCTTTCCTGCATTCCCTTTTGAGGCTGCGAATGCTGTCATTTATCCAGGGTTGCTTACTAGCTTTAGACGTAGGCCTAACCTTTAGAGGAGCAGTAATATTTAGTGACGACAAGCAGATATGATTGAAGTGATCGACCAGATTGTTGGTGTTGGAATCAGACAGGTGTTGGCTTTGGCTCTTAAAGAATGCGCAAAACTTTGAAACACTTTGTTCATTAAAGATGCGAGAACACACGGAGCTTGGTGAGGCGGCATGAGTAACAGGCGAAATCGCAGCTAAAAACAATACATCTGTGGTCAGATATGGTCATGTCCACCAATTCCACAGAGGAAATGCTGACACCCAGGGTAGATCCCCAGCCGATCGTGTTTTGGCTTTAAGATAGTTCTTTACAGGAAGTGTATGAAACCCATAACCAAAATAGATATTCTGGCACTATGTTACTCATGGAAAGAAATATAGTGAAAACAAATAATTCACCTTTTCACTTTAAGAACAACTGCTGTAAATAAAATGTGTAATGTCTGAGGACAATATTAAAATAAATGTAACAAAGACTTTAAAGAACTGCAGTCATCACAGATTCTTATACTTAAAAATGGTTTGTGGTATAAAATAAAGTTAAATTTGTAAAGAAACTTCCTGTCGTTAATTGGTCAAATAATATTTCAATGGAAAACTCCAGGAGACTATATTAATATACTGTGAGTGAAGAAACTATTCCATTTGAGTTAGAGGCTGTATTTAGCCAGTTTACAACTGCTTATTCCGTTTCTTCAGTCTGTCTGTTACAAGACTTTCTCATGTCTGTGCACTAAATATAATGCTACAGCCGATTAGCTTAGTTTAGCATAAGGACCGGATACGGGGGAAAACAGTAATGGTAGGCAGAATTTATTTCATTTTACCTTTGGACAAAGCTAAGTTAGCAGTTTCCCTCCAGTTTTCAGTCTTAATGCTAATTTAAGCCAGTCGGCTACTGGCTAGCTTCATAATTAGCGTACAAACATGAGAGTGGTATCAATCTTGAGTGCAAATGAGTGTTTTTCTCAAAACCATTGCTATAATTTTGTTGGTCAGAGTGGTGATAATAAAGGTGGTTATTATAAAGATAATGGTGGTTGTTGCACTGACAGAGGCAATGATTATCTAGCTTGTGACAATAAAGCTGATGACAGGGATAATGCTCAAGACACAAAACACCCAGAATTCAGTGTGACATCTCTTTCATTCTGTTTGCACTCACGTGACAAATAGCTGCTAGCATGTGTTATTTGCCAGCCATGTCAAATCATGCTTATATAAAGCTTGTGGATGGATGTCCTTACATAGTGTGTAGTTAAATATTCTCTCTATAGCCATAAAAAGGATCTCAGTAGCGCCATACATAGCACCCAACTGGCTCTCGCAGCCGTCTGCCAAACCTGTGAGCCGTCTCTTTCCAAAAATCTGTATCAGATGCATTCAGAGTCGCTTCAGTGTCCTCCTCGCACAGCTGCTGGGTGCACTATAGAGAAGGCTTTCACTCCACTTCCTCAAAATGCAGCGGATACACTGCAGTCTATCTATTTATCACTCATCCTGTTGTATTTCTTAATGACCCAATTGACCTAAAAGCGGCCATTCCGGCCCACAGAATGTGTCCCATCAATACCAGGCTTTCATCTCAGAGCTCAGACAGGGCTGCTCTGTTTTGTTGTGGTTTGGGTGGAGCAGAGGTGGCAGGAGTTAACAGAACCCCTTGATCCAAATCGACCGGCTCTGGGAAATTGGTGAGAGAAGTCCCCCGTTTCCCCAACACATGCACCGAATGGAGTCTGGCCTCCTGTGTGGAGGAGCCGTCCACAGATTGTTGACAGGGGAGATTGAGCTATGAATCTTTTGAGACTTGCAGCGCTGTCACTGGATGTCCTCCGCACCCAGCGAGGAGTTGAAAATCTGGAACATTGATTGATGGAAAAGTAATTGCAAATAAAATCATTTCAATTATCATTTGTGGATTTTAAAACCTGAGATTAGTGCAATAATTTTACTTTGCATCATGCGTTTGCCCTCAGAACTTAGATGAACTTGGATGGAAGCACAAACCATGAGCTAATCCCCGTATACTGTGTTTACTTTTGCACCATAAAATATAATTACATATTGGATTTAAAAAATGCATTACTCCTTTTTGGAATTCAGGGCTAAGTCACTGAGCTATGGCTTGAATTTTTATTTTTTTTTAACGAGGAACCAGTGCAGTGTGTCAGGGCTAAGCCAGGGTCACGCTGTAAAGTATTTTTAAAAAGCGGGGAGTCGGATTTGGCCTCATATTCAAAGAAGGAAAGACTGCATCTCACATCAAACCTCTTTGGAAGTCAGAGAGGCTTTTCAAAGATGTGGTATAATAATGTTATAAGCAGACAAACAGCTGGTGTTTCTGTAGAGACATCAGAAACCAAATACTGCAGCCCCGGGTAACTTTATTTAAGAAGCCTGTTATATAAATTATATTGCTTTCTTAACAGGTGGTTTCTTAACATTGGACTTGCGGCATCTGCTCTATTGTGTGTGCTTTATACTGCTAATGATTGTAAATGCGTTCTCTGATTATGTTTCCTGCTCCTGAAGGTTTTGCTTATATATATATTGTTGGGTGCGTTTCGCTGTAGATGTAAACCAAACAAAACATAATGGGACTAAGCATTTTTTTTTGGCCTGCCTCATTTACATACTGGCAAGAACAAACAAAACATTACCAGACTTCTTCTGGTTTGCATTTTAATGCTGCCCTCTGATTCTCTGTCCTATATTTTATGCAGTTTTTTGTTTTTGCAATGATCCATTATTTAGAAATAAGAAGAACATACATCTTATTGCCGAGTGTATTGCATCTTACTGGTATGTTTTTTTACCTCAAGGGATACTCCTGTTACAAACAATCAAAATAATTTTCTCATGGGTAACACCTGTGTCCCCTCTGCCTGTTTTTCCTCTTCACAATATAAACCTTACCCTACCTTACCCTTGTCTTTTTCTTTATCATAGTTGACAAATTTGACAGAGATCCACGATCAGATCAGCGGGATGGCTCGGTGTCCCTACAACCCACTCCACAACTCCACTGCCCTCATCACCTCCAGCGGGGAACTTTACGCTGCCACAGCCATGGACTTCTCCGGGCGAGACCCCGCCATCTACCGCAGCCTGGGCGGCCTGCCACCGCTGCGCACCGCCCAGTACAACTCCAAGTGGCTGAACGGTGAGGGGCTGGCAAAATTTAGGGTCCAACTACAGATGAGAAAATCATCTTTTGGCTTCCCCCCCGTCACAGATATTGAACATCAGTAGGGGAGACCGGGGGCAATTGTAACAATTTTTGGTTTCTCAAAAACTTCTTGAACTAATTGGATACAATTTTAAAGAGCTAACTTGTAATAATAATAATAGTAATCAAATGTTTTTACAAGCAATGTTAAAGTCACAATATTGATTCAAACACTAGATGTGAAATGTTACATCTGCCCCCACATGCAGGGGCGATTGTAACTTCATATGGGGGCAATTGTAACAACACACATAATTACTTCATATAAATACCAAGGATAAAAAAAAAAACTACCAAGAATATAGATATGGTTAAAACAATTTAAGATCCATTGATATTACTGCTTGAAACTTCTCCTCTTATGAAGTGGTACAAGGTCACATGACAAACATCATAGGACAGCCCTCACTGAGTTGCCCCTTAACGCATCATTGGAGGCAACCTCCCTGTCCAATGGATCCCCAAATTGAGAGGCAAAAACTTTAACCTCTGGATTACACCACTATAGTGACTATAGTATTTAAAGTTAAGACGACTTCTCATTCGTAGACATTGAAGATATTGACAGCATGAGCAATTGGCTCTTGGTGGGAATGAAAAGGCCAAAGATTTAACTATTGGACTATGCTGCAAAACACACATTATATAGAATATACATTAGATATTTAAATTGACCACAAACACTTTTCTGTAAATTATCAAAAATAAAATAAAATTATATATATAGATGTTCTTTCTAAGCTGGACACTATTTTAAATGGTTTCTGACAAGCTACCTTACTAGCTAGAAACAATGAAGCTAATATTTGACAAAGATATCAAATGTTAGACAACAAAATGGTCATCAAAAAAGACAGATTTTAATGCATAGACATTAATGGTTAAGACAGTATGAGAAAAATACTGTAGATGAAAATAATTACTTTCATAGCTCAAAAATGAGTCTGGGCAGAAAAACGTTAATAAGTATGTCTCCTTGGCTTGTCATTCGGCAGGCAGGGAGTGATGGCCACAGAGAGCGGGCATGATGGGTTTCATGGTTCTGTCTCGTTTGTGATTGGTGCAATTTGAGATGCTACAATTGCCCCTTGTTACAATTGACCCTGGTCTCCCCTACTGCAGCTGGTGGGTATTCAGTGTTGCTCAAGGAAACTCAAGCGTGGCAGATGCTTATCTAACATAGGTGTTGGAATCTGTCTGTCTTGGTTGAAGGATTGTATTCCCTCTGAAATCCCCACCGTGCTGCACAAAGTAGTGTAGCGAATGCTGAGACAGAAAATCTTCTTCGTAATTGTTCTGCTAGCTTTTTATCAGTAAAAACAATTATTTCAAAAGTCAGTAAGCAACTAGAAAATCTTTATATTTATCTCACCCTTTCTTTGAGGGGGCATAAAAATTGCAAATTCTTCAGCAATCAATGCCTTTTTCTGCTTCAGGCACAAACCCCTTCAGTGCAAATTGGAGAACTTCAGACAGCTTAAAGTGTCCAGCCTACAGAGGAGCAGGTCAATCAGTATCTTGTCAGCAAGTGACTTTTATCTGATTCACATTTAAGCTAAATTGAAAAAAATAAATTAAAAGCCACCACATACATCGCTTTGCAGCAACCTTCTGGGAAAAGGTTTAATAACTAATTTTATGGGGAATTGATTTTTTTCCCTCAGTCTCCCCCTGCACTGCCCTCTAAAGGTGCAGAGGAGAAGAGGGTTGAAATGAGAAGTTGGGGGGGGGGGGGGCACTTTCATTTAAAGGTGAATTAAATCACTGTCAGCGAGAATAAAGTGTGCGGTTTAGATCCAATAATGTCATACATAAAGATGAACGCCTTAGCTGTGTGACAGTGTCGTGGAGGTCACATGTTTCATATAAGGTCCGAGCTATTACGCCACACCTGTTGTGGTCATTTCTCATCCTGACCTTTTGGTTTGGGGAGTGAAAAATGAGTTTTCTTATTACAACACAACGCCATTAATAACATGGCCTGTAGTTATTAATCCTGATCACCTGCTGTTGTGTGGGCCTCCTGCTTACACACACTGCGAGTCAATCAGTCATAACACATACCCTTTGCTCTCCCACTCGCTCTTACTCCCACAGCCTTAAATATTGTTCTCACTTCTTCCTCTCTCTGCACTTCATCTTTCTCTTAGCTCTTTTCAATTTTTCTTTCTATGTCTCCTTCCCCCAGCTCACTTTCATTGTGTCTCTTGTTGCCTCTCCTTCAACAGAACCGAACTTCGTCTCCTCCTACGATATCGGCAACTTCACCTACTTCTTCTTCCGGGAAAATGCGGTGGAGCATGACTGTGGCCGGACTGTATTTTCCCGCGCAGGGCGTGTCTGTAAAAATGACATTGGCGGCCGCTTCCTCCTGGAGGACACGTGGACCACCTTCATGAAGGCCAGGCTGAACTGCTCCCGACCAGGCGAAATCCCCTTCAACTACAACGAACTGCAGGGAACGTTTTACCTGCCTGAGCTGGAGCTACTCTACGGCATTTTCACTACCAATGTGTGAGTAAAATGAGATTTTGCATACCTTACTTCCTTCATACTGTACTTACAACATGTAACTTATGTCAATGTTCCAACAGAATTTACATCCACAGTTGACCTTTAGCTAACCAGCTAGCCAACTAATCAAATTCAGCTAACGTTAGCTCCATGAGTTGGTGACTTTTTAAAAAATCAGCCCAGTTTCAATGATACTGTATATTTGATAGTTAGTACAACTCGCATTGTGAAGGATGAATCAAAGTGGGATTCAGCTCACAGCATGTTGATACACGTATCAACAGCTTTTTCTTCTGTTCTTTGTTGTTTTAAATGCACTCACAGAATAGCTTCATGTATAATTCAGTGTTTTTGGCATCATGTTGTCATTTGCATAAACAAACACACCTCAACTGCATCTGCATTAACTTGGCAAGTGACCTTTTGGTAGCGTGTACACTGACTATATAACATTGAGTGATATTTGACAATGATGTTACATGGCATGCATCATAAACTGAATTTCCAGTAGAAACTTCCTCCCATAAACACTCAAACCAGCTACTAACAGAAGCACTTACTCCAGTAACATCTCACATTTAAACCCATGAAAGAAGCTTATCACTTATTAAAAGTGCACACTGCATCACGGACATGTAAGAGATCGGATGCATTCATGGATGAAAACTATTAGTTTCTATTTCCACAAACGTCCTTTCCTCTTTTTGTCTCTTCATGTGTTTGTTTTTTTACTTTCTCATACTCACAAACACACACACACATGCTCTCACAGACCATTATTAAAAGCTGAGTAATCTGTTCTTTATGGCCACTGCCTTCACACTGCTGAAAAAGAAGTATTTTGAAGGGTATTGGAAACATTTCCCCCTGCAGGCACAGAGTTTAATGAACAGCCGCATTGGATTATAATTCACATTGCCCAAGTCTCACAGTTTGAGTTGAGAGTTAATACTCTCATTTTTTACTTTCTCTTTGGAGGGAGGAGACCAGTACTTGTTGAAACTGACAGCCTAAAAAGTCAAAGTTGTATTTCAGGCCAGGCCAGAGATCTGTACAGTTAATCAGACAAGCCGAACAGCTTAATTGTGTCCTATTGCTGGATTTATAATCCAATAATGACGATCACTTACGCCGCTGTCTGCTTCTGTCTGTCCGGTGTTTGATTTGTATTTTTGGCTGAGAGCAATACAAACATACAATGGTCACCTTTACAAATACCAACACAAGTTGTTAGCAGAAAAAAAGAGTTTTCTAGAAAACAAGAGTTTTCTCCTAGCGTTACAGTGTCCTTTTTCTAAATTTCTTTCTTCCAATACTTTCCCCCTGTTCCTCCCTCTCTCATCCATCATCCTCTCAACCCTCTCATTCCCCTTTATTGGGTCTCTCTACCCTTTTTTTCTGTTCCTGACATTCAGAAACAGCATTGCTGCATCTGCGGTGTGTGCCTTCAATCTCAGTGCCATATCACAGGTTTTCAACGGGCCCTTCAAGTACCAGGAGAACTCACGGTCAGCGTGGCTGCCCTACCCCAACCCCAACCCAGACTTTCAGGTAACAAAACTGTACATATTTGTGGGGATTTGAACAGCACAGAGACAAAGACAAAGAGTCTACAGCCATGCTAGCAGCTCTGTGAGGTGGTGCAGTGCTTTGAGCTAAATGCTAATATGCTCCAAATGACAACATGATGTTTAGCAGGTATAATGTTCCTCCTGTTCACCATCTTAGTTTAGAACTTTTGACATGATGATTGTGATAAAGATAAAGGTCAGGGCGTCAATAACATTACTCAGACTTATCCACAGGGGATCAGGATCATCAATATCTGAAAAAAAGTTTGTCACAATCCATCCAGTAGTTTGTCGTTCCACTTTTTACATTGCAGGATGAAAACAAAAAATGTCAACCCACTGTAGGCGCCAGAGGAAGATTCAGGGGATCACTAAAGTCAGTCAGGAATATCTGTGCAAAACGTCATGGCAGAGATATTTCAGTCTGGACCAAAATCTTGCACCGACCAACGCACCAATATCGGCATCACTGTTGCTAGCATGGCTAAAAAACATGGTCACTGAGGCATTTCATGATGTGAGCTAAAGTTCAGCGCTTTATCCTTAATGATCATTTGTTCAAGCTTGAGGTGGTTTAGACCCAACACACTGCCCAATCAGCCGAACAATATGAGTGGCTTTGTTCGTGCCTAAGGAAATTTATGCATGCGGTGTGTTATGTGTGTGTCCTGATAAATAAATGTGTGTTCACCCTGATGAGCCTGCCTCAGAGTCCCAGCAAGCTCTTCCCTCTCATTAATTTCCTCTCTCTTTCAATCATTCCTCTCTCTACTCATGCACATACACATTACGACCGTTCGTTTTAAAACCGGTGATTTTTACAATGGCATAATCATTCCTTTAAGATGTTTCATGGCCTCGTTCTGTGAACTGTAGTCCCTTTCTAATAAACTGTCCTTGTTTTGCAAAAGTGGCACTTTATGTTTATATTCTGTCCTAAAACCCGGAGGAGCAAACCGAGTGGCATCTTATCACGATTTCTTAGGCGCTGCTCTATACTGATGACACAGAGGGAATGTTTTATTAGCAGTAGTGGTTCTCAGTTGTAGCCGGGGCTTAGCAGATAGCGAGGGAGCTAATCCACGCAGCTCTCCATGAGGGATTGAATTCCCTCTGAGGTCTGGCTGCCAATGAGTGACACACGCCTCACTTCCACACATGTTTCCCATCACGGGGCCCTCGATCATGTTTCCGTCAAGCCAGCAGATGCACGAGCGTTCGCAATGCCCGCTATCGAGAAGTTACGCAAACATTATCTATAATGGCAGGCTCATGCAGAAAAAAGTGGATGAAGTGCTCATGTAGAGAAAATTGCTGGGTGTGATAGTTTACTAAGAAAAAAACACACACACACACACACACAAATCTGTAACATAGAAAGCATCTCACTGCCGTCATATATTTATATGTTTCTGAAATTCACCTTACCTTCCAGAAAACCAATCTGGTCAGTGCTGACCACAGCTTTATCCTGTTCAGCATACTGTAGGTACATCACAGACTATATAAATATAATATATCACACACACACACACACATATATATATATATATATATATATATGGTTTTTATGGCTGTGTTCCTGAAAGATAAACCAGGATCAGTTCTCTCTCTCCATCCGCATCCCTCCACTTAAACTCAGGCACAATAGCTGCTCCTCACCGCTGGACCGATGCACACTTTATCTAGGTTTCAGTGACATCTTCATCAAGCATTTGTCAATGTTGGAGGATTAGATTTACGAGCGCAGGAATTATGGCCTGCGCCTTTTTTCCCCCTCAGCCCTTTGTGCCCACACACCTACACACATGTACATGCACATACTGTACACTTATGAAAGCCACTGGCCACGTACATATCTACTGTACACAAATATGCCCACAAAAAAAAGAGGGGTGTAGATTGCTGCCAAACGGGGATAATTATGACAATGAACTCATCACTCAACACACACACACGCTGGTCATTGATTGAGAGCTTAATTCCCTGTCTGTCTGCAGAGAAAATCCGTACATTTTTTTGAACCCTACTGATTGATCCAGCTTGGGTTTATTCAGGCTATGAGTCATGTTCGTTGGGCGTTAGGAGCTAATACCTTCTTTGTGTTGTATAGGTTTTCTGTCACACTGTAATTGCTTACTGTAAAACTGCATTCATTGTTGAGCTCCATATGTAGGAAAATATGGTATGTTACACTCTGAGCCAAATGCTAATGGAAAGTTTTGTTATCTTAGAGGTTTCAAGTGCGACACAAAAGGAGGGATCAGGTGTCTGTGCTTTCCCATTATCTGTGATCATTTGAAGCCAAAACTGACAAAATGTTGTAATCAGATCTTACTGGGATGCTGGCATTTTAAATGACGTGGGGCACATTTTAAACAAAACCCCATTTGGCAAAAACATGCTGTAATACAACCATATTTCTCAGTGGCACTTATCATCCTGGCAGAGCACAGTGTGCTGATGAGGAGCGTGACAGCTGAGTGTTGGATGGGCCCTCAGCCAAATGATGGTTCTGTCCCTCACCTTGACTTTACTGAGGAAATCACCCCATCCGTCTCTCTGTACATTCACTGATGTCGTAGACCCTCACTGGTCAGCGCCTAACTTTGTCTCGCTGTGGCAGTAATGCAATCACGCAGGCACTTCGGGATTCACACACATGCACGCAATGCAAGGACAAACCACAAAAGGAAACCTCAGACATATGTCATTATATAGCGCCCCCATACACGCACACACTACACATTGGATGCACACAAGCACATACGCGTGGAGTTGCATTTCCCTGTCCTTCAGGACTTTAATTTCCCATCTCCTGATGTGGTGAAGGCACTGATCCGTTGCCCATCCCGGGGAAACCCACCATGATTCTCATCTGTCAGCCCAGGGAAGGCCATGGATTGATCTGTATAAAGTGCCCCTGCTGTTGCTTCTGTAGCTGGTCAGCAGGAACTAATCGTCACCCAAGGTCCAGTCTCAGTCAGCTAAGTACGACAAGTCTGTGTGTACGGTTAGCCTGGAGCAAATCTGTGCAGCTCATCTGCGATACGATGTTCAAAACAAAAACAGGACCAGTCATTTGGGTTAGTGTAATTGTCGAGCATGACTTATTTTTGTTTTCTTTGCTCCATGTTGTGGAGGAGGCCTGTTCTTTGTGGATGGTGCCTAAATCCACAATCCTGGACCCAGCCTGGGACCTCTGTTACTGAGAGGACATGCATGGTTAGCTTTACTTATCCACCTCTGCCTCAGCTGGACTGGCTTTACGCCTGGCCTTTTCCCGTTCTGCTTGTTCGAAAAAAGATACTACATTAAAAAGCATATTAGTATTGTCACTGTCCTATGAGAACCAAGTATCTTCAAAATGTCAGCTTTTCATTTAAGCTAGGGTTTTTAAATGGTTAATTAAATCTAGAAGTAGGAGATACGTTAAACACACAGTCACAGTTTATTTAAAAAAATTCTAAATCACCAAACAACATGCTACAAAAAGATATACCGTATATTCCTTGTAGTTAGTTTTTAGTATGCTATTATTGCTATAATGGGTCATTATATTGTATATGATGCTGTTTTGAACATCTTTCAGCTTGGAAAGTAAAATTTACAAATGCCAAAAGATTATTTTATTATGTTGTTTCCCAGAAAAAAAAAAAAAATTAAATAATGTAATTAAAACTAAAGAAATTAACATTTCACTGTAATATATATATATATATATATATATATATATATATCCATATATCACAAATATACTTTTGACTCCTTAATATTTCCCTCTTTTAACTCACATTTGGAGATTGTTCACTTTATTGAACTCTTTTTAATAAATGAACTCAGGGAAATATCTTACATATTACATATTTCACATTAAAACCCAGTGCTGTGGCTCTGACTCTGCTTCGGTATGAAAACTCCACTAGGACACAGAATGAGTCACCAATGCCTGAAAAAAAAAAACAAATTAATCTGTGACTGAAATCTGCCTATTTATGTGACAGTTTTCTAAGCAGGTCCTAACATTGTGGCTGCACATCATTTTGATACTTTATATTTTAGTGGGGAGATCTTTGATTGTATGACAATGCAGCACTTAGGGAATGTCTTTTTGTCTGTAATTATACTGTAATTATAATTATTAGCAGTAATGAAGCTCCAAAGATGAATTTAAAGATATTAGCTTATCAAAGGTAAAAAAAAAAGTTAAAAAGAACAATCAGAAACATTAGTATTTGGTTCCAATAAAACTCACCAGCAATATATATGCATATGAAGAAGAATTTAATAAAAGAGAAAAAACTACATGCTCAGTCAAACATTCATTCACTCTTCTTCCATCAGCTGCGGTGTATTGACTACAAAGCCTTAAGGTTGTGAGGATAGCAAACCATCACCATGAGGCAGCAATTGACTTTCAAGCCCCATTCATTTAGTCACTCAATCCCTCTCTTTTCCCATCTCTGGTGGTACTTCTGGATAAAAAACTTGATTATTAATGTAGCTTGGCTTCTATTCATGTAGTCAGTCAAACTTTTCCTTTCTGTCTTACCCACCTGCACAGTGCGGCACCATTGACTCTGGCTCCTACGTGAACCTGACTGAAAGGAACCTGCAGGACGCTCAGAAGTTTTTGCTGATGCATGAGGTGGTCCAACCCGTGGTTCCTGTGCCCTATTTTATGGAGGACAACGTGCGCTTCACTCACGTGGCGGTGGATGTGGTGCAGGGGAAAGACATGCTGTTTCACATCATATACTTGGCTACTGGTAGGTTCTTGGCACTGTGAGTACATGTTTTGTTCTGTTTTCATACGTAAGATATTTCTGTCTACATACTACACATTTTACTGTTTATTCATTGGCATATTTTTGGGGGGTCCTTGCATGGATCTGCTGTGATTTTGTGATCCTGAAAACATATGCTCACCTTCTTAATATGAGGTTACTGGTTACATAACCAGAGAGATTTCTGTAATTTTTTCTGCATTCATGGGTTTAATCTAAAGCTCATATCACGTACTTTTGTTCACCAATCAGGATTTAGCAATACTAGAAGCAAAAAAACGATGACAGTTGTTTGGTTGTTGTGCCTATGTTGCCAGCTCTATCAGTCAAATTTGACCAAATCACACCGACACAGTCAGGAGAAGCATAGGATAGTTTTATCATTGTTTAACCCTTAATAAATAATACCTAACCTAGCTTCCCAAACTTAAGCTTTAATTGATGCTCATGTTTTCATGAGTATTGATTGTTATAGAAGAACATTTAAAATATTATACGAAGGTCAGGAGCTTTAAGCCCTTGAAGTGCACTTCAAGCATTAGGGGGGAAAAAAGGCCTGCAAGAAGAATAATTAAACCAATAGATCTGTAGTTCTGAGGAGACATCAAAGCTTAGTCTTCTGATACAATTTGGATCATTCTTTACCTCCATATGTCCTCCATATGGATTGACAGAGCGCACATACACATATCGCACCACATATCACTCCCGTGCAATCCATCATAAGGAGATCGGAGACATCATGAAACAGCAAACAGCCATGTGTCAGACGAGTAATTAGTAACGCCCACATACATTTCTGATTTAACCCTTGCATGTTTTCGCTGTCTGAACTGAGTGGCGCTCCCTGCTTATCAGTAGGCTGTTTGATCATGCTGGTGTGACAATGTGTGATATTAGACTTGGCAAAGTGCAGCAAACAGTATCAGCAAGACCCCCAGATACACACCAGCGTTTGGTGTCTGTTCTGTATTATAATATAACAGACAATATGGATTACGAACGGGTGCACCGAACAGAATTTGAACGTAGTGACCCACTTCACTGTGCTAATGTACCATAGGCCCGCTGGGAAATGTCAACATGGTTCTCCTGTCGTAGCGTCAGTGTTATTTTAAGTTATCACACATGCAAGCACTCTCTCTTTCTCTCACACACACACACACACACACAACCTGTTCCAGTTCACTGGATCTCTGCTTGGCATCTCCCTCAAAAACTCCCTAGTCATTGTTTGCATGGTGCTGTGATCAATGTAGCGTCCGACCAGAGCTGCCCACACTGCAAGTTCCCCAGACACTAACCAGACGCTAATGAAAACATCTGAAACACTGCCAAGGCCATTGGGTAGCGCACATATTGTACCTAATCACATGCTGTTATTAACGCTTAAATGCACTCTGCTGATTGGGGCCATTGTGGAAAACCTGATAGCTCCAACTGGGGGTCCAAATATTTCAAGGTGTTGTAGGTTCATTTTTTCAAACATGTGGCTTGCAGCAGATTTTACCTCTCTTGTTATTCAGCTCTCATTAGTAAAGTCAGCCCTGCAGCAGCATTTTGTCTTTAATTTTGTCTGTGTTAATGTGGACAGAATTCAGTTAATTGTTTCAAAGTTCCTGGTTCCCCAAAGTACCACTTTTTTTTTTACCAGTTCTGGAGATGAGAGTTACGTACATGCCTTGAGAAAAAAAAAACTTGGGGCCAGTGTTGGGCAACTTTTTTAATTAGTAAAACAGCAAAAGGAATTATTTCAGCACATGGAGCATTAGAAAAGGAGACATTATAAGATAAGATGAGCCTTTATTGATTCCCATGGGGAAAATTTGGGTCTTATAGCAGCACAGACTGAGAAGGAAGCACATATGAATAGAGAAAAGAGAAGAAATTAATAAATAATACGCCAGAAAAATAAAATAATAATAAAGTAATTGAAGCTAATATAAAAATAATACAAGAGCAAAGTCAAAATTACAAGGCAAGAAGTATACATCCCCATGACCAGTGGTGCAGTGCTGTGTCTATGTGAGTGACATAGTGGTGTTATTAATGAGCAAATACAGTATGCCGATGTTACACACCATATGTAGCATACTATGATAGGGGATTATACATACTGTATATTACATCTATTATATTATAATTATATTATAGTGTGTTTAATGTAATGTTATATTTATTTGTATTTGTTAGAGTAACATGATACAAACTACTATATAGTTGAACATGCATCTGGACAACATTTTGGAGATACTGAACACACAGAGACCAAATTGTCAACTGTCATGAAGCATTGCTGGGATAAGTAACTGTAATATTATTTCTGAATATCAAAGTGTAACCCCTTACCCTTAGACTACTCATTACTTGAAATAGTAATTCACATTACTTTAGCATGTTACTAATTAATACGTTACTGCCCAACACTGCTCGGGGCAATACTTCACTTTTATATTCCTCACTTTGAAACTATCTATTAGCAATTCACCCTTCTTCCCTTGGCATCACTGTGCACCTAATTGCTTTTTCTTCACCCAGGGGATTTCATGTATAATAGACGATGTTTGTTTCAGCTCTCCCAAAAGAAAATCTGCCCCTAACTTCATCTCAAGGGGCCTACCTTACATAAAATAAAGGTCAGGGCGTATTCACAATGACATGGATTTTCCACACTGTTCTCTCTCAGAACTACAAAGTGGTTTTATCCCCTGGAATATCCCCTCAAAGAAAAGTAGGCCAGGAATCATGTATTCAGGTGTCATACAAATTCCCTGGTTGCATCTACAGCACAGCATGTTGATGGCATAACCAAGCTTGGCACGCCAGCCACCACCAGTCTTTTTGACAGTCTTATTTCAGAGCCGCTGTGGTAGGAAGTGATTGTTGCGTGGTTCACACTGAGTTCACAACTTCACATCGACTGGTGTGCAGGTTTGCTCATCCAGGATATATTTTTTGTTGTTTTTCCCTCTTCAAACTCCCTGCTATTTATACCTCTCCTATCTTTTGCTCTCCATTACTTTTACCTTTTCTAGTACAGATGAACACCCAGCTTCCTCGTTGTGACCAAATCCTCTCTTCCCCTCTCTTTCTCCTCCAGATTACGGTACTATCAGGAAAGTGCTTTCGCCTCTCAATCAGTCTACAGGGAGCTGCCTGTTGGAGGAGATCGAGTTGTTCCCTCTCAGGAAGAGGCAGCCGATCCGAAGCCTGCTGATCCTGCACAGCCGCAGCGAGCTTTACGTGGGTGTAAGAGACCAGGTCATCAAGATCCCACTCAAGAGATGCAGCTACCACAAGAGCCGAGAGTGAGTACATGCACTAACCATTAATCTCAATGGAAACTGTCAAAAGCAAATATGCCCACAATGAAGTTTTAAAGCTCCCTCTTTCATAAGATTCTCTTTATCTGAGAGGGCCAGGCCTGGGTGTTGGTGAGGGGCCTTTGCTGAGATTTAAAACCCTGTAAATCAGCTTTTGTCTGAGCCACTAGAGGTGCCCACAGCTGCCCTGTCTGTCTGTCTCACTGTCTTCCTCTCGTTGTCATTAGACCATGTGTTTCTGCCTCGCGCACAGTTCTGCTGTGTGTGTGTGTTTAGCAGATACACTGTATTGAGTTTCTCTCTGTCTGGAAGACGCTCCGTCAAGGCATAAATATTGGCAAAGAAAAACGCAGAGACAGAGGCCAGGGTGTGTAGACTCACCGCAAGATTGGGATCCCATTCATCATTGCACGCAGCAAAGGCATCACACCTGCATTCCTTATCTACCGCACAATGAGCTCTTATTGGAATTCACACAAGAGTTAAGGCTTCATGTTACAGCTGTGGCTCTGTGATATATGCTGCAGCCATTACAGCACTTCATCACCTCCTTTTTATATATATGTATATATATATATATTTTTTTTTTTTTTTTGAAGAGAGTCCGAGAGAGTCAGAAAAAAAAAAACAGATAAAAGAAATAAAAGCATGCACAGAGACTGGCAGCTACACTACACGGAGAGTTACTGGGTTCATTGCTGACCTTTCTTTGAGGTTTACCTGTTTGAAATATTAGAAGGCAGTCTCTCCGTGTGGCTGTGTGTGCAGTTTGGTTCACAGATGGGTGGGGTACAATCTGCAAGGTCCTTAACGCCCTCTGAAAGACAGTTATTAGTGCATTCTGTCTCCCTTTCATTTTGCTCTGCTGTCGTCACCCATGATATCCTTGTCAGAACAGTCCGTATCCCTCTACTTTTTGTTAGCCACCCAGACGCTACATAAGCGGCCTTGCGTGTGTGCAAGCAAGTGCTAGAGCGTTTGCCTTTCTGCATTTTAATATGGATGGATGCATATGATCTTGTGTCCTTGCATAAGTGCCTGTGCTCAGTTCATTCTTGTGAAACCCACTGACAACTATGGTGACATTTCACTAGGGTTATGTCAGGCTGCGTTGGTGCTAGTGGCTCCAAGATATGTCGCGCTGTCACAGCCTTTGCATGAAACGAGGAACATCAGGCCCTTTATTGCACTCGATAAACCACCTGAAGGTGATATGGCAGAGACAGATCCAGCTATCTTTGCTACAGTGTCCTCACAGTGAATATTTGTTGGGCTGATAAGCTATTTGAGTCAGAAATGTGTGTGTGTGTGTGTGTGTGTGTGTGTGTGTGTGTGTGTGTGTGTGTGTAGACACAAAACTGCAATCCTGGTGCTTGGCTGAAGATTACCTGAGAAATCAGTCAGCATATTGTGTTAAGACATAATTTTAGGATGCTGATGCGATGTAAGCATCGCAAAGCATCGCAATACTCTACATTCATAAATAAACAAAATTAACATTTTACCCCTTGCCTTTTTTTATCTCTCTCCTCTTCTCTGTCACTAGCTCATCTCCTCCCTCTCTTCTATATTAACTTTCAGCCTCTGCCCTTCTCTTGCTTTTTCCCCAATCCCATATTTGCTGTTTCCCATTCTTCCCCCCTACCTTCTTCTGCCATCTTATCTCTCCCCTTTCCAATTTTTCATTTCTTCCCAACCAGCTTATCTTCCAACGCTCTCCATAATCTCCTTTATTTTCTTTTTTTATGTCTAAACCTGATGTTTGATTTTATGTCCTGTCACAATGCAGAGCAATCTGTATTCACATATGACAGGTTAATAAAAACCCGTTAAAGGTGAACTTTGTGCTCTTTGTTCTTCCAGAGCGTGTGTGGGGGCCAGGGACCCATACTGTGGTTGGGACCTGCTGTTGAAGAAATGCACCACCCTGGAGGAAAGTGTCAGAATGAGCCAATGGGAGCAGAGCATCACAAAATGCCCTGTGAGTATGACCGACCTGCTGCCTGATCTGTACACACCTCAAATGTAGTTCACTTGCTTGTTTCTCACTTGCTTTGCTGTGTCAACTTTGAAACTTTAAAGTTGGTGGAAAACACAATTATCCCTACTCGGCCTCCGTGCTCGCTCCTCTGTATGTGAATTTAATACTCACATTCATCTGTGCTCCTCTCCTCTGAAAGCTACACCCTGCTCTGTATTCTCGCTGTACACTCAACTTACAAGCAACAGCCCCTAAAAGCAGCCCGAGAAGCATATCCTTGCCAAAGACAGGCATCTCGGGACTGAACAACTTGACTTTAAGGGATCGACGTGCACCCCGGGAGTGATCTAGAGCTCTGCCTCAATCATTCACTTCTGACTGCTTGTTCATTAGCAAAACAGCTCTTCCATTTATTTTAACATGCACCAAATGTGGAAGCAGTATTAGGGGGCGGTAAGCCTATCAATTTCAGCACGGCTCTGCTTTTTTTCAGTTTTTCACAGACATCATTTTCAAGCCAGTCACAGCAGAGAGTGCTGCACATACCCTTTTATGTGGCTTCATGTTCAGAGGAGTATTTGGCACTCAGGCCACTGAGCACCCAGTGGCATCTGTCAGCAGAGCTCTGGCAGAAACTTGGCCCCACACTGCATCCAAATATGCATTCAGATACATACATGGACACAAACAGTCATGCATGCATATGCAGTTTCACCGCAACTCAACATTTTTCGTCATAATTTCACTGCAACTCAGCGTTTTTTTTCTTAAGCTGGAGACTCAGAATCAGAGTATTTCTGTAGTCGTTATTACATCAAACATAGTCACACTTTCATTTAAGCTATGTTAGTCTGAAAGGAGTTGGCTTAGCTGTACTGCTTGTAGTACTAATTTTAAAGGAATAGTTTTGCCAAAGTAGTTTTGCCAAATATACCGATACCACTCTCCTGTCTGTACAGTAACTATGAAGCTTAGCTTAGCATAAAGCGTAAAGTGTGGAATACATACCAGCGCCTCTGAAGCTCACTAATTAGCATGTTGCACGTTTAGCAGTGACTGAAAAACACATCCCGTAAGAATACAACTCACGTATACGGATGAACCAAACAATATATTAATCATACAGTGCGTTAATTAGTGAGCTTTAGAGCAGTGTTTCCCATAGTGGTGAGGGGTCCTTGAGGGGGATCTAGGGGGGAATTCAGTGGAAGTGGAATTATTTATTTTCACTATAATTCAATCCATAAGCAACACAGTGACAGAAAGTATGGCTATTTTGTTCATGGGTTTTATAAACCTTCTGTAATAAATAAATAATTTAAATCCAAAAATCCTATCAGATGGGAAATCTTATCAAATGGAGGTCTGTGGTTTAAATTTTGCCAATTTGTGTCCATTTCACCCCAAAATGGACACAAATTGACGTGAGAAAGTTTGGCAATCACTGCTTTAGAGGTACTGATGTTTCACCTTCTTTTCCAAACTATTACTTGTTTCCCGCAGCAGTGTAGCCACCAGTCATTTAGTTTTGATGTATTTTCATTTGGCCACACACCACTGCCCACACCAGTAATGGAAAATGCATTTACTCACTTAACCTTAGTCTGACCAGGTCCAGTCCATTTAAAGTGATCATGAATTAACTTTGTCAGTAATAACATTGTATGTAACTTTTGCAAGAAATGGCTATACAGTAGGGCTTGTGAAGCCAGACCTGAGTGGGAAAATTGTCTGCTTGCAACAATTCGATGCCAAGACGTGAAAAATGAAAAACAAGAAGTTGTCTTTTATCACAGTTAGTGTTTCACTCCCTGTGAGTCCATTAACAGTTTTGAAAAAGGCTAAACTGGCAGAATGTCTGGAAGTCTGGGGTTTGTACACTGAGTTGCGTTGTGTAGGCAGAGACAGGAGATACGCTTTACCAACCGGTTCACAAACGCCATCTGGCACCATATACTCACTTCTATACGGAAACAAGCAGAAAATACTTTCTCTGCAGTTTTAGGGAAGAAGTCTGAGTCTTACTTTGCTCAGGTAATATGGACGTTTTTACTCAACGAATGCTTTAGAAAGAACCACTTTGCTTTAGAAAGAACCACTTTGCTTTTAAAAGCAATTTTAATCCACCACCACTCTAAAAAAATGATGTTACAGTATGCTTTAGAATATAAAAGTTGTAATTTCAGCCTGTGAAGAAGAAATGACTTGTCTTATAATCCACATAAAACAAGAATACTTTTCATCGTCCCTCAGAAGACATCTATCATCCTGTTTTTGTTTTTAAAATTGCACATGTACTTTTAACCAGGAAAAAATATTATTTTGTGTATTTATGTTTTAGGCACAAATAAAAAGTATAAAATCGATGATCGCATCCACACCATATCATTTCTATTCTCAGCTGGAGATGATATTGTTTGTCTCTTTGTAGTTGTTTACTTTCTAGACAGCCCATTGATGCAAATGTTGTCTGTCTTAGCCAAGCGTTCCCCCATTTAGGCACACGGCAGAGTTCAATTACAAGTAAGAGCGGAGGGCAGACATTATTTCTGCTTCTGCCAGAGCAGCAGATGATCACGCTCTCTTTTCTCCCCGTATGAAAGTGCTCTTTGCATTTTTTAAATCACCCTGAAATGTAGCGTGCAGACGACATGGCTCATGTTGTATTTAGCTCGTATGCCCAGGACATCGTAATTCGTAGCTCCTCTAATATCGGAGCCTTCCTGTTTCATTCTATTTTGCTTCAGAAATCTATTTATGCAGCCACTTTTATTTCCTCATATTTCCGTCCTTTGAATGTGTCCATTCACAGCATCGATTTGCCGTTCTGAAATCTCATCATGCATCTTCCTCGTGTTTACAGCACGGTTTTGTCCATATAGCTGCACAATGTTGGACGTGCTGTATATGATGTAATGCAGCTATTTTTGCATCTGTTTGAGTTAAATTGATTTCTGTTTGCATCCAACGTAGCCGTGGGCTGCGTTTCCCATGGCAACACATCCTGGAGACCATCAGTCTAATGCAATGACCATTTTCCCGAGAAAGGTTATTATACTTAAATGTTTTATTTTTGGCCCTTTTTCGTTGCTAACAGATCCGTAATGTGACAGTCGATGGAGGCTTTGGTGCCTGGTCAGGCTGGTCCACATGTAGTCATAACGATGGAGGCAGCGCGGGGTCCTGTCTGTGTCGGACACGAGCCTGTGATAACCCCGCCCCTCAGTGTGGTGGCCAGCAGTGCCACGGCATCCGCGTGGAAGTCGCCAACTGCTCCAGGTAAGTTGAGTAGTGATGCGCCACCACACCTGTGTAAATCTTTCTCCTGTCTTTGTTGGCAGGAAAGAGAGATGGAGAGGCTAGGGGATGGAAATAAAAATGTGTTAATTCATTTTCTGCATCCTCGCACCACATACAGTTGTTGCGTGTTGCATATTCAGTGTCAGTTATTTGGAGAACAAGTGTTGATGGGGTGTTTTTGTGTCTCACTCGGCTGACATATTACAACGTTTTAACACCAAAAGTGAACTGAGATGCTGCTGCTGAGCATCAGGCTGCCTGCTAAACAGGGCTTGTGAACATATCCTTGCATGAAAGATATGACGTGTGAATTGATAAGGGGATGCAACTAAGGATTATTCTCATTATTAATTAATTTATCTGTTGTTTCAATTCAGCTTCTAGTCTTATTAATATCTGAAAGTAATGAATAGTGTTTATTACAAGTTACCAGAGTCTTATTTTATGAACAGTATCAATATCTTCTTGCTATAATCTTCTTGTTGTGTTCTTCCATCAGTGGCTTAGAGTGATGTTGCTCTGTGTGTCTTCATAGAAACGGAGCGTGGACTCCCTGGACTTCCTGGTCTCCCTGCAGCACCAGCTGCGGCATTGGCTTCCAGGTCCGGCAGCGCTCCTGCAGCAACCCAACCCCTCGCCACGGCGGACGAGTATGCGTGGGCCAGAACCGCGAGGAGAGGTATAACACACACACACACATGTGGTTATACATTCATTTACATGTAGTGAGTAAAGCAAAAACATGCCGTATTTCTGTGCATGTAAAAAAAATGAAAACAGGCCATTCTGTTCCATAATTTGCAACGTGCAGTTGACTTTGACTGTGACTTTTTCTTTTCTTTTCTTTTTTTCCCTCACTTCTGTCCAACTTTGTGACAGCCAATTAAGGAATGAGTGGGATAGGCCTGTGCTCGGGTAATTATCTGGCTTTCACACACACAGGCCGAGTCTGCATTTTGAAGCTTTGGAGGCTTTGGTGTAGAATAATCGCCTTTTTAAAGATGTTGTGTATGGTTTCTAAGCAACCTTCAAGGCCTGGTGGAGAAAAAAATCTGCTTTTCAAGGAGAAAGTATGTGAAAGAGCACAAAGAGACGTACAAAGCAGACCAGGTAGATAAGGTCAAAAGATGAGTATCCTTAAAGTTTTATTCGTTTCTCAAACTTTAGTTCAGTTCATCCAAATCTTAAAACAGTGGCGGCTGAGGAAAGCTGTGATACCTTCCGTGGTGACTATATAACATTATTTAAATTCAGTCTTAATAGAGACGGGTATTTCTCAATGAACTGAGGCCTTGTTCCTCTGTGTCCTTAGTGTCTGTGTTACCCAGTGAGGCATCGAGCTGATGTTTTTCATCCAGCTCCTGCCGGTAACCAGACGTGGAGGCAGAAAAAGTGCAAATAAATACAGTTCAGGGGCTACAGGGAAGGAAAATGGAGAAATAAATTGTTGCCAATCGTTACCACAGCAACCGAAACAGCATTGCGATGGACGAGTAATTGGATACGGCCTTCAAGGATGAACCTTATATTACACCCCCCCCCCCTTCTGCACTTTTTCATTTCCTCTCTCCCTCCTCTAACCTCCCACCTTCCTTTTTCTTACTCACTGATGCTCCTGGAGGAGCGGTCCTTCTTTCAAGGGCCGTTCCTCCAGGAGCTCTGAGGGAAAATATACGGAGTGACCGGTACAGCCCAGTTACTCACGAGCCACACAGAGAAAAAACGCTGGCTGGCAGTGAAGACCACGGGAGGCCAGAAGCAGGTTTTGCCACCCCCTCTCTTTCTTTCTCCGATCTCCTTTGTTTCATTCCCCCTTAATGCTCTCAGCACTTGCTCGGTTCAGCTATTTAAAACACCTTAGGCCAGTTAGGGGCCATCTGTGAGGGCTGGAAAAGGATCTTTGTAAGGGTGGTTTGAGACAATGGGAGTATTCGTGTGTGTGTGTGTGTGTGTGTGTGTGTGTGTGTGTGAGAGAGAGAGGAACAGTGAGGCAGGGAGATAGAAAATGTGTTAACAGATAAATTATCTGTCGGTTTGAGTCTGCCTGAGGGAGAAATAAATAGGATAGGGATGCTAAAAAATGTTTGTGTGTGTGCGTGTGTTCAATATCAGCATTTCCAGGTGTGTCAGGCATGTGGATCTCCAATTCTTGGGGGAAAAAATGGGGAAAACGTCTCATTGGATGTTCAACCCGTGTAACGGTGTCCAAAAACTTTCACCACATCTGTTGTTTATAGTTACCCATGTGTGAAATAGGTAGAGTCTTCTGTACAAGCGTTAATCCGCATAGTATGAAAAGGACTGGCACTTTATCAGCGTTTGCTCGCTGAACGATTCTTTTAATGCTGTGAAAAGGCTTTTATTTTATGGGGCACGGTCCTCCTTTCAGAGGTGTTAGGCGTCGGCAGCCTCACTACTCACTTTGTTCTTCCCATGTTGCCCCAAAGTGCCATGCTCAGATTAATGCACAAGACCTGTGTTCAAACATGTGTGCATGTAGTGTGAGCTCATAAGTACAGAGACGCACATAGGCCAAAACTGAACCTCTTCTCTCACCGCTTTTCTGTGTCTTTTAGCCAACTGGCTTCCCACAAGTTTGAAATGATTGTTTGCAGCAGGCAGCGCTTTTAAAAAATAAAGCAAATGTTCTAAAACTGACCGTGCACGGCAGCGCTGTGGGCTTAAATCTGGCGGGTTAATGCCTGCATTTATGAACCTTCTGTCTGTATTTCCCTTAGCGTACTGACGTCGTCCACACTGCTTACTCAGCCTATAGCGAGTAATTAGCAGCGTTTTAGTCTGATCAGCTCTGTGTGTTTTTGAAGAGAGGAGAAAAGGATAAGATGGACTAGAGCCACCGATTTGTCTGAAATGATTAAAGTGTGTGTGATGATGATTTCTAAGCTGTAAATCTGCTTTATATTGATCGCAGCAGTTTTTCATTGTGCTGCGGTGCAGCAGGGGTATTTTGTGTCTGAATACAAGCCCGTGCGCATTAATGTCTGTCTGTGTGTGTGTGTGCGTGTGTGTACGTCTTTCTCTGTCTCTCAAGTGTGCTCCAGATTTTACTCCACACTCTTCCTCACTTCTCCACTCTCCTCTTCCCTGCTGCATGATCCCACTACAAGCGTGCAGATTAGTAAAAGTGGAAAAGAACACACTGCTCTAAGGATTTTTACAGCCAGGGTTTACAGAATCTAGCTTTTTGATTTGCCATAAACAATAGTAGAGTTTTTGGGAATGGTACAATGGAAATAACCAGCCTGAGCCTCTTGAGTGAGGGTATAAAGTTAAAGCTATTTTAGCACAAGAAGACTCACTTTTCCTCAAAGCACAGTCATGTGCCAAAACACAACAAAACAGCAATAAAAGCTGTTTTATAGTATGTGTTAAAGTTATAAAATAAATTATATGGCTCTAATAAGCCTGGCAATCGTCTGTCGTTATTGTATAATGAGGGCTGCGTAATTAAGTATTTTAGACATCGCAGTAATCCTGTCTTGTAAAACGATGTAATTAGAGATGATGCATGCATCTTTGTGGCTTTTTTAATGGGCTGTGTCAATGAATTATGCAAAATGCATATGCACGTTCATTTAAGATTTGAGATGGAACTGAGATGTACACACTGGCTATTATGCCGTGCACAGACAGTGATTCGATTGCATGTTTCGGTTCGCTGTGCTCCGTGTTTGCTCCGCACTCTGTGGCCACATCAGAGAGAGATGTTGGGTTTGTTGGAGTTTGTTTTAAGTCAAGTTTACACGCCTTTTCAGACATCCCTGCCTGGTGGAATAAACTCTTTGTAGCAATTTCAGTTCAGTGGCAAGGTTTCAGAAGGCTGGTGACGTCTTCAGGGCCCTTCACATATGATGTGAGCACTCTGTCAGATAAAGTAGCCAAGCAGACAAGTCAAAAGACATTGTCATACAGTCATACATCAGATACAAGATCCAGTTGGATGTACCCAGTATAAGTTAAGCTTATTAATAGTTTTTAGTCACATGACATGCGCGGTGACCTAGAGGGCAAAACAACAGACCAACACTGCGACTTCCCCGCAGAGATGCCACAAAAGCAGTCAAATTTTATTTGAATCACCTTTCAACTTAAGAAAAAGAAAGATATGAACACAAACTGCAAGTGTTGGGCATATCCGATCCATATAATGTTACAGCATCTGCTGCTGCATTTCTACTGTTAAAAACTGGCAGCTGACTGCGGTAATATTTACTTTTACCTTCTGGGGAATCCCTCACCTAACACAGCCCAGGCTGGTCTCCTCCACAATTACTAAATACGAAAGTACAACAACCATCCATCCCTTTGCACTGCTATATTTTATACACAAAACATTTGGATCATGGTTTGTTGTTTGGATGACCTTGAGTAATGATTAAAGTAAAGAGTAAGCGAACCGTCATATTCAATAAAGTTACATTCTGATCACCCACGGTTGTTGTTCTTCCCTCCCAGGTACTGTAACGAACACCTGCCCTGCCCACCGCATGTGTACTGGTCGGCCTGGTCGGCATGGGAACGCTGCAACGTGCCTTGCGGCGGAGGCATCCAGTCACGTCGCAGAACCTGTGAGAACGGCAACGACTGTCCCGGGTGTGGTCAGGTATGTCACACAATACAATAGCTCTGCTGCTCACCATCCTTATATCCGTCTTTCTCTCCGTCTATTCATTGTTTAAGGACTCAGCCTGAGCCATTTGACGTGGTGAAACAGTCAGCGGTGATGAAACTGGAACATCTAACACGACCAAATCCCCTGGCTATATTTATACAGTGGCAGCAGCCATCAGATTTATTACCCAGACCTATTTAATACCACACACACGCAGTAATCACTGCACATATGAATAGGCTTATTTTCTGCCACAAAGCTTTCTCCAACGCACGAATGATGCAAGGGAGTGTTGAAATACGAGTGTTCTCCTTGTTGACAGAATTATGTGATGCTCGTGTTATTTCTGGTGCTATTTTCACACACACACACACATACACACACACACACACACACTCATCTACAGTCCTGGTAAAAATAAGAGAGAATCAACATGATAGCTGTAGATTCTCGTGTCCCTCCTGAAAATGGATTAACGAATATGGGTCAGGGTCCTGTGGATGCATGAGATCTTTGATGTATATTTTTGTTTGTTTGTGGGGTTTATTTACCATTTTGGTTGGAAAATGTTGTTTTGGATGGTGTTAGGAATATGCTGATCCTTACACCTAACTTATTTTAGATTATTTATATATAGGATTACACGCACATATCACATCTTTATACCGTATGCGCGTATATGTGAATAAGTGCATTTTCATAATGTCTGTATGTATGCAGAATAAATGATTGGACTCAGGCATTCACTGTGCAAAATTAAAGAGATTTTGGATGAAATTAGTTTTTAAAAAATGACTCTGCCAAATGCTGAAAAAGCATTGAAAGACCCAAATCACATTTAGCTGAAAAATCACATCCCACAGGTTGTGTAATGGCCCGTTGTGAAGCTAAATAATACACTGCCAGTATTATGAAACATCCCACACAAGACCTTGCAACCCAGAGAGCATATATAGTATCTGATAATTGCCCATGACACATTAGTAGCTGCAGAACACCCAAATGAAAAGACTGACCTCCCATTAAATAGCAATTTAGCAGTCACACAATATCATCTACTGCTACGTCTACCTACCTACTTTCTGTCTCACACGCATTCCCATCAGATTGCAGCTGTCTTATTTCTATCACCACGCGGAGGACCATTATCCTCGATGAAGCATCCTGGGAATGCTGTGCGGCATTCCTAGAGGAGCTCAGTTCGGCAGAGTAAAGTGACGGCGAGCATGAGGGAGTCCGAGTCACTGCTGATTCCAAAAGGGAAAAGCCTGTCTTTGACTGTCTGTAATTTGGGGTATTTTTTATGTTTGGAGACAAGCTCAGGCTCCCCGTGCACTTGATATTAGAGATAGTTTTTATTGGTGTCAGGGTAGGCGGAGAGGCTGGTGTCGAAGTGATTAGAGACAAGGAAGTGACATACTAGAGAGAGCTGAGTCAGTGTGAAAGTTCAAAAGAGAACCTTGTCTATACCCAATACTCTCCATTTCCCCCCTTCCCTCTCTTTCTTCCTTTTGCCACTTCTTTTCACTACTGCTCTTAGACTTTCACTTGTAGTCCCTCTCTGTTTTGTTTTGTTTCCTCGTCGGCTCCTTGTCGAACATTGCGACATGAACTTAATTGGGGCCATCGCAGCCACCAGAGTTGTAATTACATGCATATGTAACACCTTCTCTTTCCCGGGGAGGGCTTTATTTGGACAGCTTGGCTCACTTGTATTATAGCCGCATATTTACGCAGATCAAAGAAACATTTGCTGCCTTTCATTTACAACCCTGATCGGGTGCTTAATGACACAGCTGTTAATGTATAACAATTGCTTCAATGCACCTAAAGCACCTTCGAAGTATAGCTCAAGTGTTCAAGACAGGAAACAGTGTTTGAAACGCCATGCACCTTTCCAATAAAGTGAGTTATATACATTTGTATTCAGCACTTGAAGATCAAGGATGATGGGAATGCGTTCGTTTTATTTCATCAAGGACCCCCGAAAAGTGTGATGGAGTTCGTTTTTTATGTACCATCTGTCTGCGTTCTCTACCCCCGGACAGATCCATGTTTAATTAAACAGAAGGAGACCACACACACACACATAATCACACACACGTTGCAGCTTCTGTCGCCAGAGCTAAGTTTTTTAGACCAGACACCCTGCTGAGACCTGAAAGGATGAACACTGTGTGTGTCTTAGATGTTGGTGCGCGGATGTACACATGTGCATTCATGTTTACCTGTCGGAATTTATATCTCCCAGCCACCTCCAGACATTAATCAACAGCGATGAGCTAACATCTGTTTGGTCTTTTACAGATATGTCAGGGGGAGACTTTGCAAGAAATGTGAACTTTTGGAACTTATTTAGAAAAATAAACAAAGATGGACCGAAGTCGGCGATGTCAGTCTAAAGTTCAACACTTCCAACATGAGTAAAAAATCAAATACATTTTAATGTTACTTTTTTGTGATTCTCTACTGATCCCTGAAACAAAATTGTTTACACTTATACCCCCTTCACAGGGAGCTCACAGCACAGAGTCAGATACAGAACAGCTCAAGTGAAGCTAGAAGGGATTCAGGTCAAGGACACTTCAGTTTAAACAAAAGTGTGTCTACTCTCTATGCAACCCTGCTACTTTAAAAACAAAATGTTGCCAGAGTCATGATGAAAAGAGCAAGCTCTCTAGGTGTTTTATTTCCATCAATCCTGCCCTAATGTTGCCCTGTGTGTCACTGCCTTAAGCCTCAGCAGTCTTATCACCGTGGAAGTATTCAGTCCTGAGGTGCTCTGTGCCTCATTTTGCTGACGCAAAAGGGCACATGACTGCAACTTCATCAGTCTGAGCCCTGGTCCATGCAGCGCTGCTCCATCTCTCCCCTTTCACTGTATCTGCATTACAGGTTTGAATCCCCAGAGGAGCTGGCAAAATCTGGGCTGGAAATAAACAAGGTAGCCTCTGGTGGCCCGGCAGCGATGTACTGTACCACGTGTACTGTACTTAACCCCATCTTCTCCGGTTCCGTGACTCAAAGTCTCCGCTAAAAAGAGTATACAGTTAGGCAAACTTGGCAATACACTACTATTTAGAAGGTAAATTGTAGTGTTAGTAATAATAATAATTCTCTATATCAAACCCTTTTGAGGAGTTAATGCCGAGTTTATGAAGGGGGAATCATTGTTCATGATTGTTCACAATTTACTTTTATTTATGCCACATGTCAGCTGGGTTATTTGCTTTGAGGACTCCTTTTTTGATCCCTTGAAGCACAAATGAACAGAAGAAAAAAAACTTCCATCGACACGTCCAGCCTACACAATACATCACAGCAAACATGTTGCCTTAATTGGGCTTTGTCAGAGTCTCTGCCTCCCGGTTACTTTATGGTGTTTTGAGTTGATGTTTTAGTGCACTCATTCAACAAGGAACAAATGAACATCTCCCTTAACAATAGATGAATTAGGCAGAAGTAGACAAGCCGCCACTACTGCGGTGGCAACTCACTTGTAAACCTGCCTGTAACGGCAATGTATGTGACGAATTTCACCTTTTAAGTGCTTTAGCCAAGATACAATATCTGTTCAGCTCAGATCGTGGAGAACGGGTTATATGTTGAAAATGTAGTCACATGCCATTAGAATGCAGGATAAAAGCTACAAAAGTGTAACTTTTCCACGAACATTTAGTCTGCCAGATGTCTCTTCTGTCCTGCGATCAACTGCTCAATAATAAACTTCAACTTCGGGGGGAAAAAACTAAGTAAAAGTTGTAAGCCTCATCTCCATGAAATCAAATTTACTATCATGAATCTCCATTAATGATCCATTAATGATGCATTGGGGGTGATCAAACCAAAAATCTGTGCCTCCACTGTTGGTGTAAAAGTTGAGAGTGCAATGCATAAATCAGCCGCCACATTTGTCTGTATGTTGCGATGTGAAATTTGACATCACATACATGTCTTCCCTAATGTTTTGCATATTTGATAGCAGTTTAGGCACTTCTGCAGCAGTAACACTTATATATGTTGTAAAAAATTTATGAGAGACATGTACACTAGAGCTACAGCTCCACTGCAAATGGCGCGCTGGTATTCTCCTTTAATTCCAAGCATTAGATGAAAGAAGACTTGCTTCAGAGATGTGCGCTCTTCAAGGGGATATCATACACTGTGGTATTACCTACTTTATACAGTAGAGTACATCAAATATCTCTCGCATCCAAGGATCAAAAGGACCATTCTTCTCAGCTGAACTGCACATCTTGAGTCTCCCTCTCAGAGTTAAATAAGTCAAATATGGGCCGTGCGGAACTGAAGCTGCACCGAGCTGTTCTATTTACCTGCGAGGAGTTCAGTTGTGCAGCCGGGGCTGTGAAATGAAAGTTAAGTACCCGCTGTTTGTGTAGGCAGACTGATGTGTGAACACACTTGTGTGTTTTCGTATTTGTTCAGTTTAAGTCATCGCACCCGTATGTGTGTGCGTGTGTGTGTGCATGCGTGCCTGTGTGCATTGGTGTGCAGCCAGGAGACCTGCTACTGGACCACAGCAGGCTTCATTATAGACTCAGACTGGTGGGGAGACAGACAGATAGGTAGAGAGAGAAGTCAGAGTTTGACAAAGTGTGTTTTGGCCGGCGCTGCTAATTAAACTGATGTGTCGCGGGGACTTGAGGAACACTGGGCTTCTGTTTCCATGGACTCGACCACAATAGATAAAGATGTAGGCACTGGAGAGGATTAGTCACTCTCGCATCTCACATCTGGACCATTCACTTAAACGTCGCGCAGTACTAGTGTGTATACGTGGGAATCCTTATGCACACCGACACTCTCCCTCTCACGCACACTCACCTCTCTCCCAGTCCAATAAGAAGTATAATGAGTGTAATGATGGTAGGAAGCTAGAGAGGCACGACTCCTTATTATTCACCTCCCACAGCTGGCCAGACACCGTAGAGAGCCTTTTGTACCTCTACACACAGACACACACTCTCTTCCCTCCAAACACACACACACACACACACACACACACACACACAGAAGTAAAGACATACAATGAATTTTACCCTCCACTCTACATTCATACATTCTTCAATAAAAGTCAGGAGAGGCTGAAGGCTTATACTTCCACCAGCTCTCTGACACTGTGCTGACACACACTCTCTCTCTCTTTCTTTGCCCTTCCTTCTCCTCAGCTTGTATCCCCTCAGCCCATAACACCTAAAAAATAAGCAGAAAGGTCTGTGGATGGAGGCGGAGTGAGATAGGAGCTGCCTGAATCCATAACTCAGCCATGCATAAACTTATAAACACGCACGCGCTTCCCACACACACACACACACACATACACAAATCACTGCCAGCCTAAAGTACCAGTCAAACTTTCACTCCACAGTCAACTTGCACGTACGCACCCAAACAGCCCGACCGCCCCTCCCACGCTGACCAACCAGGCAGCTTGTTTGTGTGAGGGCAGTAAAGATGCTATCAGGCGCACCTCCCACCCAGCCCTCCTGAGCTCAAGCCAGAAACACATTGCCGTGCATGCCCGTCTCCGAGCAGCTGCCCCGTTAAAGGTGTAGCACAGCATAAACTCGCTGCTCTCCATTTGCCCATAATGCATATCACTGCTCTCGCCGGGAGAGTCAGTGCGGATATGAGTCGAAATCAGTGGACTAATTGAATCCAATTTTGTGTTCCACATGCCACTTGTCACATTCGACTGCTTTCCGCCAGTTTTTTCACATTGGGTTAATTTCTCTGAAATTGAGATGTGAGCGTGGCAGAGTGAAGAGTGCAGGGAACGTTTCCTGTTTTTTTTTTGTTGTTTTCTTGCAGTTTTGTTACTTTGTTTTATTAGCTCACCATATCAGCTGGAAAGAATGAGATGAAACATTTAAATAGCTACTCTCAATCAGCTTCCTTTGCCTAAGTGTTTCAACAGTGAATCAAAGCTTAATTCAAATACAGTGTGGCTCCTTCTTTTTGCTCAGAGGCACATTTACATGGCCAATATTTAATGTACGACATATTCACTACTATGGCTCAGTAAATGTAATTTGAATGGAGTTATTTCAGCTGCTTGTGGGTGTATGTGTGCGTTGGGGTTAAGGGGTTTTTATGGGAAGAATTATACTGATATTTATTTCACATCCTCTGCTCCGTTTTTAATGCATTATTCAAAATGTTATAAAAACTGCCACTCTTAATGCAGGAGAACTGTTTTGTTATTATGCCGCATGTTTTATTCTCATGCATAGCAGGAGAAGACAATAAACTGTCCACTGTCCTTCAACATTTGTTATTAGATGTAATAGTCAACAGCAGTGGCCTTCAACCTTTTTTTCATATCATAGACCCCCAGGTGGTAGACAGGGATGATGCTGGGGACCTTCACCATATCTTCACGGCATTACGTCATACTCCCATTCTCTCAGTCAGTTTATTAGCATTGCTACTGCAGGGTAGCAGGGTTATTATTCAGCTATTTTTATTGCATTTTCAAAGTAAAAGTCAACAAAACTGGCCATTCTCACAAATACTTTCATCAAACGCCTTCAACAAAGACGTCTTCCCCTCCACATAAATAAAGAGTGAAGGAATAATACCTGACAAGTTGTGCAGTCCGTTATTATTATGGGTGACACGGAGGACAGCTCCACTTCACGGCAGGTGATTTTCTGCGTGGTTTCGGACACATTTCATCTTCCCTTTCCCCTTCAGTCGCCTTTTTCTCCTCCTGCCGTCCTGATTCATGTCAGAAAAGAAATTGAAATTAAATTGGCATGGTTCCCACTGAACAGCTATTTAGCGATTTGGTTACACAAACAACCTTCACTCCAAGCTCTTTAGCTAGCTTTAGATTTAAATCCTGGTGCATTTCAAATGGCAAACAGAACTTTTAACTTCCCTCAGTATAGTTTTTTATTAATCAAATATACTGCAGTCTCTATGTTTATGTTTATGTTTAACTGATCATTAAAAAAAATGCTTCTCCTAATTGATATTTTGTGATTTGCCACCAGATTTCACTGATCCCCTACAATCCCACCACCGACCACAAAGGGCGGAGTTTACCAACCTTTCAGACTTGTGACTCCTTAAAATGAAGCAGTGTTTACTTGGTTATGGCCTTAATGAGCAGCTCAACCTGAGTCATTTTTGTCTTCTTAGATTGTTTTATTTTGAAGGACTTAAGTGGCCCAAAAAAATGCTCAGTCAGTGGGGCATCTTTGTTACATCTACACTGACCACCTTGCTTTAAGCTGCACATACTTTAGCTGTAGTTGATGTCGATGTCTTCAGAGACCTTGAATGAGGTTCAGCTTTAAACCCACTAATTATCTACTTAGCCCTCTGCATCGACGCTAATCCTATGAGAGGACAGGAAAAAACGCTTACCAGACAAGCCTCATTAAATATTTACTGTGTTTGGCCACCATCAACAACTCGCACAACAAACACCCACGGATCGTTTGCCTGTTTCCCACCCGATTTGTGCCATGGTGAGACGCTGAGGTGGACCCCCCCCCCACTTTTCATTATTGGCTGATAATCACAGATCGTGGGCTGGCTTGTGATGCGTGATGATGTTAAATATTAATGTCTGGAGATGATTACTGCGCAGGATGGAGAGAGAGGCAGGAAGTGCGGTGGAGGTGACACCCTCATTCATCACAGGGGCCCAAACAGAATCTAAATCCTCCCTGTGTTTTTAACCTTGGTACCCCGGGGAAGAGAGGCAGAGTGAGAGGAGGAGAGAGGAGGAGAAGACAGTGAGAGATGAAGCGGGGATACAGAGGCAAAAAGAAAGAGAGGCAGAAAGAGAGCTGACACAAAGCGAGTTATGTGAGTTTGAAAAAGAGTGTGAAAGAAAGATAGAGATAGATAGTTGGATGGAAAGTGAGACCAAGAGAGAGCATAAAAGAGGAGGTAAGATGGTGAAAAATAGACTTGCATACTGTATAATGTATAGTGCTCCTCTCCTCAGCTGACCTGTCAGCGTATCCCATGTGACAGGCTGACGGATGTGCAGAAAGGAACTCTTATCTTATTTTGTCAAGGTCTGGCAGTCACTCAAGGGCTATTAAGCATAAATAAACAAGTGTGAGGAAAATGGCAGCCGTCTCACTTTCCCTTTCTGTGGTGTCATTTTCTCCAGACACATCACTACCTCCACCTCCTTATTTATTTAGCCGGAGCACAAAAGGGGTCTGGTCTGCCTATTACCCACCTATTATCTTCTTGGATCACATTATCATATACAGCACCACAGAAGAAGCAGACGATTTCTTTTTTCAGCCTCCAGTCCAAATATGAATTGGCTGAGAAGAGTGGAGGCAAAATATATACTCATGACACATCTGAATGAGACCCACATATCATACTGTTAGAGCTGCAGTGCTGTGTTTTTCATTTTTACTGCCCCGGCTCTCAAAGCCAGATGCAGATGGGAGAAAGAGTTGCCATTATTGCCTTTTTATTTCTTTCCCCCTCCACTTCTTCACCCTCTTTCTCTGTCAACTTCTCAATTGCCCCCTCCTCCCTCTTCTCCTCCATCCGTTCCCCTTGGTTATAAATTGAAGTTGATCAATGACCTTTTCTGCCTGGCTTGTTTGTCTCTTGCCATGTTCGGCAAGTGGTGCACTGGGAATGTATCCTTAGTCCGTGCGAGCAGGCAGAATGGCAGGCTATGTTTGGGCCGGGCTAAACAGGGCTTGGTTGGATTGTAAATGGGGTATTTCTGGGCGGTGAGTGCTACTGGATCTGGCAACATGCAGGACAGTAAACCAGCCAGAACTGGGATCAAGAGGCTTTCAAGGATGAATGATTAAGAAAGCTTTGAAAAGGGTGTTTATTTCCTCATAAAATAAGCTGTTTAATTTCATATTAGTCACTGGTGAGAATTTCAAAAGGCATTGTCCTGTCCATTATTATGCTTTGGAAATACACCAGAAATTCCTGTCTGAGCTTGTCGTGTTTAATGATTGCTTTAATGATTTGTGATGATCTCTTCCCACGCCAGCTGTGACGAATTCACCTGCCAGAAAACGCGCTTGCCGTGTAATAACAAATTTATGGTTTTCTGTCTCTGCGATTGCAGGAGTACCAGTCGTGCAACACCCTGCCGTGTCCTGACCTGAAGAAGACCACACCCTGGACACCCTGGACGCCCGTCAACATCTCCGATAACGGCGGGCACTACGAGCAGCGTTTCCGCTACACTTGCAAAGCTCGCATCCCAGACCCCAGCCTGCTCGAAGTAGGCAGGCAGAGGATCGAGATGCGCTACTGCTCCAGCGACGGATCCACTGGCTGCTCCACTGACGGTGAGTGCAGAGTGGGAGAGACAGATGGTCTCGTCCCAGCTATCTCAGCCTCTGGATGTTTCTGTGTTATCTCACTGCAACTGGCTTTGTGGGTTAGTTATTGGCCTCCTCACCTCAAGCTATTCCTTCTTTCTGTGCCTCTGTTGTTCATCGGATTTTGCCTCTTCAAACTTTTCCCCCCTTTCTGTCCTGCAAAAGTTGAATGACCGCTATCTTAATCAGCTCTCGTGTTTATGGTCCCGTCCTCCCTCGACTTTATCAGCAGATCAAAGCATCAGGCATGTTAATTAACTTCCAATCTGCAAAGCCGATCAGCAGTTTACAACTAATTTTAACTCTCCCGCGCCATCTCTCGCACTCGTACACACAAAACACACGCACAGATGCGTGCACAAACTCAAATTATACTTTCGTAAAGAAGCACGCGCCCTTTTATCCGTCATCCCAGCTATTTCCCCTTTTGCCTGAGCTGCTGCACCACGCAGTCCCAGTCAGCCACGCCCCTGGTGAATTAAACGCTGTAAACGTTTGAACAAACAGGCTGCTAATTGACAAGTTGTTTATGTTGTCAAGTGGAAGGATCCGTATTAGAGGGGAGACAAGCCGGGTGGCACCACATCACAGCAAACAGGCTTCAGATACAGATGCAGCAGTTAAAGTTTGTTTATGGAGTTGCTCTTCGCCTCAGAGGGGAAAAGCTGATTTTTAAATTTTTTTTTTTTTAGGGCTTTAGAGTTAGCGCCTGGCTAAGCTCCGGCGGCCTCCCATCACTTTGAGTTCATCTATGACTCTGGGTGGTCTGTCGTTCCACCGCTCGCATGCCACACGCTGCGGTAATCACCGGGGCTCGCCCTAATGTACACTATCTGCGGGCTTCTCTCTTTTGATCTCTCTCTTCCCCCTCATTTCTGATTATTAGTCGTCGTCTGTCCTCCACTGCTGTCGCCGGTACAAGTTGTTCTCCTCACACTTTGAAGACGACGCTTAAATGTTCCTGAAGGGTTTTAAACGAGCGCTGGCAGGCACAGAGAAAACCTCACCGCAGGCTCAAAAGCCTCAAGAGGAGTGACAGCCGCACATTCAAGACATTAGAGAACAAAGATTTGAGCTTTAATAGGTCTGTCTTGTTTCTGATTAGGGGGAGGAAGTAACACTATGACACTATGTGTTTCATAACAGGTTGCCACCACAAGCCTGACATCAGATTAGCTTCAGTGTTAATTGTACCAATTGAAAAGTGAAGGCTGAGGGTTTTGGCAATGTGTCAGTGTGTGTTGTAGGATGCAAGCAGCCTATAGGCTACTACAGCAGGCAGATGGTGATGTATGAGCTGTGCAGTACAACCTTCAAATCCCTTCAACAGCCAGTGTACAAACATGGGTGTTGTTTTCACGAATAATCTATCAAGAAATTGGGACTTATTAAGGTGCAAATTAAGTACCAGCAGTGCTGCAGGTTACATTTAGACACTTTTTATAATTCTGGAGAGGAGGTTATAATATCCCTGTTAATAGAGACAGACTTCATTATAGAATTAGTGTCAAAGTTTTATTAGCAGCAGTAATTTGCCATGATGCAATCGCACCTTAATTTCCCCGATATTGGGATTTTAAACCGGATAAGTAATTAACGTCACTGCAGACCTTGTGAGTAAAACAATTTTATATGAAATCAAAAATGTAGTTGCTTTTTGTAAATGTTGAAACACATTTCTTTTCAACATCAATAAACTGGTTCACTCATTTGTTTCACTCCAAAGCAAGACCTATGGAGGTGCACGTGTCCTCCGTGTGCTACTCTCCTCTTGTCCCGAGTTGCTTGTTCATCTCCAGACTTATGATATGATTCACTTCTCGGGGAGTTTTAGGTCATAACTGTCGAAAAAGAGGATGGACTCCAGTGATCCACTTCTTCATTTCAACCATTATCAAACTAGCCATCCATCTGTAGAGCGCTGGTGTGTGTATTTGTGGGGGCGGCTTTGGCGTGCACGTTTGCCAGTTTTGAGGGTGGGTGGATAAGTGTATCTGTTATTGTGTGTGTGTGTGCGTGTGTGTGTGTGTGTGTGTGTGTACATGACATTTTTCCAATATGTTGTCCTCCCACCCTCCACCTCCCATAGATGCATGGGGTGCCCCAAGCCCTTGGGAGAGCAGTTAACTTTGCTTAAAGCGAGAGGCCGTTGCAGGATAATTACCGCCACAGTGGTGGTGTGTATTGATATCCACTGCCGAGGCAAAGGACGCCGAGATCCCTCCGAGATGAAGCGCACCCAAAAGGAATGGTGTGTCACCCGATAAAGATTTACTATTTGCATCAGGCAGCTTAGTTTCGATTACAGCTCCCGCCACACACAATCTGGGCTTTTCTGTTGCAAAACAATGTTGGGCAGGTTACTTGAATATTGTAATTAATTACTCATTGACAAATAATTACAAAAGCTTACTAAAGACAAAAAAGTAAAAGTAATAAATGATGTTGCTTTACTTTCATTACTCAGCCCAGCTTCATGAAAGATGCCTTTAACAGCTTCCTGTCCTCCACACCCACACCTCACATCTTCTGTATTTAACATGTGTATAAAGAACAAGTGGTGGTTTAATGAGCAGCCAGCCAACAGTTTGGAGATATTTACAGACAATTAACAGCTAACATTAGTTTAGCCACTGTGACTGACCGTATGAGCACTCAAGTCCCATCCTCAACAATAGGATATTTATCAGTTTACAACACAGGGTTGTATAACAAGATTAAGTTGTAGTTTAAGGTGACCAGATTTCTGAAATGAAAACCGGGGACATTTTTGGGTTAGTCAGTATATCATTAAAAATATAATGTTATATATGTGAAGTAATAAAGGAGGACAGTTGCAATCTGTCAAATATAACCCTAATGAATATAATCAACTCATTTCAGGGCAGAAATAACCTTTCACTCAATAAACAGAGGCTGAAATCACTGTCTGGCAAGCAGAATACTGCATTTTATATGTCGTTTTGGTCATTTAAACGTATTTTAAGAGGTAAAAAGTCCTAGTTCAGTTATAATCTGTGAAATATAATCAAGTCATTTTCAGGCAGTCTACCTTTCAGTCAATAAGTAGAAGCTGCAATCACTTTCTGGAAGTGGAATACTGCATTACATGAGTTACATTGGCCATTTAAAGGTATTTCAACAGGTAAAAATTACTGGATTTGTTGGTACATAGCAAATTAAATAATTGCAAAAGAGATCATGTCTTTATTTTATATATAACTCAGTAGAAAGTCATGTTAATTATGGGTTTATTCCATTTTCCAAATATAAACTAGGACATTAGACATAGGCCTACCAAACACACACATTCCATCGGCAACAACAGGCTTCTATTATTACCTATAGTCACGTAAATGTCATGCTTGGTTACGTTATAAACTGCAAACACTTATTTGGCCACAATTGTGATTTTCCGTTAAAAGAAGTATCACCAAGACATATACCACGGACATAAAGTGATGTTTATTTGCACGTTATGTCTGTTTGATCCAGATAAAAGCAGCTGTAGTCGTGAAGAGACTGGGCGATACAGCTTTAACATGCTGAGCGCTCCCGCGGACGGCAATCAGTTTTCGGCGGACGGTCACTTTTCAGCACAACACCTGTATGCCCTGCTGTCCAGTCTTTCTATATATACACAAATGATACGAGAAATAAAACTAATATCTGTCATAAGTAATCATAAGGATAAAGGTGACTTTTGAGTTACAGAGAGCCAAATTTCTGTTATTCAAGCACAGACTATCCATCTCTCCACACCTTTCCACACTTGCACTAAGCTAACGCATCCCACAGCAGTCTGTCCTGATATCAACACTCCATTAAACAACGTCTCAATACAAGTCAGTGAGGCAGAATGTGCACAGAGATTGTGTATGCAAACAACAAAAACATTCTCCTTTTAAAAAGATTAAGTACCAAACATTTTAAAGGGAGAAGAGACTTTCAAGTGAATTTTCACTCTGCCTACAGCCAAAGCTGTCCGTTTTTGTTTTCTCATCTGAAACCACCGCATGAACTCTGAAGGAATACTTTGCTGTCTTGCTGTCGCACTGATGCCGCTTCCCCGCTACTCAATAGCAAGCCCACCATGTTTGTAACTTTGAGCGTCTATCAGATATACCTGACATTTGACGATTTGGATTGTATTCAGAGATGCAGCGCATGGTATTGACACACACCTGGAAGTCTCATCTGTGACACACAGATATGGAGAATTAATCCCCTCCGTCAATGGAGAGAATAAATTGTTGTTTGAGATATGTTTAGCAACTGTCCCAACCTCCCCCCAGAATATATTTTTCAGAATATCTTTTTCTTTGTGTCTCAGTGTCTCTCATATTAAGATTTCCGTCTGTCTTTATAATGAGAGATAAATTATGAATATATGATTTAACCAAGCATTTACAATGAGCTTTTATATAACACACTGAATTGTTTCATATCAGTGCTCATGGCTTAATGATAGCGATGAGTTACTTACTTAAGATCTGTAGTGATTTAAAGACCTCTCTTGTCATCTACACCCAGTGATTAGTCTTATAGCGTTTGTAGCCATTTTTCCTTCTTAACACATTTCACAAGCCTGAATGAAAAACCAAATATTTGATCCTTTGCATAATTGCCTGTAGAGACATGTATTGTTAAACGTCTAGGAAGGAAAATCCTACAGGCGTTGCTTTTCTACCCATTATGTGACTCTTGTTTTCACTCAGTAACACAGTATGTCTCCATGTAATACTTATGCATTGATACACAGTATTACTAGCTTCCACAAGGCAGTTGTTTTTTGCATATTCTATATCATGCACACTGTCGTAATCACTTTACGTGGACAAAGGCAACTGTCAGTGGCAGATTTTATCAGTTGTAGCTAGCCATCTAATCAAGCTAACGTTAGCTCCATGAATTGATTGAAAACACTGTCTCTGGCTGGTTTTTTTTATGTTTATACCTAACACATTTTAAAACAAGAATCCTGTAAAAGGGGTCTTATGCACTTGGTGGCTAAAGCTGCAAGACACAGGCAAAAAGTCCTTCACCAGTTAATAATGAGTAGTATGTAGCTGCAGGACCGCAATCCTAAGTCCAGAACTGCATTTTTAGGACCCTTGTTTACTTTGATACTGCCAGCTAGCTGGCTGGCTAGCTAGGTAGGTAGCTAGATATGTTACTCTTGACAGCCCCCCTATGCCAATTGCCCTTACCACAACCATCACAGAGTGTGTGCCTAAACCTAAGTTATTGATTATATGCATGTCGACCGGTTAACCCTACAGCTGTGCTAGCAAACAGGGTTAACCTCCTTCGTGTTGCTGTGCATTACCACCACAAAAAAAGGACAGCTTTGGCTGTAGGCAGAGTGTAAATTTACTTGGAAGTCTCTTCTCTCGCAGTGCAGTTCTTTTTTGGCTGCTTAGCTTTTCAAATAGATTTCATAGGTAGCACCATGTAGCAGTCATGAACTGGGCTTTTTTTTATACGTAACCTGTAACCTTACAAACTAATACATTAAGTTAATAATATGCTGCTTTGCTTAGAAGTAACTCCCCATTGCTAGTGAAGGTGGTAAGCTAGTAGCCGGACATGCTAACGATTGCAGCTTAGAGCAGATAAACAAACTGTTTAATCCATTCCTCAGACTTTTGTTCTTGGAAAGGCTTTCTCTTTCTCTCTTTCTCCATCCTCGACACTCTTTAAATATCAAGTATCACTTTTACAGGAGCAGCCCCGTGCACACATTTCAGCATGGGGAGAAATCGAAAGCCTGACAAGTCTTCCGTGCTAAGCTATGACTGGACACTCGCTGTTCAGGGGAGGGGTTTTGTGAACAGTCAATTACAAGCCAGCATGCAGAAGTCTGCATACAGCTGGGATCCACCCTCCCGCTGGTGCCAGGATTGAAACCAGCTACCTGTCTATCATTAGTCAGCCTCCAACTAAAAAAACGTCTTCGTTATCTGTCACTTTGTCTCTGCTGCCACAGGCCAACCCTCTGCACAAACAGACAATTTGAATGATGATTTCTGTGCAGCCATATGTTTGTGAAACAGATATGCCTGCCTGATTTAATCAATATCTCGACATAATGGGAATTAGTTAAAAGTTCAATCACGCTAGTTTTATGATGCAGCAGTAGTAATATCAAGCTTAAAAAAACTTTGAAATCTGGCATTTATCCCAGTTTTTTTTCCATTTGCATCTCGTGGAGACAGGGGCAGACACACAGGGGGGAAAAGGGAAAGCGCTGGAAAGATGAAAGGCATTTTTGACTGCAAGTTTGTAATTTTGCTGGCTTTGTTGGTGAGTGATGGCTTCATTTTTTTCCCAGGGAGAAACAGTAGCGTGCCAGCAGCTTGATGTGTTTCACTTCAGCTGATCTGATATCAAGGCCAGGGCCTTCTCATGGGCGACAGATTAGTTTCTGCTGCACGGATGTCATGAGTAGACACAGGACAGTGCTGAGGGACGCCTCTGACGAATGACAACCATGCCAATGTCCTTATTGTCTTTCTGTTTTTATGTCCAGCTCTCTCTCTCTCTCTCTCTCTCTCCCTACAGTCAGCACTCTCTTTTTCAGTGAACATCTCACTGTTTGTCAAGGAAGAAACAGAACTAGGTGAGCTAATATGTGAACATGCAGTTGAGTTAAGTTATACATCACATGTCTGGTCCCTGAGATGCCTGTTTCTATAGGAAACTGCTATACAAGATAGCTAAAATAATTCAGAATCATTTTTGCCATCTAAAATTTGGGGGTATTTTCATATTTTTCATGTGTTAACTATTTTTGTAAATCAAGGTTAGGGCATGAAGGGTGTGACAGTGCACTTTTCTTTTGAATGAGAAAGAAATGCATTATCACACATCATGTATTTCAATAAGGAGAGGTTATCTTTAAATGTAATGTATAACAAAATTTATTGAGCTAGAGAAGGTCTTTGGTGAATCGGCGCTGTCACAGTGAAGCATTTCCATAAAATATAAAAGACCAAAAAGTTAGAAGACAGGACAAGATTCCCCTGGAGTCTAGACGCTGGTGATGGTGGAGGTGGAGCAAAGCCAGTAAAATGAAAGCACTCTGTTTGAATGTCCGAAAAAAGGGAGATGGTGGCAGGTTGCATAGGTTGCATAATAGTCTGAAAGAATTACAGACTTCATAAAAAATAAAACGTCTTCCTTGTAGAACCTCCGCCAAATCTTCATTAATTATGGGTACGTGTGAGGGTGTGGCTTTATTTTGAAATATAATGACGTATCCTTCACAATAACCATATGTTCAGTTGCAATTTTATATTGCGATAAATCAAATACTATGCAGTTGATGAAAAGATCTCTCCCTAAGGGTCTCTCTCTGTTTGTTATGCTTCGGGTAAGTACATAACCCAGGCCCTCTCCCAGATTACTGTCAGATGGAGTTCACAACCTTATTGCAATTATCCTTGACACCATCTTTGTAGGGAACCATTGGACTGCCAATGACACCCTGCCTGTTTCACCTTTGCCTCCAATGTGGCACTCGTAGAGCAGCGCAGATTTCAGTAACAGTCAACAAATAAGCAGCTGAAAGTAGGAGCTGAAAAAACAGAAATGCCTGTCATCTACTTTGTTGGTGCCAAGCCAGTCTTTGCTCGACATTGCCTGCATGAAAATAGCTCTTAAAAAACATCATAACAGCAGGTTTTGACAGTACCTTCTAATCACTCTAACATCTGGTCTCTGACTTAGATTGAGTCAGTCTTGAGCGTGTCTTTGCCTGTCTTCTCTGACACTGGTTCACTTTCCGCTTTGGTGCTTTTTTTGACCAGCCTGACTGGATGCTGCCTCAGAGTGGAGAGCAGTGCTTGTCATACTTCAAATTACCAGGGAGAAGGAAATGGCTGTTTCTTTGATGGAAGCAAGTTTCCTCAGGTAGTGGGGGGAAATCAATCCCAGTTATACTGTTTGTTGGCAATTTCAGGTTGTTGTAGTTGGCTCGTTCTTTTGAGAGCGCCCACAATTACGACAAACACGCACTTGAAGCCCACCACTGCAGCCAGCAGTACCAGCTGGTACTCTGTGTTACCTGTGATTGTATTGGCAAGAGGGATAAATGGAGAGAAACTGGTCTTGAATTTCCCTTCTTGATAATTTATTTTTCTACCGACACAAAACAACTTGAAGAGTTGCCAGGAAGCCAGGAAGTCATGAGAGTGTCATCAAGTGGACCAAGGTTGAGTTGAGGAATTTTGCATAGAAAAGGATACGTACTTAAAAGATAAAAAAGCATTTATTTAAATGGGTTTTACATTCCACCAATTTTCTGGAAAAATACAATACCATATTTATGCTTATTTTCCACCTTCCAACTAGCTGGTCTCCCTTCATTTCACCACAGCATAAAAATCCACAAGTGGTGACTTGCATGTGGAAGGTAATCCATCCCAGTAAACATTTAGATGCCTTAATTTTCTTGTCAAAATTGTGTTATTGTTGCATCTTGGAGGAACAGGGAAGACCAACACTCTCCCTGATGACGCATTGAAGGACAAATTGTTAGACAGAAGCTGAAAATAATATCATGCTGCATTACTTTGTCAGAAAATCACCAGATAAACACTAAGTAAACACAGACAACAGTGTAAAAAATCAGTAACATGAGTTTGGTTGTTTGTTTGCGTTGAAAGGTTGCTGTTTGGCAGCTGACTGAAACATCTAATGATTATATTGTTTAATCTAATGCAAATCCCTTTTAACATTGAAACCCTGCAAACGCCAATAAAGTAATCAAATATGGCTCATGCTAGTAGTAGGTCTTATATTGTCCTTTCAGTCCATTTATCCTTATAAGCCCAAACATTCCAGACAGTGAATAAAGCCTGTTCGTACAGTAAATCCCTGCAATCAAACCTATAAGTGGGGAGTAACAGTGTTTCAGCAGAGGACACCACAGTCTGAAGGTGCAGGTTGGGCCTTTAATCCTCCCTGAACGTGTCAGACTCACAAGCCTTGCCTCAAGTGAATTCATCAAACATCCCATAACGTTCAGTAAGTCCCTGTACTCGTATCAGGCTACTATCTAGATCCTTGTTCTTGGCTAATTGTGTGTGTGTGCGTGTGTGTGTGTGTGTGCGTGTGCGTGTGCGTGTGTGTGTGTTTCTGCACATGTGCACTGATCCCTCATCCCTCAGAGTTGGGCTTTTAATTGCGCCCTCACAAAATTTTAATTAGCTCTTCCATAGGGGATGTCCTTCTGGAGGGTTTCTGGGTTGACCGTCGCTTGGCAGACCTCAGGACAGCTCTGGAGGGGCTGTCATGTTCTGCCACTGCAAGCGACTAGAGCCCCTTGTTTCATGGTTTTAAATGGCGTGATGTTTGCAACAAACAGCCCTACATTTTTTTTAAGATATAAATATGGAGTGTACGTACAAACACACACACTCAAAGAAATTGCATCCTCCACAGGGAGACATTGCCGATGTGATAGGGAAAGTAAAGAGGAGGGAGGAAGAGTAATGGGGAGTAAATGTGCACATCTGAATCTAGGGCAGTCTGGAAGAAGCACTTCTCCTCTCTATTTCTACCCCAGTGTGGTCCAGTGTTACTCTGATGTCGATAAAACTTTGTTCACACATGCCAGCGCTTCTCTCTTCACCGCTGAAGGTTGGCGATTTTTCCACCTCTCCGTCTCTCACATCTGTCTCTCTCAAAGCGGCGTCTCTCTGGTTTGCAGATGTCATCCCGTCTCCATCTCTGCCTTCCTTGCTTCCTTTCCTCTCGCTTCTTGTGTGCCTGTACAGTTGCCTATACAGTACATTCGATTGCGAGGCATTGCGTGTCTGTGTGGCCTCTTTTTCCTCACACACATACATACGTCTACATTCTCCCTCACACACACAAAGTTCACACAAGTTTGTTTACAGTGTATTTTGCCTTTGAGCTGGGTGTAAGGTTGAGCAGTGGAGGAGGGAAATTTTTTTCATGTCCTAGTTTCTTTGCAGTGGGGACTATTGGACGTTACGCTGTGTCCTTCTTAGTTTTGGCTCAGCGCAGCTCGTCAGGAGAGCGAGGATTAATTCTCTCCGCCTGTGTGTGGTTCTTGTGCGGATCAATAGATCCAGTCGCTACCTATTTGAGAGGGAGGGCACCTCGCTGTTTGTTTTGGCGACGGGAGGGCAGGCCTTGTGAAGTAGCATTAACAATACGCAGTGCATAAGTCTCAAGCCAAAGCATGAGCGAGCAAAGTGCAGTGTGTGTATAGTTAAGTATCCATGTTGTGCATACCTGTATTAGTGTGTGCATGGACTTTGCGCACTCCACCGCCTTTAGAGCAGCAGTCCAGTCTCTTGGACTCCAGAGGGCTTGATAAAGACTATGGGTCACAGTGGCAGGACAGTCCGTGCCACTGCCTGCTCAGAATCGATAAAGAGCGGGAGCCTCGACGGGCCTGTCAACACTCACGCCAGCTTGATGCCAGGGTGATTTGGCCTGTGCACTGCCAAGGTCGGCCATAGTTATGAAGAGGTCGAGGATTTGGGCTAGGTAAACACGCTGTCCTCTCCCTGAGAATACAAAGCAGCCACGCCACACTAACTGTCAGTGAAAAGAGCGTGCTGACAAAACAACGAGGCCAGGTTGGAGGACAAAGAGGGAGGGGGGAGCGAGACACAAAGCAAGAGAAGGTTAATGGGAAAGATAGAGAGAAAGAGAAGGATAGAGAGGTGCAGGAAACAAAATAGATGAGATAGTGATCATGAAAAAAGATGAATCAAGAGATTGTAAGGAGAATCTGACAAAAAAAATGAAGGTTGATGAAGCATGGTCGAGTGGTTAAGGCTCAGGATTCTGCTGTCTGTTTCAACAACACAAAAATGCTCTCCCCTGTTTCTTTCAAAGGCAAAGAGAAAGAGACTGAAAGAGCAAGACAGAGCAGAATGACGCAAAGCTGGAGCAGCACAGACACGAAATGAAGTCTTCCATTGTTATCTGAAAAAGTAGATAATAACCCTGTTTGTACAATGAGTGAATCATCAGAGAAGTGCTTGGACAGTGGCTGTAATTTCATCGGAGGTGATTATCATTCACTCAAACAGATGAGTTCACTCTTTTCATTCAAAAAGGCCAGAAGCTTTCTCTCTCTGCTCATTCTGCTCATTTCCACGGCACTGATTAATGCATGCAGTAATTATAGTTTAATAGAAATTAAGGTTTCATATTTCATTTGGAAACCTCTGTTCGACTCATTTCAAATGAGAGTACACAGATTAGTCAGCTGATATTGTTTGATGAGGGGGTGCATTCGCGTGTTGACGGGAGACCCTCAGCTCTCACTGAATCCATCTTTAGAAAATGACAAGAGGTCTGTGAAGAATTAAATGATGGATACATTTGTGCAGCATATTTCTGGCGCCATCAATGTGGGATCTGTCTGTGGACTGGATTTATTTATCTGCTGCTCCAGTCTCTTGTGTGAATCTTTACTCTGACATTTTTTGCACTGTGGCAATAATACTACTAGTATGGTATTTGAAATAGATAATATTCAAGTACAAATAGAAATAAAGATTTTTTTGAATCGGTCATTTTACTTACTTGACTAACTTGATAAATATACAAGTACACAAACAAGAGTCTGCAGGCATGCTAGCGACTATCTGAGACACAATGGGGCTTTGTGCTAAATGCTAACATCAATGTGCTCACAGTGAAAATACTGATATACTGATGTTTAGCAAGTATAAGGTTACGACATTCACCATTTTAGTTTAGTGTGTTAGCATACTCACTAGTGTAATAGTCACAAGGTTTCATCCTGTACAATCCACCTATTAGTTTGTGACATATTTCAGTCTGGATCAAAGTGGTGGACAGACAGACCAAGATCGCTAGAGCCATGTTACTACTTGGCGAACATGATCTTGAATGAATGAATTGGCTTTTGTGTTCCTATCTGCCTGAGGCATCAGTACAATTTCAGATATAATTTAGAAAACAGAACAGATCGACAGCACCTACGAGCCTCTACACTGTATTCACATGGTGTTCCACCAGTTGGTTTTTAATAAAATCCGTTGAATTGCTTTTCAGCACAAATCAAGCTAAAGCTTTCAGAGTATCTCTAAGTTTAGAGTATCTCTAAAAGCTTTAGCTTAAAGGCACTGTTATCAAGGGCTGCTGTTGGCTCTCATCGTTCTATTCATTACAGATTCACACAGCAGGGATTTATAGGAAATGTTGTCTTATACTGAGAAAAGCTAAGAATACCACAGGTATGGCGCACAGTAGAAGTGTTTTGACAGTAGCCTCATTATCTATGTTGTCGCCGCTCTTATTTCCAACAGGAGAGGTGCTTCGTCTCGGGAGGATCTCAGGCCACACAGTGAACGGCGGCTGGTCGTCCTGGAGTTCCTGGTCCCAGTGCAGCAGAGACTGCAGCCGAGGAATCCGCAGCCGGAAGAGGACCTGCAGTAACCCAGAGCCCAAGTACGGAGGTCAGACCTGCCTGGGGCCAGCACAGGAGTATCAGGAGTGTAACATCACCCCGTGTCCAGGTAAGGAATGCACACACATGAACATGCTACAAGGCAGATTTAGTTGCAAAGACCCACATACTGTACACAAACGTCATTGCCAGAATGAAAAGTACCCACGGAGATAAGAACATTTACAAGATTAGAAGTCAATGACTTTGCCAGCTCTCTTTTTCGCTCGGATAAATAAACACTACCCGACACCATGCTCAAGCTATGTTTTTCCTTGATTAATGGATAAAGAATTACAGTGACAAAATGACTTACCAAATCATCAGGAACCACAAAAGAAATCAGTTGCAGATAAGAGGTGTGACGAAGACCCCAATTTACACCAGGAATCAAAGAGACAATCCCTGTGGCGCTCCAGTATGTAATTACATTGCTGGGTAATTATGCTGCCAGCTATGGGAGGCCTTATTCTGTTGTGAAAAGCCCTGAGACAATGCATTTTCAACACTCCTCTAGCGGAAGACAACGAGAGGAAGCTTTCTAATTAAAAGAATACTCTGTCTGACAAGGGAAGTAAGCTGTCTAAATGGAAATCCAGTGCTTAGTTTGGCATAAAGCACACCTGGTATCCTGCACTGGCGCCAAGACAAGCAGACAAGCAGGACGTTGTCTCAGATAATTATTAATCAAGCCCCCTGGAGTAGGGCTTAGGTATACCACTAAAAGCCTGAAGAATCTGCCCGTCATCTTCAGCAGCAGCAATCTGTCTTCATAGCTGCTGCCACGCTGTAAGCGAGCAAAAGGGACACGAGCGTGAACGGCCATCGACACTTTTATTTTAACGGCCTGTTAATTCATTCGGTGCAAATGCATTTAGCTCCCAGCAGCTTGAACGCAGTCGCTAATAGGGTAAGCTTTTATCAGCTGCGAGCTCAGATGAAGACTTTGGATGGATCTGCAAGCACCAGATTTGCTTCATCCAGGAGGGCTATGGTTGCCACAATTGTTCCTCCCTGAGTAAAATGTCGAGTGAATGCACTTTGATTTCCCTGCGCAGCATCACTGTGCTAATACATGTAGTACACCTATTCTGTTGACTGTAATAATACCATAGCTACAGTATGTTGATGAACCACTCCGCATCCCTCACCCTCAAAGGAACCGACTTAACCCAGCCTGAGTAGCAATGAATACTAATGCATACTCAATTAGCACCCCTCTGAAAGTGAGATATTATTTTGAGGCAGGCAGACCGCGCCGTTAGACCAATTGTAATCCTCCTATGGCTAATCCAGTGCTTTTTAAATGTATTCGAGCACTGTGAAGGAGAAGGGGAGAGAAAAGGTGTTATGCCTGCCATCCATCTGGTTTGGAAACAAATGAATCCGTGTTTTTCTTGCGTCTGCGCCCGAGATGAGATGATCCGTCATCGAAGGCCAGGAATCGACTTATGTGTCACTTTGTGATAGAGAAATTACGTCGAGATGACAAAAAGCATCGGCAACTTAAATTACCTGCACTGTGCTGCAAGCCATCATCGGTTCTTTAGAAGCAATTCACAAGTGGATCCGAAAGGGGAATATCTCTCTGCCACAGTGAACTAAGGTTTTATCCAAATGATTCAACAGAAGGACGTTTGCCTCCGTTGTGATTCATGGTCAAAGACTGCCCCTGTTTTATTGCTCTCTTTCCTCCTCTCTTGTCATTCCTCCCACATCTCTCCCTCGTTTCATCTTGTTTGTCTTCTTTGTCTGCCGATACCGTCGTGAGTTTTCACGTGTTTTGTTTGCCTCTTGGCACCACATGAAGGGAGGAACAACAACGGGGGATTGCTATGCTTCATTTATCTTTATTAATCAGAGGAAAGATTGTTGAGTTCGGAGGGGGAGGGGGGGGGGGTCAGGTGTTTGGCGTAACAGCTGGCTGAAGCACACTTCCTGTCACTTCAAAAGACTCACACAAACACACATATTCAAATTGCTTCATATTTGTGCGTTACGCATCGCTGTTTGAAATGGCTTGGAATGACTTCCAATCACTTGATGTTCACAGGAAATTGTCTTTTGAAATGACCTGGAACCTAAAACCTAGAAAACATGAAAGCACAAATATTGAATCTTGTCCTGGAAAACCAGAAACTGTGAAATGTAGTGACTATTTCCGAATGTCCTCACAATTACAGAAGTACAAGATGTTTATACTAATATAATCATGCAGCTCTTGGGCATTAGCATAAACAATGTGACGCTGACATCCTCGGTTTAGTGGACGGCAGCTGGTCATGCTGGTCTTCATGGTCCAAGTGCTCTGTGACGTGTGGAGGGGGACACTACATGAGGACACGCACCTGCAGCAACCCCCCGCCAGCCTACGGAGGAGACATCTGCCTGGGCCTGCACACTGAGGAGGCACTGTGCAACACACAACCATGCCCAGGTACCCACACGCACACACACCTCAATGATAAGCAGCCTAGGGCTCTGACTCGGCCACCAATCCATCACAGGTTCATTGCTTATTTTTTTTAGTCTCTCCAGGCCCCTCAGAGGGCACGCATGCATGACTAATATCCAGCTGAGTGCCCACACAGCTTAAATATGGACACACACAGCTGTGAGAAATACTGTCATTGACATTTCCAGAGAGCTGGTCCAGCTGGTCGGAGTGGTCCCACTGTGACTCCAACGGGGCCCAGATGCGTGTGCGTCACTGCGATGTCTTGTTTCCCACTGGAAACCAGTGCTCAGGAAACAACAGCGAGACCAGGCCATGCCCTCCTGACTCCAATTTTATACCAGGTGATCACACACACACATAAGCTTCTTCTCTTTAGGAAAGTCTTGGGCACTCATGCATAAACTAACACACAACTCTGAGCACACACACTCATTCCGCCCCACCCACCACCAAATGCCCACAGCGGCAATTCAGTTCATTTCCAAGAATCCTGTGATAATGAAATACAATATTGATCCCTCTAAGGCACTCATACCAGGTCAGAGGTCAGGTTCAGCAACAGGGCAGCACTTTTGGGGATGGTTTGGATTAGCGTCTTGCTCAAGGACTCCTGAGTGTGGCAGGTGATTACACGGGGGCGTGAACCCGGGCGCTACGCTTAAGGGCTGTCTCCCTACTCGTTCCACCAACGCTGCTGCTATATTAGTTTCATTATGAGCCTAGGAGTCTTGTTAGGCCATGCAAAAAGCACTTACACCAGCAGTATTACTTTTTTTTCAGATGTTGGAAGTAAAGGGAGAAATGGCTCCTGTATGCTGTTTTCTGTGCCTGGGCAGTGCCTGGTTGAGACTATTTTCTTGCATACATGTTTCAGTGATAATTTGCCCTTTAAATATGCAACCTTTTTCTTAATGAGAGTAATTGCTTTTCTGTTGTTTATCAACAATGCAAGCGCAACAACTCCTTAAATGTCAACTTAATTACCTACTGTGAGGTACTAAAGGTTTTATTTATAGAACTGGTAAGATGAGATCAACTTTATTGATCCCACACAGGCAAATTGATTGTTTGCTAACCCCTGCCCCCCTTACTTTTGCTACAGCTTTCAAGCTGTCCATTTTCACATGGCTGTAGCTCGCAAGCTAAATAAGCTAACCGTAGCTACATGAGTTGTTTGACTTTCTAATGTTTAAGGCATACAGGTTTTAAAATGAGGACCTGCATGCCAACAGCTGTAGCTTTTATTTAGTGCGGAAATTATCTGCTTGGGTGGGGGAGCTTAATCTAATATTTAATTTCATTAACAGCCTTATCTATATTTTCATTGGATCCTCCACTTGACTTTGAAAAAAAAATGCAATCCCTTCCCCCCATGATGGAAAACAATGTATTTATAAAGAGGTGAGAATGCAGCCAACTTCTAATTTTGGTTAAGAGTTGCCAGATAAATGGGTAAACATCCACTGAATTTTGGAACCGTGAACAAGCTTCAGCTCTGTGGCTGCTGAAGAGCTTGAGGCCCACAGCATTTTCCACCCACCCTGAATTAAAAACAAATAGCCTAAAAACAAATACGAATTAGATCAGATGATGTTGTAGCCTGATTTGAATGAGATCAGATATCTGACTGTCAGAGACAGGATTGATCCTCCCCTGGAAAAACTCTTATGACCCGTGGCGCACATGAGAGATGTCTTTTTGATGTAACTACTTGATCTATTTTTTAGATAATAAGTCTCACAAGGAACTGCTGAAATGAAAAAGATTGTGGAGTAAGAAGAGATAAAAAAAATCTGAAAAGTCAGACTAACCCTTCTTTCATAACACACTGTTCCTTAACTTTTGCTCATGTTTGGTTTTTGGGAAGATTTAAAAGTATCGCCAAGTATCGCTACAGCATGTGGTGTGTGTTGTTACGGTTGCTGAGCTACAATAAGACTATAGCTGTTCGAGGGAGAGGTTAAGCGGTTAACAGTTCTTTAAACTCTTTCTGAAAGGCTGAAAGTTTAGAAAGTCCTTCTAAAACCTAAATACATACACACACATACCTCTCACACACACCATTAGTATTGATATCTGCTTAGACAGGCATCTCCCTATTGACAGCCAGTAATGCGAGACACCCTAGAGCATTGATCTCTGCTACACAGAGATCATTAAAAGCTCCTCCCTTTAACAAAGGGCACTTACGTTATTCACATTGTATCACTGTGAATACTGCAAATCCTGTAAAATATGTACAAATATTTGGAAAAAAGTTATATATTCATAGGCAGAGTCCTGAAGTTCTAAACTTCAGGAATCATTAATTATTAGATTGAATAAACATTTGATCGAAACATACATTTGTAACCTTTCTGTATTAATTAGCAGGGATATAATAGTCACAAAAAACGTTCTCAGGTCTTTATAGAATCACCCATTTGCCTTTATACCTTATCATCCATCCCCTTTAATGGGAAAGGTAGTCCATTAAGGTTCATTAGCAACGTCTTGTACTTCATTTCCTTTAATGAGAGCTGATACTTTTCATAAACCACTCCAGGTGCCACAGCTGTGATTAGCTTGCGGAGTTTTTACGATAATCTGCTTCATATTGAGTGCAGCTTTCATCCCCACACTCACCTTCAAGGGTACAATTTGTCATGCTAACAGTATATAGTTTTTGGACCTAATTCTGCTGCCTTTTGCTGTTTCTTCTCCTTTGACAGAAATCTCGATTGCACGCTCCAGTCAGGAGGAGAGGCGCTGTGGAGGTATTACTGAGTTGTGTGTGTCTGTGTGTCTGTGTGTTTGTAAGATGGAGCGGGGAGGCTAACACCTGGCGTTGCACTTATACAGCATCTTTGCTTTCCAATCCTGCTTAACGGCAAATAAATCCACGCACCCAAGGTACAATGGAAAAATTGGGATCTGATTATATCTGGAGATATAGATGCGCTGTATGAAATTTGTCAGGTTATTTGAAAATGTACCACACTTCTCAAGTATAATTTCCTACCAAAAAGGAGCAGTAGACAGCATCTCTGTTTGTATTGTTGTCTTATGTACATATATACTGTGATCTATATTTACAGGTTTATTTACTTCTTAGTTCTACACAGCAAAATCCTAGTTCTGAAAAAAAAAACTACCATGGCTGTAATTTGCACAGTTACAGCCAGAGTTTGAGTGAATCAATAAAATCACTTTTAACAGTGTCGTCTTGCAGCCCAGCTGCAACAATCCACATATGAGAATGCTCTGGGTTGATAAAAATGAAAAATGCAGATAGACTCATCTAAGTTGGCTTCAACAAGCATCCTGCGCCCACAGCAATAAGTTACATGAGGAGAAGCGAGGCTTTCAGGACCTTTTTGTGCCCTGAGTTCTGCCTCTTACACAGGCTACAGGCTGCTCTTACTATCATTATTTAGCTTGTTGGAGGCTGTATGCAGTCTGAGAGGGAGTTCTGCAGCATGCAGACAGTGCCCAGGGCAACAAAAACCAAACTATTGTTCTCTCCTGTACATGTTTTTGAACATAGATAAAAGCCAATAGAGTGCTGTCCGATAGCTCGTAGTTCATATTCGAACTGTAGCTGATTTATGTCTCTATCCATGAAACATGATGTTTCAGTAGGGATAGTGCGTTAACAATCCTGAAACCAATATTACATTTATATATTAATTATGTTAGACTAATATTATTGTGGTAAAATTATTTATAAAAGAACAATGACTGATTTAATAATGCATTACCTGCTTTGATATAGCAGTATATAAAAAATATACAAAATAGCAAATCCATTTTTATTATCCAATTTTATCCATCAGATGACACTGCAGGAAGTCAGAAGAATTAAAATGTAAATAAAACAAGGTTGTATTAATATTTTAAAGCTGAAGAAACATTTTTACTGTAATCATTGCCGATATGTGCAACATCTAGGTGACAGTTGCATGTGAATGCCAGATATAAACAGGGCATACATTCAGTTACAGCTTCCGCTTGTGTGAACTGACAGAACTACCCCCATCCTCCTTCTCCCCTATCCCCTCCCTTCTTCCAGACTTCAACCTCTTCCACATGATCGCCGTGGGGCTCAGCAGCTCCATCCTCGGCTGTCTGGTTACCCTGCTGGTCTACTCGTACTGCCAGCGCTACCAGCAGCAGTCACACGATGCCACCGTCATCCACCCAATCTCGGCAGCCCCGCTCAACACCAGCATCACCAACCACATCAACAAACTGGACAAATACGACTCGGTGGAAGCCATCAAGGTCTGTGGACGGGTTTGCACTGGGTTCACTGCAGGTCACGCTTGACAGATGTCAGGACGTGTAGAGGCAAAGCAGCACTTTGTAACATTTCCTTACTGTTTGACTTAATCAATTGATGTCCCACTCCCTCTGCGAGCCAGTGAGCAACGGTTTGCCTCTTCCTCCAGTGTCAGTTGTGATTAAATACACTTCTTACTGCATGAATCTCACTGTCACACCACCTCCTGTCGTGCACTGACACTCTCTAGTCGTGTAACAGATAGGCAGTTGTGCGTACATCTTCCCTCCATGTGCTCCTCTGCTGTGTGTCTCAGTGTGTGACTTTGTTATGTGTCAGTGGTCATACACTGCTTTCTCATAACATACTAATGCAATTACTTATCAGTGCGTGGGTAGGTTATCAGCGAACACGCTCCGCAACTGCATATTTCCCTGCTTAGACAGGTTCTTTGTGTCGTTATTGCGTCCTAAATTGCAGACAGTCGGATGCACCAGAGCCAGTGACAGAGATCCAGCTACTCTCTATGGTACACAGCCTCTTATCCACTGATACATCAGGCCTTTAGTGCCAGACTGAGCTGGTGATTAGTGCTTGTCCACATGCTCCAGCTGTGCTTTTTTTCAAGGATTCCCAGTGCTCTATATTAAAGGGCGCTTCAACCACTTTTACCTTAAAAAGGAGCTTTAGAAGCAGTGAATCTGGCATCATGTTTTTATAACAATAAAGGACGTCACCTCAAATCCTACATCTAGCTTGCCACTTAAACGTTGTAGCACCCAGGTCTTCCTGTTGATAAGCAGCTATTGGACATGCAAGGCTACATGTACATTAGTTGTAGAGAAGCTTTTATACCCTGTTTAGCTGCTGTATGTTTTCACTTTTAATGTGACAAGAGAAAGAGCTTTAGGAAGAGGATTAACCATTGTGTTTGTCCAACGTAATTTTGACTAAGGTTACTGGTGTGTAAACTTTCAATAAAGTGCATAAGAGCTGCTAATGTTAGCCTAAACTCTGATAGCATCCAGGACCAGCTTCCACACAGTGGGGAAATACTACACAGTGTTAGTTAGTTAGTTAGCAAGTTTGTGCTTTTTTTAACCTACTAACCCACAAGCTGATGTGTCAATGGCCTTTACAGTAACGCTTGGTTTCTGTTATAGGTAGTAAGCTAATAGCCAAACATGCTAACGTTTGCAGCTAATGTTAGAGCAGACAAAACACAGCATTTCCTTACACATGCTAGAAAAAAAACCTCCAAACTTTTGAAATGCAGATTATCTCTTTTCCACAGCTTCATTAGCATCGCTTCTAATGCAGAGGAATTTGAAGCTTGATGAGCTTGACAGAACAGCTGGAAGTAAGGCATTGCTATGGCGATTTTCGGGACAGTCCCGAATTATGAGCAGTTGTCCCCACTCCTGCCTCGTTTGTCCTGAAAATTATACTAAACATGAGTTTTGATTAGTTATAGCCTAATAAAACATTAAATACTGACCATTGTGAAACATTCTTTTGGTGTTGCCCACAGATGGGCACTGTTCTGGCTCTCCATTGGTTGCAGCAGGGACTGCAGGGTATCATGGACATTGTGTCAACCGAGTTGTTATAGTTACAAAGTAACATGTGTGCTCTGTTTCCCTTTTTGTTTTCTAGTGTAGATAGTGGACGAGAGTGGAAGTTACAGTTGCGAGGACAGGGAAAGTGCCATGGAGAAAGAGAGATCTGACACGCAGACAGAAATTAGATAAATTTTATGTGACAGATAATGATTTACACACTGTTACATACAACATAGTCTTTGTGTTTTCTTCCTAATTACAGATAGTTGACTTCTTGAACAAAAATAATTTATTTTAGCGTTGAGTTTTGACTTTCAGGTGTTATGGTTTAACTGATTGTTGACACCGATTGTACTGGAGGCCACGCCCACCCCCAGCTCCCCTGTCCCGAATTTCGCCTTGTTTCATCTGGTCTCCCTGGGTTTAGGGAACTTATGAAACTTTTAACCTAAATCTCAAACTCAGCTTGGTATTATAGTCAAACTTGACTTTATTGTAATGCTGAGAAATCAATAATTTTTCTTTACTTTTCGATTGTGTTTGATATCCTCTATTCTGTCAGAGGAAGGCGTCAATATATTATAAACTAAGTGAATACCTGGATCTCTGTTTGCAAAACTACTTCACAGATATGAAAGTGTTTTGCAAAGCTGCCACAGAGAGAACAGATCCTTTGGTTCGGCGCAAACCTCTCCGAATGTAATTTCACTGTGGAATAAAGGTGTGGAGCATTCATCTGTCATGCAATTAGAGTCAGCAGCACAGAGCGTAATTCAGTTAGCTCTATTGCAGATGGAGGCGAATATGAATATAGACAGTCCATGTGAAAATACAAAGGCACCTGCATGACAAATGAACACTGTCTAATTTTGTAAAAGCACATTCTGCCTCCAACCCTCATTCACTGAGCCTAAACGGTTTGAATGTTGCAGTAAATGTTCAACTATTAAGTGTGCAAAACCATAATATGCCTCCTTTGAGCATTTATAAAGAGGAGTGATGAACACCTGATGCCATATTTTAGAGTTTTTTGGATCAAATATTGATGTTGATGACACATTAGTCATTATTAGTGTGCGCAATGTATTATAGATATTGTTTTCTTGGCCAGCTGGAGTGTTTCCAGCTGTCTGGTCTGTGATCACAAGCCTGCCACCAATAAGCTGCAGTTTTATGTACAGTTTATCATATTTCCAGGCTTCCTGTAAGAAAAAATATGGCCTTAGGGTTTCTTTGAGGATGACTCTTGCCCATTCCTCTCCTCCTTGCAGCCAGATGTGTCGGTACTCTTGCCCTTGGACGACCCCGCCATGCACCAGCCTCTCTCTGCTAACATGGGGGTGTCCATGCGTGGCCTGGAGATTTTCTACTAACCACTGACCTCTGACCTCTACAACATCCCGCCTCTTGACCCCCCCAACAACTCTTTGACCCCAACCACTACTACTTCCTCTTCCCCACCGTGCCCCACCCTTCCACTTCCTGTGGCACTTCCTGCGTGTGGCAGGTTGGAGTACAGACTCTAGTTTCTCTTTTTCTGCTCAGATCCCTTCATCCCTCCATCACGACCCCCCACCCCCCTTCTCTCGCCCGGCTTGTGAGAAGGCAGTGTATCCCCACCCCCTTATTTTTCTCTTTCAAAAAGTGCTTCCATTTGCATGTTTTTTCATGTTTGTCTTTCGTTTTGTCCTCTATTTTTACTTGATGGTTTGATTTGATGCGATGACAAAGCAAATTCACAGCGATGCTGTTTTATTACGCTCCTCGGTTGCCTCTCTATCACTAATGCCATTTCATAGTTTAAGCAAACGTTGTTTACTGCACCGAAAAACTCAAATATAATCATTCTTCAGCCAATTAAAGAAGTTTAAGGCATGAAGACAGAGTAGATGATGCTAACAAGCATTGTAGCACAGCTGTTTAAAAGCAGCCATGGGGCCACCTGCAGAGACACAACCGTCTCCGGGGCTGCGGGAGCGTTGATTGCGTTCCCTTTGTGTGCAAATCACATAATGGGAAAGAAGCAAAATATATGAGTTTTTTGTCCAGCACACTCGTTCCCTATCAGTGTCAGTCGCAACATCCATCAACTGCAAATGCAGCATCATCAAGTGTTCAATTACACTGCCCCAAGGGACTCCCAGCACACACTCTCTACAACAGACTGGATGTGAACACATCCATTTGCCAAATTGCCGATGTTGTATTGAGCACCACATCAGAAGCTCATTCCATGTTTACTATGTCACGCAGGGACAGAGAAGATGCCCCCATGGCTCTTCCTTATTGTTTAACAGAGAGGAGACCCTCTGTTGATCGATTTTTATGGCTTAGATTGTCCTAGAGGACCAACAATCTCAGGGCCATAAAAACTGCTGATGCTGGGTATTAGAGTTGACAGAGGTGGACATACGGACGCGCATCAAAATTATTTAGCCCCGTGGTGGCTTATCATTTTTTCCAGCCTGTTTGCAAATGATTTGACCTTGCTCTGTGAAATGTATGTTTCATTCACCGAGCGGCCTCCCATTGATTTGTGTTGCTCCTTTTTTTTTTCTTTTTGGGCTAGATGGATTTGCTTCTACCTTGCCATCTGGGCTGAATAATCACTTAATCCATGTGTTGCAAACAAGTCCGTACTGACTCCTTTCCCTTTCTCCTCTCTATTTTTTGGTTTTTGTTTTCCACAGGCCTTCAACAAAAACAATCTGATTTTGGAGGAAAGAAATAAATACTTCAACCCACAGCTCGCGGGGAAGACATACACCAACGCATACTTCACCGACCTCAACACCTACGATGACTATTAGCCCTCGATTCGGCAGTTCAGACTCCATACCATAGCGGGGACACCAACCCTATGATCCATTTTCATATTCTTTTCTTTGTGTTTTGTATTGAGATTCGTGACACCATGCGTGGGATAGTCCCACTCTGAGACTCTATGGCAGCTGGTATGTAATGAAAAACTGACACGCAGTGTTGCCAACAGAGGGAAATGCCCACTTTCTCTCAGGTGCCTTGGGGTACGCTTGGAAAGCTCAATTTTTGACTCTCACTGAGAAACGGACATCTGGATTTGCCAACGTGGTCAAAAGGGGAGAAATCAAAACTTTGGGAAATATGATCCCTTTTAACTTTCCTGTGACGCCTCTTAAAAAAAAGACCTGTATTTGTAATGATGGGAAATAACCATGAAAGCGCTTTGCATGACTTCATCTGACGTGTTTTCTCTGCAGTTCTGTTTCGTTTTGCATGGTTGATCGCATTCCAAGTTTTGGGGGACACACAAGCAGTGTTTTTGCAGGTCTTTGGTTCAGGATTGGTTTTGGAAGTCAGATAAAGTAAAGACTGGTGATTCCTGACGGCCTGTGCCGCTTACTGCTGCAGCAGTCACCAGATGGATCAATATCCAGCCCGAGTCCTAGAGTCAGGATGTAGATATCTGAAGTCTGTGGTCAAGTTTGTCCACTTGTTTTTGTTTTCTTTCTGTTACAGGTTCTTGCAGCTCGCAGTGATTGAACTTTCAGTGTAACATATTCTTGTTTTCTTTTGCTTTTAAAGTTACATATATTTTGTACAGGAAGTTAAGTTTGAAGCCTGTATCTGTAGGTTTTTTTTCTAAATACATTAATTCAATGTCTCAAGTGTTCAAAGAATAAAACATTTCCTTTTGAAAAGAAAAAAAGTTTATGTGCATTCTGAATAATAATAATAATCTGCAGTAGTCATATCAGCCTGCATCAAGTTCAGTCTTTGTCACCGTACTTTTTATATTTTTTGTAAAAAAAAAAAAAAAAAGTTTTTGAATTTTGATAGTGTTCGCTATTTCTTTTGCTTCTGAGTTAACTATGTGTTTGTGAGAGCAGAATGTTAATGGCATTTACTGTACAGATGGAGCGTAGCAAATACTATTCTCCTGAACCTCAACTGGAGCGCTACCCCTATACTATACGATGAAACACATTCAGCAAGTCGAGATATTTCTGCTCAGAGTGTATAACCCAATATTAGGTTATTCAGTGGCTGACTTGCAACTAACTTTCTACATGTTTGCTTGTGTTACTGTGCATAAATTAAAAACGGCTTCATACACAACAAACTTGTCAGAGTGTGAGTTATACAGATTCATTTGTCTACAATCCCGTTTGTAAAGCTTTGATGCCTTTGATCCCACAAAGTTTTAGTTTCTCTCTGGCTCTTATGAATGAACGAAATATGGCTTCAGATCCAGTCAAAGCAGTGATATGAAAGCGCGCAGGTACGTTAAGTGTGAGGCACTTCTGTCCGCTGTGGTTTGCTCTGACAACTTTGGAGACTTTGATATTCTTCGAGCAAAACATTGTAAAACCACAGTACCATGAGCACACACACCTGTACTTCATAAATCACTCAAAACCAGAGCTGAAGACTCCCCCCTCCCCCCTCATCTTCAGCAGGGCCCCGCAGTGACAAATGGTATCTGCGGCAGTGGAAGGATATCTGAAGGATACAAATCGCGCAGGGTAAAGGTGGAGGGGGACGCTGTCTGAAGTCCAAACTCTAATCTGTATGATGGGGTGTAACACCACACACAGGGCTGTTCTCCATCAACCTTCAACCTGACGTCCCATCTGTGTGCAGAGGGTAATGGAGGGGGTGTTATTAATCACCCGGCTGTTTGGTTGGTTGGAGGTGGTGGGGAGGGGGGCTGCTGATCCAGCCCAATGTACGTATGACCCAGCACTGTCTGGCTTCAGAGAATCAATCTCTCTACCTTGACTTCATTCTTACTACCAGAGAAAGCAATGCTGCAGCTGACACACAGATGGTTGTATATGCACATATACTGGAGGTGGCTAGCATGGATGCAATTGCAAGTGTGTGTTAGAGGTTGTAAAAGTGGTGTGAGCAACTGCATATGCGCTCATTTCTGTGCATTTTGTATAAAACAGACATTTGTTAGACACTGACCTCACCAAACCTTGATTGATGATTCATTACTGGATGTACACATAATGTACATATCCTGCACACACACACACACACACACACAACATCTAAAGCCAGCAGAGTGGAAGCATTCACTTGCATCAGTTCGCAAAGCTCGTAGCCACTCAGACACATGTGACATCCCACTTTGAAAGCAGGGCCGAGGACAATGAATGACTTTCCCAAAGTGGCATTTAGGGACTGCGAAAGGTCACACCTAAAGGTCACGAGAGCAGGGCTTGTGCCTGTCAACGAAACTGACTGTGTGAGTGCTTGCAAGTGTATAAAGGAGTCAAAGTGTCATGAGATGCGACTTCAGTCTGCATCTTATTTATGGTGTACGCAGAAGGATTTATTGAAATGGCAATGGCCGTGTTGGTCAGACAACCACTTTGTTTCAGACTGAAGTATCTCAACATTTAATGAATGGATAGCCAATAAAATGTTGTGTAGACATTCATGTTACCCAAGAGGATGACTCCCACAGGCTTTGGTGATCCCTTGATTTTTCCTCTTGGGCCACCAACAAGTCAAAGCTTTCACTTACCCAGTGAAACATCTCAACATTAAACAGATATATTGGTTCCCAGATGATGAAACCTAATGACTTAGGTGATCCTTTTCCTCTAGCACCTCAAATTTCAATATGAGCTTGATATGTGTTGTTTGTAGTGAAATATTGGATGGATTGCTGTGAAATTTGGTGCAGTAGTTCATGTCCCCCCTCAAGATGAACTGGGATAACTTTGCTGACTTTTCATCTGGCGCCAACAGGTAATCACCACATACCTGCAAAATTAATGATATTCCGCAAGATGGTGAACATGCTGAACATCAGCGTATTAGCATTGTCAGTGCAAGCATTTTAGCATGATGATGTTAGCAAAAACTCTGTGAAAATACCATTAAATGATCAGACACAATTTGTAACTTTGGGCAAGTACAGGCCTGTTAGTTAAGGTAAGACTGTGGTCACGGATTTACAAAAACAACCAGACTGACGACAGCTGAACGATAAAAAATGACATTAATATTCAAGTATTTTTAGAGATTCTCAAGGATTCCATAAATGTGTTGTTTTGCATAAATGCGACATTTCATTATCCTGGATAGCCAAATATCATCTCTAGTATACGCCAATACTGATAAAAATATTGGCCCATAAACATCCTATCTAGACTGTGAAAGCATTTCCTCCGTGTTTATTTTCTGAATATTTGTTTGATTGATACTATTGATACTACTGATGTGATTTGAATACAAAAGGCATTTTACTATAAATAGTTTTCACCAAATAAGAGCCAGGATTCTCTGTGCATGTAACACTTTTGCTCATGAAGCATTCAGGAGCTCTGTTAATTAGCAGCCTGTATACAGGGGCCTCTGAGTGGCAAACAAGGTGAGTGAGTGAGATTGTTCCTGTCAAGCAGGTAACAGAGCGTGAACATCCCATTAAACACCTCCTTTTCCTCTCGAGGCCAGACTCTGTCTTTCATTCACATGGATCACTGTGCTTTAGACCGGCCTCTCGGCGCCTCCCCGAGCAAATCCACCACCCCGTGATGTCAGCAGGGAGAACTATACAAATACCCCAGAATGATGTCCCCAGACTACAACTGGCTGCTCCACCTGCTGTTGTTACAGCGGTTAATCCAGCCAGAAAGTATTCAGTCATTTGTTGCCCGAGAGTCTCAGAAGAAGTTATAGCCAAGTTTTGGACGAGACCCCATGCAGTCAGTGCAGTGCGCTGTGAAAAATGCTTTCAGGGAGAAAATCCAGTGATGAATGTACTGTTGCGTTATGTTTGTATGAGCTGGGAGAAGTGATGAAAGTAGATGTTGACTAAACAACCCCAGGGAAGACTGAAGACTACTGAACAATTTATGAGCTGTCATAAAATGTTGTGTTTTTTTTCAGCAGGAAAATAACAGTGATTAGCAACGGCTGTCATGCAGTGGGGGTTACAGTTAGTGTCTACACGCTTACTTGTGCAGACACACACACACACACAGGCACTTTAAACTAGATGGTTTTCACAGCATAGCACCACAGAGGTGTAGCTTATACCTTCCACAGTGAAGCCCCGCGGATTCACCAATCTATTGTTACTTTGACGCTACAAACAGATCATATGTGTATATTTCTTTCCTGTGCTTGTATGTTTTGAAGCAAACATTCCCTAATGCAGCTTCAGTACGGATTAACATTACCATGTATTCAAAGCAACAGATGAGAGAGATTCTTCAAAGCAGCTCTAATCTCTCAGCTCTAATAGCACCATTGCTTCCATACTTGAAGAAAAATATTTTTCATTTCATTGACGTCTTCCAGGAAAATAGCATTTCGGAATCCTATGCTCATTGTATTAGCAGCTGCTTTTGTCTGTGTCGCTTTCCAAGTTTCCAGATAGCACAGCAGAAACTTGTCCTTTTCTTCATCCCAGACGGAAGGAAGCATGACCTCCAGCAGCACTCGTTCAGACAGATATGTGTGTGCAGATAGGAAGCTGGCTCGACGCTGCCGGTTCCGTCATGGCAGACTGAAAGATGAATGTCACCGTAGGCACTAATGCCAGCTGAGGGATGCCACTATAGATTCCACCCCAAGACATCTGGAATCCCAGGTGCCCTGTCCCGCCAATCCAGGTCTCAGCTGCAGAGCTGCAGAAAGCCAAGAGTCTTCATGGATGCCAAGAGCCTCGTGACACCAGCCAAGCCACACTGAAGCTTATCAGCTCCACCACAACCCTTTATGGGCCTATTCACCTCAATCAAAGCTGTTATTTAGGTAACGAGCCAAGATGGCGGATATCGCTGCGCTCCAATTACCCACTATGCCTCCTCCATTTTTCCCTGCCAGCTTCCCCACAAGTCCTGATTCTCCTCAGCGGGCCCAGCTGCCCTGGCGCTGCTCCGATTCCTCAGTATCTGTGCAGAGGGAGACCTTTCAGAACAGAAGGGCTCTGTCTCAAATCACTCAAGGGCTATTGATGACTCATGTGGTGTTTGGTAGAGCAGGTCTTATCAATAGTGGGAAGGTGTCTCTCAAAGTGCAATGTCAGTAGCAAATACTGGTGTCCAATGAACCGACTCACAGCTGTTATCGGATCGTTTTAAATATGTTGATTAAAAGGATTAAAGAAGTTTGAAAACAGAGCCATAATGATAATTTATTCTAAATTCCTGACTATTTGTCATCTAAAGAGTAGTTGTTGTTGCCATCTGCAATGAAAATGAACAATTACCAAATTAGGTGAGTTTTTTCTTTAAAATGTTATGCCAGTAACCAGCATATCTTTCATTCATTTTAGCCATGTTATCAGCATAGCTCTGGGGATTAAAATGTATCTGTGTCAATCGATCAGTCGGTCCATGACTTTTGTCCAGACTGAACTACCTCAACAGCTATTAGACAAATTGGCACAAATAAGCTGCTTGCATGGCAGAAGATAATTCTATAATAATGCAGCCAATGCACAGAATTTCTAAAATATTCAAAACAATTACACTATGGTAGTATAGGCTACAAACAAGGGATCTTCGCTATTTTTTTGCAGCTTTGTCAGTTTTTGGAAAAAACTAAATGTGTGAACCATTCAAGTTGAACACGAATGGACAGGTTTCAAGGGAATTAACTCTAAGTGCCATTTCCAGATTACTCTGACTCTGGCAATTTGACTCTGGCAATCGCCTGACTTTCTTCTCACAGCACCACAAGGTTCGCATTTTTGTTTTTAGTGAAATTTCAACAAACAGCTATTGCAAGTCTCCAGGTCTCCCTAAGGCAGTTGTGGAAGAAGTAAACAAATTATTTACTTAAACTACCACACTTTAAAAAGACATTGCAATTACAAGTAAAGTCCCGCATTCTAAATTTTGCTAAAGTTACTAAATTAAAGTAAAAGTAGGCAACAAAATGGACTTAAAGTATCAAAAGTTAAGTACCCATTTTGCAGAATGGCCCCCATCAGTGTTATGTTATTTTTATTAATTAATGTGTTAATATATAGGTAGTACTCAGTGGTGATCATTGTAGGTGGAGCCAATATTAACTCAATTCATATCAATGAACTTTTTATCTATCATCAGGTCAAAACTAAAGTTTGTCCAGTACTTTGGTTTATGACCAAATACCTGCAAAACTATCCCATCAGCCTCACCTGTACTTTGTGCTAATTGCTAATTAGCGAACCAAGCTAACGCGCCAAACTAAGATGGTTAACATGGTAAAGATTAAACCTGCTAAACATTAGTATGTTAGCATTGTCATTGTGAGAATGTTAGCATGCTGATCTTAGCTCATTTTTTACTTTTGTAAGAGTTTGTGCTCTATAAATAAACTTAAAACTTGAATTTGTAATTTGCGCTTTGTGTTGTTCCACATGTCTTTCTATTTTTATTTTAATGCACTACATTTCATTTTACTATGTGTAGATAGCATAGGCCTAAACTATATATTTGTTTTACTATAAATACTGTGAATCTCTGGTAAAGTTACTTATTTTCTCATATATTTAAATTTTTATCAGTTTTTATAACGAGTATCTTGACCAGCACATCTTTGATTAAGTGTGCCTACAACAGTGTTTTTCATCTTGAGATGGCTACATGAAGGTAATTAAAGATTGATTTAATCTAAACAAAGCAACCCATTTTGTTGACTTATTGTCTTCTTTGACAGAAATTCACTGATGGAATTATCTTTAAATTGACTTGTATTTCATTCAACTCAGGCTGAATCTTAACTTCAGGTAATTTAGCTCAGAACTGGGTCATTTTAGGGTTTTTCAATAATTTCTCTTTACGTTAAATACTTTGGGAGTGACTGGTCATTAGATGAACATTAAGTATTTGTCCACGTCTTGGTTCACTATAAACAAGAAGCTCAGTGTGATCACCACATCACCATCACTGCATACTGAAAAGTAAAAAGCTACTGAAAGTGTTGTGATTATTTTGATCATCACTAAGACGTACCCAGAGGGAAGCTGCATGTAGTAGGCTCCTGACTGGTGTGATGAACGTCCCTGAATAAGAAAATAAGTAAAAAGAGATTAGTATTTTACGACAGTCAGAAATGTGAGCAGTTTGGATCTGTTTGTTACTTGAACTGTACCTAATTTAAGCATTGCCAATGCTGGTAAAGATTTTGTTGTACTTCAGTTGGGTTTCTGTGTTGAACGGTCCAAGCTGACTTGTCAATTCTACAGAGAAAGCAATCTTGTCTGTAAAGTATTAATTATTTGTGAATGCCAAATTTGTTGATTTTTTGGGGGTCTAGATTTGCCCCCCATCTCCCACTGCCAAAAAGATACATCAGTCTCAGCACTACATGGACTGAGGAGCCTTCAGGTTAATGCTGGGGTGGAGGTGGAGCTTTGGAAAGGCTATGAATAGCAGCAGCATCAGCAGCTGCAGTGATAGCAGCGGTTAAAGGCTATCTTTCAGTTGAGCATTACAGTTACCAGCATGCCTTAGCAAAAGAGTGAGCAGAGCACAGTATGCTTAAAAGAGTGCTGTGCTAATTTAGCATTGCACTCCTATTGTCTACCCCAATGTCTCATTGTCGCACTCATGGACAGTTTTAGAAAAATCGATCAAAATCGATGCAGCTGAACTAGAGATATTATCTTTTTCATGAATTCTTCTTCCTTGTGCAAATCCGGTGCCTACATTACCCACAATGCAATATTTTTCATTTACAAACTTGTAGTTTCAGACCCAGACCTTAAGTGACACTACCTAAGGCAATTTATCATACTTTGCACAGGTTTTGTTTTTTTACAGTCATACTCCCTGAGACCTGTAAACAGACTTTGATGCGTAAAATCAGTGTAGTTCCCCTTTACGGACTCTGCAGCCATTCAAATGGTGAACTGTATTTTTGTTGCAACAAGAAGAGTATGTCATGGCACAGCAGAAACGGTCTCAAGTTGTCCACTTGAATTAGCTGCTTCAGTGGCTGTACAGTTAGTGGGATGTTTATGGACACCATAGTCCCACAATGCAGTGCACAATGGAGACAAGAGTGACACAGTGATTTTTTGTAAATTAATTTGTCTATGTTGCCCACAGTCTCCTTCTGCAGTCGCTCTATGTTATTTGTTTTGGAGCTGCAGTTTGATCGCGTTGCTGTTCAGGTATGCTCTCAGAGTCACCGCTCCCATTTTCTGCTCCTCTGCTTCTTTTTCATTGGCTTAGAAGCAAGTAAATATTTTATAATTTTATTTGTACTAAATACAAGTACAGTATATATTATTAATTGTAGGAATAGTCGTAAAATTAATGATGACGCATTCTAAGAAACATAAAAAGAAACATCAAGGTCAGCAGGTTCTAGCAACTACTGCTATTTTCCTTTTATTAGTGAAGGTCTTTGTATTATTCAGAAAGCTTTTCCTTGAATTACCTTACATTTGATCAGAAATTAAAGTTTAGAAGTATTAGTAAGGCTAGTTATACAGTACTGTGCAAGAGTTTTAGGCAGGTGAGGAAAAAATGCTAAATGCTAAAGTAAGAATGCTTTAAAAATTAGACATCTTAATAGATTACATTTATCAATTAAGAAAATGCAAAGTAAATAAACAGAAGAAAAGGATAAATCAAATCAATATTTGGTGTGACCATCCTTTGCCTTCAAAACAGTATCAATTCTATTAGGTATACTTGCACAAAGTCAGGGATTTTGTAGATATATTGTCAGGTGAGTCAACAAATATACCAAAGAGGTGCTGATGATCACCAATTCAATATTTAGGTAACATATTAATATGTCTATTTTTGAATACCTGCCTAAAACTCTTGCACAGTAGGCTGTAATTCTGAAATTTCAACACCAACTGGTGCCGCTCATTAAACAATGAGTCAGAAAAACATCAGATGCTCTTTCATTGTTATTTAATCTGAAACAGGCCTCACTCATGATTCGGACACAAGCGACACTGGAATAAAGTTAGGTTTTGGGTTGGGTTCAATCAAAATATGGGATACTTTTTGTTATCTTACCTGTTTATGCTTTCTCCAGGTCCTCAATTACCTTCTGGAGTTCCACTTGAGTTTCAGTTGCCACTTTCTGTCCAACACATGACAGTCCTGCTGACAGAACTGGAATTATAGTGGGAAAATGCATGAGCTGCTGATATACATTCAACAGATCTATTCAACAATCCAACAATCTCCAATCTCCATCTCTATTGTAAACACTATCATAACAAATCAAAGCATAGCCTCGGGCAAAAGCCACTTATAATATTCCTGAACTAGAATATTTGAAACAATATTTTAGAAAATGAACAGCGGTGGAAGTCATAAAAATGGATACCTTTAAACCAAACTTCAAACAAACCAAGATATTGACTTTGTGGAAACTTTTACATCACACTTGTATTTCACTGCAGAGCTGACAGTTATAAAGCGAGAAATGTGCCCATATACTTGTGAATCACTGTGGATATTATTTCTGCGTCCACAGAGTCAGGATCCCATTTATTGTCATCCTCAGAAGAATAAGCAATCCTTCAATGCCGTTATGAGTCATCTCTTTCTGATGTTTGTGGCAAAGTGTGCACCCACTTTCCCTCAACCTTACTCATTTGCATCGGGTTGTCCGTGTGAACATAACATTTAGAACCAGTCAAAGAGACATCCTTTTGTATATTGTCTGGTTATAATATTTTAACATATGCAGGATCATGTCATGTGATTGGAATGCATTATTACCACTGGTTATTTTTCAGATGAAGAATATACATAAAATAAACCGTGATAAGCTTATAAAATAGAATACACTGTTAATTAAAGCAGTGTTTCCAACCTTTTTGGCTTGTGACCTCTTACAAAAAAAAGCTGTTTGTAGCTGGGGCACTTTGTCACAGTTCATTTATCTATGAGTTGTCAGCAGTTCTACAATTGTTGCGTTTACACACACACACAAAAACTGAGCTCAGTACCTGCATTTTCTTTCTCCAGCACAGTCATCTTGTTCTTGGTGACCACCAGCTCTGCTCTCTGCTCCTCCACCTTCTTTGACATGTTCGCCAGTTCACTTGTCAGTCACTTCTTTCTTCCTCCGCCTGATCCTCTGCGTCTCTCATTCTAGTCCCCAGGCTCCTCAGCTCTGCCCTTTTGCTCCACCGTCATGGTCTTTAGGCCATGCACTACGTCTCTCAGCACTTTTCAGATAATTCAAGATAGCAGCAATGGAGGGATCGGGCGGTGGAGCCATCCCTGTTGACAGGAAGAATAGCAGTACTTTGTGAGCCACTGAACCCCTGATTCTTACACATTTGAGAAATTATTTTGTTATCTCTGCAGCTCACTTGCCTTATATATTGTACATATATATCATTACACTTGTCGGAAGAACAGTGCCAATAACAAATCTTGTCACTTGCAGTTTGAGAACATAATACTGTCAAAATATGTTACAGTAATATGATGTGCAAATATACAAAAAAGCTATTTGGACTGGGGTGGTGAATCAGTATTGTTGTATTTATTTCTCTTACCCCAATAGATGGTACTTTCCAGGTTGGTGGACCTTACAGAGCTTATTTCAGTGTTTTCCTCTCTGTAGTCCCTTTAAACTTGAGTTTTAAAACATGAAAGTGAGCTGGCGGAGTTTGGGGGCACTGTTGAATGACATTACAAAAATGGCTAATTTAAAAAGCAATACATTTCAGCGATCATATTCAACTCAAGTCTAAAAATCTAATTAAAAGTTAAATCAATAACGCTCTGCACTACTCTGCAATCAAAACGAAAATATACAATAGAAAGCAAGAAATGGTATTCTAAAGTATTTTGGGCTAAATAGAATGACATTCAAAACATATTAAATAAACATAATTTTAAGGTATACACGTTTGACATTTTGGAAAATATGCTTATTTGCATTTCCAAAAATAAAAAACTTTTCCTCTAAACAATAGTTAAAGTTGAAGAAACTCTCTTTGCCTTTATCTTTCCAAGGCAGTTTACGAGGGAGCCAACAGTTTCAGGCCCTGAGCACAAAAGTTACGTTCACAAGTTGAAAGTAAAGCCAGTACATTGAAGTGCTGTGTTCTAGGTCTGGGATATGTACTGTTGCCCTGCCAGCTCTTGTCTAAACAAAGTTTACTGTAGACTTACAGCTCTCAGCTGTAACTAAATCCTGCTCATTGCCACAGGTGAAAAATAGCTGATTACATACTTCATGCTCTTTGTTTATTTGAGCCTGCAAATGTGACGTCATTTGATATTTCCAGGAGTCAAATAACCAACTCCTCCTTCAAAATCCCTTCTTTTACCACCATTACCTGTTGGGCTTTGAAACACAATCTGTTATTCTCGTATAGCAGTTCAGTCTTTGGAGATTTAACACTGTCTGCTATGGCAACACGTGTATGCGATGGGTTTTTTCTCCTACAGTCATTTTCAGGCGCAGCAGGCAGCTGAACCCACTGTGCACAGACATAGCTAGGGACTCACCGGTGAACATAGTTGAGCATTAGCAGCTAAAGAACCAGATGTTTGCCTCAGTTGGTAAAGAGGCCAAAAGCAGAGCAGAAAATATCGAACACTGGACGTGCATTCATCTGGTGGTCAGAAACACAATTCTAAATGAATGGTAATGTTGCTCTGTAACTTCTGAATGTGTAAATAAGCAAGTGTTTGCAAACAAGTTATCATGTACAAAGATGTCAATGCTGTGTGTACAACTTGTTTCTGCTGCCCCTAAGTGGCCAAAAAAAAGCAGGTAAATGTAGAGGAGTAAAAAGCGCATCTTCTTAGTAAATGTATTTAGTTATTTTCCACCCCTGCAGACATCTGTGATACGTTAGACAGCTATATTTTCATGACATCATTCCTGGCACAAACTGATCCTGTTTCAGGGGAGACTTGATTTCAACCCTAGAGGTGTAAATTATTATGTTCAGGAAAGTTTCTGTCATTTTTAGAAAGTTTTTGAATTTTTGAAAGTTCAAGTTCCACCAACATCTTATGTCCCAAACACTTTTAAAAAAAGAGAAAATAAAGATTCCTTTTAATTTCCCCAAGGGACTGTAATTAATTTTCATTCCATTACAACATCCTGTCTCCTGCTGATTTGCTTTTTGCTGTGACCGGTCAAGTACAGAGCGAATGAGTAAAACCATGAAGACTGGCGGTGGCACGTTAGGTAAGACTTTTAATGATGATGTGTGTCATGGTGTTAGCCAAAGACGTCTAACTGTGAAGGCTCCAAGAATGTTTTTAGACTTACAGCCACACATTCTCAGACTCTGATGGCAGAGGACAAGGGAGGTAATACGTGTGAAGTGTAGGTGGTGGATTGATGATGCACCATCTCAGACTGATGTGGCTGCTATTTCATGAATTCCAAACTCTTATAATACTGTTAGTGTGACTGTATCGAAGTGGAATCAAGCAGTATTTGCACAATTAGCTCGTTGTCTTTCATGTGGCAGTGACAGCCTTAAATGTTTACCATTCATTACTGTCTCCCATCTGGAAAATTCTTCACATCTGGTACCTAAGAAGACTTAAACAAACCGAAAAAGTGTTTTCAAATATTATTTGACCCAGGTCTCAGTCTTGGTTGTGGGAGCATGAAGCTGCATAGGAGATATCTCATTAGTGGCAGAGTAGAGGTCAGGGTGAAAAACATTGCACTCGTCACCTGCTGGATGACAAATGAAGCCCTTCATGAGCCACGGGAAGGCAGGGGATGAGATAGAAAAGAAAGTTAGAGAAAGGGAGAAGTCGACAGATAGAAGAGAGTCGGAGGTGGAGAAAGATACAGGCAAAAGAGAAAACAAGACAGAGGGAGTTGCTCTTATTTTTCCCCTTTTCTGCGACATATTTCATTTTTACAAATTATGATTTTTTTGTGTTTTTGCCGCCGTTTTCAGACTTATACAATAGAGGACCAAGCGGGCCTCTGAGGTATGGTTTGTCTGTTTGATTAATGAAAGCACTCAACATAGGCCGTGAAACACTTAAGGGATTCATGCTCATAAGAAAATTGATTACCTTTAACTAGAAAACAATGGAGAGTGAGGAAGTGTAATGACTGGGCACCTGTTTTACTTCACAATCATTACAGGGTCCGGCAAAGCAATCACCATGTGTTGTGAAACTCTTATAAGTGAGAATAATACATCACAAAAACACTCATTTGCTCCGTAGAAGACTGATTACCAGCATCATACAACAAAATTCGACTTTAATATCACATAGACACGAGTCTAGTTCTTTTTGGTTAAAATGAAGCTTTGTTATGCACAGCTATTCTTTTCTTTCAAACTTGGATAACTTTTCAGTAACATTGAACATATGTGAATCTCTTAATTAATCTGTGTTAATGTATACCCATTTCAAAACCAACCCACCCTTCTCTGCTTCTTTACAGCTAACAATTAGAATCAGGCTTTAGTCTGGATTAAACCAACTCTTCATTTCACTACCCCATTAGATTCATCCTCCCTGCTAATGGGCCTTGTGATGAGCTATTGATCTACAGCAAGGTGTCTCAGGAAGTAAGAGAGAGGACTATGCCAGACAAAACAGAAAAATATGCAAAGGAGACAGTCTAAGTTTCAAAAAAAATTTGGATTCACTACTCATAACTGACAGTTTGCTAAGCCCTATCTCTGTTAGTTACTGTTGCCTGTCTGTTTTAGTTTCTAGCCAGGCACACAATGCAGCTTAATGATACCTGTAGCAAGTTTGGCTGCCATAGCTAGAATGTAAACTTGGATGTCACAGTCCTGAATTTTCTAACATAACCTGTAAGCCCACAAAATAACAGATATACCCTTGCCTTTAGAAATAATGCTAAGGTATTATAGGCTAGTGAGCCGGACATGCTAACATTTGAAGCTTACGTTAGAGCAGATACAGTCCCCAGCAGTGAGTAGTGTTCCTGTGCTGGTTCACAATGTGAACAGCTTACCTTTTTTAATAAATGTTAATCAGTCATTAACCCTTCTACCTTAAATGCTAGTTTGTCAACATGCCCTTTCCTTTTCTGCAAACAAATGGTGATTTATTCGACCTTTGACCACCTTGTTGAAGTAAAAGTATGATCAAATATCTACAAGAAATTGTCTTGCTTGGTAAAATTCCTCCTCAGCTATGTGATATCAGTTATTAGTGATGAGGTTTCTTTTTTTCTTTTTTTTTCCAGAAAAGGGTATCAGATACATTCGTGGCAAGAGTGAGTGATGAGGGTAATTAGGATAGAGTTGTCCTTTCTCAACCTCTGCCCTTCAACTTTCTCCAGACCTTTAAGGACTTTATTCTTTTCTGTCTCAGGCCAGTTCTGGATGAAAGATTAATAACATCTATCAGAAGGTTGGGATTATTAATAAGGCTTCAGACTTGTGTGAACTGTCATCCTGGAAGAGAAGACAGGAATGTTTTTTTTACTGTTCCCCCTTACAATGTTGTTTACAGAGCATATTGCCTTTCATCTACAAAGACGATGCCTACATCATAAGCAACTTTGCATGATCTCATTGATTACTTTCACTTGCAACTTGGCGAGACTCCCCCAAACATAGTTTATAGATACAGATGTCCAGGTTCCAATTGGATCCTAGTGGTTCAAACACAGCTCTATTATATTTCCTACAGTTCTCCATTTATTCGCTGTGTGCTTTGCCTGCTGCTTGGTAAGATTTGCAAGGCAGGTGAATTTGATCCCTCCCAGAACAAATTGAGATGTACTGTACTTGCAGCGCTCAGCAGTGGGGCTATCCAGCAGCTCAGAGAAGCCATGTTGCTGACTAGACTTGAGTGCTCACCTCGCCTCACACACCTCCACAATGGACCTTTATTCCCATGAGCTGCAGAGGAATCCAAAGAGTGTACATGCGAGTGCCTCTGCGTGTGTTTTTGTGCATGTGCTGATGTGCTTTTGAGTTTAAAGGGTACATAAAATGTAGATGTAGATGCACTATATATGCGGAAAGTATTATTTAAAGTGAGGATGCACATAATGCGATGCTAAAACAGAGGAGAGGTTTAAGAGTGGGCTGAGAAAAAGCAGGTGCTTGCATCTCTCACAGTTTTTCTCTCAGACAGTGAGAGCAGTGGACAGGATGATTCTGGGTTTTAGACACATAAACACCTCTGAGAGCCAGCCAGGGGCCTCTGAGTTCACAGGATTGATGTTGCAAAGCCCTCTCTCCCACTCACTCTCTCCCATGCACATATACACTGAAAGGCTCTTTCTCAGCCTCCCTCCACCTCTTTCTTTCTCCTGCCCTCCCCACTCACCTTTTCTCATGATTAGATTGACTGGCTTTGTTTTGGGACCAGCAGCTGTGGACTAGAGAAACACTATGAAGGGGAATTGCCTTTAACCGAGATGAGGTTTGTCTCAGCTTGCTGTCGGCTCCTGTTTTAAGCCACAGGGCATTCAACGTGCATTGCAGCACACCGCCTGGCCAAGCGAGGCAGATCACTTTGCTCAGGTTGACTCTATTCGCCTTTATTTGTGCATACCCCTTTTTAGATCCACCAAGGGAACATCAGTCAGAGCCACAGAGCTTGGAGAAGCATCCCTGCATCAGCCACTGAGCTGAGATTCAACTGCTAAGATAATTTTATTAGGAATCTATATTGACAGCAAATTCAAAATCAAAGCACATGATCCACTGTATCTGCTGCTGGCATGACATTGGGTCGTCCTAGAAGTTCTTTCTGTGTGACTGTTGTGGGCATCCTAATGAGGAATGGACACACTTACAGGGCAAACACCACCACAGTATATCAGTGAATTTATGCTCACCTTGCAGGCGGTTGCTGCTACTTTATTTTTTTTTTTTTTTCACTTCCTGGCTTCTTTCCTTGGGATTCATATCAATTTGTCCTCATTTCGCCTCATCCTGTGGTAGTGGTGTGAAAGCTGAGATGCAGACAAGGGAAGAAGATGAGATGTGTGTGTGTGTGTGTGTGTGTGTGTGTGTGTGTTTGTGTTTGTCAGACAAAGTGTGCGTGTGAGAGAGAGAGAGAGAGAGAGAGAGAGAGAGAGAGAGAGAGAGAGAGGCAGTAAGGAGAAAGAAAAGGAATAGATAAATAGTGGAGAGGATGGCAGGTGGAGGGGGGTAGTCTGGGTTTCTTTCCGTGTCACAGGAAGAGTGTCTGGCCCGTAACAAAATGCCAAACAAATGAGGACGGATCAGGGGGCCGAGCGTAAGCCACCCTGAGCCCCCATTACTGGGCACAGAAGACGGATGGGACGGCTGGTCCTGAGAGAGAGAGAAGAGAAACACACATGCATTAATGCACACCCTCACATTTACACCCACGTGCACAGGCCTCAAGGACACCGCCATACACACAAACACACACATATATACTACACACAAAGGCCCAGAGATGGGAAGAAATAGATGGGGGCAAGTAGATAAAGTACCCCAATCCTTGGAGAGGACACATACATGTAAGCTCCATTCATACTGACAGTCTGCATTCAGAATGAAACTCCCCATTGAGGATGCAAAGCCAAAGATATCAGGCAGCAAATAAAAAGCTCAGACACTGACTCACTGTCTAAGACACACATACTTAACACAATAAATGTCTCACTACCAACAGAAGCTGGCTATGCTAATTTGCAGATGGCAACTCATCAACCATGCAGCCTGCAACCAGGACTATATCCAATCATGACGAATGATGAAAGACTATGTGATAAATTTGTATCTCAAAACCAAATTTCAAATATTCATTTGCCATCTCGGAACACTTAGGAACCCAAATTGTTTGCTTGTCTTGGCTTTCATTAGACTCTGTGTTGTCTTTGAAACAATTCGCATCAAGAACACAACAAATAATTTCCTCCCAGTGTTCTTCAACGACTGCAAAGTGTAACTTTATGGGGTGTGACTAAAGCACTTCTTCTTATTAATGTTTCTGGTCAATAGCTTCCATCAAAAGGAGAACAGAGGATCAGAGGAGCAGAAGTATCTGAAGAAGAGAGATTTATGGAGCCACCCTGGCGGTAGTAGACCCATATCAAACGGCATAACGGCAATCAAACCTTTTACAATGGCTGAGCATCAGGCAGTTCTCACAGTGTAATACAATACTAATATCACCCCTGCTGAGGGGAAAGGAGGTCGGAGGGGTTTCAACTTGTTCAGTGACTATTCAAGAGCACTTACACCAACTGCTATTTATATCAAGTTTTAATGGAAGCACACAAAGCCTTATATCAATCCAAGTCAGTAAGGTGCTATTCTTTACAAAATGGTCAGACACTGTTTCTTTGTCACTATGTGCACATTATTATAAGTGGTAATAATTATGGAATTCGGCTGTTGAGATGAAAATTGCTAGAATAAGTAGAAAAATAACTTCCTAACTAAGGCTAAACTGCTGCATATTAACATATCATTTCATTAACCCATTGCCATCATAAATATTAAGGCCATGCTAATTGACTAACCCCCCTCCTAAGTAGCTAACATTAGCTTAATTAGATAGCTATAGCTGTTGTTAATTCAGCAGCTATAAATCAACGGTCACAGGCTACAATGAAGAAGCCTGCTTCTGCCTGCCTCTGTCTGAAATCAAGGATCCCTTGTTTCAAAAATAACTAACATTATTAGTGGCAAATCTGCCCCCCGTTATCATTGGCTCACATTAGCTATGTTTTGAGGCAAAGATAACCCACAACGCTATTATTCCTGTTAAGGTCAGGCATGCTATATGAAACACAGAGAATAAATACATATACAGGCATTGAAGTCAGGCAAATGTAGGTTATTTTAAGCAGGCCAGCAGCATGCTTTATTAGTATGAGCAATTAGTATGGATAACTATGCATGGGAGTTGTTTTGTTCTTCCACCTTTGATAAGAATGTATCAGGGCAGCCAAACCAAAGATAGCAATAAAGAGAGACACAGAGGGAGGTGAAGAGTGTGTGAAGCTTTGTAACCCTTGTTATTTCCACACTAGTCCCAGGAGGCTTGGTTCCCATTTCAATCAATCAATCCCTAATCAAACTGGGAGCAGCAAACATGATGTGATTTGGCCTCTTCACATAGGGATGCTCTAATCACTTTCCCCACCCAAATAAGATTTGGAGGGAGGCCAGAGGACACACACCTCCTCTGTTGCAGAGATTGTCCTCTGAGATATTATCACACACTGTGACATGTCCTACCCAGAGACTCCCAGTGTGTTTTGCAGAGGGCGGTGTCACCACGCATAGTTAGGCAACTGTAAACTTGAATGCAAGGTGATAGAGAACACTGGATGTATTCTGGCAATGTTATCTGTCCTCAGGCGAGTTGGTGGCTATTCAGTGTGTACAGCGCCAGATAGTGGAGGACTGGTGCCGACTGCATAATGGCTGTAGCCTGTAAACAAAATCTGATATATTATTCACACCTTGGCAAAAAGGTGTCCACCCGTGCCTGATGCTGTGATACGGTGACATCTCACATCTGCTATCTAATGAGTCAACAGGGCCGTCTCATCAAGGGCATCAGTCGTTGCCCCAAAGTGGGACAAGAGAAGGAACTACGTTGCCTTAAGGCCAAGCTTCTGCTGCAATAAAGCACAACAAGCAGCTGCAAAGCACCGGGAGAGCACTTAGATCAATCCATTAAGAGACTGAGACACAGCAGGAAATAAATACAGTGTACAGAGAAAAGTGGAGTATAAGAAGGAATTAAAAGTAAACTGAAAGGGACACACAGGAGGGGAGGAGGAAGCAATGAAGAACACAAGCCTACGAGGCAAAACAGGGAAGAAGCAGAAGCAAGTTAGACAGAAAGCCAAAAAATGCCGGGCATGTTAATTGATCAACTCCCTACTCACATTTTCCAGACTCAAAGTTTGTAAAGCAGCCATATTTTTAATACCACAGAGAGTGGACACAGGAGGTATTTTCGATTGGAGTTGTACCACAAAATATGAAACTAATGCAGGTGAGATGTGCATTAAAATGACAAGAAGAGTGTCTGCTGGCACCCTGTCTCGTAAATTATGTTGACCTGAGGTTAATTTGGTAGTTCAGTGCCCCCTGGAGGTTATTACTATATTTCAGCCGTTTAATAACACAGGCTTTGCGTCTACATTTCTACAATATTTTTATGGGAAGATACATTTTGACATATAATTGGCTCAACTCTGTCAGGCCAGAATGAAACCCAACCGACCGACTGCAACTTTAAAGCCCTGACAACAACGGTTGCTTAAATATTTCTCCATAACAATTAATATTCATGACTAAAACGTGCAAAGTCTACAGTTTAAAAAATGTTGAGTATTATTTATTAAAGGTTTACAACTTACCACAGCTTCTTCTTCAGGACTGTGTGTGTGTGTGTGTGTGTGTGTGTGTGTGTGTGTGTGTGTGTGTGTGTGTGTTTGATCATCTTTGATTAACAGTGCTGCCAAAATACGCACACAACCCCACAACTGTCATCGCATTTGGATTTAAATATTGTTGAACCTTGATCAGTGCACCGATGTAGATGAAATCTTCTTTACCCAGTTAAGTTTTGTCTGATTCAAAAACTGTTCAAACTTTGGCAGAAAACTGAGTTTTCGAGTAGTACACATTGCTCCCAGGAAGAAGGTGAAAGACATATTGTTGGCGGAAAAACTGTTATCCCTGTCTCCTTGGTGATGAACTCCTTGTTTGATTGCTGAATGTAAGAGCGAGAAGTTGAGCCTTGAAAAAACACCTGACATTTACCACTGATGGTTTATATAACTGGGCAATATTCTACAATAGAACTCAGTGGAAAAATAACATCCAAGTTTGATAATCTTATATTGTATACGTCTGACTCCTCAAGATCAGTATCACCAAATAACAAAATAGGCCCAGAAATTCAAAGGTGTTTGCAGGTAACCTTGAGTGTTTAAAGGTGGATTTTTCAGTACAGAGCGCTCGTACAAGCACACACTCACAAACAAACAAGCATTGTTCATCCTGTGGTTCTTATGAGGGGTCGTGTGCACCACAGTGTACTTAAACTTTCATAAAGTGCTATGGAAAACAAACACCCACTTCACTCAACTCTCAAAAGACGAAGCATGGAGGGAGTGCAAGCAAAGTGAGCGCCTCATTTATCAAACCCCAGTTGGCCACCGGTGGGCGGGCATCACTGTCAAAAGGCCAATTAACAAGAAGCCCATTGTGAGCACCACAGAGCAGCACAGGAGAGACTAACCATTAGCAGAGATTCATCATTAGGAAATAATGGGACCAGAACAGGAAATACGTCCTCAGCTTCAAATACTGTCAGACGTGAAGGCTATTTCAAGCTTGAGGATAGGTGTGAGGATGTCTATCTTATGATCATGGAAGATGGTATTAAAAAAAAATAAAGATAAAATGATAATAAAATCCTAAATCCTTATGATTACTTTTTTCATTCCTTTTTTGTTTTCTGTTCAGTTTTGTCGCAGTACGTGCAGGTACTGCCTCCAAAACACATCTCAATTACAAGTACACTGTTCAGAATCCAGCTAGAGCAGCTGCTTGATCTCAACATGCAGCTGGAGCTGGAGGTGGAGCTGCAGCATGTCCACCATTGCTCCTTGTCTTCAGCTAAACGTGAATTGTGAAGGAAAATCTCCAAGCTCAGACATGAATACAGGCAGGAAGAGAAGCAGGGAGATTTTTCAGCGGGCAATCAATATAGCACAGAGAATATCTGAAGAGAACAGAGATGGGCTCTGTGCTGTGTCAGCAGTCAGGGATTTTTAGTGTTTTGGGAGACCATTCATTTCATACCATATGTTGCTTGTGAGATTCTTTTGTTCACAATTGACAATAATGACTCCTAGAACCCGTAGGCAGAGGTGGGGGATTTTGTATACGTAACTGTGTATGTATTGTATACTTTCAGAGGAAGCTGTCTAGAAAAATTGTTTGTGAACTTATTTTGAGAACTTTGAAAAATTGTATCTAATGTGTCAAATCATTTTGAACTTATCACTTTAACATTGCTGCACTAACAAACATATAAAAAACATTTCTTAAATTTCTTAAAGTCTTTATGTCATTTATTTGCTTCCACAGTGAAAACATTATGGAAACAGACTTAATGTCAGGATTTCTTAACGAGAACCCAGAAGCAGACCGGAGACAGAGAGCAGTTCAGAATGTTTATTACAGGGAACAATAGGTGGATGGTAAGCAGGGTTAGAGAGGGTGGCGGGCAGGCAGGGAACTTGAGCTGAAGTCCGAGAGGTGGGTGCTGACGGGCAAGGGTTGTGTCCAGGGATCACAGAACCGATGGCTGGTGTAGATGACTAGAGACGGAGAGAAACAAGATTAACAAGGATCAGAACAACAGACTAACTCAACTAAGCAAGTTAACTTGAAGTTTGGCTGGTGCGAGTGCATACACAAATGACACAACGATCCGGTGGCAACTGGATGGCTGGAGGCAGTATAAGAAGGCTGAGATTGCTTGATGAAGAGCAGGTGAGTGAGTGAACCAGATCCGAAGACTCGCCTCCTCTCGCTGACTGTGCAGGGAAAGGGAGGGAGAACACAGACAGACAACACAAAAAAACAAAACACACCAAGCATCCCGCAATTGCACAAAAAGGGGAAAACAAACAAAAGTCATACATACACATACCAAGGCCCTTGGACAAGGGTTTGAGACTAGGGGGATCGTGACACGTAAGCTCCAAGTATATGTGCAGCGGAGGAAGGACGCCAAGGAGCTTTTACAGTCCTCCTAATTACAAAAAAAATCAATCAAGTGTAATCATAAACATTATACTGCACAACAAGACAAAGCAAACTAAAATAACAAGACATGATAAATGAAACATAAATTAAATAGGAAATCAGAAACATTAAAAGGTACCTAAAAACATTAAAAGGTCGAACTAGAAACATACAACGGAGAACATTAAAGATTATGCTTTTTGGCTTTTCCCCTCTCCTTTGTTGAGCTATATATCTTTTTTGTGCATGTAACAGGTTTGCAAAGTGAAAAAGCCCAAAGTCCAGCCCAAAGGGAGTTCCCATCTCCCACAGAAAGCTCTGCTTGAAAACAGCTCGTTTGTAGTCCAGTCCTTTCCTTCACTGTGACGTTACAATAAAAACGCGTCATACAGCTTGCCAAGCGGCTAGCGGGGTCAGGCATGCCCTCAAACCAAGTCTCTAGTCTGAGCGGAGGCCCTTTGATTTTAGTTAAGCCCCTTTTCCACTGCACATTACCAGCTCGACTTGGCTCGACTCGCCTTTGTTTGGTTTTCCATTGTAGAAATGTTGTACCTGTACCTGCTTCCAGGTACTTTTTTCGTATCACCTCACCTCCATTGAGGTTCCAAGTGATGTGAGGGATACGAAAATGTAACATGAAAACACGACAGACTGCTGATTTGTCAGAGAATATTCACTATTCACTGCATCATCATTGCATGCGCCAGACAGAGGCCAGCAACATAAAGTTTTATATTTTACAGTTTTCGTGTGTAATTTCTTCATTAAATCCACTTCTGAGAAGCTTTGAGGTGAGAAATCAGCTGTGTAGATTTCGAATATTGACAGTTTTATGAGAAGTGATGACAGAACAAAAATGTGCTTGAATGTTTTAGGAATTGAGTGGCTGCGCTGTGTAATTGCCTTCCTGCTTGTGCCAACCCGCGGGAGGAGCGTGTGAGGCCGGCCAGCCGCCCGCTCATAGAGCCCTCTGCTCCCGCCGTCACACAGACCACTGCAGCAACAATGACAACATAATGAAAACATAGCTGGAAGGTTTTCATACTGCTTATCTGTCTTCACATTCTGAGTAATGTTGAAACGTTTCAACTTAAAAAAGAGATTTTTCAGCAAGGCAGAATAGATCGGCAACACCGGCAACAGTTCAACGTTTAGTCCCAAAAGAGGGGCCTGGAAATTCACAATCACAACCTGTAAGTATGCTTTATTGGTTGTTAACTATATTTAAAATAAACACAGCAATGTCACGTCACAGACTGTTCAATTGCAGAGTTGTTGTAAACGTTGGCTAACACAGCTAAAGTTATAACTATAATGCTAACGTTCAAATTGTTTGGCATATTTTTATGTAAAATTGAGTTGAAATATGGTGATTTTTGTAGTGGTTTATGGTAAGATGTGGAACAATGATGTTGTGTGGTTGTGGACTTGTGAGTAACTTATACCATCTGTCTGAAGCGGCTTTGATTTGGATCACACTGCCTTGTTGCCCGCCCTTCTCTACTTCTGATTGGCTAGTAGTCCTTACCTGGGAACTGCACATGTGCAACTCCCAACAAAGATTTTGTACAAGTAAGATGCATCACTCTGTAGCTCAAGAGCGAAGTGTACAACACATAGGGTGAAAAGAGGAGCTGCAGCAATGTGCAGTAAAAATATGGTGTTTTTTGAAAATTAAACCATGTAAACCTGTTCTGGTACAACCCCTAAATAAGATTTTGAACCTGAAAATGAGCATAATACCAGCTCTTTAAAAGGGAACAATAAACATTGAAGGAAACTAGAAACACAAAACAGAGAACTAGAACATTAAAAGGGAACTAGAAACATAAAACGGTGAACTAGAACATTAAAAGGAAACTAGAAACATTAAAAGGGAACTAAAAACATAAAAAAGGGAACTAGACCTGAAAAAAGATTAGGAACTGAATCTATGTGCATTTTTGTGTATATATTTTGTCCGATGTTATATCATGGCACCTGGGTGGTAGAGAGGATACAGTTGCTAATCATCTTATAAACCTGAATTCGAGTCTCTGCAGCTGTGTGTCTGGCTTCCACCTTGAAGGGGCATCCCATCAATATGTGGGATTTTGCCCATGTAACCCCTGAGTGGTTTGTCTGGATACCTGTGCAATAGGATGGTGTGAAAAGGGCAGTCAGCAGTTTTTGGGAAGTCAGACACTCCAAATTAAAAGAAAACAAGGGGGAAATGATTTCACAAATGATCTTACAACTCCCTGAAAATCATCTTCCAGCCTTACTGATTGTTCTGATCCCAAGGTGATGAAGCTGCTCACCATATTTATTCAAAAACTTTTAATAATTCATTGATGTAAAACCTTAAAGTAAATGTCGACCACTTGGCCCAGTGCCCTGAACAGAAGGACAAAAAACACCATCCTTTCCAACTTTCTGTTCTCTCAACTCTCACCTTGAGTCAACTCACTGGCTTTCCTTTAGGTTGGCATTGAAAATTAGCTTTTCAGTTAGCGCGTGGGTGCATGTGTGTGTCCATGTGTTTGTGTCGCTGTGACTGGGCTTTGATGGCGCTCCAGGCTCCAGGTCAAGGTTGCATGTTTTGTCCCCTGGAGACACAGGCTGATTAACAAGCTTTGTAGCGTTCCATGGCTCTGTGGGCCAGCACTTCCACGCCGACAATTCAACCAGTGACCACAGACGCCCCATTCTCCTCTGAACAGAGCGGCTCCCATACGCATTCTTACCCCGACTGCACCAGCCAATGCATGCAACTTGAAATTCACCACTCACACCAGCCAATGCAGACTCAGTCTACTCTGTCTCGCTTTTTATCTCAGCCTCTGTACTTCTGTCTGACTCTTGTTGTGCTTCTCTTCCTGTCTCGCACACTTTTGCTTCGTGCTGTTTGTTTCTCTTGTCTACCTCTCTTTCTGTTTTTCTTCATTTCTGCCTGTTTCTCAGAGGTGGTTGTATCTGTCTCTAATATGCACAGCTCTCTCCATCTCTCACACTCTCTGTCAGCAATATAACCTGTCAAAGTCAGTCACAATGATTAGCTGTCAGTCAACCTGGCATGGGCAGGGCAGGAAGCATGCAGCGCATTGAGAAGATGATGCTGTGTGTGCATAAATGTGTGTGTGGTGCAGGGATGTTTTTTTTTTTTTTGGTGAGGGTGGGGTCTGCCCATGTGAGGCCTAAAAAGATAAATAAAGGCAGTGGTGCTGGTAAGGGTGACCTTGCTACACAGCGGCAACATCTGAGTGGCTCTGAAGTAAAAAAGCAACATGAGACAAAAAGTGAGCACAAACGTTTGGGACGAGTGTAACAAAAAGAGAACACTCCCGCAGCGGAAAGTATGTTTGGGGAAAGTTTGGGGGGAAGTTTTAAGCCTGGTAACTTTTCAGGCACAACTCCCATGTGTAAAGACGACAGTACTATAAATACACTCCCCCAACACAAACATAAATGAACATATTGCTGTCATCATATGAAAAAACTTTCATTGCAGTTCTACCGCCTTAAAAATGCTTAAAAAACAGCTCAATAAACTCAACAATACATTAAGCTCAGGTTAAAAACTTCCTAAAAAGTTGAGCTTTTGAAGATTGAAGGCCACCTTTTCTGTGCATTAGCCAGAGTATAAATTGAAACAGGACCTCCAAACCTCAATTACCGGTTCCTTTGCAGTACTGTTCATTGTTCTGCTGACACTCTCTTTTAATTGAAAGGAGGTTCATAGTTTTTCATGGAATATAGTTCCAAATGCGATGATGTCACGAGTGCTCAAGAGGTTCAAATTAGCCTCTCACTCTCACAGATACATACTTCCACAGTGTCACCTCATTACTGTTTGTTTGTCTTTATTGCATCCCAGCCTCTATGGGATGTACACACCATGTTAGGTGAGAATGGAAGAAAGTGCTTTATCTCCTCTCCTTTACACACACACAGACATAAACACACACAGACACACGCAAAGAGAAATCAGTCATCAAGGGGCGTTATAGTGGATATCAGTGTTAACACAAGTAATTGCCTTCCTGCTTGGGAGCTTGTGAGTGTTAATCCAGCTTGACAAAGTTTGCTCTTCAGTGCGTGACTCAGAGCACGGCGCTTTATCGGCACTCGTGCTTTGGCTTCTGTCAGGACTACATCTGTGGCGTGTGCTTCATTTGTCTCACAGCTGATAGGACTACAGAGGGCAACTCACTCTAAAAAATGAAGTGAATTTATCATCTTTGGGAATAGAGAAACAAGAAGTCCCAAAACTGCTGCTATTGAGACAAATTCTCCTTCTAGTGTGCGAGATAAGGAGTATAGTGAACCTTTTTAAAACTCAAATCTCATCAAATAAATACATTATCACATTCCCCTGTTGGAGCAGACAATGGTGGAATTACTATGCCTACAGCAGCTGCAGGGTTTCTTATCTTTTATCCTCACGATAAGATAAAACATTTTCTCATTTCCTTTGTTTTACATTTCACACACTGGAGACAAGGTGATCTCTCCTGGAGGTGTGAGCTCCCATGTTAAGCAGCCTGTTACTGACAGGAAAGATGTCATTCATTATGAAAAATGCTTAATGAGATCTTCCACCGACACCAGCTTGTGATTTGAAACTAGACTATCCCGCCTCTGAATTTTTAATGACAATATTAAATATTTAACACATGAATAAAGACTGAGTTGACAAAGCAATTAGATATTGACTGACCTTTTCAGTGTGTTTAGTATTCTGTATCATTCACTCAAGATCCATTTTATAGCCGCACTGAGCGGTAAGGAGAGGAGTCAGTGGTAAACGTGCCACAGATCTATTCCAATCAATCTGCACCTGAGGAGTCTTGGGGACAATCTCAAAGTTTTCCTGTGTTGGGCAAAGCTTATGCAACAAGGCACTGTGATATGAGATGGAGCAACGCAACTATGAAAAAAATGTCCGCACTGCTGACGTGGAAAGGATTGCGCCAGGTAGTTTCTATCAAGAGCACTCTCGACATAAATTTTGAACCACCTTCAAGTGAGCGGCTGGAGGGGAAATGCCAAGCTCATTATTTTCCATGTCTTCATCATGCCATACTTTCTAAGACAATCACAACGGTGTGAAAGTTCTAGCTTTGTACTATAAAGGTTTCAGTAAGTGGAAATGGTACCTCCATGCAAGAAAAAACAGAGACTTTAATGGCTTTATACCAAAGTGCTGGAATAAAAATACTAATAAAACCCTGTTATATACTTTATGCCATGTGAAGTATAATTCCTACTGATTTACTGCAGTCTTCTTTAAAAACGTGGTGGAAAATGTGCACAGAAAGCATTCCTCATTCTGGGATTTTAAACATACTGGTTCAGGTTTTAGCAGCATTATTTTCACTTACTGCTAAAGTAATAGACAAACCTTGTAGCCCAACAAAGTTGAACCACGTTCATTCTAGTCAATGCTGGTAATAGCCTTGCAGACATGGGAAGCAATTAGACTGGCAGCTCTTCAATTTTCTGTTCTATAGCAACAATTACAGTAAAGTCTCATCATCTCCTCTGCCCTTTGTATAAGGAGCTGAAGGAGGGAAATATAGCAAAGCCAAAGTAATGTCTGAAGGTCGTTGCACACTAGCTGGTCTCCTTCACCTTCACCCAAGCTTCCATAGTGAGACGATGATACTTAAACTGAGCTTGAGATGGGATCAGGAAGACAAGGGAGCAGGCCTGTGTAACTACCAATGACTCAAGCTGACACCAAAGCTGAAGTGGCACCCAAGTATGTGCCAATTTGGCATTTCATATTTGCACAGCAGCATCGACTGTGACACACCACCAGCACATAGGTCGGTCAAATGCCCTCACATACTCAATGGGCAAGCCTTACAGACAAAGAGCTGCATTTCTGCTTAGTGAGGTGGAGGCTAAAAAGCATCCAAGTGGTCCATCCTGAACCTTAAAGAGCTCCAAATGCGACTGGGCTCCCAAGTGGTTCCCTCTGAGCATGCAGTTTGGATGATGAACCAAGAGAGGCCAAAGGCCACTCAGCCTCTTAGCACTGACTTCATAGACAACAGCTTAGGGGCAATTCAGTCGATGGGTTTGAAAGGCTCCCCAGAGAGTGCCTTGGGGGCCACAAGTACCTCCCATTGAGAGGCGGTTGCACGTGTCACGGATCATAACCACCTGAACCCAGGCAGGAAAAAGTTTCTCGAGGGGATGACTGAAGACTGTCTGCTCACCAGAACCCAAGAAGAGATTGCTGAAGCTTGAGGCAAACCCTTTTTATCTGGCAACTCCTTGCTGTGCAACATAATGTCAAACATCTTTGTACATTGGCACTGATTTCTTTACAGAGGACATACCTCTGTTAAAGACCGGCTGTAGCACTGGAAATTATGACGTGGGTGCTGGCACTGGAAGCATCGGCGTCGCCAGGTCATTTTTCCGGGACTTCAGTCCCAGATGTTTTGACTGTAGCCCCGAATGTAACACAACAGCAATAAAAATATTTTCCATGTTAATATGCAATAATCTTCATGATGCAGCCTGTCTCGCAGGTCTTCAAAGAGTGGAGTCAACTCGCAATAATATTGCTACATCTTGTTTGAAGTTCACGTAACGTGACCACCCCAATGTTACTCAGCCTGCTTGCATTTAGAGTAAGCCCGAGAAGAGAGAGAAAGAGACAGCATTTCTCACAGCTTCAAGGCTTGCGACTTCTGAATTGTCACTAGCAAAATTGTAATCAGTACATTTAAAAATAAATGTTGTCGGTCAGCGTCTAGTCAATGTATGTATGTAAGTAGTAAATAAAGGCTGTTTAAGTGTGCCTGTATGGACTGTTGCGACAAGAACACATCTCCTAACACTACTACTAGCGGTATTATACAGGTAACCGTAGCTTATTATTTATACAATATACTGCAGCAAAAAGCTTTACAAACGTGTGTATTGTGCATATACAGACGAATGGAACAGAAAAAAACAACACACCTGCATTGCAGAAGCTTTTTCACAAAAATTTCGCTGATGCTCAAAAGTATGTACTACGCGGTCTTGGGTTGGTGCCAACATGTGAATGCAGTATTCGAGACATTGCAGCAGCTGCTCTACAGATTTGGCTGAGGAACCCTTTTCTCATTGCTTCGCTTAAACGGGTAGTTAGAGTGGAGGACAGTGTGAACACTGTAGTTAAGGAATCTCTGGACATCTGGAAGGGGGGAACAACACTAAAAAACAATGGGGAATGTATCTAGTCTACTAAACCATGTCAAAAAGAGATATCATGTCAAGATGAGAGCGCTGTTGTGTGAAACTGTTAACAAGGCAATATGTGACACAGATAGGACACTATGTTATTCTAGATTTGACAAACAGACAGAATGTGTTAGACAAATGACCTCTGGATGGCGTACCATGGTGCGAATGACAGCGGATAAATATGCAGATGTGAAATCTACTCAACTCGATATAGCAAATGTTTTCCCTGTGAACAATAATGAGTTTCATATGAGTCATGTGTTTTGTTTTTGTACTTTTAGCATTGATTTGTGTGTTTTAATGCTAACCAGAAAACAACATGTCGATGTTGCTGATGTGATATATTGCTTAACTGAATCTTTGGTTTGTAAAAACATAGGTGCGTGTACCGATTTTCTGAAAAGTGTATACTTGTAATCATTGCTGATGGATATGTTGCGTATGTCGCTGGAAACAAAATACTTGAACACAGACGTTGAAGCCTCAGTCTTTGTAACAAAGATCATGGAGGTGGTGATGAGAAATATATACTATGCGACAGAAAACGCAGGGGGTTACGGAGGCATGCAAAAACTTAAAAAGGCCATATTTGACACTACTGGGGTTCGGTATGCAGATTCAGACGTAGAAACCTGGCTCATGAAGCAAGATGCCTATACTCTACACAAGACGGCTCCAGTGCATTTTAAGAGAAACAAGGTTTTAGTGAATTCAATAGATTGGCAATTCTAGCTAGATTTAATCGACATGTCCGCTTATTCTACTGAAAATGATGGGGTACGTTATTTATTAACGTGTATAGATTTGTATTCTAAATATGCATGGGTGCGTTGTTTAAAAAATAAGAGTGGTAAATGCGTCACAGCGTCCTTTAAAGATATCTTAGCTGAAGGTAGAATACCGCATAAAATTCAAACAGATGAGGGAAAAGAGTTCCTAAACAAAGATTTCGATGCGTTAATGAAAATTAATAGTACACTTTACTACATCAAAGGCATCTGTAGTAGAGCGCTTTAACAGGTCTCTGAAATCTAAAATGTGTCGTTATTTAACAGCCAATAATTCTAAATGATACGTAGATATATTGCAGGATTTAGTCACCTCCTACAATCATAGTTATCATGGTAGTATTAAAATGAAACTGACTGACCACTGATATGAGGTGATCGATACTGTAAGAATTTCAAAACTACGCGGCCCTTTTAAAAAAGGTTATGAGCAAAATTATACTGATGAATATTTCATTGTAAAGGAATGCGTGTCAAAGGACCCTGTTTACAGGTTAAAAGACTATGACAGCGAAATATTACAGGGGACATTTATGAGCAAGAGATGCAAAAAGTTCCATCCATCCATCCATCGTCAACCGCTTATCCTGCGTACAGGGTCGCGGGGGGCTGGAGCCAATCCCAGCTGGCATCGGCAAAAGGCGGGGTACACCCATCTATCGCAGAGCCACATATGGAAGAACAACCACTCACACCTAAGGACAAATTAGGGTCACCAATCAACCTAGTCCGCATGTCTTTGGATGGTGGAAGGAAGCTGGAGCACCTGGAGAGAACGTCTCGGGTTACGTATGTAACCCTGGTTCCCCGAGAAGGGGAACGAGACACTGCGTCGGTTACGACACTATGGGAACGCCTCTAGGCGAAGCAGGTCTGAAAGTGAATGAAATCACTCCAATCCTATTGGCTTGTTGCTAGAACGGTAAGGTGTGACGGAATAACCGGAGGAGTATAAAGCACACCTGTACACACTCATCATTAGCTTAAACTATGAAGCAGGCGCTTCAGGCAGGGAGAGAGGTGCGGCGGGCCGACGCAGTGTCTCGTTCCCCTTCTCGGGGAACCAGGGTTACATACGTAACCCGAGACGTTCCCCTTCGAGGGAACTCGAACTGCGTCGGTTACGACACTATGGGAACGAGATACCCACTAAAACGTGCCGAAAACCCCGCCTGCCCCTGTGTGCAATAAAGTGGCACGACTAAGAGGAGAGCGCACGAGTGCCAGGTGCCGAAGGAAGGTCAAGACTGTAAAATCGAATGAATGTGTGCGGAGTGGCCCAGCCAGCCGCTAAACAAACATCCTGCAAAGAGGCCCCGGAAAGGAGGGCTCGAGAGGCCGCCATGCCTCTAGTAGAATGAGCCCTCACAGCCACAGGTGAAGGCAAACCACGCACCTGATAGGCCAGGGAAATAGTCTGAACAATCCAGTTGCTAATAGTATGTTTGGATGCAGGGAGCCCTGGGAGACCCAAAACACACTAGCAGCTGGTCAGCCTTCCTCCAACGGGAGGACCTCAGAGTGTAAATACTCAGTGCTCTGACAGGGCAGAGCAGATGAAGTCTCCCATCCTCCACCGTCACATGAGGTGGAGGATGAAATGCCTGCAGCACTGTGGACCCTGCTGCACAAGAAGGCACTTTAGGGATGTATCCTGAACGAGGGTGCAGGATAGCCCTAATATTCCCCGGGGCAAACTCCAGGCTTTGCGGGGAAACCGAAAGCGCTTGGAGATCCCCCCACCCTCCTCAGAGAGGTGATAGCAAGGAGAAAGGCCATCTTGAGGGTCAAGTGCTTAGCCTCAGCTGACTCCAGGGGTTTGAAGGGGGCCTCAGCCAACGCCCCAAGAACCACTGCCAGATCCCAAGTGGGAACCTTGGACCGAGTCGCAGGTCTCATCCTCCGGGCACCACGGAGGAAACGTACAACCAAGGGAAGTTTCCCCAAGGACCCCTCCCTCAGAGGGGTGTGGAAAATAGCTGCCACGTACACCTTGAGGGTGGAAGGGGAAAGACCAGCAGAGAACCGGTCCTGGAGGAACTCAAGTACCTGAACCACCGGGCAGGTAACAGGGTCCACCGACCGCTCCCTACACCAAGTGGAGAAAACACTCCACTTCAGGCCGTACATCCTCCGTGTGGACGGGGCCCTGGAGCTCAGGAGGGTCTCGACTGCTCCGGCTGTTAGACCCGCCTCTAGGTACTGTGCCCCCTCAGGGGCCAGACCCACAGTCGCCATATGGCGGGGCAAGGGTGAAGAACCCGGCCCTGCGCCTGGGACAGCAGGTCTCTCCTCAGAGGGACCCGCCACGGCGGGCCGTCCAGGAGCGACATGATGTCCGAGAACCACACCCGGGTTGGCAAGAACGGGGCTACGAGCAGTAGGCCGACATTGTCCTGGCGGACCCGCTCCAGAACCCCGGGAGCAGAGCGACTGGGGGAAAAGCGTACAGACGTAGCCTCGGCCACGAATGTACCATGGCGTCCAGACCCAATGGGGCTGGAGGAATGAGAGAAACCATAGCGGGCAGTGCGTAGTCTCTTGAGACGCAAACAGATCCACGTCTATGGGGCCGAACTCTTCGCACAAGAGCTCCACCACTTCGGGGTGAAGTCTCCATTCCCCGGGCCTCAGCCCCTGCCTCGACAGCAGGTCTGCTCCCTGATTCTGCGTCCCCGGGAGATACATCGCCCTGAGCGATAGTAACCTCTGCTGGGACCACAGGAGGATCTGACGCGCCAGTCTGTCCAGAGGGCGCGAGCGCAGACCGCCCTGGTGATTCAGATAGGCCACCACCGCTGTGTTGTCGGAACAAACCAGGACGTGGTGGCCTTGGAGATCGGGCAAGAAACTCCTTAGAGCCTGGAACACCGCACCCAACATCTCGAGACAGTAGATATGCCACTCGGATTGATGCACCTGCCAGGATCCCCTTGCAAAGCGGCCGTCCATGACCAGCCGGCGACAAGACCCTCCCAGCACGGGCCCCTGGGACAGGAACCAAGTTTCCTTCCAAACTAATAGGGAATGAAGACACTTGCGTGTAACCCAAATCAGACGGAAAGGATTTCCCCTCAGGGAAAAACCCTTGGTCCTTAGCCACCACTGCAGGTGTCTCATGTGCAGCAGTCCAGATGGTATTATGCTGGACGCAGCCGCCAGGAGACCCAGCACTTGTTGAAAGTGTTTTATAGTGATGGCGTGGCCTAACTTCACCCCTTTCACGGCAGCCAATATGGTGTCGACACGTGCCGGAGACAATTGTGCCCGCATCGTTGTCGAATCCCATACTACCCCTAGGAACATAGTCCGTTGGGTGGGCGCCAGCACACTCTTCTTTGCGTTGAGCCTCAGCCCTAAACGCAGCAGATGAGCCCGAACGACATCTCGATGCCGAACCGCAAACTCTCGACACTGAGCTAGGATGAGCCAGTCGTCGATGTAGTTGAAAATCCGGATGCCCTGGAGCCTCAGCGGGGCCAGTGCTGCATCCATACACTTGGTGAATGTGCGAGGGGAAAGTGCCAGGCCGAATGGAAGAACCCGATACTGGTAAGCCACACCCCCGAAGGCGAACCTCAGGAACTTCCTGTGAGAAGGACGGATGGAGACGTGGAAATAGGCGTCCTTTAGATCTATCATGACCAACCAATCCTCGGATTGGATGTGCGTCACGATGGCGGGGATGGTGAGCATCTTGAACCTGAATCTCCTCAGAGACCGGTTTAGAACCCGCAGATCCAAAATAGGGCGCAGCCCTCCGTCCTTCTTGGGGACTATGAAGTACCGGCTGTAGAACCCCGGCGTCTCTGTCTGGGGGGGAGACACGTTCCATGGCCCCTTTCCTCAGCAGAGAAAGAACTTCCTGTCCCAACACCGGACCTTGCTCCGGGCGGACCACAGTCCAAACCACCCCGTTGAATTTTTTTGAACTGTAGTCGATACCCATCTATGGCAGTGCGCAGGACCCACGGAGAAATGTTCGTCAGGCTCCGCCAAGCCTCTGCAAAGTCTGCCATCGGAACCAGCCCCTCGGGGCTGGTTCCGATGGCAGATGGTCGGTGTCTCGTGTGATCTTCTGGTGGACCCCTGAAGCCACAGAACGGCAGGGGAGAGCTGCCGAAGATCCACGGTGAGTGAGTCTGGACGCCGCGTGACTGCAGACCCTCGGGGCAGGCAGTACGGCGTGGACTCGATGGTGGCAGGTGCGTCCCGAACGTGTAAACGGCGGGATAACGTCACCCGTTGCCACGGTGGAGGGGACCTCGGTCGGCCTCCGGGGGGGGTGGGGGGGTGCGGGAGGGGAGAAAAGACTCCCCTACCCCGGTCTTCAGGACCTCTTCCCTGAGCTCCGTCGGGACTGGATGACGGTCCTCAGATGTGGAAAGCCGTGTAGAGAAGGGTCTGCCCCATGATTTACTGAGTTCATCATGTAAATCAGGAAAGAATGGCAGAGACCGGCGTGGAGGTGGCGCGTGGTGCTTAAGAAACCTTTCATCAAGCTTACCACTAGCCTGTGGTGTCTGCTCCTCCTGTGGCCAGTTGATGTTGAGCTTAGCCACGGCTCTAGTCACCACCTCCAGCAGCTCGTCATAGTCCGCCTGATGACGCCGCCCTGACACCCGGAAGTCATCGTCCACTATGCTGAGCGCGTCCACCTCCTCTGAGTCGGATTGCTGCAGCGTCTCTGGATCCAAACCACGAGTTGGGAGAAGCCGAGAAACGGGCTCCCAAACGAGGAAAGGAAGCATCGGAGCCAGCAGATGAAGGTCGGGAAAAAGCCTCAGCCGTCCCGAAATCCTCCGACAGATCACGCTGTGAACCCCATGAGTGAAGCCGCCTCAGCGGCCGCAGGGCCCACGCCTCGGGGAGCACACATCCGGTCATCCTCGGAAAAGAGAGCCATGCTGTACCTCAGTACCCGCACGGAAAGGGCTTCGCAACGGGCACAGGCAGCCCCCTCAAGAGCTGCCCAGGCGTGCTCCATCCCCAAACATGAGACACACATCTCATGAGAATCTCCATCCGTGATGTACCGAGGGCAAGAAAAAACACACCTTCTGAACATCTGGTTGCCGGACATGCTGGTAGACTTCTTCTTCAGGTAAGACACACTGCTTGTAGGACTGGAGCTTTCTTCAAACAACATACAGAGCGCCTGCTGAATAGAGAAAAGCTAATGATGAGTGTGTACAGGTGTGCTTTATACTCCTCCGGTTATTCCGTCACACCTTACCGTTCTAGCAACAAACCAATAGGATTGGAGTGATTTCATTCACGTTCAGACCTGCTACGCCTAGAGGTGTTCCCATAGTGTCGTAACCGAGGCAGTTCGAGTTCCCTCGAAGGGGAACCATCAGTCTCCGTAACAGCCATGGTATGGTAAAGTTCTCAGATCAGGAAAAACTCTCCCTATTGTGTACACGACCTGAAGTCTTGCTGCTAATGTTTTATTTTTTAGTTATTTAGTTTAGTTACTAAATACATGTTTAAACACAGGTGGAATTTGGTTTACTCTCTTTTCAACCGGGTCATGGAGTCTTACCTATGTGTGTCCCCCTTCGGCCAGTGACGTCACTACTCAAGAGGAATGCGAACGATAAATAAACACTCGCGCACGCATTTGTAAACATCTTGTGAGCCATCTGTTTTGTGTTCTCACGCATAAATCCATCCCATTCACTAACTATAGGCTACCGTTTGCTCCTCGTAAAGATTAAAAACGGATCTACCCCGTGTCTGATATTACGTTGATCAGATGGATGTTAGGTTTTCTACATTCAAGATTTGCTCTTTCAGCGCAGGCCAATAGGCGCCTGCTTTCAACAGGTTGATGGGCGTATTACTCTCTCCCTCCATGAGAAACTTCGCAGAAATCATATACAACACATTAAGGATGGATCACTAGAAAACATGTCTATATGATGTGGGGGACGTATCCTATTCTTGCACCCATCAAAGCTATAAAGCGGATCAACCCCGTAATAATATGCATATCGATTGACGTCACTTCTCCTCGAGAGCCTTATGTTTTGGTCTCCTCATGCATAATCAGTTTAAAACAAGAACGATAAATAATCACACAGGCATTTGTAAACATCTTGTGAGAGCCATCTTTTTTTGTGTTATATGACAGTTTAACCACTGAGTTAAATCTTGTTGTGTAGCTCCTCTGTCAGAGTTTGTATCCTTTTCTTCCCACAGCCAATGCGTATTAATATTAATTCCACTAACCATTTATAGACAGTTGTAAGCGTTTGAAGGGATCGGATATGGCGCTTCCTCACATAGGCCACATTTCAAGTTGATTGTGATTTATAAAGGGAACAAGCTTACAAGGGTGCATATGCACGGTTTTATAAGTCTGAATATTCTTTTTATGGCGTAAGCCATTTTGTCTTTTGGATGCATGTACACTTTTAGCGAGGTTTCTGGGGACGTTTTTATAATTGAGACCCCTGTTCTGCATCACCCACAGGTTTTTACAGCCCCCCTGCTGCCATACAGGTGGAGTTTAAAACAAGAACGAAAAATAACACTGGTCTATTTCATTGTTGTTTACAACAAGTCACGGGCTATTTCTTTTAACTCATAGCCATCGTTGTTAAGTGCGTGGACTGTTTGTGTAACCTAAATATATGTTTAAACACAGGAGGAATTGATGACCTTAGCCTATCAGCATTAAAGGCCATCCCTCAGACATCCCGTGAGTCATAGGGGGAAGGGAGCTTTGTTAAAAATTACTGAAAATCTCGTAATCTCAATTTGGGGTTGCAATGTTGCGTAGGCTCACATTTGTTGTTGCGGTGCTGTAGCCCCTATGGCGGCGTTGTTAAATGAAAAACCCCAGAAAACAGTCACGTGAAACTCTCCGAAACTTTTGTTTTTGTTTTTGTTTGAGTGCAGGAGCGTACAAAGCTGGCCTTTATTTACTACTTATGTACACCGTTTTTGTTAATACATTGATGACACTTGACGCTCTGTGTCCTGCTGTCTCTGTCCCCCTTGCTCTGAGACACTACTGTTTTACTGTCTCCAGGATGCCTCATTCCCTCTAAAGCAGCTGCGAGCTGCACTTTATCAGAGATGCTGAAGTGAACATTTGTGTGGAATCGTGGTGATATTTCTGTCTGATCACAAGTGTTTTCAGTTTTGGTTTTCTGATGAAGAGCTGTTTCCTCGTGTCATTGAGTAGGCTACAAGTCAAATTATTTACTTATATAGGCCTAAATGTTTTTTAAAAATGGGCCAACGATCGTCCCATAAAGCATAGGCCAATACTGACATTGGGCTTGCCCAATGACATCTCTTATAGCCCCCACTCCCTTCCCATACTGCTTGAGCTGTTTCTTGTGCTGTGGTACCCCCCCCCCCCCCCCCCCAAAAAAAGAATAAGCTACTGATTACTGCATTACATTCTATCATATTTTTATACTCTGAATTGTCACCTGCCACCCAAATTTTGTCCTTACATAAATACATTTCCACCATAAATTGGTGCAGAAAATGTCTCCAGAATTCATTCATTATCAGTAGTAATTATCAAAATCATAATAAATGTAGGCTATATACACTCACCTAAAGGATTATTAGGAACACCATACTAATACTGTGTTTGACCCCCTTTCGCCTTCAGAACTGCCTTAATTCTATGTGGCATTGATTCAACAAGGTGCTGAAAGCATTCTTTAGAAATGTTGGCCCATATTGATAGGATAGCATCTTGCAGTTGATGGAGATTTGTGGGATGCACATCCAGGGCACAAAGCTCCCGTTCCACCACATCCCAAAGATGCTCTATTGGGTTGAGATCTGGTGACTGTGGGGGCCATTTTAGTACAGTGAACTCATTGTCATGTTCAAGAAACCAATTCTGTTTACGCCAAATTCTGACTCTACCATCTGAATCAGAAATTGAGACTCATCAGACCAGGCAACATTTTTCCAGTCTTCAACTGTCCAATTTTGGTGAGCCCTTGCAAATTGTAGCCTCTTTTTCCTATTTGTAGTGGAGATGAGTGGTACCCGGTGGGGTCTTCTGCTGTTGTAGCCCATCCGCCTCAAGGTTGTGCATGTTGTGGCTTCACAAATGCTTTGCTGCATACCTCGGTTGTAACGAGTGGTTATTTCAGTCAAAGTTGCTCTTCTATCAGCTTGAATCAGTCGGCCCATTCTCCTCTGAACTCTAGCATCAACAAGGCATTTTCGCCCACAGGACTGCCGCATACTGGATGTTTTTCCCTTTTCACACCATTCTTTGTAAACCCTAGAAATGGTTGTGCGTGAAAATCCCAGTAACTGAGCAGATTGTGAAATACTCAGACCGGCCCGTCTGGCACCAACAACCATGCCACGCTCAAAATTGCTTAAATCACCTTTCTTTCCCATTCTGACATTCAGTTTGGAGTTCAGGAGATTGTCTTGACCAGGACCACACCCCTAAATTCATTGAAGCAACTGCCATGTTGTTGGTTGATTAGATAATTGCATTAATGAGAAATTGAACAGGTGTTCCTAATAATCCTTTAGGTGAGTGTATATCATTTACTGTTGCTTTATAGACGTACTTTGGGTAGGCGGCAGTGGGGGGTGGGGGTGACAACATGAAAGCTTTCTGGACTGGGCAAAGCCCCCAATGTTTTAAGAGCCTGGACACGCCCCTGGCTGGAAGCAAGTCTGCCTCTTACAGCCTTATTACAGTTTGTCATGGTGGAGAAAGGGGGTAAACTATGCTATTAACTGTAAACGAGATATGTTTGCAATGTTGGATGCTATTTATAAATGCAAACAAACATGTATTGATTAGGCTGGATGTTGTCTTTGCTAAGTTGACGATAAAAATGCATACCTGTTGAAATGATGCTGGCAAAACTCTTCGTCTCCTCTGCTGCCTCTATCACACACACACATGCACACTCCCACACACATGCTATGGCATGTGAAAGTAGAAAGGCCAGTGACATCGGTGGCTAATTAGTGACTTGCCTCATTAGTCGCCTAGTCTCTGTCCGTGGCCCCTGCAATTATCCCTCTCAGGACCACACCAAGGTTGAGGCTCCCTGTCTTTATCTTTCTCTTGCATATGCCCCTCGCTCGCTCTCTTTCTCTCTCCATAGAATACTACAATGTGTGTGGGCAGGTGGGATGTCAAGGTTGTGGATTTTTTATATTTTTCTCAATATTTTAAAAGTAGGTCTTTTATTATGGGGTTATGGTTTAATGCCTTTATGCATTTGCAGCATTGTCATTGTAAGCCTACCTTGTTTTATTATTTCGACAGTCAGGGCAGTTTGTATAAGACTGTTAAAGGAAAATGTCAGAAATTTGGTCCACATATTCAGGATGAATCACTTTCAGGATGACATGTAATAACTTTGGTGACCCCACGACATTCATCTAGCACCACCATCACGTCAAAATATTTAATTTGTCCAAAATAAAGTGAGCCAGGTTCAGGTGTGATGAAGAAGTTTCGGAGACTGATGAAGACTCACACAGCATTTGTTTACTGAGCCTGGCCAGTAAATGCCAACACCAAATCTCAAGAATACTTCCTGTCTGGGGATATTTATCCTTCCTAGCCCTGCAGAGATTTTTTAAGTGTCCAGATACGGTTACTGTTCACCCCTCTATGCATGTGTGAAGACTATTGGAGATTGGTTCAAATCAAGACAGTAAGCTTATCCAAGTTAATCCAAGTCAAATGAACATGTGTTTTTAGCTCAGAGCACCTAATTACAACCTCACAAAGCCACTAGTATGGCACTCTTACAAGGATCTCACAATTAAAAGCGATAGTAGGATCTGTGTTCATATATCAACAGCAGCAGACCTATTTTATATTATTAGAAGCACTGTGGCGTAGGTTTGAGTTTCTTTGCCCTTCTACATATTCAAGTCCCTTTGTTTGTAGCTGTGGAGCTCTTTATTGGATCCAACAGGCCTAAGTTAACTTGCACAAACTTAATTCATGGACATGCTCTTGGTCATACCTGCTTCCAAAAGACTGTTAGGAGGTATACTGCTTTGTGGCCCTCTGAGAAACAGAGGGAAAAATCAATGTACAAATTAAAATAACGTTTTGAAGATGAGGACTGGGTCCTGTGGGGTAAAGGCATCTAGCTCCATTAACCTGAGAGTGACCCACATAAATTGCGAGTATTCGCCAAACTAACTTTGTGCCATAGTTGTCTCTCTGCACTCTAGCCTTTTAGCGTGTATTACTTCTGTAACACATCAGTACCTATTCAGTCAACAAATATTACAAACAAGGATTGAATCAATAAGACATTAAGAAGCCCTGTACAATCTCTCAGCAAGGCTGGGATTTGGAAAAATGTCAGTGCTTTTAAAATTCAGCAAATGATATAATGTGCTCACTTAACTAAAGGCAAGTTTGCACCAGTTTTTCTTCCTTCGGATTCAGCAGAACCAAGCATGTTGACAAGAGCCGGTCAAGGTTACTTCAAGTGGACTGCTAGAGGTATTTATTAAAGTAGCACTCTTCTTATGGTGCAGATAAAATACTGAGCATACACTGGAATATTGCCAAAATATTATTCCACATTATGCAGCAGGGCACAAATGATCATTAGACCTGAGTGCAAACATGAAACCCTTATTATTATTATTTTTTCATTCCACTCTTCTGTGGGTGCTGAATCTTTGATTCTTCATTAAAACTCATAGTCCAATTTGCACTCATTTTTGTCAGTTTGGAAGCGAAAGAATATTTATGGCTTCAGCTGTTTGTTGCCCTCTTTTCCCCCAGTGACCGAGGTCAAGCACAATTTAAAACTAGACTGTTAAATAGGTCGCTGTTGTGGTCCAAGTTTCAGGTATTTGAGTGGCATATTATTTGGAATATCACTGTGTGCATATCTGCCCTTCCATCTCATATTCTTCACCATTCAGAAGAATACATAATTAACTGCCTCTGCTGCTCTGTATGCTTCATGGTACAACAGGTCCAACTCACACAGGGTTAGATTAGGTAAATCTGTTCAGGCCAGGTCTGAGCCCAAGGTGACTAACACACCGAGCAGTAGTATTCTACTAAGCTTCTCCTTCCTGATGCTTGACTGGTTCACTTATCTTGTTAAATTGTAAGTAAAGTAAAGCTACCGAGAGCGCATGCTTCCTCTGGTAGTAGATCTCACATCATCTCAAGTTAAATTCCTCATCAGTCATCAGTGCATGGCAGTGTGTCAGCTTTCAAAGTGCTTGCAACGTTCACTATCGGATGCCAAATACATGTTTATCAAAAATTATGCTATTTTGAAAAGGTTGTATTTAGATAGCACCAGCAGTATAGTGCTCTGCTCTTGGAGTGCTGGAGTTAAAAAGAAAACTGATGTGACAAACATGGATGAGAGATGGGTTGTTTGTTAGCAGTGGGAAAGCAGAAGACTGATCAAACCTCCTGGTGTATGTGAGTCAAATCAAGAAATGCGATGTGCAGCTGGCTCATGGCATGCAGAGGCAGGTGGAGCAATTTTCCTCGCTGCAGTGCCAGACTTTTACATGTGTTTTCAAGAGTTGTTTGCTTTGACAAACAGTCTTGATCCAAATGCTGCACGCTTTGAAACACATTTAAGAGATGAACAAGTGGGCAGAGCAACTGCCTTATCTAAAATATGTGATTGATGAGTGCCTGGACTCTTTCACAAGCTGCAAGTAACATACGGTGGGTAAGCCAAGGTAAAGATGGTAAACACCTGGGCTGCATGTGCTACAAGGATCATGGACCGTGTACTTTATGTAGCTTTGCGTAAAGTACAGCCATAAAAGAACCAGGACATGTGTGTAGCACTCGAGAAGTCAGCAAGGCTTGAGTATGACTGTGACAAGTTTTTTCAAACACGACTTTTCTTCTCCACTGCTGGCAGTAAAGCCCATGTTCCTCTCTCTCCTCAAAGTTTGCTTTTCAAGATACCTTCCAAGAACAACTGCATTATATAGTCCCACTGAAACAGAACCAACCTGAAGGGCGCTCCTGTAAGCATCAAGGAGGGCAAGAAACTGTGAGGATAAAACTGAAACAAAGTTAGCAGGGGCGTTCCCAGGCTCTAGAAACAGTGGGGCTTAGTCCAGCCCAGAAATTTTTCATGTTTCCACCTGTTGTCAATTAACACTGAAAATATTAATTTGGTGGGGGGTCTGGTGGTCCTCCCCCTGGAAAAATTGGGTTTAAAACACTTAATTTCCTGCATTCTGATGAATTTTTCTACACTTTCTGTACAATGTCTTTATTTAAACAAAAGGAAACAAACCATTGAGGTGATCCTGGTGACAAGAAAAATATAGTGTAATATAATGCAGTAAGGCTCTCAGGCATTATATATCGCTAGCTCCTGTGTTTCAGCAGCTTTTCTGCTCATGTTTAAAACTTTTTGCACATTAACAATTTCTCCCAAATATGTGTGTTCTCTGACATTTGCAGAATAATGTTTTGAGACAAAAGCCATAATATTATGAGAAAAACTTGCAATCTAAAGAGAACGAAGTCATAATATTTAAACAAAATCTGCCTGCCTCTCTGCTGTGCATTACCCTGCGTTATTGCTATGCTGATATGGTTATCCGCTTCAGACCGTCTGACAGACCTCGTCTGGGACTGTACTGCTCTTCATCAGAGGAAGAAAACTGAAACTGAAAACACAGAAATCTCAGTGCACCTCTGATAAAGTGCAGCTCACAGCCGCTTCAGAAGAAAACATCCTGGAGCAGAGAGACAGTCAAACAGAGCAAAGTGTCTCACAGGTGTCTGTGTCACGGTCAGGTGTGTCATGTTATTATCTCTACTTTAGAGGGAGGAGGTGTAGTAACAAGTTTGGTAAGGTTAAGGCACCAAAATGACTTGTTTAGGTTTAAGAAAAGATCATGGTTTTGGTTAAAATAAGTATGGTAAGTTATGTTCGTAAGTTCAGTTATGGTATGTATTTGGCATAGGGGCCATGTGTAGTGTTCAGTAGTAGTGGTGTAGTGGTGTGGTGTAGTGGTGAGGTTTCAGATTGCAACCTCTACCTTTCCAAGCATTTGCTTTTGCACATGCTCGAACTAATGAGCGAGCATTCAGCAAGTAACCAAGAAAGCAGGCAAATGGCTCGTTTTTATGGGAGGTTGCAACCCATTTACGAATAGGTAATAAAAAGTAATTAATTTCATTTAAAAACTACATACAGCCCCTTTAAATATGTTAAATAAGTTAACTTAAGTACGTAAGTAAAAATAAGACTTTTGGTTTTAAACGGGACACATAACACTGTTTGTTTGACCCATCTATCCAATCACCCATCCACCACGACCACCTCCCTATGTGGACTTTGTCGTTCTTTATACTACCTAACTTGACATTTTTTTCTCTATGAACCATCTCTGCACAGTAGTCAGTACAGACTAAATGGTGTGAAATGACACGTGAAAAGCAAAAAATGAGTTGCAATAACAAACAACAAAATGACTTAAGACATTGGAGTGTTTATCATACGCCATATCAGGCTGCTTTCTCTTGTATTGCTTTGAAGTGCAGTGCTTTGCATTTTTATATGATGCCTGCTACAAGGTGGTTTGTTTTATTCATCTCCAGAATTATTATGCAAATATTTGCACGGTACTGCAACAGTCTCATCAATTTAACCTGCATTTTATCTTGTCTTAAACCAGAGCTCTCAGCAGCAAATACTTCTTATTTCTAACACTTTCCAGCTCACGTCTGTAAATAGTTGTTATATATTTGTTATCTAACCCCAGACTATACCCTTTCAAATCACAGTTCTCTTTCAGACTGGAGTCTGTTTCAAATTTCTGACTCCACCCTGGCTACCCCAGCCTCCTCTGAGGTTCACTGAAAATATTGTCAGCACTCAAATGTCTCACTCAGTCCCTTCCTTTTCTTGGGGTGAGGTTCATGAGCTTGCATAAAACCCCGACATATCTGTCAGAGGCAGTGATTTATCACAGAACCACTGCCAGTCTGCAGATAAACAGCTACATTTAGGCTTCAGCAGTTGCCTCGAGGTGTACTTGTGTGTGTGGCATGTAAACATGCATACATATGCATGTGCTTCAGCTCTCGAGGGAAATGTATTACAGACTCATACAGCAGATGACTTTTCATTATTGTGATTGCTTTTTCTAAAAAATGGTAGGGAGGCCAACCCACTCAATTTATTAGTGTTGATGACATCCTGTACAGTGAAGAGAAACAGGAGTGTGACTGGAGCAGTTCCCTTGGATCGTGGTCCTCGGGGCCCAGAGCCCGCTGGTTTTTATTCCAGCTATCCAATCAGGGACTGATTTACCCCCAGAAGACACGGGTGATCACAATTAACTGTAATTAACTACCTTGTGGGAGAGAAAATCAGTAGTATCGTGGGAAAGGGAAACAGGATTTAAAACCACTGCACTGGACAGAAGAAGTAAGTATTGTAATAAAGTGGTGTGATAGTTTATTGCTGAAGTTAAAACACAGTACAGGAACCTGACATGAGCAAGTGGACTGAGAGCGAAGCCTCACCAGAAGTGATATATTTGCGTGGAGTCATGACTGCTCCTTAAAATTGTTCGCTTCTGGGCATGTTGACAGAGAAATCGGTACTGACTAGAAATCAATCATCCTGATGGCCTGGATATTGCAGCTTGCATTCAAGTATGACCCAAATATATCACTTACTACGCTGGAAATAAAAATCCAGTGTTCTATTGCAAGTGCTATGGTAGGACAGCTTACACTTTTATTATTCTAATTAGTATACAAGGAATAAACCTTTTTCACGGCAGACATTTTGACTTGCCATAGCAGGCTGTAACTAATAACATTAATAATGGCTCTGTTCTATTGATTTGTCCCAGAAAGCCATGACAGTGAGCCAGAGCCTCTATGCTGGTATACCTAAATGAAATGGAGCCATCATTAATGTTATTAATTGTGTTTTCCTGTTATGAAATGTCAAAATGTCTGCTGCAAAAAAAACCCGTTAATTATCAGAAAAGCTCCACCTGATTAGCCAATTAGCCAGAATAATTGTAATCACCTGAGTGCAGAACTTTTAATAACACAGCCGGTCATCTGGACAAGTTGATATGGATGAGATAATTGAGATTATTATGTTGCAACTCAAGGCTTGTGCTGGTTACAAATTCATTTTATGTCTTTGACCAAAGCGTAACACTCTAAGATCATAAAAGCCATAAAAGGAATTTATGTTTGTATAGTTTTGTGAAACATCCTTTGATGGAATATTTGCATCTTTTGATCAGTTAACTCGTGTATTCAGTTTACAGAGGACCCACTTCTTTAGATACTTACAAATCCACGTGTGACTGTATATGCGAGGCTAGATTGCTATCCTGGCATTCATCCAAATGGTGATAAATGTCACCTAGGACCAGCTAATCTCACCCATATGGCAAGCCGTCTTAACATTTATTAGCCAAGTTCGACTAGTCAGAATTTTGATTTAAGATATCTTTAACGTCATTCTGACTTGTCAAAATGACAGAGATATCTGTAATTCAGTTTTGACCAGTCAATATTGAATACAGATATCAGCAGTGATGACACTGAAAACAACACTCAACTCGTCACCCGTCCTGAATGACAATTCTAGATATCTGTAATATTCTGACTATTCCAAATAATAGTTGCAGTTATCTCAAACGGCATTATGACTAGTCCAAATAGTTGCGCAGGATTTTGCTCATGCAAGGCTTCCCATTGGATATTGGCCCAGCAGAAGCAATGGTGGTTGCTGCTGAGGATAAGATAGCTAGAAAATACCATAACATTGAAAGAGTTTTTCATCAAGGAATTTGTGGCGAAAGAGAGCTTCGTTCACTAGAGAGTTTGTAGCAATGTACAACTCTCAATAGACATTTTTTTCCCCTGTGGTTGCATTGTTGATATTATCCTCTTGTCTTGGTACAAGTCCTGCCTCTGCCAATGTTTACCTCATTCTTACAGAATGTTTTCTTTTATTTTGTTTTTCAGCCATACATGCAATGGTCTATGTATTGTATTATATTGTTGTTGGTTTCTGTGTTGAAAATCCCACAAATTAATCACATATTAAAACATTCTTTTGTGAAAATAATAAAAACAGGCACAATTTTAGCGCAGACAAGAGACAGTAATTACATGCTGCTGCAGATCAAAGACATCAATCTGTGGCCTGCCTACAATTACAGATAACATAATTTCCCAAATGAAAAAAAAAACTTAATACACAACCATGAGCCTAAATTAGGCTAAATAAACATGAACCTTTCTTCTGTTAGTCACAAATATAATGTTAATAGAAGTTCTTTTGATTATTCTGAATAGCGCTTTGGCTGAAAATGGATTAAAAGTAGTCCTCTATCAAAACAGTGCTATTATTTTTTATTACTTTGTAGGCCTTTTTCAAAGAAGACATTTTGACATGTCACAGGAGTTTTTGTTTCAGTAGTAAGGCAAAGTTTTTAAGTATTAAGGGCAAGTTTTGTTAAACAGCCTATTATTTTCAAAGTTTTACTTTTACTTACTGTTTATTTATACAGTAGCTTAATCCTCAATAGCAATGAGGCGCTAGAATCGCAGGGAATAAATTTATCAGGACTTCTTTCTTTTCTCTCACACTGCTTTTGACAATATATATAACACAGCTGTCCAATTTGAGACTCAGTTAAAACTACAATGAGAAAATATTTTGTCAGGTTAACATACTCTCAACTACTCATACTACTATTTGCATGCATCAAGTAAAATATAGAACAGTATAGAAAAATATTTTGTATGTTTTTGTGAAAGATAACATCAGCAGATTTTCACAGCAGCTATATGAGCAGGACCTCTGTTGGTGTTTCCCAATGTGAGGCTGTCCCATAGTTTATCTCCTGTTTATTTATACCCTTTGATAAAAACCATCCTCCAGAGCTACAAGTGTAACTCTTCATTAAAGTGCTACTGTTAGAGGAGTGTCCTTCCTGATCATTACTGTCATCAAAATTACATCATACTAATGTGCTGCGTTTTTGCCACTCCTTTAAAACTAGGATTTTTGACTGCAAATAATATAGTTCTCTCTTATATCAGTGCAATGATGAAAACATCAGTTGCTGTACCAGTTACTTAGCAACAGCCGGGGCGGTGTATTGTAGCACCATCCCGGCTCCAAAAGAAAACTGCCTTGTTTAAGCTCTTTTTAATCACTGGATCTGGATCAAACTCCAGTATAATGGTTCTCTAGGAAAAAAATAGGTCCTTAAGTGAGTGTGTGTGTGTGTGTGTGCCGTAGTTTGATCATTTGATGTAATGCATTTTGTAATAGGATAGTCAAATAGTTTTCTCTTTTTGTTGTGTTTCCTTGCACTGATAAAGTAAAATAATTATGTTTTAACTCAAAGAATGAAGTTGAAACAAGTTATAAAAAGTCAAATTAACTAAAAACAACATTGAGACAACTAGAACTTGAATTTGTGAGTTGAAACAAAGGCAATTTTAACTTGAGTTAACTTGCATTTTAAAGCAGCAGGTGAACATTCCTTTTCCAAGTTAAACTAACTTAAAATGTCTTACGGGCACTGTATGCTTTTGTGTTTATGTATTTATAAAGTTGGTTGGGTTTAGATAATGCACTAATCAGTTTTTTTATGTTAATGTATGAAATGACAGCGTATAATGTGATAGGAGTGGCTCGCGGTGATGAATCCACCGTGGATTATAAACCCAACTCAGAAGTTCCCCTCAGCTCTATGGTTGGCGTTAGCCTCTTTCAGCTCACTGTTTGGTTTTATGGTGCAACTTTAGTGTTTTGGTTCCCCTCTTCAGTCTTGTATCTTGTAATAGACGGCAGCTGTTTTCACCCAAAAAGTTTTCATAAACCCAATGGTCGACACCTGCGCAGAATCAAACGACACAAAGTTAGCGCCTCGCTAGCTGGCTGGCAAACACAGTGGAGTTACTAAGCAGCTAAAGATCAAGTCTTGAGTTGGTGGAGACCGCAACACCTAAAAAGGAGTAAATATTTGACTTAAATTTGTCCGGCTTATATCTGCTCAGTGTTGAAAAAGAAACCTCACACTTTGTAAATGAAGACACAGCCTAGAGACTGTTAGCTTAGCATAAAGACTAAAAGCAGGGAGAAACAGTTCTGACTCCCAGCACCTCTAAAGCTCACAAATGAACACACGATATACTTTTTATTTAATCAGAACAAAAACAGAAGTGTAAAAACTGCAAGTTGTAGTTTAAGTGCCAGACTATTTCTTGGCCAGCAGCAGTAACTTCTTGAAGTCCTCTTGTCACTGTGAGGTTGCCAGACTTCAGTGTAGACTGTATATTCATTTAACCGGACTCTCAAACTAACAAACTGTAGCCAAGTAGTTTAAAACTTTATTTTTCAGGTGGACTCAAAGTCTGTTTTTTTAATGGTACTTTAATAGTACAATAGTTAGTTTTCCCAGTGGTTATGCAGTTTTTAATCTCCACTTTTAATACATGTGTATATCTCTGTGTATCATATTCATTTAATGCCCAATCTCTCAAATGGACAGAAAACATTATTCCTCTGTTGATACAGGATTTGCCTTGAACACTGATATACTGCAGGACAAACAGTTTATGCTGTAACCTATGTAATTGCTCTTCGTACATATAGATTTTTCAATAAAACAGTAATTACTGAGCGAAATCCCAGATGTCCCATTACATGCACATGGGCTGTCACATTGTGGGAAGATGATTAATCACACAAACAGTTGCTCATTTTTAAATACATCCTTAATGCATTCTTTTGCCTCAGGGACTATATATCACCTCTTTTCCACGTTTGGTGTTTGATGAAGGTATAAACTTTTTACATTCCTCTTTTGAACCCTTTTTATTAATGTCCAGTGTGTGTGTGTGTGTGTGTGTGTGTGTTGTGGGGTGACTCTGAGGCCATCTCTGCAGGAGTCAAATCTGAAAAAGGGTCAGGTGATGTTGTAACTCACCCTGGTTCACCTCCCACTGCACTGAAAGCACAGTAATAAATTCAGAGTCAGAGACCTCTTACATTTTCCTGTTGCACTCTTAGCTGTACCTGTTGTCATTCACCATTTTATTCTCACCACCCTTATCTGCTCATCTCTCTCTCCTCAGAGGAAAATCGTTTTCATATGCCTCTCTCAATGCTCCTATATATTTTACCCAATTTCCCTGTCCTAACAGTTAATTTTTCCCTCTTTACAATGTCATTCTACTTTCTGCCTCCCGTTGTTCATCCCTTTCACAGCGTGGTGCGGGGTGTACAGCTGGACATTAATCTGCCACTGATGAGCCCCACTCACCAGACGCTCACGGCTGCTTATCAGGCACCGGGTAAGATTAGGACAGTCACTGGTGCCACAGTGGAGTTTTTATCAAGAGGATGATGAAAAGACTTTGGCTGAAAACATTTTCATTACCTTTCAGATGCCTCGAAAAAGACTAGAAGGCCTGTCAGATTTAATAAAAAATGACCGAAACGGCAATTTTTTGCACTCGTGGTGTAATTATACTAGTTTCTTAGAACTTAATTTGGATATTTTGTTATTTTAATGTCTCTTTGTGCAAAATATGTATCTCCACAGTTATTGTTCAGTTGCACTATGACAAAGCATGTGGAGAATCTGTTTTATTTTCACAAGACCTCTTCATGTGCATCTTTATATAGAGATATCTCCAGAGTTGTATGTATTGATTGAGCTCCATGGCAACACGCATTTAGCATATCCCACACAACACATAAAAAAAGCAAATGTCAAATGCACAGTTTATCCTTCCATCTTGGTCTTATGTGCATCCCCTTTTCTCTTTGCTGAACAGTCTCATCTCAGCACTTAACCTACAATTTGCATAAGTCATTATGGCTGCGAGGAGTGAGGAGGCTATAAATTCTGCTAAGTGTTCATCCATCGTTTGTAGGTTTGAAAATACCCAAGCAATTTTTTTTATATTTCTTTGACTAATGGAGACAGAAAGTACATCCGTCGCTGAAACATAATTTATACATTTGATGAGCTAAGCAGTTTCTACATTATATTTTTTAATTCACGTGGACAGACAGTACCTGACTGGTGCGGGGAATCTGTCTTAACAGGTAACATGTGATTTTGTTTCAAGTTATTCTGAAATTTTTTACAGTATTGTTTCCGTGGCCAGTTGAATCTAACAGAAATATTTCTTTAAAGCCCCCCCGGAGAGCAATGCTTTCTTATTGAATACTTTCTCCTCCTGCCAGCATCAATTACAGCAAATGTTTGTTCTCCCGAATTGGAAGCAGGGGTATCTCTCCCGCTCCATCAATAAACAGAGACCAGAACAACGGTGGTATCTTGCCGTGAAAACAGGAAACTCAATAGAAGCGCTGCAGCCTTTTTAGAGAAACATAGATTTTCCTCCAGCACTCCTGACAGATGCTGAAGTTAAAGTGTTTGTGCACAGCTGGGACTCCGGAGAGCAGGCTGACTGTGTCGCTCAGTGTGTATCTGTGTGTGTGTGTGTGTGTGTGTGTGTGTGTGTGTGAGGCTTGTCATCCATGCCACATCAAAGAGCTGAGTTGACATTCCTGAGTCAGTGACTGCAGACTGGGAACAACAGAGACAGAGTGGAAGTGTCCTTTTTAATGACATAATGCATGTGAGAGAAGAACTTGGAGAAGATGAAGCTGTCCGCACTAATGCGACAAGACTTTCTCCACAGTAGTACAGCTTTCAAAGGGAATGCTTTTTAGAGAAGCTGCAATGTTGGGAACCCACAACAGGGCAAAAGATGGACAAATTATGTTGTCATCTTTCAATGGTGATCCAGTAAGGCTGGCTTAGATTTAATGGAAATTGATCAAATGGAAACATCCATTTTTGAGTTGAACTGAAAAAACTATGCACCTCCTATTACCTTCCCTGCCTTTTGCAACATGCACACACATAGTTACATACATGTTTGCAAAGCTGAATGGCCCAAAGCTTTGTCATAAGGGACAAACACTTCTACTTGTGTTGTTTACTCCTTAACGACCACTACGTTGCAGTCATATCTGCAGACCAAAGCCAACTGAATCGGAGATATTGTCACTCGCCTAATTAAGGCGCAGTTCCTCGCAGAGCTGAGGGAGGGAGCGTTTCATCATCCCTGCTTGTACTTTCTGCACCAAGAAGCCGAATGTTAAGCAGGTCTTCCTAAAAAATCTCTGCGCTCGTTGACATAAAGCGCATCTCCCCACTTGGCTCACTCAACACGTCCATAATAACAGTCATTATCTTCAGCACACATCTTTCTGCTTCATTTAAGCCATTCTTAACAAGGGGTATCTATCACGGAGGTGCTACTATTCTGCGGTCGCACTGACCTGCAGCGCTCTGATTTATTCCTGACAATCTCCTCGGCCCTTTCTTTCGCTTTGCTGCGGAACAAAACCGCCACTGTGAACCTTTTTAATTATGAAGACATAATTTAAAACATCAGATCAGTCCTAGGTCGTCGCTGGACAGGGTGACCTAAGCATCCGGCAGGCTCTCCATCTTATGGCTGAAGTCATTTTTCCAATGGAGATGAGGGCATGTTAATAGGGTAGGTAAATAAGGGAAGTACAGCTCAAAGTATATGTCACGGTTCTAAAATTGTTAACTGATAATGCTCACTCCACTCTGCTGAAACATTTCTTCTTGTTAGAGCATACATGCAAGTTGTTGTCATTTCTCCATCACCAAAGTGGAGTCTTGCATTAAATTTACCATCGTGTGTGAGATGATCGGTGGTGCTGTTAGGCACACACAGCATCATTATTTTGATTTTGTCCTCCTCTGCTCCTGTTGACTCGGCGAAGCAGCAGGACACTGAGTGATGAGGGCGAGGAGATGCACCCGGCTCCGCCTGGACAAACACGAGGACGGCTTTACCTTCCACTACACTGTATTAAACCAATTATTCACCATCAGGGATTGTTTTCGGCGACAGTGAATGTTTTGTTTACTCGGCTCAAAAATGTAGCGAATGAGGGTGTCATCTACGGCACAGGCGGCAGAGATTGTAAACATGTTTTTCTCTCCCCTCCCTACAAGAGGACAAATAAAAAGGCTGCCGTTAGAAGATTTAATTCTGAGAAGCTCTCTCTGGGGCTCTGGAAGCCCATCGCAAAAAGTCTTCAATTAGCAGAATACGCCTTCATCTCCTCACCAAGGTCACCTTTAACAATCAAATTATCTTTAAATTTAAATAAAACAATCACTCCCCGTCAGTCAGAGTTGATTAGTTCCCAAATGAAATCCATTGCCTCTTGAATATGTCAAGAAAACTTACCCCTCATTCTCACTCACGCGCTTCAAATGCATGTGTGTGCAAGGTCATCTACAAACACACTTGTGTGCACACTAAAAGAAAAGCAGTAGACCACAGGAGTTTACAGCTGAAATGTCTTTTAATTCCTGATCACACAAGGCACAGTTGTGTTTGTTCTAACCACAATTTGGGAGATTTTAGTCGGGCTTGGAGGAATTTGAAAAGTCACAGTCTCTGGCAGCTGGGGCAGACAAAACAAAGTTGGTTAGATACTTTTTCAGCTGTGCATTATAAGGAGATTCACACCCTCTGTACTCATTTAACACAGTCTAATGATAAATCACTGAAAGCTTTCCTCATCTCCAAGGACTTCACATAAAAAAATTTTTTAGGATCACATAGATTAGAATCTGTCTTCGTTATAAGCAAAATAGGATAAAACGTACCAGTGTTTTGGATGCAAATGTGACAATACTACATGATACGTGGGTCATGACTTCAGAGGTAGAAACTGTGGTGCATTCAGGTAGTTTGGAATATTCCAAACACAAAAATAACTCAAAAATTGTTTATTTCCTCCTGAATGACAATAAACAATTTACTGTGTGTGTGCTGTTGAAGAACTACAGATTGCTGTGTTGTTTCCATCTGGGTTGGAGTGATCTTCCACTCTGAGTCCCATCAAAATCACTCCATCAGAAGTAAATGACTTTTCCACCACACAGGACGAATGGAGGAGGCTTGTCTGCTCTAAAAGCATTTTCACACACCAGGACCAATCTCCGGCACTATTGACCTGACCAAGGTCGTTTTTGTTCAAACAGCAAAGCCCAAGATGATGTAGTGAACCGATATCCCTGGGTCTGTATGGTACATTCTATCTAGGCAGCATTGGGTGGTGTAAAGCAAATCTAGGCTTCAGCATCCCACAGTTTTAAGGTTCTAGAGGTTATAGCTGAGCAGGCTGAATTTTTCTTTCTTTCTTGTTTGTAAGGTTAAGCTGGGGAAAAAAATAGAAAAAATAAAAAGTCCAGTGAATGCAGCAAAATGCCCTTATCTCGCCATCCGCCGTCAGCCCCAGATGTCCTGTAAGTAGCGTTTCTCCTCTCTCAGCCCCGCCAGTCTCTTCATGGCATCCAGTTGGTCTACCTGAAGCTCTGTTTTGATCATCTCCACCAGGGTGTCGTTCACGTCTTTAGCCATGTTCTTAGCTTCTCTGGTGAGGAAAAGAGCATGAAAAAAGGGCAATGCAATCAACAGGCATGTTTTTGAGACAAGGCCATATTTTGTAAAACCAAGAGGTGCTGCCACAGTCCAGCAGTGTCCTGGAAGGAAATTGCTGAAATCTCCATTTTGCTGTTGAAGCATTTTGGGGCAGATTCAACATCCCGTGGCTCTAAAGTGATCTTCTTAGAGTGTGAGGAATTCAAACAGTTCTGATGTTTTAAAGATCATTTACTCAAAGGTGAGGTAAGAGGCCTGGCAGTGATGATAGAGAGAGAAAGGTGATACTGAGCAATGCAAATGTTGACTTATATGTTTGCTTGGTCTCGTCGTCTTTGTACTGACAGAAAAAATGTGAAAGGAGGGGAAAAGGGGTACATACACACCATAAATGCTACCAACTGTACAGGATGTTGCAACAGTGTGAGGTCAGCAGTAACAAAGGAGTAAGAGAAGAGATATTGGGCGCAGAAAGTTCCTTGTCATTACGCCCAAATTCAAAATATGTGATAACTCGCCTTTAAGCAAGTCACATAGTCATTGCACCTGGCACTGGATGCAGCTCGGCATGTCTTCAAGCAGTTCTTTAGCAAGATATGTAGGTTTTTCTCTTTCTTATAAGCAACAATTTACCCTCAGAGAGAATCCCTGTAAAATACTTATCAGTTATTTGTTTTGATAGTCAGAACAATATTAGCTTAAACAGAGATTATACTCTCATGTCAAATAGGTTTATTGCCAATATTATTAATAATATGTACATTATTGTGACTAGTAATGTAACAGATCGTAATGGTTCTGTAAGCCGTACAGACTCCCTGACAGAGAGAGCTAGAGTGCAGAAAAGAGCTGCGAGTGAGATGTTTCGCAGTCCTTTCACACATTAGTGCCAGAACATGACTCAACCATACCAAGTGCACACTGGGATAAATGTAAAGCAGATTAAAAAATAGAATATATCAGTCAGGATGAATTATGGTTCAAATTATAAGAGGGATGAGATTTCTTACCCGCACACATAGAGATAGCCGTTCTGTTTGAGCAGGATGTCAGTTATGTGCTGGCTGTTGAGAAGCAGGTTGTGTTGGACGTATCTGGGTCGTGCTGCTGAGGTCTTGGTCACCTCTTCCTCCTCCTCGTCTCTGGAGAAACACACCTTGAGGTGGCTCAGGGTACCGTTGGACACAAAGCTCTCCAGCTCCTCTCTGGAAGAAGACACATCCAAACATGTCAGGATGTTTTAAATCCAATTTCCTTCAAGGTTATTCCTGTAATCTTGGGCAGGTTGTTCCGCATTTACAAAACCAAAATTGTCATAACTCTTTGTAAAGCTCAGGAGCCAAAGATTCAGTTTCTGATGTGGAGAAAAGATCATGTGGCAGTGAATGTTGACCAACCTTGACCACCTGTCCACAATTTTATGGAGAGAGAAAGAACATGCATATTTTTATTGTAACTGAATGAAGAAAATGTAGAAACTGCTGGCCTGTTAATGCCAAGTAATTAACCAGGTTTTTCATACTGTTTATCCTTTCACATCCAGTGCTCTCTTAAGATATTTAGCAATAGCTTCAACCGCCTCAGAAGACACATGACCCCCAGAACATTTCCTAAGAACAACAACAAAAAAACAACATCAGGTTAGGTAAAACAGAACACTGATGGCCAAAAGGTCTGAGCAAAACTGAGCCAGACAAACAATTTATTTTGTTTAACGAGAAAAGTGCAAAGAAAATATGGATTTCATAAGCAAGGCTGAGTCACTGTTATAAGCATCTTCTTACAATCAATCCTCCCAGCCTTGCAGTTGGGTGTAACCTTGCTCCCTATCTGTGGTTCGGTTGGCAACTACTCCTTCTGCTTCAGTGTTTTTCACAGGGCCTGGGGTGCTATTGGAAGGGAAGGAAAGAGGAAGGTGGGGAGGGAGTAAGGGTTTACTGTGGCTCAGAGCGGCGTCTTCTCTAAAGTTAAGCAGCCGGAATGAGCAGAAACACACACCGACACCACAGCGCAACACACACACTGATAACAAGTCACGGCTCTGAGTTCATGGGTGAAGGTCTTCGCTTCAGGGGTCTGTTTTGCAGTAACCCCTCGACTAAAATAAGACATTTTCCAATAACACACAGACAATGCGGTGTGAATGCTAAAGGAAGAGATGCATTATGTTGTCTTTGTTCTATGTGAAACATCCAGAGCTGTTGCCTCTCCTGCAATATTTACCTTTGATTAGAGAAAGAGTCGCTAAAAGAAATCTTGTTGTTATGACCGAGACATGTGATTACAAAGTCTGTTTGAACATGAGAGCAACAACATGAATAACAAGGAGAAGCATGGCGGAGTCTAGTTTGTTTTTGACGTCCGAATATGAATCATCATAGACTAACCAGTCAAGTTGCAGTTTACTTCCACATCTGTCCAGACTCATATGTAGTGAATACTTGGAAAGAGTTGAATAAAAAGGTATAAAGTGTATTTTTTGGCTGAATCACTATATTGATGATATGTAGGTATGGTTCCAGTAAATATATTGTTGAAGTGATTAACGAAGGATTTTCATAGATGTGTTGGCTAAACAGGTACACATGTACTTGATTACGATGTAAAGATGGATTCTTATAAAGTATAGTTACACAAAATGCGGTGCTAGTTATTGTTAACTCAGTCAACATGTGTGTGAAATCTGGAATCGTCCAATTAATTCTTAAAATTTTAAGGTCACAATGACCTTTGAGTCCAAAGTGCCTCTCTATTCAGTGTCCAACTAACTGGCAAATCTGTCACATTTTCCCCTTCTGTTGCTGAGTTACGGTGATGAATAATGGCCAATGTTTTTCCCGGACATTATGACGTCACAGTGAAGTAGACCTTTGACATTTTAGGTAAAAAATGCCGTCACTTCATCGTTGCATCCAATTAAAGATCTGTGTGAAATTTTGTCATAATTACCACATCAATTCTTGAGTTACGGCCAAAAACATGCTTGTCAAGGTTCTTTTGAGGTCACAGTGATCTGAACCAAACTGAATGACAATAAATGTAGAAAGTGCTGGCCTGTCAAAGCTAAGTAATTAACAGGCTTTTCATACTGACAGTTTATCCTTTCACATCAAACACTCTCTTAAGATATTAATCAATGGCTTCAACCGCCTCAGAAGACATATGACCCCCAGAACATTTCCTAAGAACAAATAAAACAGAACACTGAAGGGCAACTGTGTCGTCATCATGGTCATCAATCCTTGAAGGTCACAGTGACCTTTGCCCTTTGCCCACCAAATTCTAATCAGTTCATCCTTGTGTCCAAGTGGACGTTTGTGCCACATTTAAAGAAATTCCTTCTAGGTGTTCCTGAGATATCGCATTCATGAAAATGGGACGGACAACGGGAAAACATCTCACTGGCGCTGAGCCGAGGGTTTCTGAGAGCCAAATTCTGCCAGACTCCTCTGTGTGTTTATACACATAACAGCCTGTGGCAATATCCTGGACCCTAAAATGAACCCAGCAGGCCTTCCCGTTATGTTTCCTCTACAGCATGAAATCACTTGCCATAAAGGAGGCAGAGGAATCAGAGGGAGGGGAAAGGATAAGTGCAGCAGAGGGGAGGACAGGCTTGATGTGACAGGCAGGCAGATTGGCATCAACCTCTCACAGGGATGTTAAGTGCCGCGGCTGATTGAGGTGCATCGCAAGCCTTGTTTGTTTTATTTTGCTGGTGGAAAATTCTGAACACCATCGGAGAGCTGGGCACATCCTGTCTCGACATTTTGTAATATTTCAACCCCTACTTGCCCGACTTTGGGTAAGCTTTTCTTAAAAAATATGAGACATAAAAAAAACCCATTTCAAACTATACTAAGCAGGTTCCTGCGTTTCAAGGCAACGGTAGACATCAAATTGAGAGAAATCCAACTGAGATGAATGCAGGCAGGTAATGCAACTGCAAGTATGTTGTTCTCATTCTGCTAACCTATTTAAATTAAGTACAACGCTTCATGGGTGGCTCATAAAACACAGAGTAATCACTTTGGTCAACACTGTGAGGGTGTTCATCAGAGAAGCCCACACTGTGAACAAACACTGCCCACTACCTGGCTGTGAGCTGGTATTTAACTAAGGGATATAGGGGGAAAAAGGGGAACAAACAACATCCTCTGTGATCTATTCTTGTGTCATTAAGGATGCTAATCCATTCACACTATTTAATCCTGTGAAAGAACTCGATCAGTGCACCAGCATCGAGTGCACACATGCTGCTGATACTCAGCAAGAGCCGATCAATTAGTGTGTAGTCAGAAGAGAGTAAAGCCAAAACAAACTGATCAGAGCAATGATTCACTCACAGGTTGATGTGAGGTTAGAATGCTTTAACAAACCAAGAGGTCAATCTATAAAAAGTAGTCTAACATTCATAGAACACTGCCCCCCTTCAATTCCTGTCTACAATACAACCTCATGTCAGTGTTGAGCATGGACACCGGAAGTAGTGGGTCCAAGGGCCATTTGCACCCCCACTTTCACCACTTTCAATCCATTTCCTCTGTTCTTGGCACATTTTGCTTTCTCAATGAGGGCAAGTAATGACCAGGATTTGCTTCAAAACTGAAGCTCAAGGATCGATCGATACAGACTTCAAACTTGGAACCTGTACGTTTTGCCATTTTATGTTGCTGGTTACGGTTTTAAACTTGGCGTTAGGACACACCCCACCTAACGTCTACTGTACTCACACTGGAGCAATGTTGGAGTATTTAATATTGAGGAACAGCCTAGAGAAAGTGTGTGAACGGTAAGCCACATTTGAAGCCAATTACCAGAGTAGCAGGTTGGTTGAGGTAAACAGTTTTTTCACGTTGCTTTTTGTGGACCTTCATATTACAAAGGTAGCTCAGCTGGCTTGTTCATATGAAAGTTTTTTCCTGAATTGGTACTTGTTCATTTGAAGTCTCCGATCTATCTATCACCACACACACACACACACACACACACACACACACACACAGCTTGAAATTAATCCGATGCCCTTGGTGCTGAGCAATAAACCATAAACTCTTAAGGTAATATAAACAGTAGGGTTATGGTTCAGTCGCATTTTATCTAATCTGCACCTAGAACTGAATCTGCTTGTCAAATCTGAATCTTTTCAATTCCCTTATCAAATCTATTTAGGTTTAGCTTTCAAATGCTGCATTCACAGGTTTTTTTTCACAGCAGTGGAAACAAGTTATGAACACAACATTTTATCACCTTTTAGTTTACATGGCAAACTTGTTAGCCAACAGTAGCTCGTCTTACTCATCCAGCCTCATGAAGTAACTCTGCAGTGTTTCCCCTATATGTCGGTTACAGTGTGTCGGCCTCTCAAGACCAAAAAAGTCTGTTGTTTCCCCACCTGCTGGAAAAAATTAAGCCTGTTAGCGCTAAGTTAGCTAACATCCCCCCTCCCCTTCACACAGAGCTGAGCAGGAAAGTTTCAACAGCAGGCTGTGTCTTTTGGCTGCTATGTAACTTAACATTAGCTCAATAGAAAGTAACCGGTAGTTGTATTTTATTACTGCCTACTTGTCCAATGTTGAGAACATCAGTTACAATCTCAGAGTAAACTGGTGTAGCCTGCAGCTCTGTCCTGTACAGACTGGTTGAATTATTTTTCAGATGAGTCTGAAAAAGTGGTTGTTAGGAAAAGAAAGGACGGTGGTGAGTTTAGTAAAGCAAATTAGTGATGCAAACTCGTCCTTTTAAGCTAATGAGGAGACGTTTCTTTTTGGATTTTAATGTGCAAATAAAATGCACCTCAGAAGGGACAAGGTTTCTCATGTTGCACGCAAAAGGCAAACATTAACAATCGTAACAATTCTGAGGTCATATTAACAGGGTTTTAGGGGGTGATGTCCAAAACATGCTGTGCAATAAATGTTAAATCACTGTGGAGAGCATAACCAACCAAATAACTTTCCCCAAATCTAAAGTTTGTAGTTCCTCCCCAGTAGACTGATCTTTTGCTGTCGGTTATTTATTATCTGTCCTGCTTTTCCAACTCTTTGTTCAGACATATGGGGAAAATAATGGCCCAAACCCCCCACCACCCTGACCATGACCACCAACACCAAAACATTCAGCTAAAACTCACATTAACCTGGTAAAACACTAGTTTTAAACTATTCTGATGTACATCGCATGCTCATGGACACAAAGCAATACTGCTGAGACATGTTGTGTTGGGGTTTTATATTCAGACAAAAAATCTGCTTCACCTCCGCTGCTATAACTCCATCCTAGGGGAAACACTGCACTGGCATTCATTTGAGTCAAATTTCTGGTCTCCACCGACCCATGAGGAAATTTATTCTGCGCTTTAGCTGCTAAATGCTACACTATGTTCACAGCTGCCTTCTATGCCTAGAAACGAGGCGGATGATAGCGATGAGTGAGTGAACCCAGCAGTAAAGTTGCCAGCAGTAAAAACCAAAACAAAGAGCTGAAAGATACTAAAATGCTCCACAGTGCTGAAGAGAACTTTAAAGTAAAATGATAACATTTATATTTGAAATATTTCTTAGCAAAGCTTCAATATTCAACATATTTGCTCTTTAGCTAAAAGGGTGAAACTCACATAACCTGTATGCAGCGTCTTGCTTGAGTCACAACTACATGCCGAAACCACAATATGCTGGTGCTCTTGCCCCTTTTCACTCATATGTGAAAAACACGTGTCCTTGGTTAATATAGCTTGAAGGGCAGCAACACATACATTTTACTTTACATCCTTGAGCTGAGTGCTGGAGCTAAAGAAAAGAAAGTAATGGTAAATGCACCTTTCTAGTCTTCATACCACTCAAAGTGCTTTTACACAACACACCTATTCACACTCATATTTATACACTGATGGCAGGGGCTAAGGTGCCAACTGCTTATCAGAGACAGAAATTAACACACACACACACACACACACACACACCAGACACTTGGGGTTCTGTATCTTGTCCAAGGACACTTTGACATGGAGGGGGATCGACAACCCGCCCTACCTCCTGAGTCACAGTCGTCCCTAGTATGTATTGAACATGTGTATGGGGTCTGTCAATAACCACAGATCTGAAATAACAAGCACAGCTTACCTGAACAGGTAGTCTCTGTCTCTGTGGCGACAACCGAAGAACAGCCAGGTCTCGCCAAATGTGGCCTCAGGGTTCTCCCGCCTCTCATTCTCTCTGAAAGTCAAGCAAAGGATGTTAGCGGTCAATCAATACTAACACACGACCAGACCAGATGGAGGAGAGGGAGTCCTTCCTCGCACCAGAGGTTAAAGAAGAGTAGTGACACCATTAAGCACTGTCTGCAATGACAGTACACTGAGAGATGCAATGGCCTAATGCACGGAAACGAGCAGCGAGGACATTACATATATTATTAAATTTCACCCAAACAGAAGGATAGATGCCATCACTATAAACAGTTACTGAAAATGAAACTAGGGCTTTTGTGTGTGTTCAACTGCGCTTGAGTAAAAAAATAAAAAATTAACTGCTCCCGCAAAAGTGATTCCTCTTGTGGTTTGGGAGTTTGGCAAAGCTCCCAGAATCCTTTGCAGGCAATGGCAACGCAGCAGCACAAAGCGGCTCTGAGGATGCCAGTATCTGTGCCGCACACCTGCTGCTAAGGTGACAGCTCTCTCCTAGATAACAACAGTTGACCCCCAACCTTTCATGATGCCATCAGTCAGCAGTCTCTCTAAAGAGGCCGGGGTTATCCGTTACCCCAGTCTGATTGGTGGGGTGACCAACCACGACGAGGGGCTCAGGAATGTCACAGAGAGGCATTGAGACTGGGGCCTTTGTGCTGTGCTGCTGCACTCAGAGGATAAGGTGCTGCTTCCCCTAAGCTCCACCCTTTGATTTTCACCAACCAACTGAATCAGGCTTTGTGTTTTCCAAAAGTCACAAAATTAAAAAAAAGGGCAGCCAACTCAGGCTTGCTGGAGTTGTACATAAGCAATAGTATAATATTGTATTATTACTGTTATTACTTTGAGTAATAATTTATGTCTCAGAACGTTTTTACAAAAAAATCCTTAATTACCTGGTGATAAATTCTTAAAATGACATACACGCCATCTTCCAGAATATATGAATCTGCAAAGATTTTTTTATTTTAAAGGTTTTTTAAAGGCTGGATACAAAACTGCTCCTACTTCACTTAAAACTACAGATGCATCAATGGCAATTTTCTTCGCAGATACGGATTTTCTTTCTTTCTTTCTTTCTAAGAACTATCATTGACAGCACAAACATTTTTGTAACTTTCCTGTAAGGGCCCGTGTCCACCAAAGTATTTTTTTTCTGACACCAGTGTCTTTTTTCAATTCATTCCAATGGGAGCGCCGCGTTTTTACTAGCTGGTAAAAACGCCAGGAGCGTGACGAGGCGCTGAGCGTCTTTTCCGCGCTGTGCGCTGGGCGTTTCTTCCCGGTCGCCGACAGTTGAGAAATGTTCAACTTTGGGAAAAACGCTGCGCTCGTCACTGTCACTTTTTACCCAGCCATCCAATCACAGTGCAGGAGGGGCGGGACAAGCACCGTACAGAGCACATCCGATCTTGAACGAAGCGAAGTGCCTACTCGCCGAGGTGTTTCCCCGCCCGCAAAATCTCATGAACCCACGTACGGACAGGACAGTTTCTGCTCTCATGTTTCAGCCTTCTCTTCATGCAGAGCAAGTGCCAGAGCAAGTAACCCTACATACTTTGTGGTGACATTTTTAAATTCACTAAAATTAAGTAGGCTACCCAACTTGCAACACAACGCCTCCACGGAAATTATGTATCATAGCAACCACCTCGAAAAAAAACACTGCGCCTCCAAAACGCAGCCTAGCGCTCCTAGTTAGGCGTTTTCAGAACAGCAGGTGGCGTTTTCAGCTGGCAAAAAACGCTTTGGTGGACACGGGTCCTCAGAGAATTCATTCTTTTTTTCTTAATAAGGATCCCTTTTAGCACCAGCATGAGCATTTGCTATTCTACTTGGGGTCCATTCAATTGTATGTTCATAATAAAACAGTGACTATTAAATAACTTTCAGATTTTCTGCAAAAATGCACCAGGTTCCTGGACCTTCTCACTCAGCTCAAAATAAAAAGGGTCTCCAGGTTAAGCTACTGAACAGAGCTTTTTTGTACAAATAAAATCCAAATGAATTGCAGATAACAGAGCAATGTTTCCCACAGAATGACAGTGTCGCTGTGGTGGGGGTATATTTTTTAAAATTATTTGAGAGAAGACATTACCCTATTTATAGTAGGTTATTCCTTAACTCAATACTTTAATTCTACTTAATTCGCCACCTTATTTTAGTATTTACTCACAAACTACTTTAATCTGTTGACCTTGCTTTTCCTTTCAGATACACACACCTACATATGTCTCTCTGTGTTTCTCTCTCCCTGTATATCTCTGCTCTCTTGACTTTCTACATCAGCAGTATGTTTTATAAAAGGTGCCCAAATAAGTCATGTTTGGGTTTTTATCCCCGCAATCTGTTTTCACAGCAGCAGGTGAGCAGCGTGTTGAGGAAGCTTGTTGTTAATGACGTCCCCTATAAAAACAAACATGGCACCAAATGACATCGGCACCAAAAGGTGTGCTCACTGTTGCATGTATGTAATCCCAGATAAAGTCCCCCTCTCTCTGCAAAGTGCTAAAATGGGTCGCCAAATATAGCTTACTGTGGCGACCATTAATACCTGGGTAAAAGTAAAGTCGGTGTGGAAAACATGGCTGGCAAGTGTTGTGTCTTCTTCGCTCACGATGAAGACCTTCCAGGCTGACCACACGTCTTTGTGTCTGTGGCTGAGACATTCGTCACTGTCTGTGCTGATGTGTCAGCATCGGTCAAAAGTCACGGCCGATTAAGCTGAAAATGGCCAATTCCAGTCAACAGCCGATCGATTGGTGTATCTCTACTGAAAACTGTATTCTTAGCGTTGGCGAGTGTCTGGAGGTTTCAAGATTTCCCATCACAATTTTGTAAAATGAGTAAAAGGGAGATGTGACAAAAACTTTTGAGAGCAGCTTGTTTAAGTAGTTTATCGAGCAAAAATATAATTTGCAGGTTTCAGATTTTCAAATGTGTAATTTTTTTTTTTTTTTTTTAAATGGCATTATAAATTCAATATCTTCTGGATTGGACAAAACAAGCAATGTGAAGACGCCACATTGGGCTCTAAAAAAAAAACCTTTCTTGTTTACTGACATTTTATAGACCAAGGGATTAAAATATTTATTTTTTTACATAACGAAGAGATCAATCAATTTGTTAGTTGTAGCTCTACACTAATTACCCTTAGTGAAAAAATTAAATCAATGCAATAGTCTGATTTTGAATACTGAAACAAAGCTTCACCCTAATTCTCCATTAAGTTGACTGATTAATAAAAATGCTTTGGAGAATAAGTTTGTTTGAACTTGATGTCTGTGAATGGGGCACAGTAACAGAGCTGTCTGGCTGACTTGATCCGAACACTCAGATCCCATCCATTAGCATCCTGGACGAGATTCTTCTGATCTGCAAACAGCCTCGAGTAAACTCATTTTAGTGGGCTCGTCTCTCTCTCTCCTCTTGCCGCCTGCCCTAAAGGGATCAATACCAATATGAAAAACCTGGATTCCATTCTGAGTAGACCACACCGGCGCCTTTCTCTGAATACAAATCACATCACATCACATCCCCACACTATAACAGCCTGCAATACAATCCCAGGGAAAGACAGCATCTACAGAGCACTCCATTCTGGGGTCGAAATCAGAAGCGGTTGCCTTGCATTGCCATTCAGATAATCAGCAGGAGGGGAAACTGCATGGAAAGCTGAGGTGAGGACTTGGTAAACATCCCAATTATCTTATATCTTTCATCGGTTTTCTTTGCAGCGCCGTGCGAGAGATGCTGATCGGCTTTTTAGGCATAAAAATACAAGAACAAAAAACAAAGCCTAAATACAACAACAGCTTGATGCTTAATCACTGAAATTACGTTGCAGAATTACACCCATATACATTCAACAATTCAAAATGTTTTCATAATATAGGACAATGCTGAGTGGCAAGATGCTGCAGCCTAATTGTGATCAGCTGTCTGGTTAGACTGATAAATGGAAGCTCAATATTTGTTCACACAAAAACACAAACTTAATAAAAGTTGTCATACTGAATGTGCCAAGTGGGCCTACCGGCAAACCTAAATATTAAACTGAGAAAACTGTTATTTTTTTCTAAAAGAAAAGCTTGTTCAAGCTGTTAAGGAGATTAAGGCTAACCACTCAGTTAAAATACATTTGTTTAACTGTCACTGCTGCCAGCTAAAGAGAAAGACACTGAAAATCACATTCTCCATAAAATCCTTCCACGCCAACCACAGCAATCAATACCAGACTTCTGGGGAGCGTTATTAAAATCTCCTGGTACTGCCAAGTGAGCATCTGACCTTTAGAGACGCTTCTTCCACTTGTTACCAGCGCTACAAACTCATACAAAGTACTTTTGAAAACAGCCATCGATTAACAGTGAGGCTGGGAGGCGGGGAGAGGTAGAAAGATCGAAGTGTGCCCATGTTGTTTTGTTGCTAACAGGACCTTTCTCGGGCCTTGAGGCAGATCCGGTGTCCCGGTGACAAACTGGTGATTGTTATCTCCTATCAGAGTGCAGCGTCAGCCAGCAAGGCTTTGTTTGGAATCTCAAGCTAGAGTCTGTATAATGCCGCACACCACGACAGGTTTTTACAATCCTCCAGCACAATACACAGCTGGCAGGAGAGAGCATGAGAGACACAGAGAGGGAGAAGGGACTGAGGAGACAGTCGAGCTGATGAATTGGTTGTTGTGACTTTATACTATATATATATATACTTATAGAGTCTTGTGAAAGAAAAACAAAAAAAGATTTTAAATTTATTCAAAGAAAAAAAATAACATTGGACTCTCAAGGATGCATTTGATGAGAGCTAGTGGTTGTTGTATTATGAAACAAAGCCTTCCTAAAATCATTTAATCTCTGAGTGTTCTGCTTGCACTGACAAGTAGGTCTACAAGAGCAGACCATTAATAAAACACTTAAAAAGTGCATTTTGATATCTTAGATTTTCAAGAGCTGTGTTTGGGTACCACTGTAAGGATCAAAGTTAGACTGATATGTTCATATCACTGCCTTCCACCAGAGTACTGTCCCTCTGGCCTAACCTTGATCATTAAGAAGAGGAGTCTGTCTGCGAGTGGTTTAACAAGGTCAATCCGAAAAACGTGTGGCATCTTCAGTACTCCTGCCTCCCAAAATGCGCGAGCACCTCTCACCCCAGATGACCACTCATCCTCCCACGAAACCTGCTGCAGACAATCCATCGTCACATCAGTCGGTGCCGTGTCACCTCTCTGAGCAATCACCCGCTGATGCCACGCGCAAAAAAACATCAGACGTCCGAGGGATTTAGAGACAATTGGAGTTGACTGGGGCACAACCTCATTTATACAAAGCCACCAAAGAGTTAGACATGTCAGTCTGACTTTCTAACTAGTCATGGTGGATGTGGGGCCTGGTTCAACACACAGGCATGACACTGGATAGAGAAGCCTCACTCACATTAAATCCTTCTGACAGGTCATCGTCTTGCAATCTTGATTAAGCCATCATTTCAGAAACTCAGAAAATTTAACAAAATGTCACGTTTTTCTACCAAATGATAGCACTCTTCAAGCATTTAACTCTTTCAGCAGTGGTTTAACAAGCGGGTGAGAACGTACCTACTCAGCTAACAGTCAGTATCCTCACAACACCTCTTCTGCAATTACAAGCAATTATTTACTCCAACAACGTGTCCACCTACTACTGGAATTTTTACTTTTAAATCAATAACGCTCCATGTGCTGCATTGACTCCTGGCTCTTCATTACAAGCCGAGTCATAAACTTCTGCATCGGAGAGGGCGCAATTTATTCCTGTTGAGACGAGTGAAGCATCTGAAATAATCCCTGACGTGATCACGGCCCACGCTGCTAGATTTATTATGCCTTATGAGATGTACATAACGTCGACTCTCATCGACTTTGAGCGGGGTCTCATTTAATTGTTTCCGCAGATTCCTTGAAAATATGGATAGATGGTGTGCACTTAACATCACTTGAACAATGTGAATATTCATTACTGGGTGCAGAATTTTATCTACGTCACACAGTGCACCAATTAGCATGTAACCTGCGTGTTTCTGATGCTTGATATGAACATTTAGCTGACCTACTTCAGCAGCATATCTTGTAACATGTACAACATTGGCAGGATCAAGTACATTACCACATGCATTTGTTTCCTCATGAAGGAGGCATTTGCAAAATGGGGGATCTCAATATCCACCATGTCTCTCCAACTTGATGAAAATGTCATTTCTTATGTTGCAAGATATTATTGTAATGAAATATTAAATTTGCCATACCTTTGCTGGAGAAATCCAATAAAGGGGGCAACTCCTGTGCCTGGTCCAACCATTATGAACGGCACCGACAGGTCAGAGGGAGGCCGAAATGAGCAGCTGGGTCTCAAACTCACATGGATCTAGGGTCAGAGGTCATTAGCAAGCATTTAAAATAATGAGAGTAATTACAACAATGCTGAGAAACCACTGTGGGCCTACCAATCTATTAATTGATCTACTTAATATTCTAAGCCATACTAATAGGAAAACTCATGAGTTCCAACTGGAATCCATAGAGTCTGTTGTAGAGAGGATTCACATGCTTTAATTTGAATTAATTCTTTAATTAACCGCACACAACTGGCCCAGAGCTTGTTCTTTTTTTGGTGTCTCACACATTAAAATTGAGTTCCTAGAGCAGTTTAAAACATGTAGTAGAAACAGGTTCAATCCCTAAAGCCTCGAGTTCTGCAGTTTCATGAAGACACTGCACAATTATCTGATATTCTGATCCACACTTGCCTTCTATTTTACTCAAGAAGCTCTTCTGTAATATCTGAAGGAGAATGAGCAGCCCAGCTCTCCTAACATTTTTACTGATACAAAACTAAGACAAAGACAAAGAAGGGAGGGCAAAGTAAGGCATAGCAGGATTTCAACCTAGCCAGGAGGTGTATACATGAGTATACTTTTCTCCCTATGAGTGGGAGATTGAAACTATTACAGCACTTGTACGCGCAAATATGAGCACTTATCAGCCAAGACCAAGAAATATATCAGCCAAGTTCACAAATTTACACAATCTAGCTCTCCATTTTCCAGTTTACTCATTACCTTTGGCAGAGCCAGGCTGCCGGAGGATTCAGCCTTCCCAGGGAAAACCAGGACAGGATTGATGAGGTCAAACAGCCAACTGGTACACAAGCCTCGCCTCCCTGCAGGCCGCCCAGAGCACGCTGGGAACTCTACTATGTTAAAGACAAAATGCAGCTTTCCTGGGTGCCTAAGACAGGAGCTATAGAGATGGGACCACAGAGAGTTTGAGATGGAGGAAGACAGAGATAGAGGGAAACAAGAATGTGTGCAAGGCATACAGACAGACACAAGCAGGGAGATGAAGTGAAATACAGAAGCAGAGGGAGAACAGAAGGGTAAAGAAAGGCACAAGCATTACGAGGGAGGATAAATTCTCAAGGACATACAGCAATGCTCCTACAAATGATTCACACAAACTGCCTTTAGAGAAATGTAGTTAAACAACAGCTTTTGATGGGATGCCAATTACAAATATGTACATGACATTAAAATGTGCTAAATTATAATCTACGTCAGTGGCTCACAACCTTTTTTGTCTGACATACCCCTGTCAGATGAGCTCAAGTACCCACTCATCAACACCACCCGTTATGTTATGTGTTCTTCTGAATGGATTTTAAACTGAATGCAATTTATTATTATTTTACTTTAACTATTTTAACAGTTTATCCGTTACTTTTAACTAACTACTATGACTGCCTTACCATTACTTCTAGCTAACTAACATTACTACAACAACTTAACCATTAACGTTACTTTCAGCTAATTAGGCTACTACAACTGCCTACTTTTAGCTAACAATTTCCACTGCTCATCCATTACTTTTAGCTAAGTATTTCCACTGCTCATCCATTACTTTTAGCTACCTATTTCCACTGCTCATCCATTACTTTTAGCTACCTATTTCCACTGCTCATCCATTACTTTTAGCTACCTATTTCAACTGCTCATCCATTACTTTTAGCTAAGTATTTCAACTGCTCATCCATTACTTTTAGCTAACTACAACTTCTTAGCCATTACTTTAAGCTAATGACTTCATCTGCTTAGCTATTACTTGAAATAAACTATTTTATCCATTATTCCACACCCCTAGCAACTATAAAAGTACACCTTAGGTCCACACAATGAAGAGCACTTCATTCTAGAAAAATAACTTAAAAAATACTGCTAGGAGAGAGAAGAAATATCTTTCTTTGTCTGTCTTGCTTCAATAAAACTGCTTCTCCCTCCTCTCTGTTCCAGTCTTCACTGCCAGCTGAAGAAGTCTCACGCTCTCTCATCCTTCATTCTCCAGTTCCTGTGGGCCACTGGAGACCTCTATTGACCACAGCATCAATAATGCAGGCCTCTAATGTCTCTGCACCATCTGATAAACTACAGCCACCCTCTCTCCTGTCCGTACCCTGTCTCTCTGCACAAACATACACACACATTAGCAGCTAAGTGAGGACCTAATGAGAGGAGCGGAGAAGTTTTGACATTGCGTTAGATGTTGCTGTTCCACATACGCTTTAAAGCAAACCTAATGGGTAGTAGCTTAACAGGAAGAGCAAATCAATGACTGGCTAAGTGGGGCAAAAAGAAGGAACACTAGAGCCTATTTAAAATAAGCCCCACTACCTAAAAACAATAGATACAATATTTACAGTGCATTCCTTTGTGCATGTTTTTACACCCACTGTTGAGTGTATTAGGGAATTACATCTATAAATACCCATCCAAACAAAAGCACACATAACATGGACTACAATGTTCAGGGTCTGACAAAGGGAATCCATTACAAACTTTAGAAATATACACACATACATAATAATTATATATACACGTTATAATACCCTATCAAATGACAGATAATTAACCACTGTCAATAGTGCGAGATCAATACATATTGTATCTTGTGAACTCGCCGGTTTTTACTACTACTACCTAATAAAACAACAACAGATTGCGAAATTAGTTTGGAGGGTTACAAGACCAAAATATATGTACTGTACTGTACACTACCACTTAAAAATGGCATTTCACTGTTAATATAATGCATCTTCTCTGGGGCATAACACATTCTATGCAGCCTCTTAAAAAGAACTAACTTAGATCATAAATTATATGAAGATTTCTCAACTTTTGTATGGTGTAGAAAAATAATAATAGATTAAATTTATCAATTAAAAAATTGCAAAGTGAATGAACAGAAGAAAAATCTAAATGAAATCATTATTTGCTAAACACACAAATATTCTATCTTTGCCATTATTGGGAATATAATCAAGTTTGGAATAAGATGGCTGCGTAAGAGAGCCAGATGTTTTAATTTATACGGAAACACATCCAAGTATTCAATTCTTCAATTCATAATGAACTATTAATGTCTTTGTACATTTTCTTAATGTATACTTATTGTGCAGCTAGGAAACATCAATAGAAATGAGGAAGCCTACACAATGATGTGGCAAGAATAAGACAACCACATGTACTTAAAGAATGATGCTAAAAGAGCACATTTGTGCACAGGTTCATGCAGTGCAAAATTAAATCGGCGTTTTTATTCTTCTGTCACCTTACCTGGCTGCTGAATAAGGTCTGGGCTGCAGTTTCGGCAAATGCTCTGAAAGGCAAGCACAACTGTCAATCATCCAGCTGTATTGCTTAGATTTTGTTACACAGACAACCATGACAGAGAGGAGACAAAATAAGTGAAAGTCATCTCGGCCCATTGAGACGTCCTACCTACCAATCTATCCTCCGTAACCCCCACCCAGGTTACAGTCTTGTTTCTAGGACACACTTCTATATTTATGAAATTACAAACTCGGGGTTATGGAATCCCAAGTGTCCAGATGTGGAGCCAGTAGGAAACAGATTGCTTATGCAAACCTTATTTCAATGCCAGCCATGAAGGTGCCCTCTTTTGGGTAATATGTAGTGTGCATTGCATCCGCAAGGATGTGTCAGAGAAATCAGAAAAACTTATAAGAGTTAGAGGTAACTTTTCACCCTGTAGCACCAAGATTAGTCATTTGCTATGCAATATGACCACTACAAACTATTAGTTGTGGGGGGAAAAAAGAGTGATTGAGAGTTCTGTGATGTGCTTGCTATATGTTCCCTTACACTGTATTTGTATCTCACTGATAGATGAACCTGGAAAAGTAAAGCTACACCATATGTACCAGCTGAGGCCTCATAATAACACTTCTTTTGTGCTAAATTGCTTGAAAAGACAAACAGCTGGACGGAATCTGCTCTCTCCTCTCTTTCTGGATTTCTCTGACATCTAAACAGCTCAGGGTGTTAGCGAGACAGCTCCAGACTTTGACGTCCATTTCATCTCTTTGGGCTGAGGATTTTCTTTTCTGTTTTTTTTTTAATGTTGATGCGTGAAACACTTAAGTAAGAAATAAGTTTGAAAGAAGGTTTAGAACAAAAATATTGGCCTTGCCCAAACAGCAGCCTTCCACTACACTTTCAATCAGACTCACTCAGATACTAAACACTCGAAGAAAGCCTGGTATTTAAGGGGAAAAGCCCTTTATCAGGAAAATCTTGTTTGAGGTTTGTACAAAAACCTGGTATTCAAAGAATATAGACGTATACATAATGTTATAACTGATGTTTTTCCCTTTTGGTTATGTATTACAGGAAGACATCTTGTTATATTTTTGATTACAACTAACAATTATTTCCATTGCTGGTTAATCTGCCAATTATGTTCTTAAATAAGTGATTATTAATTCAAGATAAGATATTAGAAGCAAAGATATTAAGTTTACTATCACAGTAGATGGCAAGCAGCAATTACTCACAATTGAGAAGCTGGCACCAGAGAGTGATCGACTCTTTTGCTTGAAAAATGACTAAAACAATCAATTGGTTAACAAAATAAGTGAGCAGATGAATGTTCACTCAATCGATTCCTTGATTAATCAACTAATTTTTGCAGCTCTATTATTGATGTTTGATATATAACTATATTTTGGGCCAAATGATAATGACGATAATGATGAAATAAATCTTGAGAAAGAATCAGGACTAAGCTGCAACGCAACAGAATTCATTATTCGTACTCATAAAACGCCAGTAGGACAAATCATCACATACAACATATCGAACAATCCTTTCTAGTGGAAACACACACCTCTCCATCAGACGGTGTATCCTGTACGTTAACACAATCCTCAGCAGCTGCACGGTGCTCGAGTTTCTGCCCTTCTATCAGAGTGACAGCACATGTCCGAAACAGAGGACAATCAATCCATCATCTCACATCACTGCACCATGATGATACTGCTGGTAGATACAAAGGATAGATCACTTTTAAAACCTCTGAGTGCAAAGCTTTGTCTTCTTCCCCCTTTTTTGCAGTAAGTGGCTTGAGAATACCTCCTAAAATATGTATTTAAAAAAAAAATGGTCTCTGTTCCCAAATAAATACAGTCCCAGGGTCCCCACTATGTTTTCAGAAATGATGATTTTCAGGGGTGTCATCGATCATACTGCACAACAATACAATCTATTCCATCTCAAAAGTCTCTCTGTGCTGCAATTTATATGTAGAGGTACCATTTTAGTTGGGAGAAAAAAAATGAGATGGCAATGTGGTTGAACATAAAAGTTATACTTCTTAAGATATATGGATAGTTTCTTTGGCTGCAGATGGAATTGGGGGAGAATTAAGGAAGCGGTTAGCATTAAAGCATTAAGAAGAATTCCCCTTGACAAGGCTTTTTCTCTTTTTAAATAGCCTACAAATGCAAATTTGGGGTAACATCTCAAAAAAGGACCTGCAAGCTCATGGTTTTCAAACACCATTTTAAAGTTTTCCATGGCATTTTACTGTAATTTAAATGAATAAAGATGGAATTATGTGATATGCAGTGCGTTCTCTGTCATCAGGAAACTTTGTTTTAAATTTCAGGCTTTTCTAGACAGAGGGGAAGCACAGGGAGACTTTAGTTTGCTCTACTTTTTTCTGCAGGTCACAATCGAGCTAAAAGGGAGAAAAAAAGAAGAAGAAAACTGCACCCTGGTACAATTTCATTTGAGCCCTGTGGTAAAGTAAATAAAAAAAGATGCTCATGGACAGCATTCGGCTCCCTGGGGCTATGATCCCGAAGTTTTCATCTGACACGCCATGGACCATATAAAAAGAAAGCTGACTCTAGGAAGTAAGTATCTTTCTCCTTTTATACCCAGTATTTACTTTTACACCCAGCCTGCACTTGGCCAAAGACATATGCGCCCAGACACATCTCTCCTCATTATTTATAGTTTGTGTATAAGCATAAACTCTGATCAGCAAACACCTCCCCTCCGGTCGAGGTAATGAACCGAGAACAGTGCAAAAATGCAGCAGTGCACTTTACCAGTGACAAACTCAAAGAGTCAGAGTTGAACATTAACCTCTGATCCAAACGGACCCTGCGCACTTATGTCCTTGCAAAGCTCAGTGGCTCCCTAGTAAAAGGCTCCCTGTCCCCCAAATAACAGCTGTTGCCCTGAAGTGCCTCCAAGACCGCATTTTTCACGAGGGCACAATTTAGCGATTCCCAATATCTGCATCAGTTCACCACTGAGGAAAAAAAAGAAAAAGGTGCTGTGGTTGGCAAGTAGACCCAAAATAACTGACACTTGGGTAGGCCAGGAGCTGTGACACAGCTGTTTTTAGAGGACAACTTAACTTGTATGTAAAGCTGTAGCCAACTCATTTCACTGTCTGGTAAGTTTCAGTCAAAGCTTATTAGATCTATACTGAATGACCGGCCAACTATCTTAATGAGCAGGGGAGAAAATGTTAGCTTTCTACCAACAGTTGGCTCATAGGGTCAAAGGGGGGACGCAATAGATGGCTGACAGCAGCAAAAAATGATTAACAAACATTATTAGCAGGGAGGGAAATGATGAATAAACTGAGCAAATACCTCTTGACATGCAGCTACATTCTGCCATTATATTCACAGAAACGGCGGCACAAAAACCATATTGGGGCCACATGTATTTAAAAATGAAGCATGGAAATGAGTGTTGATCCTTTGGGGAGCCCTCCGATGTACACTGTCTGACCATTCAGTATAATTAAATGCTCTGACAAACTCTGCCTTGAGACTGGGCTCACAAAGCTTGTTTTCCTGGGGCTACAGTGCCCCCTACTGGACAAGAGCTATCCAGACAGACAAGCAAAACAAATATAATATAGACAGACTTGACATAACCTGAGGTATTTTCAAAAGTGAAGTAAATACTTCTGCAGTAATTTATTCCAGTGATATTTTTGTACAGGTGCAGTCGAAATCCCCACTCTCGTGTGCCCAAATCGCTGCACTACCCTGTTTGTTTCAGGCAACATGAAAGCCTGCTTTTAATTAAGAAGTGCATCTATTAATTTCAATAAAAAACTAACTGAAAAACAGCTTAAAAATATGCCAGCATTAGTCTGTTTTCCCATTAGTCTCTGGATAAATGTTAGGCATAAAATGTACCCATTTGCTATGTGACATGATGAGATGAAGTAAAATAAAAATGATAGAAAATTAATGTGACATTTGATCAGATTTTTATCTTCACACTGGTTCTCAAGCAGCCTGTTATCTAACACACCTGGCAAGGATAGTTTTTACACGATATCCCTGACTACTACAGACAAAGAATTTTGGACTTCATGGCTGACTGACAGAGTGAGATAACAGCAGGCACTCTGACCTATGAGGAGGCTGAGAGGAGGCGAACAGGACGGGAAGACTGCCAGAAGCTCCAAAACGCTGAGGCTCGGATCTCTCACGTACAGGTTGTAGTCTGCGGCGCCTTGTTTACTGCAGAGCTCCTGCAGTCTCCTCTTCTGCACACTGTCCGCCGTGTGATCCACTAGAGCTCGGAGAAATGCCTGACAAGAGAGACAGAAAGACCGAGATAGGAAGTAAAGTCACTCGAAGCTGTTCTGTCGGTGGTAAAGGTCATGGTTTCTTCGACTTAGGTTTCGATTCACGGTAAAAAGAAAAGAAAAAAGGCTTTGAATACATTTTTTAACACTGCAGTCAAAACAAAACGAAAATGCCACATTGCACACAGGCCATATAAAATGTTAAGTCTTTGTTAGTTTTCTAGGATAAACAGACTTTGACACCAGCCCAGTTTTGGAATACAGCCATTTTATTATGCACAATGCACTCTCTGTCGCTGTAAAACTGTTATTAAACTAAACAAGCTGCCTGCTGACTTGAGGTCCATCACAACTGTGTCCACATTCAAAAGCATACTCTAAACTTTCCTATTCCCCCGGGCTTGTGGTTAATTTCTGTGTCTGCATGTGTACTCGTATGGCAGCACTTGTTCCTTGTACAGTCGGTTACATGTGCAGCTACGTGATAGGGCAGCCGTTTCTATTTGATTGTTTTGAGCGTATGGTATGCTCATCTTACCCATGTTCTCTTGTGTATGCCTATATTTTCATATCCTGTCTTTCAATGTAAAACACACTGAGTTTACCATTTAATGCTTTTAACGCAACTGATAAATTAGCAGAGGCATTCTTTTAATCCTTAAACAACATTCATCAAAATGAATGAATGCAATCAATTAATATGTTAAATTTACGGACAACAAGCAACTGTTTAACTGGTATTTCATCAATTATTGTTCATCTTCTCGCAGGCTGTGATACAAATTAGAGGTTTTAAAGGGATCATGAAAAAATATTAAAAATACAACAACTTTTGGAGGGATCCTACTTTATTACACGACTATCAATCACTTGGATACAGTAATCACAACTTCTAGATATTTGTCAGGCTTAATTAGTCTGTATAATTTCAGTGATTCATTATAGTTTATGAGTGCATGTATGTAGGGAGAGATTAGTGACGTATTCTTGTAGCGTGCACTGGAAGACATATTATCCCTATATTCCAATCCAGTGCCAAAAGAATTGTGGATAGCCCGGGTAACATTGATATTTGTCTCAGCAGCGACATGCCAAGTATATCTTTCTGTATTTCAGTTATGTATATTATTAGGAATTGTACTTACTATGAGGCTGAGGTGATTATCTTTATTAGAGTATAAAGATTACAGATGTTGTAAGTGCCTTAGTAAAACAGATTAACTGCTTGGATTACACAGACAGGTGTTGTGAAATAAAACTCTTACTGCCTTGTAAGACTGTAGACAACAGTTTGACCCTATACAATCAATTTTTGTATAGGAATTCAATAACAAAGAGGACAAAATGAGTCTTGTATACAGCAGGGAACTGAACAGATGGTAGCTGTTACCATCAGGATGGACAATATAGTTCTCACACATGATCAATTTCATTTGTACAGTTAAAAAACTTCTCTAATAAAATCAGCACCGAAATCAGAAGCACTGTTTCTCTAGTGTCTCTAATTCATCCTTCTGACCAAACTTACTGCATAACATAACTTTATTTTTTATGTTTAAAAACAAAATGCAACATGTTTTGGTGATGTACTGCGATGTACTGGTGACCTTTCCAGGGTGTACCCCTCCTTTCACCCGACGTACGCTGGGATTGGCTCCGGCCCTCCGCGACCCTGTACGCAGGATAAGCGGTTGACGATGGATGGATGGTTTTGGTGATGTAAACGTTTAGTATGCAGTGTGCCACAGGGGATATTATCTTGTAAGTGCGGTGTGATTTTGGGCCCTAACTTGCACCTGACACAAAGCGCAGAGTCATTTCTAGTTTTGAACCGACGCAGTTGTCATTTTCACGCGCTTAGATCATTAAAATAGGGCACTTTGTGCTTTTAAAGAATGATGCATGCAGAGCAATACTTAAAATGTTGTATTTATTAAGAAGCAATTGGCCTTATTTTGACACTTTACAAATTGTCTTCAATTTGTCAGTCAGTGTGCTAATTACAAAGAACAATAAACTACTGATGCACCTGGAGCCAGAGGGACATTACTGGTTTTCATTTTGGTTGGATAATGTTTTTATTAAATAATTAATTTAACTAAAAAAAACAAGATGAGGGTGTAATTTGGTGGGGAAAATAGCTTGGGAAATGGAAATTAGAAACAGGACAAAGAGTACAGGGTACACAAGTTAGCAGTCACTGTATAGTATTTTAAAGAAAGGTAAAAATGTAAGGGAATCGGGTGAAACTCATTCCAGGTCAAAGTTTTGGCTCTGCCTAAGCTCAAGACTGTGGCCATTTGACATTTCCAGCACCAAATGTGTTCATCTCCATTTGCCACAGAGGTCTAAGAAAGTTTACTCATTATTTCAGCCTCAGACCGACACTTGGTAAATTCAGTCAAACCAAACTATGAACCAATGAAAATCTTTTGGATCCAGACCCTGTGTTGACAGACTATTTGAGTACCCATATGCCTGTTCAGTAAGTAGATCCAAATAAATAAATATTAATTGTGTTCAAGTATTATTGCACGTCCTAATTAAATATAATAGATGTTCTTCCAAGCAATAAAAGCAGTGTGCTTTAGCTGGAGACGACATAACAATGTCTTCCGTTTCACTATGCCGATACACATCAAAAAGTGTCTCGGCCAATGCAGTTTACAAAGTAAGTAGCTGTAGAGCAATGTTTGGACATGCAGTACCTTCTTAGGAACACTTCTGATCTCTAGACACCATGTGAGGAGGTACAGCAGAGAAATGTTCTGGGACATGTAGGATGGCACCTGGGCGCCTAAAACCAGGGAGGAAAGAGCATTTGAGAATTATCACAATAGGGTAGATATGAATGTCACAAACACAAGAATCTATTTGGAAGAAATGCTAAAATGCTCTTTTCAAGAAAACATTAGGTGCTTGTTGACAGGCGCACCTTTTTTCTTAGTGTCTTTACGTAGAGAAATGTGCACTCTATGGTTCCTGTGGTCATTTAGGCCCAATCTGTGGAGCATATCCTCCACCTCTGTGGCCCTGTTTGGGCAGAACACTTCAAACGAATCCCCTGGCTGATAGGTTGTCATCTTTGAGGAATCCTAGGAAAAAGAAGCATCTAAAAGTTGAAACTGCAACTGCTAAAGCTATCTAAATACATATCGCATGTTTAGAAAAATGTCAGGCTTACAGAGATGTCCAGCTCTAAGAGCAGAGCCATCTTGACTGAATCTCCTCTGGTCAGCTGTACAGCCCTGGATATGGGAACCTCATGGAGAGCATCTTTGTTTAACGGTCCAACAATCTGACCAAAAACATTTATTAGATCAGAGATGAAATATGGCAAAGATACTGGTTTTTTATCAGCAGTAGCATTCCTCACCTGTTCCACAGTGTCTACCTCCTGAAGAGAGACATCAAGGTAGGGAGGAGGCAGAGCAGGAACATTAAGAGAAGACTCAGACAGCGGCGGCAGGGAGTGTGTCAGAGAGGCTGCCAATGCAACATCGGGAACTCCAGCATCCCTGATTTGTGTCTCCGGTACTGATGTAAAAACACTGGCAGCACCAGGAGACTGGGTTGCCAACCCAGGGCTCTCTGCAGGAGAAGCTGGCCTGGGATCAGAAACAGCAGTCTGTGCAGCCAAAGATGAAGGCGAAGCAGCAGATGCAAAATTGGAGACCGTCTGTACAGATACTCCGACCGACTCGCAGTTCTGGTGGTCAGTGACGCTTAAGAGGTTTAGTTGGACATCTGGTATGGATGAATCACGAGTTTCCTTTGGTGAATCCCCTTCTTCTCCTTTCAAGTAACCAGTCCTAGCAGAAGCCATTTTTGATAAGGCTCCTTTGATTGCACTCCACAGTCCTTCAAGCCAGGGGTCCACGACCACTTCCAGCCTGGAGAAAACAAAGTCCGTGAGAAAGAAAATGGGTAAGATAAAGGTCAAATGCTGAAAGTTGAATGTACTTGTCTATATTTTTCTGTAGAACTCACCCTACACCATCATCTGCATATCCCGTTGCATAGAACTGCTTGGCTCCAAGTTCCTGTAGACGACGCTCAATTGTCTTCCCACCGTTGCAGAAATTTGCATAATTTGTGTCTCCTAAAGCTGGAGCAGACAGAGAAAAACAGATGACAATTTCTCAAGCCAGTAACTGTGTAAACACTGTGCAGTGCTCTGCATTGTAATGATTGTGTGTTTTGCAAACCAAGTCCCCCACATTGACAGACGCACTGAAAAAAAAGCAACCTCAGACCTAGAATTTACCTAAAAGTGCATACGAAAGGTGTTTATAGTGGTCAGTGGAGAGGGTCTTCTTCTTGATGCGCCTTACAAATTGGAGGGCATTGTCTGGCGGTTCCCCGTCTCCAGTAGTAGACACAATAAAGACCACTGGGGCACTCTCCTTCTCCAAATTGTACTGGAACCAGTTATATGATTAAACAGTGACTTGTGTTTGCACCAGTCGATGTGAAAACTTTAATATCCACAAAATCATCAGGTAATATCACTTCTACTAATATATTATTGACAGCCATGCAACATAAGAGGGGCTTAAACAGCTCTGCTACAAGTATAAAGGGTTTTAATGAGCAATAGCTACCTTCTCACTTTGGTTCAAGCAGCTGAGCTCAGCAACCAGTCCGTGCTCCTCCGCCACCTCAGCAACCCCTTCTGCTATGGACTGGGCCTGGCCCTTCTGAGACCCGTACAGAACCACGAACCGAGGCTTCACTTCACAGGGCATGCTACAGAGTCATGGAAAAAGAACGTAACTTAATTTGTAGATCTGAAACAATTTGTGGACAGAAACTATAAAGAGCTCATGGACCAAGTCAAGTAACTGCTACTGAGAGGATTAAGTAAAGTACTCTGTTGTAGAGCTGTGCATCGTGGATATCTCGGCGGACCTACAAAATGCACATTGACAGCAGGTAACAGACTGTCACAGACCGGCCTTTGCAACATTATTTACCGTGTAACAACTGTCCTGAACGCCACCATGAAGTACACGGATGTTGCGTCACGTTTTGATAACTGTGACTCGAGCATGTTATTTATCTTTGCATAATGTAACGCTAAATGTAAAAACAACCACGTCACAAAGACAGTAGAGTTTAAGAGAGAACACGTTTTTAGCTCACTGTTAGTAACTAAATAAATGACAAATAACAAGCCCTGTTGCCGACATCTGATCCCCGGATGGTGTATTTACGAGCTATCATGTTAAACAAGTACAGATGGTTAAATACCATAAAAAGAAGGCGGCTATATTAAGTTTTATGTTAAGATATACTACCTACCTTTTGAATACAGCTGTGGAAATGCACACAGCCCAGCCAAGTCAGTCCTCATGGAATTGCATCACTGGAATTCACGCGAGACCAGTGAACGTGATCGGAAGAAACCACGTCATAAGAAAACTTCTTCTTTTTTTTTTAAATAATCTGTATGAAAAGCTTGTAATTGTTTCCCCGACTCATTCCATAACGGTTTAATTAAATCTGCGTTGTTTGTCTTGATAAAACGATTGTTTAAATGTGTAATAAAAACACCGTTAATTCTACTTGGTTCCGCCCTCCCCGCCCGTGGATCCTTCCAGAAGTCGCCGGCAGACCCGTGCGGCTTGTAGTTAAGCCACACTCCAGGTTTACATCGTAAAAACTCATCATTTTATCCGTTTAACACGTATTAAGTGTCCTAATCTCACAGTCAACATGTCCGCAATGGGGACACTGGCGTTTGATGAGTATGGGAGGCCTTTCATCATCATTAAAGACCAGGACAAGAAGACACGGTTATCGGGCATTGGCGCATTGAAGGTACGTACAATGGGCTAGTTAGCGGAGCACAGTTGTGGCACGTTGGTTAGCAAATTGCTAATTTGCTGTTAGCTGCACGACGTTAAATACGTTAAACCGGAGACGATATGTGTTGCTAACAAAGGCTATGTTTTGTAAGCATGTGTTCAACTGGAAAACGAAGAGGTTTGTGCAAAACCACAGCATAGCGTTAGTGAAAGGATTTGCTGGTCATGCTAATATTGAGGCCCATGTGCAAGGCGTGTTGGGTGAGTGTTGCTAGACAGGGCTGTGCCCAAAATGGGCTTTATGGATGCGCAACATTTTCATATAAAAGTTTTTTAACTATTTTTTGCAGATGGCAATTTCAATCTGTCTTCGGTTTAGAAACTAAGAATAGGGAATTACTCAAATTGTGAGCTGACATGAAAATGTTTGTGTGTTGCAGTCTCATATTATGGCAGCCAAGGCAGTGGCGTCAACGCTTAAAACATCTTTGGGACCTAATGGTGAGTATAAACCAATGTAGAGCTGTCACAGCAGCAGCAGCAGCTGCCGATGCCACTATTTCAGCTAGCTGTCTCTCCACATCAGACTTCCTGTCAAAACGATAAATCATATGACAAGGCTGGATGAGTGCGTAGATGCTGGCCATCAATATAACTTCTGTATATTGAGCTCGACTTTGTAAATTTGGTATCCTTCCCACATACAGTTGTGTGACAGCTATTGTAATCGTTTAGCCAATATCGCGCATTTCACTTCTCCTGACCCATTTATTAAATTTTTTGCATCCAGGTCTTGACAAGATGATGGTTGACAGGGATGGAGAGGTAACAGTTACCAACGATGGAGCCACTATTCTTAGCATGATGGACGTGGACCACCAGATTGCCAAGCTTATGGTGGAGCTCTCCAAATCCCAGGATGATGAGATTGGTGATGGAACCACTGGAGTTGTTGGTACGGGAAAGAAAAACAAGGGGTTCTTTTTATGGACTGTAAACCTGAATTTATACCTTTCTGCTCTTTCTGGTGGTCTTTAACATAGGGTTCAACATGTTAATTATCACAACATTATACAACCCTAGAGTTTCTGAAAAGGAGACTTTTCTGCACTGCTGTGCAATCATTATAGACCCTCACTTTGAAATGTATTGATAATCGTGCCAAGGCTTGCAATGAAATGGCTCAGCTAGATCATAAAATCCAAAATTTTCAAGGTTTTTTTTTTTTTTTGTAGAAGAGAGAATTATTTAGCTGCTGTTTTACCCTAAATGCAACAGGATTTGCATAATTGCATTTTATCCGGGTACGTTTTTCTTCAGTTATTAATAGACACAAAAATGGTGCGCTACAATATAAAGAACACTATTAATGAGTTTCTGTTAACACCTTCTCATAGTCTCAAAGTCTTGACGATATTGACTTTCTCATAAAAACTTTGAAATTTAAGTATCCCTAAAAGCGTGGATTAGGAATATGCAAAATGTAATTTAGCTAACGTGTTATGAGCAACATTTTTGCAGCTCTGATCAAGAAAACCTGTCAGCCATGTGTAAGTGTTATTGTTAGCATTACTGTCTTACTGTATTTTCCTCTTCCTCTTCAGTGCTGGCTGGCGCTCTGCTGGAGCAGGCTGAGCAGCTGCTAGACCGTGGGATCCACCCCATCAGGATCTCTGACGGTTATGACCAGGCTGCACGCATTGCGGTCGACGAGCTGGACAGAATTGCAGAAACCCTCCCCTGCGATCCCAACAACACAGAACCACTCATTGAGACCGCCATGACAACACTGGGATCAAAAATGTGAGTTTTATATACACAACGGTGTTATATTGCTACAATATAATCAACAACTAATCTAAGAACTATCTTAGATTGCTTTCCATTCCATTACCACTTTAGTAGGAACACCTAGCTAAAACAAATGCAGTCTAATGCTAGAGCCCTGCAATAAATCCTACATTTATGTAGGTTAATATTGGTCATTATATAAATAGAGTACACACAATATTAGAAACATCTGCGTATAATTCGATACGAAATAACAGCACCACTATCTACATGCTCATAAATGACCATACAGTTGAAATCAACACCTCAATGAAGCAGTTTAAAACTGAACATTTTAACTTTCATAAAGGGGAGGATTTATTGCAGGACTGTTATGTTAGACTGCATTAGTTTTACTTAGCAGTACCTAATAAACTGGCAACTGAATGTAGTTGAGTTAATGGTAAGAAATCTGAGGTAGTTCCTGTTAATTTATTGTACCTAATAAACTGGCAACTGAGTGTACAAATGCTCTTGACTATTCGGTACATCAGATGTAAAACAGAAAACTATTAAATCGTGTTTTCACTTGTAAGCTACATTTCTTTAGATTTTGGTATGGACCATTATAGGGGTGGGCGATGCGGCAAAAATATATCACGATTTATTTCAGGCAGGATTATGGTTCACAATCTAATCACGATTCATTTTCATGTTGCTTTTTAAGACTATTTTGTTTCTACGTTATTAGTTTGTTAGTTTAAAAGAGAAAAATAACACTACTTTATTAATCGTATACAATGTTGACCAATGATTCATTCAAATAACAAAGAACTGATTCATTTTATTTTAACAATTTAAAGATTTAAATAGTTGCTTCTGCATAAAAACACGAAGACAGGGACTTGTTGCAGAACTTGATTGGCGTTTTACAGTAGCCAATAGCCTGAATGTACGTTACGCCCCTTTCCTCGTCATGCAGACTCTCTGTGCAGACTGGTTCAGCTCCCAGTGAGTGAACACTGTGGCCGGACCAGAACCCAACACAGCCTCCGAGACAACAGAGAATACAGGACCGAGGTGGTTTTCTTGCCAGGTTTGGCTCTTGGCTCACCGGGTCTGACTCAGCTAATAGTACAGCTTGCAGCACGGCTAACCGAGCTAACTAGCTTTGCAGATACAGTTAACTTAGCAGTTTAGCAAAAAGTAAATTGGATCTGTGATAATATCTGTATCATCCCGGAAATCACCTCGGCCCTGTATTCCCTGTTGGTCCGTGTGTTCATGGCATGTTCACAAGGAGGCTGCTGAGAGCTGTGTTTCGTTACCTGCTCGCTCGGCTCCGGTTCTGGTGAACAATCTGGCAACGCTCACTGATGTTATCCTGGCCTGAATACCTCCAGTGCTTGAGTGGAGGTGTAACGTTAAACACAAAACACTCCCCTGGTGCTCTGAGCTCCCAGTCCAGGCTGAGGAAGCTATTACCACTTGGCTAACTGAGCTAATAAGATAACAGCAGCAAGTCAGCTGCAGTTAGCGGTTACTTTAGCAACATGTAACACTTTCTGTTCATCTTCAGACTCCATAAATCACAGGGAGTTAAAGCAGAGCAGACGGGGAACACGAAGAACTTTAATGTTTGCGTGTGTAGCTACAGAACTAAATTGATACTGTGCATTGTAGCATGATACCAACGATCACTTTGGAAAGGCAGGTCGTGGAGGCATTTTAATTGTTCACGATCTAATATTGTCATATCGCACACCCCTAGACCATGATATAGTCATTTTCTTGTGTGACATCTAAGATATCACAAATTAAAGTTCCACTGTTGTCTTTCAGTATCAACCGGTGCCACAGACAGATGGCAGAGATTGCGGTGAATGCCATTCTCACTGTGGCTGACATGGAGAGGAAGGATGTAGACTTTGAGCTCATCAAGGTGGAGGGCAAAGTAGGAGGCAAACTGGAGGACACACAGCTCATCAAGGGAGTCATAGTTGACAAGGAGTTCAGCCACCCTCAGATGCCCAAGGTACAAACGAGAGAATATCCCTTTCTATTGATGTGATCTGCTCTATCGCCAGTTTCGTCTTGACAGTGCATAGGGACAAATAAAATGTACATGTCTGACATCGGTCTATATAACTGTGCCAAGTATTTTACAAAATTTGTTGATGGAGATTATTTGGTGATTGTTTGAAGTCTATTAAACGGTAACTGCAAGAAGTTAAAGCTGGGATAGGCAGTTTATTTCAGTAGGATATTTTTTTATTTGTTGAAATTCTCTTTACATCCCGACAGCAATAAATAAATCAAATGTTCTGACACAAAAATGAGAAAATCTGGTATCCTTGGCCTTCGCAGGACTGTAATAAGCCCTCTGCCTGTGCTCTCACTGCGCATGAAAGGGTCTTTGAAAGGATATTTTCAGTTGGCCATGGTTAATTGCTTTATAGTGCTGCGGGAAAACTCTACAGGTTTAGACCATTTTCTGTTTGTGACCACTGTAAGATGATGATGCTAACCACAATTCTTTGTTGTCAACACTCAGATTCTGAAGGATGCTAAAATCGCCATTCTTACCTGCCCGTTTGAGCCCCCTAAGCCCAAGACCAAGCATAAGTTGGATGTGACCTGTGTGGAGGACTACAAAGCCCTTCAGAAATATGAAAAGGAGAAGTTTGAGGAGATGATCCAGCAGGTTAGTACTGCAGTGTCGAAGCACTACAAGAACTGAATTCTTCACATCTGCACTGGCATGTGATTAATCTCAAAACTCCTATTTCTCTTTTAGGTCAAAAGTGTCGGCGCAAATTTGGCCATCTGCCAGTGGGGCTTTGATGATGAAGCCAACCACCTTCTGCTGCAGAATGAGCTGCCGGCTGTGCGCTGGGTCGGAGGGCCTGAGATTGAGGTAAGGGATGCTTGTCACATGGTAGAGCAAAATATTTTTCACGTTCTTCATCTCTTATGGCCACGTTTTGCTGATGAGCAGAAAGTATCAAGTAGAAATGACGTTGTTGCCTAATGTCAAGTGTGTTTTCTCTGCAGTTGATCGCCATAGCCACGGGTGGGCGTATCGTGCCACGGTTCTGCGAGTTGACACCAGAGAAGCTTGGTGTGGCTGGCGTGGTGAAGGAGATCTCCTTTGGCACTACAAAGGATCACATGTTGGTTATCCAGGAGTGCAAAAACACCAGGGCTGTGACCATTTTCATCCGTGGAGGCAACAAAATGGTGAGCACAAATGTGACTTTTACTCTATTCCAACGTATCCATTAATGTTTCTGTCCCACTTGGTTGACCTTTTTATTCAAGTTTTTATTCTATCTCATTAGATCATTGAAGAGGCAAAGCGGGCTCTCCATGATGCCCTGTGTGTAATTCGCAATCTGGTCAAAGACAACCGTGTTGTGTATGGAGGAGGAGCTTCAGAGATTGCATGTGCTCTGGCTGTCAACCAGGGTGCAGACAAGGTGAGAAGCACTAAAAGGCAGATACACAATGAATTGAGCAAAATAAAGTGTGGTATTCCTTTTAGGATTGAGAATAAATGTTTGACACTTTTTTTGGCAAACTCTGAATCCACCAAGATGCCGTTTTTCTTACTGCTCTGATCATCTTTATTTCTGCCTCTCTAGTGCCCATCATTGGAGCAGTATGCAATGAGGTCCTTTGCTGATGCGCTGGAGGTAATCCCAATGGCGCTGGCTGAGAATAGCGGGCTGAACCCTATCCAGACCATGGCAGAGGTCAGAGCCAGACAGGTCAAAGAGACCAACCCCTTCCTCGGGATCGACTGTCTGCACAAAAACACCAATGGTAAGGAGCCAGCTGCCAGACAGTGGCAACACTGCACTTCAGTGTCAAAGCAGACACCAGAGAGATGTCAGACCATATTAAATGGCTTTTTGTTTTTCCTCCTCCACAGACATGAAGCAGCAACATGTGGTTGAGACCCTGATTGGCAAGAAGCAGCAGATCTTGCTGGCTACTCAAGTAGTCAAGATGATCCTAAAGATTGACGACATCCGAAGCCCGGGAGAGAGTGAGGACTGAAGGCCTCCCGCAACACTTTCTGAGCTGTTCTGAGGTTTTAGGCACTTCCCCTGAACACCACGTCCAAACCGCACTGCATATTGCTATTTATCATTTCATACAAAATGTTCAAGCTGTTGTAGTAACAAAGTCCCCATTAAAATGTTGGTTCGTTGAAATTTGACTCCATAGCTCTGTTTAAGGCCCCAATGTTGAACCTGATTATGCTGGATCTTTATTTTATTTGTGTATTCCACATCAAGTGTACATTACATGTCTTACAAAACTTGAATATACAAAGTTGGGAAGCTGATGCATAAAGTGTGATCCACATTTATATGAATGCTATTTAATTCTTGCATTCATACCATACAATACCAGGTACTGCAGCCATTTTTGGGGGACACAAGGCAAAAGTGCTTTATAGTTTAACATTAGAATTACAGTTCTTCTGTATCCACATGTTCATACATGTTCATACATGAACCCAGACCCCTAAAATAAAATCTACAATAACATTTGGAAAACTGGAATGTGAAAAAAAATGATTTCAATCACTGTCCTGAGCTTGCTGTAAATAGCATCGCTAAATTTATCATGTTTTCATCTTGTCTGTGAAAGTTGATCTTCTGTGTGTAGAAACGTGGTCAAAAGCACCATTCGTGATGTGTAACTGGCTCTTATCGCTGTGCTGATGCTGCCGACCTTCTCATTTACATGTACTTGTTGAGCCAGTTGAGCATGTCTGCCCTGGCCTCCTGGATGCTGGGTTTGTCTGCGGGGTTGATGTCTTCCCTCTTGCGGTGGACAAACCCATGAGTCTGACCAGAAAAGATCTTCACCTGGTAATCCACTGTGCACTTCTCCTTCAGCTTTGCTTCAAGGACTCTCACCTGGAAGAGCAACAAAATGTGGGAGCACGGGTTGTCAGCAGTTATGACATTTTAAAATGAGGTTCTGCAGCACAGAAGTTCCTTGAGCCAGAAAATGTTTAATCGCTGGTGTATTTTAACACATCGGAGACACATGGATGCTGCTGCAAGGAAGTATCCGGGTGGAGGGGTTCATGCGTACTAACCTGGTACAGTGGGATAACCTCATCTTTCTCTGCAAAGATGAACAGCGTAGGACTCTTCAGCTCATACCTGTCCTCTGTGTCACGAACAATCCCTGCACAGCAGCACCACATAATCCCATCATTAAATCACTGTACAGAAACCAATGCTGCATGCCTGGGGGGGGGGGGGTATATTAATAGATTTTTTTGAAATTGGGAAGACAAAGATTACACTGAAGTGAATTGTGTGTGAAATTAACTTTACTGTAGCAATGATGTACCATAGACTGACACTCCAGTTTTGACCTCTGGGTATTGCAGGGCGAGGTAATGTGTGGCAACCCCTCCCCAGCAGAAGCCCACTGCTCCAATGTGTTTGGCCCCACACTGCTCCTTCAGGAACCTCAGCACTGCATCCACCTCTCTGAGGAGGGAAATACTATGACCAAAACGCCTTAAAACTAGTGCATAAAGGAAAAAGGCTAATAAATGCATGTGATCAGCAAGCCTTTCAAAACACCAGACCATACTGATACTGTAACTGCCCCATTTGATACATGCATACTATAGCTAGATACATTTTCAACTTGGCTGCCAAGTAATCTGGAAAAAAGCTGTTTCGTTACTTGTTTATGTTTGTTGGCTTTTTGTCTTCAAGCCACTGCTCAAATTTGGACCAGTCATGTGATGGACTCCATGGCTCCTTTCCAACATAGAAGTCTGGACAGACAGCACTGCTCAGAGCACAACAATGGCAGAAGAAATCACTGTTAAACTGGCCATAATAACACAGCATATGGAAAAGCTTCTGGGTTAAATAAGTACTCACCCACCAAAATGTCATATAGCCTGTTTATGTAGTCTACTTTTAAAAGCACACACACACACCATTATCAGTGCGTGCAGCATAGTCAGTTTTACTCACATGAATCCATTGGCAGCCAGCATATCAGCCATGTATCTTGTGTTGGGAAGCTGCCACCCATAGATGTCTTGTATGACAATGACTGCCTTGTCAGATGCAGCGGATGGTTTCACTACATATGCTTTGATGTGCTCTATCTGGACCTCCTGGCCGAGCCCTCCATAGTCCATCCGATCACCGATGTCGCAGGGGCATGGCTTGGCTTCATTCGCCATCTGCTGACACACAAGATTTAATTTCTCTGTCGTGCGGTCAGAACTGGGAGTCACATTATTGTGCAACACAATGACAAAGCATTTTGCACAGCTTTAACGTTAACCTTTCCCAGTCTGACGTCTTAGTCTCAAACAAAATAATCTGTAAATCAATTTGCACAGAGACATACCGTGTTGTTTTACCCGAATTCCCGTTGACAGAGGAAACTTTCTTAAGTGTCGTGTAGGGCTGGAAAAGTTGCAGCCAAGTCGGTAATTGTATAGCTGGTGGAATCAGTGTGAAGCTCATATGAAGAAGGGAATTCCTGCAGCGACCTTCAAAATAAAAGCTGTAAGTAAATAACATTACATTTTTTGAGTAGCCAATACAAACAGCACTTAAAGGTGGAGATAAGGACATACCGTATCATAGCTGATGCAAATAGACATGAAAGCATATGGTCAATATGTCTGACATGTGTTTGTGGGACAGCCTTAAGTTCTTTCTATAAACTCAACCAGAAGAAACCACATTGAAAATCACTCCTAACAGATTCAAAATTGATTGATTGATGGGAACAATACGTTAAATTATGACCAAATAAATGGACTGTAAGGACTGTAAATGTAAGGAATGGGGAAAAAATGAACATTTACATATTGTGGAGGTTTTGCTCTGTCTTCAGTGCTGCAGCTTCTGTGCATTTTAAATTCACTTCTAAAGTGAACATTATTTTATCTTTTCTCTGTGTGTGCAGTGTTAAAGTGAATTCTTTTCTGTCAAGACAATTATGCTCCTTCCGGTCCTGTTCCCTTGAAGCCTGGGTTGACCAAAGACTTTTGATTAAATGACAGAAAGACAGTTCAATATTATTATCCTAACTTCTTTCTCCCACGGACGCGCTTCACAAAAGGCACCGCTGGGATTCGAACCCAGGATCTCCTGTTTACTAGACAGGCGCTTTAACCAACTAAGCCACGGCGCCATTAGATACCCCGGATGACGGAGTATTATTTAATCTTAAGGTATCTAATTTACGGTTCGGTAAAATGTCCTTGATACAGTTATTTGGTTTAACATTTAAAAAAAAAGCAGGCATAATATTATCCATATACTTTCACCAAAAACAGTACGCTACATTTTATATCAAATCGGTAACATTTTAACAAGTTATAGCGATTTAGGGTTAAGTGAGGATATAGTAAAACAATAAGTGGTTAATTGGAAGTAAAAAATAAAGCACTAACACAATAGTTACTGGGAACTGAGAATGCCTGCGGAAAAGGTAGAGACAGGAATAAAGTTTTTAATTGGGCACCTTAAATGCAAAATGTAATAAATACACTGGAGAGTAATTAAGGGGAATTGAGTTAAAAACTGATTATTGACATGGTAAAATAACCACAACAAGAAAGAAATTAGAGAGATTAACCCGATGGGCCTTTACAGATGTACTGTACCTCTGCTCTGGTCGGAAATGTTCCAGAAAGGTGGTTCAAAATTGTTGGTTCATGTGACATCCTGCAGATGTCGCAGTTAAGTATGAATAAATATTTGATTTTATATGTATGTGAATATATATTGTAAGGTTGTTCCTTTTTTATTTTTTTTTATTGAAAATGTAGAAAATATACAAACCAGTTAGGAGTACGTAAGTTAGTGTACACATCAATTAAGAAAATATAAAAATAATTTACAATGGTGGAAATGAAACTATAGCACACTTGAATATAGCAGCAGATAATATAGGTAACTCATACTGAAAAACAAGACATCAAGATAAAACAAATGTGTACAGAGTGTAAAAGTGAAGAAACCAACAACACTTTCTGCAGTGTAAATAAACGGATATACTTTATATATTATATAAAATCATTACAATAGATATTTAAAGATAAAAACTACAGATTGTCGTTCACTAACCACGTGACGGTTGTTGTGGAGGTTTCCCTGCCGTAAATGTTGACCCGCTGCGGTAAAATAGAACTCTTGTGACAGGAGCCAGCAGTGACGTTAGCGCATGCGTTAGCCAGCTCAGCTAGCCATTTGTTTCCCAGCTTTCAACTGTCATTTCAGCAACACGGAGGATGTGACGCTTTTTTCCCCAAGTTTGTTGTTTTACATAAAAAATACACTGTGAAAATAAAACATTTCGTTTAGTAGTGGGCACAGACTGGACGTGAGAGGACACAACGGAGAGAGCGCTGGTGTTCAGGCTGTGGGGAAACCATTTTATGATTGTCAATGCATCCGACACAGAAGGATAACGTTGCACTCGTCGTCTCGCTGGCTTAGTCTAGCTAGCTAAACGATATTGTCCCTGTCGTGGATGGGTTCACTGTCCGAAGTACTCCTGGAAGAAACGGTGACCGGTGCTTAGCGAACAACATGGATACGGCCGAAGAAGGTAAATAGCCAAAGGGCAGTGGTTTACTAGCGTTAGCTTCGTCAGTGTATCTCACCTCCTGCCGAGCTGGCCTGCTAGTGTTAACTTAGCCGACTAGCATAGCTCAGTAGCCTGTCAGTGGACTGTGGAGTAAATTTAGGAAGATAGGATATGACTGATGAACGTTGTTTTAATGCAGCCGAGCTCAACATGAGAGCACAGTGTGAAGCAGCGGTGAATTAGTCGAGAGCATAAAGGGACTAGCGCTGGTGATGTCATCAGTCTACTGGTGTATGGCCATATAGGTAAAGTTAGGTAAGCGAAGTTTCTTGTGCAACTCACGTAAATGTAACGTTATGCTTCATGCGTATCTAAGTATCAAACAACAGTAACACTAACAAACGCTTTATACCTCTAGATTAGATACTCCCATCCAAAAGACACGTCTATTAACACAACCAAGCCCCTCTACTCCCTGTCTGCACTTCCCTGGTTTACTTGGCTTTGGCGATGGGTATACTCACCAAATTGTCGTGTGTGTGTGTGTGTGTGTGTGTGTGTGTGTGCGTGTGCGCGCAGCGGACATCTGTCGTGTGTGCCGGTCTGAGGGGACCCCAGACAAACCCCTGTACCACCCCTGTGTCTGCACTGGTAGTATCAAGTTTATCCACCAAGAATGGTAAGTGTGTTTGGCTCTTGAGATGTCATTTCCACCCAGACAAACCCCCCCTTATTAAAAATGTACTGTAGTATGTGCACAAAAAGACCATTGACACTAATATGAGTTATTAGGCTAAGGTTGGACACTATTTTAAGTTTACTTGTTGCATTCGTCACCACAAAAGATAAGCTGCTTATAACTCATTGTGCAGGTTTTATTTAACCTAGTGTAATCTGTTATTTCTAAAAAAAAAACAAATATATTTGCCATGGCAATACTGTATCGATACACGGACGCCAAGTATCGATATTTTAGTATATAAATTGCAGAAGAGTTTTAACTTTTTGGTACTAGAATAATAAAATCTATTGCTTTTTTAGTCCACTAGAAAACTTAACAGGACCATATAGAGGACTGAAAAAGTGATGTGAACAAACAGAGAAATGTATCATATTGGATAAACAGATGTTGACAAAGTTTGACTTTAGGGACCTAATTGGAATTTGGAAAAAGGTAATAAATTGCATTATATCTTAATATATTTAAAATCACAATAAAATCTAATTGCAACATAAATATCGGGATAATATCGTATTGTGGGGCCTCTTGATTCCCACCCCTAATTTACATTTTTCCCAACATAGTTGTTACTGTTGTAGCTCTATTCCACATGAACAGAATTTCTTATGAAACTCAGACTTGTTGTCTTCCAAAAGAAATCTGTGTTACCTAGGTTGCTTTTAATGTAATAGTCTAAAAAAGAAACCAGGATATATGTTTTCATGCTTGCATTTTAATAGGATTAATACAGTATAGTTATTTGTTGTATTGGGTGATTGATGTAATTGTATAACCTGGTGCATATGTCATGCCACATATGGTTATTCCCAAAGCAGTGGCTTGAAATCAGATGTAATTGAAGAACCGTGAAACGATGCAGAACAGGTTCGAGGTTGCATAGTATCCCCGAACCACTGCAGGTATTTTGGAGATGCTCTGCTCTTGTCTAGTGACAAGCGGGTCAGGTGCATGGATATCCCCAGGCAGAAGCAAAGGCCAGGCCTGGATTGTTCTGTGGTAATTGAACCTCAGTCTGTATTCAGACCCCCCCCCCCAAAGCCTCTTTTGTGTCTGAATATTATAGATGTGCTGGGTGTTTGTGTTACCGGCCTCAAGCCCAGGGGAACCTGGATTTTGCTGCGCAGTCCTGGATGGCTGCGGAAGTAAGGATCAGACAAAACAAGTTCATACATAATTGACCAGCTCAAGCGCCATATTTGTTCTGCTTTATCAAAACCACAATCCATTTCCAGGAAATTCTTCAAATTTGATTTTATCATCATTAACCAAAACATATTTCTGTATCAAAAATAAACATAGCCTTTTGGTGATACTATCTTCTGTATCTTCAGTTACTGCTAAAAATTACACAGGATATTGTGAGACTATCTTGGGTGGACCTCGACCCTGTAGGAAGGTCCGGGGCCATGCATTTTAAAGTTAAATACAATAAACTAATGCAATTTAAAAGCAAAATAAATAGGCGAGAACTATTTTAAAAGTTTTGTGCTCTAGTAAACAATTTGAAGAAACAGCAAAAAAGTCAAGTATTTATTTAATGTTTTTAAAGCAACCCTAAATCAAAGAATAATTAGTAAGTTATTTCCAAAACATTTTATCATGTCTTTCTCATTTTATACTTCCTGTGAATATAATCCAATTAATCTTATTTCCATAGGGTATATACATTGTGTTAACACCTCAGTGTTTCCTCTATATTCATTCAGTACATGCTGAATCACGACCGCCACTCCTAAAATTTCCCACTATCATTAAACTATGCGCTACAAATGTGTTTTTGTGTGAGCACGGCAGCACTCAATGCTCGGCTCGCTTCCTCTCCGCGTACTATGCAGAACATACGTGAAAGATGGTGTTATGAGAGCAGCGTAACTCCGAGTTCGGGAGCTGCGTAGCGAGTGTTTGATTGTCCGAGCGGCAGAAATTGACGGTGAACGCGAGCGGAGGAAAATATTCTGGCAGCAAATGTACGGTGTCTGTTACAGTGTGTTAGCTTCTCAAGACCAAGAAAAGTCTGTTTCCCACCGGCTGGAAAAGTGAAGCCGGTTAGCGCTAAGTTAGCTAACATCCCCTCCCCTTCAGACTGCGCAGCTAAGCAGGAAAGCTTCTACAGCAGCTACACAGCTGCTATGTAACTTAACATTAGCTCAATTTATAGAAATTAACTGGAAGCTGTATTTTATTACTGCCTACTTGTCCAATGTTGAGAACATCAGTTACAAACTTAGACTAAACTGACATAGCCTGCAGCTCTGTCCTGTACAGACTCATTCAATTATTTTTCAGTTTTCAGTCTGAAAAAGTGGTTTTGGAAAAGAAAGGAAGGAGGTGACTGGGGAAGCTGAGGTTAGTAAAGCTAATTAGTGATGCAAACTAGTCCTTTTTAAGCTATTGAGGAGACGTCCAGGGTTCCCGCGGCTCCTTAAAAAGTCTTAAAAGGTCTTAAATTGAAATCAGGGAAATTAAGGTCTTAAATTGTCTAAATTTGCTGTAGGTATTAAATTTGCCGATGGTGCGTTTAAGGCTGGTGCGGAAATTGTCACGCACAGTCGCCTGAAACGCATAGCGTGTATTTGTATGATTTTCTTTTAGTATTTGACAATGCGAGACCTCGCCATTAATGTAACTCATGTTACGTTTACGTTAGCTGTAGATCGTCAGTCGTGGCTGCAAGATTGGGAGACACAAGTTAAAGTGGTTGGAAGAAGATTGTTCTTATCGTTCTGTCTAGTTCAAACAGCTGTAGCCTACATCACGTCCTCCTCTCATTTGCGCTGGTCCAAAAAATTATCTATATTTACAGGTTAAAATAACTTTCTAAAGTGTGTCTTTCACCCTGATTTGTTTTCCTTCATGGATTATTTACCTCTCTTGAGCGGTGCGCTTGTGTATTAAATCGGCCGGAAAGTGAAATTTAAGTTCGGTCCGACATCGTTTTCTTGCTACCTTTGATTATAATGTGTAAGTTACTTTCCTGTTATTTTAGTAGTTTATATTGAGTTTAACACAGCAGTGTATGAGTGACGGCTGGGCGATATGGACAAAAATAGTAAAATCATTATTTAATCATTATTTTTATTATTATAAGTTTGCTCCTGAAGAAACAAGATGGTTAATTGTGCTTTTAAACGTTTCTTTATGGTCAGAACACTTGATGCCAAAAAGCAGCCTGATATCAAACAGTGGATCACTTCACAGAGCTGAGGTAGAACATTCAAAACGACAAATATGCAAGAGAAAAATTAATTAATCAGTCCCTTTTCCTCAATAAAATAGAAAATAAAGTGCTAATTTGTTTGTGATTCAAATGAATTAAATCAAATATTTATTGAACATTTGTATATTGTTATTGAGGAACAGTGCATCATGATAATAAACATTATTGTTATATTGCCCCCTAGTTCACATTCACAAACGGACACGATCGGTTCACCAAAAACATGAGCAAGATCAATAATCTACAATGTTTGAGCATGTTTATGCACAACACTGAATGGACACACTGTCCAGGCACCTGTCTGCACTGTCAGACTTTTGGATTTTATTTGCAGAAGACTGCGAGCGGTAGATATTTCCAGCCAAGTATTTGTTGTATGTGGATAGACAATACATTTGCATCCATGTGATCATGGTGTCCCTGACCACATCCAGAGGTCGTTTTGCTGATCGGATCACGATCTGTCCTCAATGCCTCTCGGGTGCATTTACACATGTACTTTCATGTGTTCAAGTGCTACCTGATCACAATCTGGTCACCCAAAATACATTTTAATGCCAGCTGTAAACTCCCTCTATCTTCCCCAAATATGGCATTGCGTCGTTCATTAAGAGATCAAAGAAATTGTTTCAAAATTTGAGGTCTTACATTTATATTTCTTGAGGTCTTAAAAGGTCCTCAGAAGGGAGGAGGTTTCTCATGTTGCCTATTTTTTATATTGATGTCTACAGATAAATGTCAGAAGCTGTAAAATGAAGACACAAAAGGCAAACATGAACAGCCGTACCTATAATGATTCTGAGGGTTATCCTGCCGTTAAGGCTTAGGGGGTGATGCCCAAATCATGCTGTGTCATCACTGTGGAGCAACAGAACCAACCAAATTACTTTCTCCAGTTTGTCCTGCCCCCGCTGCTGAAAAAAAATCCTAGAGGAAACACTGCACCTTATTTTGAAAACAGGACATTGTCTTGTCACATGTGTATCCTCACACTAAATTCACCTAGTCCACCACAATTTGATAAATTATATTGTATGTGGTTCTCGTTTTGCATGCAATGAAGACTTCATAGCCTCACATCAGGTCAGACTCTCATACTGCAACACTTGTATTTGTAAAGGAAATGTGAGAAAATGACAGAATAAAGTCGCTAACCCTGCCTGTCAGGGCTTGCTCTGTTTCATTGCGTTTACCATAAAGGCTGAAATATGTGTGCACCGCAAATGACCACGTGAACTCCAAATTAAATACGGATTCTTTCCTGTAACTTGTTATTAACTTGTTATCCTCAGAGTATTGGTGAAACTAACAACAAGTAGTTTCATTTCAAACTAAGCAGTGAAAAAAATAGGTGCTAACTTGAAAAATACACTCAACACAAACCATGTCCAAACTCAGTCTTTGACCGCTTATATATGCCACAAATCTGGCTGAATGCTTATCTAACTTTGTTAATTTATGCCACATTTTACACACCTGTTGAGCATTAAGGAACAGACATACATTTATCTTTGCGTGACCAACTCAAGCGTCATCTTGATACCAGCCTGCAGACCAACACAGGCATGAGTTGGGTGTTCTCCACTGGACCTAATGTTACAGCAACACCTACTGTCACTAAGAAAATACCAGCAACATTTACACAAAACGATTTTCCCCTCACTGTATTACCTGAGGGAGAATAATTAAAAAGCATCTCCTTACATGTTTAACTAATAATAAAACATGCTATACGTAACCTTGCTGTGTTTATCTTATTTCCTTATGGTTACTTACTAAATTAGAATCAAATACAGACAAACTCTCACTAACACTCAGGTAGCAGGCATTCAGGTTAGTTTACAAATGATTTCATTTACAGATGCATATCAGAATATGTGTTACTGTGTGTTTGTTGATTTTGAGCAAGTAAACTAGATAATATGGCCAATTTCCCACAGAAAGTTCAGCTGTTGTGGAACTGTAGTGCTGATCTTGGTACGACCTTTTCTGAGTTTAGTTATGGGACATCAAACCTTGTGGATTTTTCATCAGGGGGGCTAGAGTGGGAACCTGAAATAATGTAAGTTGATTTGAAACATAAGTATAACCCTGTTCTGTGTAGGTCTTAAGATCCAGTTATTTAATTCTGTCATATGTGTCAGAATGAGCTGGTTTAGTGATCCTCTTACATAACCCAGTTGTTAATCCCAGAGTCTAGCTGGGGTGGCTTTACTATGGGCAACATAAAAGCACACATGTGAGCCTGCATCTTCTCACTGAGCAAGACACACATTTCAATTGTAAGTCGCTTTGGATAAAAGCGTCAGCTAAATGAATAAAGGTAAGTGTAATGTAATTCATTGTGCAATACTTGTGACCTTCTAAAATGTTGCTTTACAGTTTGGTCCAGTGGCTGAAGCACAGCAGGAAGGAGTACTGTGAATTATGCAAGCACAGATTTGCTTTCACGCCGAGTAAGTACATGTGACATTGATGGATCATCCACTTTGATATTAAACAGTCTCAAGTTTGGGGCTGTTGATACATTATATATTATTATCAGATCATTTAAATGTCTCTGATTCCCTCTTACCACTTTTCCTCTTCAGTCTACTCCCCAGACATGCCCTCACGCTTGCCCATCCAGGACATTTGCGCCGGCCTGCTGACCAGTGTGGGCACGGCCATCCGCTACTGGTTCCATTACACACTAGTGGCGTTCGCATGGCTTGGAGTGGTTCCTCTCACTGCATGCAAGTAGCACACACACACAGACACAAAGGCAGAGATAAAATGAATGTGGTTGTACCTTTCTTACAACTCATTCAGTTGTTTCATAGTTTTAATATCCTAAACATTTAGTTTACCTATGTCTTCTCCTCGTAAATGGATTCATCAAAGCAATGAGGGTTAATTGGTTTTATATGATTTTAGCTGATTAGTTGGTTTTATTGATTTGAAAGTAGATTGTGATTATACGGTTAAGTGTAACTGTCCCAGTTTGGGTGAAAGAAGCACCTCACTTCTGTGCACACTTGTAAGCACATTTCCTCTTGTAAGCACATTTCCTCTTTCTGGAGCACATACTACAGTTAGTTATGAAGTGACCTTGACATAAGCTTTACTTATTAGTTCATGTTAACGGTGTAACCATAGACTGTGGGTGTGACACCATCAAGAGAATTACAGCTTTAGCACCACCGTGTGACAGGCAGTGCTGCGTGCGATTCAAGAACTCCCCAAGTACTCAGTGTTAGAAATGTTACAATCTGTTTAATTCTCCTTTTTATTATGTAAGTTAATTCAAAAACATTTGAAATGTATGTAAAATGAGACAAATGTATTTCTCTGGTCTTTCTGTCTCAGGTCGCATCTACAAGTGTCTGTTTACCGGCTCTGTGAGCTCACTTTTGACACTGCCGTTGGACATGCTCTCAACGTGAGTGATTACACCAGCACTACACACATTTCAGCATTGTTTTATATTTATAAACATGTTCATGTTTGTGCTCCTGCAGAGAAAACCTGCTTGCAGATTGTCTACAGGGCTGCTTCGTGGTCACCTGCACGCTGTGTGCATTTATCAGTCTGGTGTGGCTCAGAGAACAGATAGTCCATGGTGGCGCTCCCCAGTGGTTAGAGCAGCACCAGCCACCGCCACCAAATGCAGCAGGACAAGCCAATGAGGTACTTTATTGATAGCCAAGTCATTTCTTTTATTTTTTTAAATAAAAGGTAAACTATTAAAAGGAAGAATTGCTCAATGATACTGCTGTCTGAGAATGAGATGTATATGTTGGTCTTTTAGTTCTTTGTGTGTCTTTTTATTATTGTGTGCATAGACACACACAAGATACACATCTGTTCAGCAGTATCCTACTCTGACATATACCTGTATATCCACTCTGAATCTAACGCATACACACAATCTCACTTACCGTCACCCACCACATATTTAAAGCCATGCATTTTCTCCCCTCACCCTCAGGCACAAGCTGCAGGCCAGGGTGCAGCTGATGAGCCCCCTGCAGCCCAGCCAGCCCCTGCTGATCCACCAGCTCAGAATGAAGCAGAGCCTGAACCCCCTGATGTCCCCCCAGACCAGGGTGTTGACCCAGAGCTGGAAGAAGAGGAGGGAGCAGCAGCTGAAGATGCAGATGCCAACAATGGAGCACAAGGTTGGAATTTGATAAGGAGCTGTCATATATCAACCACACTATCAGAGATGGTCTGTTCCTTTCTGGCAGGTGTAGCTGTAGTATTTATTGTCAGCACTGAAGTAAGAAGAGTTGTCTGGCTATAAAGTGTTTTCTTCATTATATAAATATTGTGCATTTTAAGACATGTATTAGCATAAGAAAATGCAGTGATTGTCTTCAAGAACTGCACACTGTCCATCACACACCACATTGTGTTCTGCAGGACCAGGGTTTATGGAGATATATCGACAAAATTAAAATGCTTATCATCACAACACACTGAGAAAGTGGTGCAGTATGTGCACAAATGAAATGGAGCGCAAGAACAGAAAGTGACAGGGTTTATATGCAAATGCAGCCCAGAACACTAGAACAAACAGCACCGCTGGCATACCTTCCACAGTGGTCTCATTTGTCACTTTATTAATTTGAGAATGATATAACAGTGTGTCAGAATGCTACCTGTAGCACTCATATCACAACAAATGTACTAATTTATTTTGTTTTACTATGGTTAATGGACTGTTTCTGCAGCATGCTAGGCGAAAGGGCTGATAATGAATTGTGATCATATTATACATTTTTCCAGCTGTGGGGTGCCACCACAGCTAAATGAATGCAGTGGAAACCCTCACAATAGCTTGTTCTACACTGCAGGGCCTTCTTAAGTATTGTTTGTTTGTCTGTGTTGTTGCTAAAAGCCGACTCTAAAACATTTGACCAGACCAGACACACAGACCAGACAAACACAATAACAGCACCATTCTGTCTCCATGTGGTGCACTGTAATTAGATGGGATCACTCTTGTGCTCTTTATATTGATACTGCTGCCATGTGAATGTATTTCAAGTTAATGTCTCTCTCTGTAGATGACATGAATTGGAATGCTTTAGAGTGGGACAGAGCGGCGGAGGAGCTCACCTGGGAAAGGGTAACTCTGCATGAAATTCCTGGGCCCCGTTTCAGAAAGCGGGATTAGTGAAAATTCTGAGTATGTTAAGCCTGAGATGAGGGAAACTGAGTTTTCCGTTTCAGAGAGTGAGATCAGATAATCCCTAGATCAGTAACTCCGGCAACTGAGGATAAGTTGGAAAACCGTCAGGTTCTCTTTGACTCCTCCCCTCCCGCGGAGCCTGAGGCGGCTGTCTGACACACCGTTTCATTTCCTCATTCATTCTGTCGATGTCAAATCACATATCTGAACGCATTTACATCTTTAAAAACTTTAAAATCCCAGTTAGATAGGCTATTAGTTTTTTACCCAAACATGATCTTGAACATGACCGCTTTATTATCAATCGTTCATCAATCGTTCATCGATTTATGGATAGCTCTCCGCACATCGTGGATTTATCCTCAGCAGAGAATAAAATCTATGTCAGTCTTTAACGCTGTGACTATGTGAACAATCGCCCTGAAATCACTTACTGTGTGCTAAATTACTGCAGTAATCATTGTTTAATATGTAACCTATAAAACTGATAAATGAACAGTAATCTTTCATATTGTAGGTTAGTCGCACAGATTGGAACATTCTTATCGTCGTTATCAACTAGAGATAATGTGACTATTTCTAAGTGAGGATGACTGTGGTGCAGCTGAAACAAACGGGCCTATATAAGGTTTAAAAGTGAGTTTTTCTTTATTAGCTGCTGATAGTCTGTGTTTCAATAAAATACGAAATGAGCAAGATTTTATTACTGTAAAATAGACGTCTAAAACTTTACTTATAGACATATTTTCCACTGCAAAAAAATTATTAATAAGCTAACCTGCTGGGTGTGACTGTGACTTTACAATCACAGGCCCACGAGTAAATTGTGTCTTATATTTGGTCAATAGGCCTAGCTATTTTCATAATTAGGTAGGCGATTGCCACCGGCATTTTATCCTGTCAGGTTACAGCTTATTAAATATAGCCTTCTTATTTAAAATCGAATGTAATGGGCGGCTGTAGCAGTTAATCATTCATTTAGGAATTTCCAGTCTGTTAAATGACGAATGAGCAACGCTGTGTAATAGGCTAATAATGTTAACGCATTGATCCTTCTTCTACTCCTGCGTCTTAGACCCTATCATGGTCCGCGTTGGCACACATTCATATTACTAGCTCCACCCGATTTAAAATGGACACTCTGCCTTTATTTACCCATTGCCATGGTGATCGTAATATTGGCGCTCCATTGATAATGTCTTTTTTTTCATCCCCATGCACGCGCTTCCATCAGGCTCAACATACTCAGGGTTGACTGAACTTATTCTGATCAGTTGTTCTGGAACCGAAAATTCAGAGAGTTTCCCATCTCAGGCTCAATCAACCCAGAGCTCAGGGATAAACTCAGCTTTCTGAAACAGGGCCATCCCTTGTGCACACTTTACAAAACTCTATTTATTTGTGTTATACATCTCAGCACATGTAATACTTGAAATATGTCCATTTCCCTTTTTAGATGCTTGGCCTGGATGGTTCACTGGTTTTTTTGGTAAGTCTGTTATATAAGTTCTGCTTTTTTACACAACTAATGTTTTGTATGGTGAGTTTGGAAGTTAAAGACTCCTGTGTTTTTGTCTTGAAGGAGCATGTTTTTTGGGTAGTGTCTCTCAACACACTCTTCATCCTGGTCTTCGGTAAGTAGACTAAAACAGAGATATAGGATAAGCATGAAGATTGATTAATTTATTTAATTTATTTCATGATTAAAAGTACAGAATTACGTACAATCATCGAGGATTAACGCACACTACAACCTGCTGTACAGCTATATGATCCTGATCCTTTTCATTATATCAATACCTCAACTTTAACATCTACTGTTATCTGTTATGTAATGACAACAGTGGTGCGGGTTGATTGCATTTTACTTTATATGCCGCAAAGGGAAAACCTTCTTCTTTTTTCCCCCTCATTCAGCATTTTGTCCCTACCACATTGGGCACTTCTCTGTCGTTGGTCTTGGCTTTGAGGAATATGTAAGAAACCGCCCTCATCAAGTCAGCATTATTATGCTATAATGTGTCTCTTGTAATATAGTGAATTACTTGGCTACAACTTTGTTCTTTTCTTCAGGTCCAAGCCTCTCATTTTGAGGGCTTAATCACAACCATTGTGGGCTACATACTACTGGCCATGACGCTCATCCTCTGTCACGTATCCTTCCTGTCTAACAGCATCAATCTGCTGTACTCGACTGAAATGTAACACCTAAGGCAAACGCAATCCCATTGGCTGACAGCGCATGTGAAAGTTATTATATAGTCTCTGCGGGTGTAAATGTGTCAGCAGCGTTGATCCTTAATGGCTGTCTCAGGGGCTGGCTGCTCTGGTCAGGTTCCAGCGTTCCCGGCGTCTGCTTGGAGTCTGCTATATTGTTGTCAAGGTAACGACTCTGGGTGCATTTCTGCTCCTGTGGAAATTGTGTCTGCACCAATCCTTGGTGGAAACATAGACAGAAGTATTCACTCACATTTACCACCTGAACATAACACAGAAGCTGATGGAAACCAATAATTGAATACAGTTTGACCCAAAACCCTCCATATTTAGTCTTAAAGTGCCCTGCCTTAAGGCTGACCTTTTAATAGTATCATGAATATTAATTATGCCAACTACCCCTAAAAAAACTGAATAAGAAAAACATTGTCACATTACTGTATTTCAACACATTTTATAGAGCTTTTAGGTATTTAATGTATCTAAATAAGGTGTAAAGTGTTACTGAAACACATCTCTGCTTCCGTTACAGGTCTCTCTGCTGGTTGTGGTTGAGATTGGTGTTTTTCCACTCATCTGTGGCTGGTGGCTTGACATCTGCTCTTTAGTAAGACTCTTGCTCTCCATCTTGTCCTGACCAGCAATATGTTGGTTTTATTATGTTAAATGATCCCGATCTTGTTTTTGAAAGCGCTCCTCCTTGCTTTTTTTATTTAACTTGAATTGTTAGCATGGTCACAGGTAGGTTCATTTTATTTCTCATCCTCGGCTGTAGTTAAAGATACAGTACCATATTTTACAGTGGTAAAAACCCTTCTGAAACAGTATCTATCTTTTCTACCGGCCTCAAAGCCTTCCTCCAATTTGCTAAAACGAGAGTGGTGTTTTGTACCCTGTAGAGCCGAAGCAGATGTTGTTGATCACACAGTTCATGTATTTAGAAAACAAACTGGCTTGGATGATTGGAGAGAGTCACATATGCCTCTGTGTTGTGGCTCTCCTTTTCTGCAAGGCTGTGTGTGTCAGTGAGCTCTCACTCCTTGACGCTAGCTGGCACAGTAACGAGAAAACAAAGTCCCTCTCCACCTCCAGTGGCCACCTAAGCCTTCCCACCTTTGCTAGTCATTGTACGCCAGTGGGTATATTTTCCCGAGCCTGTCGCTGAACAGGTGGTGCAGCTTAAACAGCCAAAGGAAACCATGTTCCTCCGGCTCTGCAGCTGTTCACCTGTGAATCAAATCTTATTGGCCTGAGAATTGACTCTGCCGAAGAAGCTATCTTTATCATTTCAGTTTTTCTCACAAATCAAATTGAGCTCTGATGACGAAGCTTGTTTGGTCTCTGCAAAAATGCTGTTTTATAAGTTGTAACACGTGTAAAATATAGAATCTAAAATAGCCATCCTATTTAATGGTAAAAAAAGAAGAAACAACAGCACTTACATATGTCATTTAGCCAACTGTGCCTTCATCAATTTAGAAACAACACTGAATTTGAATCAGTCTAAACGCTATCTTTGTGTAACATTTTATTTTCCTCATGCTGCAGGAAATGTTTGATGCCTCCCTGAAAGACAGAGAGTTGAGTTTTAAATCAGCCCCTGGTACTACCATGTTCCTGCACTGGCTTGTGGGAATGGTCTACGTCTTCTACTTTGCTTCTTTCATTCTCCTGCTGAGAGAGGTAAGACCCTGATGCCAAAAAGTAACATTTACTTATTTATAAATGTTCTTTCCTGATTTAGTTTACTGTAGGTTTTTTTTCTCATGATTTACATATGATACAAAAATCTGAATTAAAATGTACTCTAACTTTTGTTGTTATTTGTCCATCAGGTGTTGAGGCCAGGAGTGCTGTGGTTTCTGAGAAACCTCAATGACCCAGATTTTAACCCGGTGCAGGAGATGATTCACCTGCCCATCTACAGACACCTGCGGCGGTTCATCCTGTCAGTGGTGGTGTTCGGCTCCATCGTGTTGCTCATGCTGTGGCTGCCCATCAGGCTGATCAAACTACTGCTGCCCACCTTCCTCCCATACAACGTCATGCTCTACAGGTAGCCAGCAGTCAACAAAATGCTGGTCATTTAGCAATAAACTGTCTGAAATGTATGTGTGAAACCACTTCCTGTTCAGCCCAGATAGGCACAACGTCTTGTTGCAATACATCTTGAAGAGAGGAAATACCAACATGAAAAAAAGAGTTTCAGTGTCTTACTCATTTGGCTTTATGGTGTAAGAAACTCAACATTAAAAAGATGATTTTGTAGCCTGACATCGCCAGATCAATTTGCAAATTAGCGTTCCTCTATACACTCATTATAATAGACCCGACCCGTATTAGATAAACGGTTGTGATTGGCCGAACTGGAAATTTATGAATGAGAAGGACACCAGACACATCTGCCAGAGCAAATAATGCTGATGATACACGGGGCATCTTTTTGAGCAGTGTTACTGGGCAGTCTTGCTAGTGGCAAGTCCTACTATGTTTTGAAGGGATAGCGGCAGAGCGGGGCGGGTAGCGGAGTGGTGGGGGACGGGGATTACGGTAGTAATCTTTAATCATTACCATTGACGGCAACGTTGTCCTGCACGATAGCTCTAAAAGTTGCTCTGTGTATCATCAGCTTAAAACGTGAGCTTGTGGATTCGTCTGGTTCCCAGGCTACTCATTTTGTCAAAGGAACTGAGAACGGAGGCCTTAAGCACAAGAACTGTTCTGTGTGACCATGTAGTTCATGTTCTGGCACACACTGTTGAAATGACTTATTCTGACCCTGTCCACCTGTTTCCCCTCAGTGATGCCCCGGTGAGCGAGCTGTCTCTGGAGCTGTTATTACTTCAGGTCGTGCTGCCGGCTCTATTGGAACAGGGACACACTCGCCAGTGGCTCAAAGGTCTGGTCAGGGCCTGGACAGTCAGTGCTGGATATTTACTGTAAGTGAACAAGTATTAATACACGTTTAATTTTGTTTTACATTTTTGTATTCATGTATTCACAACACACATTTTCTTACGAACCCCGTGATTTTACTCAGATTAGCTGTCTATAATCAAACACCTCTTCACCTCCACAGAGATCTCCACTCCTACCTCCTCGGGGAGCAGGAGGACAATGATGCCAACCAGCCTGTGAACAACAACAACAACCCTCCTCCTGGTCACCATAACAACAATAACAACCCTGCACCAGCCGTTGGCGAGGGGTTACACGCAGCCCATCAGGCCATCCTGCAGCAAGGGGGACCAGTGGGATTCCAGCCTTACCACAGACCCCTTCGCTTTCCTTTCCGGGTGAGAAAGTCCCAACAGTCCACTGCAGTTTCTGGAGGAGTCTCCAGGGAGTTATATAATGTGTTACAGTTATATTTATTTTTGCACTTACTTAATTTCCTGTTACATGGTTTTTTGGTTCCAGCTGACATGTAGACTTCTACAGTGTTAATTATTAGCATTATTAGTGTGATATAAAGCAAAACCACACAGTTGCAAAATATATTTAAGACAACCAGGTCACGTTTGAGTCAGACAGTGAATAAAGCTATAATTTGTACTACAGTCTTTCCATGTAAATGCAAATTCTCTTACAGATTTTATCAAGTCACTCTAGGTGATAACGCACAAAACTAAGTTAGCTGTAGTTTAAATATGTTGACCTTTTTTTTTCTCTCTTTTACAAAAAAAAGACATACTAGGGCCACCTAGTATTTGTGGTTTTACACACAAAATTAGATATGTGCCCACGCTGTGGGTACCACTTACTGTACATCTGAGGCCGTACAACTCAACTCCCAGTTATTACATTCCTCCTCATTCATGTTAGAGGCCTTGATCTGCATGTGCACTGTTATTATAATTGTCCTACATGTTCAAGTGGTAGTTTATAAAATACAGTATAGATACATTTCTACAGTGTTGCAGAGAATGGAGAATCCAAGTCACATCTGTCAAAGCTACTACAGTCACCTTTATTCTAAAATACGTCTCCTCTTTTCTCCAGATTGTGTTGCTCATAGCATTTATGTGCGTCACTCTGCTGTTGGCCAGTCTGGTGTGCCTAACCCTACCAGGTGAGGTGCTAGTTGGCATAAAGCACAACTAGCAATTTTCTACTTTGTAGACCCAAACCATAATTAAAGGGTGTTTATGCCAGTGGGTATGTTTTCCGTGTGTGTGTGTGTGTGTGTGTGTGTATTATGCCTCTGCTGTTTAAGTGCTTCTTTTTAAAGTTCATGCTCAAATAGTAAGTCACTGTCAAGTTGGAAATGGTTGAAAAGTGGTCACGTTTGTTTTGTCACGTGTGTTTCAGTGTTCACCGGGCGATGGTTGATGTCCTTCTGGACAGGAACCTCCAAAATCCACGAGCTGTACACAGCAGCCTGCGGCCTGTATGTCTGCTGGCTGTCTATCCGCGGAGTCACTGTGCTGCTGGCCTGGATGCCCCAGGGTCGCACCGTCATCATGCTAAAAGTCCAGGAGTGGACACTCATGGTGGGTATCTGTGACCAGCCCGTATTGTTGGCAAACGCCAAAACTGGGCAGCAGAGTGGAATGATAATTAGTTGTTCTCTTTCCAGCCATTTTATTATCTTGAACTGGACCAGAATCAATGTTGTTGTTAAACGGTTGGTTGCTCATCACAAGCTCTGTATCCGATGTCCTAGAATCTCCCGGCACCTGCCTAGTAGTAATTTCATGAAGTATAACCTTGTAGCTTCTACTCAAGTAATTAACTCAGCCAGTGCTGCGGCAGTTTTGTCCCATGAAGGAGGACAGTTGTTACCATTAAAGGGGTATAATACTTAAAGTACCACACTTGTTCCCTGAATCTGTCATTTCATCCATCATTTTATGTCTTTGCATTGTTTGTGCAGATTCTGAAGACTCTGGTTGTAGCTCTGCTGGTCGCTGGAGTCATCCCGCTGCTACTGGGCCTGCTGTTTGAACTGGTCATTGTGGCTCCACTCAGGGTACCGCTGGACCAAACACCCCTCTTCTACCCTTGGCAGGTATGATTGTGGGTATGGGTATTTCTGTGTATTACCATCTCCCTCTCCTTTTAGTGGTTAAGTGTTGTTGTCGTGTAATTTAAGTATTATGTTATAATTTGCCCATTGTCACATAAGTACCACTTCTTATATCCATGTTCATCCACTGATCTCTGTTATCTACAGGACTGGGCTCTTGGAGTGCTCCACGCCAAAATCATTGCTGCCATCACACTCATGGGCCCTCAGTGGTGGCTGAAGACTGTGATTGAGCAGGTGGGTTTTAGATGTATTTTAACATTGAACTCAGTTCGTCTTGCTAAACAGGTAATGATCTTACAAGCCTGTGTATTCTCCTTTTGACCAGCAAGTATCCACTACTGTAAATGAGAAATAGTTTTTAGTCTCTTGACTGGATAAGAAACAAACGGCTTACTTTGCACTCTTTCATACTCTTTCATGTCAGGTTTATGCAAACGGTATTCGCAATATTGATCTCCACTTCATCATCCGTAAACTGGCAGCTCCTGTCATCTCGGTCCTGCTGCTTTCTTTGTGTGTGCCGTATGTGATCGCTGCGGGAGTGGTCCCCACTGTAGGTGAGTGTCTGAGCACATGTGTACATCAATTAATTTATTAGTTAAAATATTCGGATCAAGATTTTTTGGACCCAAACTGGAGCACCGCACTAAGAGACTAATATATCAGTGGACACTGAAAGAATGTGTATTGCTTTTGCAGGAGTTACCCCAGAGATGGAGATTCTGATGCAGAGGAGAATCTACCCATTCCTCTTGATGGTGGTCTCTCTTATCGGCATCCTGTCCTTCCAGATCCGACAGTTTAAACGCCTTTATGAACACATCAAGAACGACAAGTACGGATCTGTAGAAACCAAAGTGTATTTTACAATTTGAAGGTCATTTGTGTGAGCTAACAGTTTGCCCTTATGGTCAGAAAATGAATCGTAGTATAAATATTGTGATCTTCTGTCTTTACAGGTACCTGGTTGGACAGAGGCTTGTCAACTATGAACGTAAAGCTGCAAGAGCAAGCTCGGTGCCGCCCCCCAACCCTGTCGCGGAGTAGATTTTTGTCACACATTGCCCCACTTTTTTTGATTTTCAATTCAGTCCCTGGACCGTAAATCCTTTTGAATCTCCCGTGGATCTCAGTGGATTTGACGGATGTCGTTCAGTTTCTTGAATTCCCTTTCGTACCCATCCAAGGTGGGATGGGAACTTCTATTATAATCACGGGACAGCTGAGGAATCCCCCTCAAACAAAGCATGAGGGTGAGGGTTAGAGGTCTGATTTGGAGCTCAACATCCGTTTTGTCATTCACGCCTTTTTTTTGTAAAGTACTGCCTGATAATTGTACATGTGTAAATACTTTGAACGCAGACTTTGTCTTAAAAAAAAAAGAAAAGACATGTATTAATGCAATGACCATTGTACATCTTAAAAGTGTATGTATAATTTATTAAATCAAACTGACAATTTATCTTTTTTGTTGCATGTGTTCTCAAGTCAAGCAAAGTACTACTGTATATATTCTGTAGTAGCCTATGTGGTGGTTGTTTAACAGGTTGATTTGGGTGTGGCAGTGCAATTATCTACACCATACAGCTTTATACACCTTACATGTTAGGAAAAGGGTAAATATCAGTTTTTTTAATTCAAATCTGGGTTAAACATGACTTAAAATCTTGTTGTGTAACATGTATGAACAAAAAAGGTTGCAGTCATCTCAATGAGAAGACATAATGTCATAATCAGGCCTTTGGAGGTGTAAGACATGTGGAAGCATGATTAGTACATGACTGGCGGTGGTGTGATTGCCTCATCTTTTGGTATGAGTGGTGAATCTAGTACAACTCCAAATTTCTCTGCCAGAACACCCGGGATATCCTCATCTCTTAGTTCCCTGGTTGTGGTTTCCAACGCTCCCCCTGTTTCCTCTGTTGGAAACGTGGTGCTGATCAGTCTGCGGCCAATGTAGGTGAGTCTTCCACCTGGTTTCAAAACCGTGCAGAGGGACTTGCAGAAGAAGATGGAGCAGGGGGAGCTCTGGTGGTACTGGCACATCTCCTCAAAGTCCTCCAGATACCGAGGTTCAAGGGTGAATTTGTAGAGCTCCGTCCAGTCTCCATCGGGCCCTCTGTTCTCCTCCCGCTGCCACTCCAAAAAGCACATCCCCGTGTCCTTTCTGATGCGGTACACTCTGTGGCCCTGCTCCTGGGGGCCGCTGGTCTCCAGTGAAAGTGGGGCGCTGAAGCCCGGGACACCGACCCCAACGTCGCACAGCCAGCGCCGCCCCTCCAGGCTCACCATGAGGATCAAATGGTCAAAAGGCGGGCCGTAGTAACCCGTGATCAAATTCTTCACCTGAGCTGAGAGCAGTGTCACCTGGAAGCCCAGCTGGCTGAGCAGCCAGGAGAAGAGGCCGTTGTTCTCAAAGCAGAAACCACCTCGGCGCCGGTTCACTATCTTGTCGTAGAGGAGAGCGGGGTCACGATGAACCCGCCCGCCGCTGTGCACCGTGAGGTTTTCAAACGGCACCGACAGCAGGTGACACGTGTGGACCGAACGCAGCACGTCCAGGCTGGGTTCAGCCGGGCCAGCGAACCCGATGCGCGACAAATATGTCTGCACGTCCATCTCAAAGGACGTCAGCTGTTTGCAAAGGAGTTCGCGTCACTACTTTCACTTTTGGTCACAACTTCCCGGCGACTTAAAGCCTATAGGGCCTTTTGACTAACCAGTTTATTTCCGAGTGTGTTGAGTTTTCTTCCTGAATGAAATTTGGACGTTGCCCTGAGGGCAGGTCCAAAGTACACCGCCTTGAAGTCTCCTGCTCCATAACAAGTATTCAGGTTTGAACTTTTAACACCTGTAGCCTTATTAGGACAACCTAAGGAAAAAGCATTCGTGAAATGTTCCAATCATCTGCCAACTCCTTTTTCCTCCAGACATCAACTTTATTGATCCAAAAATATTTCCTATTTCCTTTACCCATTTTCTTAAATGAAAAAACAGGTGCAATTAAATCATATAAATGGATTAAATAAAAATAAACAAAATAGGCTACATAACCCCGCCCCCCCAAACAAAAGAATAAATTATAAGATGGTATTGTGTGTAGGCATATATATTTTTCTTTTCTTTTTGTGTAATATTAAGGCGTTAATAAACTATGTGGAGTCCTGATGGGTTTTTTTTTTTTTTATTAAAACAGCATATTCCGTAATAAGTTGAACATTTCTGACCAACAAGAACATTAGTGACATGTATTGTAGTATAATCACATGTAGCCTATACTGTTCAGCCTTATGGGGTATTAAAAAAAGTGTATATATGGTAGCGACTACTCTTTATTCCAATTATCTTTAATTAATTACAAAATAAAATTACAGACCATCCCCTGTCTCGTTCCGCTCATGTGACGTCACACGCCGACACTCCCCAGTAGAGGGAGAAAGATGGCGCCCACACACGTACTGAGATGCTGTCAACGGGGTTTAGCATGGATACCTGTGATTTTTATCGCCCTGGTCGTTTGCTGGTCGTATTATGCTTATGTGGTGGAGCTTTGTATATGTAAGTAGACGTCCTGCCGCAGTCCGTCGCCTCTTTAAAGCCTTTAACCGCGGCTGTTTTCATTGTGCTGTCCACAAACACTCCGGCCAGCAGGAAGTAAATGGACCGCGACTCAACAATGATGTTGGCAAGCCTGCCCAAAATCTAGATACAGCTAATTATCTTTTTGCTGCCATCGCTCTGGCTTGCCATATTTTAATGGAAAATGTGTTTTGGACAAAGAGAAACTTTCTATCGTGTTGTTAATATTGCTGGCCGTCTCGCCTGTGTTGTTTTGTGTCGAGCTGAATGGATGGATAATTAAAATGCCAACTAAACTGTATTTGCCCTGCTGACCAGACTCCCCTGGAACTGGGCTACTGCTAATTAGCTTGGCACGGGTAAATAGTTTATTTGGCTCTTTGAGAGGTTTTGTATTGAAGTAGGAGAAAATGTAACATAACAGCTAAACCGAGCAGCCAAATGAATTGAGTGTGTTTGAACTGTGAATGATTTGTAGCTTGGTGTATTTCAGCGGTCCACAAACTCTTTCATATCACAGATACCCCCTCTGGATAAGATTTGGTGTCAGGGTCCAGTTTTATGTTGGTGTACTAAAACAGATGTGTTGTCAAGAAATTACATGGAAAAAAACTAGGTTAGTGGTTCCCAGCCTGTTTTTGGCTTCTGACTCCTTCAAATGAGGAAATATCTGTTTGATCCCAGACTGACACAGACTGTATGACCTTAGTGTGCTCCTGAGTTATCAGGGTTATTATTTAAATAGGGCTGGGCGATATCACCAAAAATGTTAGAACGATAAAAACATTTCATACAATTTGATATCGATAATTATCACAATAAATGTGAAACCATTATTTATTTTAAGTTTAAAGGCGGATTTTTGCTCCTAGGTGAACAGTTGAAGAAATCAGATGGTTCATTGTGTGGTTAACTATTTTATGGTCAGAACGTGACAAACACTTGATATCATACAGTGGATTAATTTACAAATCTGAGGTAGAACATTCAAAACGATTCTGGTAAAATCTTTTTTCCAAAAATATGATTGATAAATCTTTTTTTAGTCCCCTTTCCTCAACAAAATAAATATCTCAATAGAAAATTAAGTACAAATTCATTAGTGATTCAAACGTATTAATCATCTATTGATGGTATATTGAACATTTTTTATATTGTGATAATTATGATTGATTGATAAATTCCCATTTTTCTGAGCACTTGAAGGTCTTTTTTTCTTTCCCACATTTACCCAAAAGTTGAGTGTAATAGTTCATTCTTGACCTAGGAATCCGTAGACGAGGAAATGATCTCCTCACAAGGCGGACAAGAAGTCCTCAAGGTGCTCTGATGACAGTAAAAACTCCCTCTACAGGAGGAAGGTCATGTGATTATGGTTGAAAGCTTCACTGAACGGACCTTTTGAAAAACACAAGAATGATTTTGTGTAACCGAAGTGTTTATTTTTTTCTTTTATTCTTATCTATAAACATTTTGTGTCTTGTGGGGGGAGTTTAGTCCACTGCCAGATCTGTAACCACTGATTTGTTTATTTCACTATATGACTGTTGCTGTTTAGATCAGTTTCCTCCATATCTAACATTGTTTTCTGTTTGTTTGTTTTTTTTCCTCCTACAGTCACCATCCCCAGTAAAGGAGAGCAGAGTAAGTGTCTTTGGGAATCAAAATAATATCTATTTAAAGGAATATTTCACAGCTGGAAAAATGGTCTCTTCATAAAACTGGCCTGTCCGTGCAGTAGAAAGACGCAATTATTATTATATTTTTATTTGGTGCTACATGAGAGAACATATGTTTGAATGCTAAGCCTCATATTTTTTTAGCGCGTTAATAATTGTATGTTTTCACACTGTAACGTTGATACACTAGAAACAAAACACTGTTGCCGTTGCTCTTACTCTACTCACAGATGCTCAGATGCGGCCCAAACATTTGATGCGGCACCACCAGCAATCCTCACCGGCTGGCGGTGCTTGATTTTGGGCTGTGGTGGCCTTTTTGTCCTCCATACACCGTAATTAAATGATAAAGCCCTCCCTCGATCCGACTGTCTGTGAACTGAATACATATAATTGAATACAAAAAAATTTCAGCAGCCATACAGCTGGCGAAAGTGCATTGTTATGATACAAAGCTGGTTGGAAATCGGCAGTTTCCTTTTAATACGTTGTAAATGGAGGTTGACTGGGCTGAGCCAGTTTTCTGTTTGAAATATGCTCCGTGCACTTTGCTAGAAAAGGGGCTGGCACAGACAGCGTACTCTCTCAAAGTGCTGAGGCCGGTCTGCTTGAAGAAAAGCAGCTCCTCATTCAGCATTAGCTTTCCTTTCTCATTAATTTACTATGTAGATGTTTGGTGTTTCCATATATACCAAGGGACAGTGGAAGTACTTTATGTCATTAATGGTAATTTGCTTGTGTTTAGTCTTATTTTACATGTCAGTGTGTGCATGCTGTTGTTGGTCCTGACGCTCTGCTTGACGTTTCCCTCCAGTTGTCTACCTGATCTTCTTCCACCTCTCTTTCATCATGTTTGTGTGGTCATACTGGAAGACCATCTTCACCAAGCCTGCCAACCCCTCCAAAGAGGTACAAAGACCAGATGCTCCAAAACAAGCCTGCTTTGTTGACATAAAGTCAGCTTGATGAATTTGTCTCTTGCTGCTTTTCTTTCCCCCACTCCAGTTCTGCCTGCCCAAGGCTGAGAAAGAGCGCTACGAGAAGGAAGAGAGGCCCGAGTCCCAGCAGGAGATCCTGTGGAGAGCTGCCACAAGTCTGCCTCTGTACACCCGCACAGGAGCCGGAGGTGCGTGTCCAAATGTGAATTAATTTGTCTTGTTTGCACTTCCTGTGTGGGAACTGTCCGTTAACGAGATAACTGTTGTCTTGCAGCAATCCGCTACTGTGACCGCTGTCAAGTCATCAAGCCAGACCGGTGTCATCACTGCTCCGCGTGTGACATGTGAGGAAAAACATATTTACTGAAAACTAACTGTGATTTAAAAATTTTTCTCTTCCCCTCTCTCTCTAAAACAATATTGATCTTTTCCTGTGTTTTGTTGGGGGGTTTTTTTTGTTTATTTTATTTCTAAATCTGTCAACTAATTTTTTTTTTTCTATTCTTTCTGTGTGTGGCAGGTGTGTGCTGAAGATGGACCACCATTGCCCCTGGTATGTAAGACCTGCATATGACGGCTAACATTTCGTTCCTACTTTTACTTCCCTGAGTTAGGATCATTCACACTTCATGCCAAGCATATTGGCAACAGGTCCGTCAAGCTAATGAATGTTTATTCCTTGGTTTATTGACCTTTTTTTGTTGGTCATGGTAAGATGGCAGAACGCACGGGGTTGCTTCATGCAGGTTTACGAGCATAGATCTGATTGCCAGCAGTTCCTTATACTGCAAAAGCCGAACACAATGGCCAATAAAGAGCAAACTGCTTTCTGAACTCGTGTTCACGCTGCTTTTAAGACCTAAAGGAATTGGATTTGTTGCTTGTAATGTTTGGCAGTTTGAACCTCGATTAACCCGTTACTAGAAGGCAACAGGGCGTTCTGCTCTGGTTTGTACCCGAGGAAGCACACGATGTGCCTATTGTAACCAAGAGAGTAACACAAAGCCTCCGCCTCTGGGAAGTTCACGTTAAGATTCCTGCTCAGGGGAAATTATGTCAAAGCTGAACTCCTTTTTTTCTTCTGTTTGTTTGTGTCTCTCCAGGGTGAACAACTGTGTAGGATTCTCCAACTACAAGTTTTTCATCCTCTTCCTGGCCTACTCGCTGGTGTACTGCCTGTTCATTGCAGCCACCGTACTGCAATATTTCATAATGTTCTGGACAGTGAGTAACGATGTGCGGACACGGCATGGAACGAATGCGAGCCTGTGTGATGTTAGAGGATGCAGATCTGGTTGCACGTCGAAGCCTGGATTAGCATCCTCTAAGTTGGTTGCGCATGGTGCTGACCTCTCCTGCGCCGAGCTTGTGCTGCTCCTCTGTTTTCTCTGCCCTCTCTCATCCTTCACCCCCTCGACCCCCCCTCTGTTCTCCCTAGTTCTCGCACACTGTGTCATTGTTCTCCGACCTCTCTTTTCTGTCCCCCTCTTCACTATCAGAACAGTCAGTCACACCACTCATGCGGTTGCAAACACCTCCTCCTTTTCCTGTTCTTTTTTATTTTTTTTTTCATAGCTGTTCCACTTGGATTTCATCTCTTTCTTCCTCTTTCATGCCTTTGTTCTCTCCATTCTGGGCACACTTTGCACATTCACCCACTCCTTTTCTTTAATTTTCCCCCCTTTCACCCAACTTGGCCATGATTTGTGCTTGCCTACTGATTTCTGAGTGCTTCCTCCCCTCCCACCTTTTCTCTCCTGGTGTTGCTAACCAGCCTTGTTTCTGTTTGTACTAAAGCTTTGCCGGAGGAAATCGGCAGAGAACTGCCCAAAGGTAACCCAGCTATCCTCCAAAGCCTTTAGTGTTGCAGTGCCTCACCATCGTTGCCATGGTTTTTGTCGTGCAGTGATGTGGTTCACATGACACTCGTCTTACTTGTTGTTTCCTATTTTTTCCCACTTTCTCTTCTTCCTTTCTTTCCCTAAATATCTTTAATGCAAGATTGTTTTTGACTCCCCTCTCACTGTCTTTTTTTTTTTTTTTTTTTTTTTCCCCTCCTGTCTCTTCCCCAGAATGAGCTGCCAGACACTCACGCCAAATTCCACGTCTTGTTCCTTTTCTTTGTGGCGGCCATGTTCTGCATCAGTATTCTGTCCCTCTTCAGCTACCACCTGTGGCTTGTAGGGAAGAACCGGTCCACTATAGGTAAAACACATTCAACAGGGGTTGAGTATTTCACCAGTTCGAAAACACATTTTTCTGTAGGTTTTTGTCCAGTTTTGATTCTAAGTTGGTTAATGTGACTTTTAAGAAGGTTTCACAGGTTTAAACAGCGTTTGAGATGTAAATCAGTCCCTCCAGGATTTCACAGGCCTTTTTAGGGATTGTTGCTGTATAAAATGGCTGATTTTGTGGCAGCTTGTCTAAAAAATTGCAAAGAAAGTTGCGATGTGTTGTGGCATTTTTAGAAATGAAATTGTGTGGGGTTTTTTTTTTTTTTTTTTTTTAGAATTATAGCTGAATCACTAAACGGTCCCTCCAGGATTTCGTGGGACTAACCCTGTATAAACCAGCTTACCTTGATTATTTCAGCACTTTTGTTTGTCAATAGACAATTTCCTTTTTATGTTCGACCATGATTTCACGTTTTTTTGTTTGTTTGTCTGCAAGTCTGAGACATCGGTATCACACGTCTGCTGCTACTTGTGACAAGCTGAGGTATGACAACGTTTTGTGCTGCGTTCGCAGGGTTTTGTTGGATTTGTGTTAATAGTTGCGATCGCAAAATCCTGGAGGGACTGGTAAATTTGAATTGTTCAAGAAAATGAATTTCCAGATTTGGAAATCACAGCTTTTCTTCCCAGATCCTTCAGTCCTTTCTCACCAAGAGAAATGTTGTTTGTTGTCCTGTGTGTTTGTTGTTGCTCTCTGTCTGCAGAGGCGTTCAGAGCACCAGTCTTTAGGACGGGATCTGATAAGAACGGCTTCTCTCTGGGTTTCCGGAAGAATATCGCTCAGGTCTTTGGAGACCAGAAGAAGTACTGGCTGCTGCCTATCTTTACCAGGTAAAGGACACAAATGCAGAATTGAACATAGAAGATAGAGAGGCTCTGTATCACCAATACTGAATCTAAGCCAAATATTGACCTTGTTTCCTGTTTGTGCATTCAGTGGCTGAGTTTATGGCACATTACAGTACCCAAGGGAAAAATAGAGTCTTCCTTTACATGTGGATCTCCTTCTTTTACATCTCAGGTTACCATTGTTGTAGTTCAAGTGGAAATCTAACCTTCTGCTCCTAATCTGAAGTTTCTCTTTCTTCCTCATTTACTACAGCCAAGGAGATGGTCTGACGTTCCCTGCACGGCTGGTTAATGCTGATGTAGAGCAAGCTACAGTGACCCTGCATCCAGAGCCTGATAAGAGGTGATAAATCTTGGTGTGATAAAATATATATTATTTGATACAAGGCTCTGAAAAGGATTTGTTTTCAGATGAGGTTGTGGATGCACAGTGCATTTAGCTTTATTTTTATAAATTTTAATTTTTCATTTGTTGGGCATGTTTCCAGTGCTGCCGAGGTACCTGTGAGCCCAGTCAGCGAGTCCCAGAACCGCCTCCTGAGCAACAACCAGCATGCCAACAACATCGGAGACCATCTGGCTGATAACGACATTAAATCAGGTGAGCTCTACCAGAGGAGATGATGATGATGATAATATTTCAGACGGAATTCACTGTCCTGTACTCGTCACCTCATCACGTCTTCTGTTTTGGCTTCACAGCTGAAAGTGAAACCATTATGATCTCCGTGGAGAGCGAGTCCTAACCAGGTGAATATGAGTAAACCACGCCAGTCCGTCCATATGTTTGGATATTTGTGATATGTGTTTCGCGTGCAGATTTTTCACATGGAAGTGTTGCACAATTACAGCGTGTCAAATTTCAGTGTAATCAGCGTCTTCGTTTTGTTTGTCCTCTTTTCTTCTCTGCCACAGGAGAAACTCCTCTATCATCTTATACGATGCCTTAAGCAACGCAATGGTTTAGATCGTCACCATGGCAACAGCCTCCCAGCGCAACCTCATCCCCACGAACCCGTTCAGAGTAACTATGGAAAAGCATTATTGGATTTTTTATTTTATTTTTTTTTTTGCCATCACGGCACAGTAATGCATCTTTGGCATCGGCATTTTTGCATGCAGTGCCATGAGCAAGTCTCCCACCCCCACAGGACATGTGATACAAGCTGGTTCCCTCTCGCACCAACACACACACGCACGCGCGCCTACAGTCACACATGTATTTCCTGGGGTATGTTTATTTTTATTTTTATCACAACTGGAGCATTTATTGATGGTGAGAAAATTGAAGAATTCTGGAGGGAATATGAGCTACTTTTGGTGTTTAATGAGAGAACTTTTTGTGCCAAAAGCTTCCTGGATGCACCAGGACTCATTTTATAGGCACAAATCTGCAGTATAGAGTGGGGGACAGGCAGTGTGTTTGTTTTGAACATTTCTCTTCTGTGTTTTTTAGAAAGGCGGTACGTTCCACAGAGATGGAGTTTACCCGTGTGACTTATTTTTTTAATTAGATTATTATTAATTTTCTTTTTGGTCTTTGATTTGTAACTCATAATGTTGGAGCGCATCTGTGCTCTGCACCTTTTGAGACTGATGTTTCCCACCAAATCCTGGACTACAGAAGACTTTACCGCATGGTTCAGTGGACTGAACCAGTGCAAAACAGCTGGGTTTTGGATGCCGTTTTGGATATCGGAGCACAAGATGGCACATTAAGCACTTTGTAGATTATTGATGTCCATCAAACATAATGGGCTGGGGTTTTTTTTGTTTGTTTGTTTTTGTTTTTTATTTTTTAAAACATGTCCAAAAAGCATCCCAGGTATAACAGTTGGATGACCATGTGATCTATGGCGTATTGGGGGCGGGGTGTGTGTGTGTAACAGTTGAAGTGGCAGTCTTTTCTTCTTTTTTTTTTTTAAGAACTAACAGACTAAAAGAGATCGGCTTTGTGTTTTGTAGCCAACCTGTGTTAAAACATGCTGCTTCTAAGTGGACAGTTTGACCTGGGAGATGTATTTCACACAGTGCAATGTGCGGTCTCCGGCACTACCTGTTCTTTAAGACTCCGTTAATTATTTCATATGCCGAACAGTGATTCTTCACCCACCATGTCTACATCCTGTTTTTCTACAGCTCAACCTTTTTACTAAGACATGTCATAAAAACACTCATTGCCAAATAAGGGCTGACCTGTCAGGAGCTCTGACCTCTGAACCTGAAGTGTTTACAACATCTTAGCTTTATCTTAACCTCATTGGCCAATGTCATCATAACCAAATTCTATTTACCAGTTGTTGTGGCGAAATATTTTATACAAGTTTCATCTGTCCCACCTGCCTGTAGTGGGCTATGATGTCCTTGCAATACTAGTGCTGGCCAGCAGGTGGCGTCAATGCTCCTGTTATCTGCCCTCATTCAGAGATGGAGGTTTTTCTGAACTTTATCAGCATGTGGCTCAGGGCTCAATTCACTTTCAGTCTAATTTGCAGGTGCCGCTTTTGTCAAAATTAAATAAAATATTTTCATAATATGTAATATCCATTATTTTCCGGTAATGACCCATGCGTATTTAATTTGAAATGAAAGTGAATTGAACCCATCTGATTTTACTGTAAAATAGAGGTGTCGACTGCAGCTTATGCTCACCTTGTCTACTCTGGAAGTCAGCTCAGTGTTGTGAACTTGAACTGTTCAAGGCTTGTGCAAAAATGTAACTGAACTGTCTTGTGTTAGTGTTGAACATCTGGGATGTGACTGACTTTCAAAGGGTAATTTCTGTTTTTTAGTTTCACATATGTTGGTGTCCAAATGACTAGTAGATACAACAGCGCACCGGCTGCAGTGACTGCAACATACTACATGCTTTAGAGACAGTTGCACCAGTCAAAATGTCCATTAAAAAGTGCTTCTTTTGCCAATGACAGGCTTAGACTGTTATACCAGCTGTCTAACAACAGTATGTGTTGGAGTAACGTTAAGAGAGTCCTGCTAGCTGTTCCTCTATGCGCACAACGTACTCCTGTCTCCAACTGTGACTCGCATTACCACCAGCGTCCTCCTCTTATGAGATTTCAGACCGAGAATTGTCCTTGAGCGAGACTTCTGTTTTCTGGTTAAAAACAAGGGGTGTTACTCGTAGGGATCCTTTCCATGGTGTTGTCAGACACCTCGTAACAGTTTGAGTCTGTCAATGGCAAAAAAGCACTTTTGTGGATGGACTTTTGGCGGGCACAATACATTGCAGCCAGTTTTTTGCTGAAGCCATCTACTGCACAGAACGTTTTGTTCGTACTAGTCATTTTGACAGCAAAAGATGTGAAACAGGTTTAAAAATACCAAAATTATCCTTTTAAGAGGGTCTAAAAAAATATATGTAAAGGAAGAATTTTTAAAGTTGCAGAGAATTTGATTTCATCTGTTCATCCACCTGTGAATATCTGCTAAATAATGGACTATTTTGTCAGTATAACCAAATAACAATTGTTCAGGAATGAGTAACATGCTTTCTTTTTTCAAGGAACTTTAGTATTTATATGCAACTTTCCGATTCACACTGGAGGGAGACCCAGCAAAGTCCAGATGTCTGTCATTGCTCATGTCCATCTGATCCTGTCCTGGCCAGTTGCTGGACGAGCCTCCTACTAACTAGATCCCACCAGACTCCGGTGATGTACAAGTTTACAGCTGTTTCTATCATGTGGAGTGAGTTAGTGGTGTTGTACTGTGTGTTTCTTGGTAATCCTTGTTGTGCAGAATGTACCACAGATGTGACAGATTTTAACGACTGATGGGAGCGTTAAAAAGATCCCGCTCTTTGGACTTGTTATGTTTTATCCTTCCAGTCATGTTTGACCATCTTGAGCCCAGTTGTGTTTATAATCGCTCTTTACAAACAGGTGATTGGATGATGTGTGGATTATACTCATGGTGGCGGAGTATCAGAATCACACTTTGATTTGATCTCAAATTAGCTCCAGATCCAGATACCGTCAGATCACGACCGAAGCCATTTATATGTTCGATCATGTATAGATCATTTTACACCTTTCACTTAAAACATTTAGCTAAAGGAAAAAGACAAACATTGTGTATCACCTGTAAGGAGCCTGGCTCATTCCACTCATCACTTACAGCCACTGGTTCTAAAACATTGGACCTGTCTTCTTGTTGTTTTACAAATTGCCTATATTCTTGCTGTGGGCCGTTTGGCTTCGAGACTAAAGTGAGCGTGTATTTTGTAATGCTTAATTGATTGTTTTGTAATATTGTCGTTTTGGGAGGAAATGCTTCTGTGCAGCCATGAGTTTTACATGTCTGTGTACATACAAAACGTCTAGGACTAATGCTCAGAAGCATGCCGCCTAACTTATGTAAAAATGTGTTTTACCATGGTAAAGGGGCGGGGGGGTAGTGGCGTTAAAACAGACATCGGGGTTTGTCAGCTATTGCAGGTGGGTCATGTTTAACATTAGCTTTACTCTGGTCTGTCTCAACTTTACAAATGAAGCCATAAAACCTCCTGTGAAAATGGAGGAAGGAATTTCAGTCTAGTTTCAGTGGTGATCTTTTAGACTGAATAAAAACATTTTTACATCTGTATTCACATTGCAGATGTAGTCTATCATAACTTGCTTATTGCTACATTTTGCTTTCTTTTTGTTACAATGTCATATTTTACTGTGTGTATATATATTGATAATGTAAGAAAAAGACTACATATATTTTTCTTGTCTTTCAGATTAATTTTACTGTTATTTTGTGAATGAAGTACATGCCTCCACATAATTAACGTGAAAATAACAATAAATGTTTTTTTTAAACCTCCAGTGTAAGTTTGCTCGAGAGTTACAGTTCTCTGCAAAAGTTGTATGCAGGTGTGGCAAAAAAAACGGGGTTAAAGTAAGAATGCTTTTAAAGATTATATTTATCAATTAACAAGTGCTGTGTGAGTGAACAAGAAAAATCAAGAGGAACTACCCCTTTGCCTTCAATACAGCACTGTATTTCTGCAACATTATCTTATGGGGTCATTCACATCACAAGTACCAGAGGAAGCCATGTACACCAAAGCAGAGAGACCGTCTCTCAACAGGGGAGGAGGCCTGACAAGCTACTTATTCCCTACCTACCTACAATGCTGTCCTATGATCCCTTCCTAGGAGGGGATCTCATCTAGCCTCATGTGACAATGCCAATGATAGTTGTTCACACTTGGCCTCAAAGTATATGTTAATAGATTACATATATCAATTAAAATAAAAAGCGAGTGAACATAAGTAAAATCTTAATCGGATCAGTATTTTGTGTGACTACTTTCAAAAGAGCATCAATTCTTCTAGGTACACTTGCACAAAGTCAGGGATTTTGTAAGTATATTTTCCGGGGCTGGTATTTCAAAACTTGTAATCTGGATCAGATTGAACCAGATAAGTATCAAAATCATCTCACTGGCTGTCCGAGTATTTCAAAACATCAGCTGGTTGGATGACGGTGATCCAGATGTGACCAGATAAGAATTTCCAAATGTCGAGTCCCAGCCCACCTGGATTTCAACAACAAAATAAAAAACACATGGCGGCATAGTTCACAAAAGGAGCAAGTGGTAGCACAGCTTTAGCTTCCAAGTGTAAGGATACTTTTGTCTTACATGTAGCATTTTTAAGGCTATATGAATGATAATCAACATGTAATGCGAGCCAGCTACCTTAATTGTCACATACTGAAAACAAGGGCGTAATGATTGCTAATTAAACTTAGTTTGTGCTAACACAAGCCAGCTTTTCTGTCGAGCTAAATTATTATGACCCTGACAAAATGTCTATGAAGATTCTCAGTCATCCAGGTCATAGTTATCCAACGAAGGTTAAAATCAAGGGCAACTGGACTTGGTTGAAGATACTGGAAGACGTTTCGTCCCTCATCCAAAGGACTTCTTCAGTTCTGACTGACTGGCAGGGAAACTCAGCTATTTAACCTCAGTGGGATCGTTGGCCAGGGTCATCGATACCGTTGGTTCGTTAGTGTTCCTTGTTGCTGTGACGACAGTCGTTAGGACTACCTGTGGCCAAGACTGAACGACCATCGTTGGTATCTTCACCTGAGGCCAATAGGTTACGTTTGTTGAGTTTCCTGGGAAGTGATGAAAGGACAGCATTGTAAGTGGGGGATAAGTGGTGGCGTAGACCCCCTCCCCTGTTCAATGACGGCACTAAGACAGATGCTGGTACACCCCAAAGACCGCACACCCAAACACAAGAAAAGCAATCTAGTGTATGCGGTCCAATGCAGTGAGGAATGCACAAACCTGTACATTGGGGAGACTAAACAACCACTACACAAACGCATGGCTCAACACAGAAGGGCCAACTCCTCAGGTCAAGACTCTGCTGTCTACTTACATCTGAAGGACAGAGGACACTCGTTTGAGGACCACCAGGTGCACATTTTAGACAGAGAAGATGGATGGTTTGAAAGAGGTGTCAAGGAAGCCATCTACACCAGGGTTGAGAAGCCGTCATTGAACAGAGAAGGGGGTCTACGCCACCACTTATCCTCCACTTACAATGCTGTCCTTTCATCACTTCCCAGGAAACTCAACAAACGTAACCTATTGGCCTCAGGTGAAGATACCAACGATGGTCGTTCAGTCTTGGCCACAGGTAGTCCTAACGACTGTAACGACTGTCGTCACAGCAACAAGGAACACTAACGAACCAGCGGTATCGATGACCCGGGCCAACGATCCCACTGAGGTTAAATAGCTGAGTTTCCCTGCCAGTCAGTCAGAACTGAAGAAGTCCTTTGGATGAGGGACGAAACGTCTTCCAGTATCTTCAACCAAGTCCAGTTGCCCTTGATTTTAACCTTCGTTGGATGACCCTGACAAAGCAAACTTTCTGATGAAATACTTCATACTTTTATGCTTTTGGATACATGAAAACAATTCCTGGACCTGCAGTTGATTACTGATAATGAATAAAACCAAATAAAGATACCTCATACTCTCTCACCTTCAACTTCTAGAGTACACTCACTCCCACGGTCCCCACTGAGCAAAGCCACTGCTAATAATCAATTAGCACACACCATCACGGGTGAACTTGTACCCTACAGCAAGGTAATACTATACGGAAATGAACATGTAGGCCTAAATGTGTTTTTTTTTGCCAAATGTTTCCAAAATGCACACCCTGTTATAAGTCAATAGCCGTTTTATTCTCCAAAAAGGGATTGTCCCTAATTATAAGGGGCAGGTGACTCAATCCTAATTGATATGTTTGTCTCTCCAAACACCTCTAGATGGACTCCTCTGAGTGTGGGACCTCTCACCAGCTGCATGCTTCCAGACAGGCGAGTCAGCAGCAAGTCAACAGAAGCCACCTGCTCCCACCTCCTAAACCACTTTTTGTCATAATTTTTAGCACCACTGTCAAAAGCAGACTCGAGAACTGTCTCAACTTAAGTAACAAACACTTTATTTGAATTTGCAAACAGGTGATTCGGCGAGGTGTTGGAGCAGAGCAGGTGATAGAGAAGTGTTTAAGTTCAAGAGAAGCAAGTAATTGGAGAAATGTAAATCATTGCAAAATATGGTTAGGCCACACTTAATATTGAAAACACCTGGAAATACAGCCGTAAATACAAGTGTAACAAATGCAGACACCTTTCTGATTCAATTTCTATTATCTCTTGCACTAAAACACTTTCACACTTGAAGGGCACATTCAATTAAGAGTTTAGCTGCTTGTCTAATCCACCTCTGTGTCCAAATAATCCCAAATTCTGGCAGCAAACCTTATTTTTGGATCTGCTTAAAAAAAATCAGATTTTCAGATAAGATCAGAATTCTTGAGTTGGTCCCTGGGTGCTGTACAGTGGCTGCCCACTGCTCCCTTAGGGATGGGTTAAATGCAGAGGATGAATCTCGCTACATGTGACAAATAAAGTGCCTTTTATCATCAGTGAGGAATCTGATTGGTCCCAAATTTATTCTGCAGCATGACAAAGACCCGAAACATACAGCGAAAGTCATTAAGAACTATGTTCAGGATGAAGATGAACACAGAGTGCTGGAAGTGATGGTGTGGCCCCCACAGAGCCCTGATCTTAACATCATCGGGTCTGCCTGGGATTACATGAAGAGTGAGAAGCAACTGAGCCTGCCTCACAGAAATCCACAGAAGGACTGTGGGTAGTTCTCAGAGATGTCTGGGCCAACCTACCTGCTGAGTTCCTACAAAAACTACACTATATGGACAAATGTACTGGGACACATTACTTTTATGATACCCCATTCTAAATTCATAGGCATTAATATGGAGTTGGTCCCCCCTTTGCAGCTAGAGTGTCCGTGGGAATTTTTTCCTGTTCATCCAGAAAAGAATTTGTGAGGTTAGACACTGATGATGGATGAGAGGGCCTGGCTCGCAATATCCGGTATAGTTCATCCCAAAGGGTTTCGACAGAGTTGACGTCAGGGCTCTGTGCAGGCCAATCTTGATCTTTCACACCAAACTGGGAAACCATTTTTTAATAGAGCTGGCTTTGTGGACGGAGGTATTATCCTATTGAAACAGGAAAAGGCCAAACTAAAACTGTTGGAAGAACTAAACTAAATTTGTATAATTGTATAGGGTAGCAATTACATTTCCCTTAACGAAGACCACCCCATGAAAAAACAACCCCTATCAAAAGTATTATGACAGGGGTGTCCCAGTATTTTTGTCCATATAGTGTACACGCAAGTGTTCCCAGAAGAATTGATGCTGTTTTGAAGAGTGGTCACACCAAATATTGATTTGATTTAGATTTTTCTTCTGTTCATTCACTTTGCATTTTGTTAATTGATAAATATAGTCTAGTAACATGTCTATTTTTGAAAGCATTGTTACTTTACAGAATGTTTCCAAACCTGCCTAAACCTTTGCACAGTACTCTGAATGCGTACATGTTTAACCATAAAACACTGATCTGGATAAGCAGACACTCGCTTGGTTTTTGTCTAAAAAAGGGCTTTTTGATTAGACCATCAGACACAAAACCAACGATCTTTGTGGACTGAGTTTCAGAACCCTGACGTTTGCTATCTGTCTAACACACAGGCCCTTGACCTCTGCTGATGAGGCCACTGTTGACTGCTCTGCACATCCTATCAAATCCCTCGTGCTTCACTTAAATTGTCTCTACAAAAGCATCTGACATAGCTGTTTGTACATCATAATTTAGGCATATGTGGACAGAACAGACACCCAGCACATCTCATCTGTTACTACACATCCTGTAGAGCGCACACTGGCCAAGGTAATGACAGCATTACTTATACACTGAGCAATGTAAATGCCAAGTCATGGTAAAATACTGCTGCATTTGATGAAATGAAATTTTCTATGTTAAATTTCTTAACCGAGTTCAAGTTAAAGAAGGCAACCGCTTAAGATAAAGAACATGTAAAAGCAAGTTTATTGTCGGCCTGAACAAGAATCCCAAACAATATTTTTTTTTTTTTAAAACACACACAAAAGAAGACAAAATATAAATGATTTGGGTGAATGGACTATATTGTGCTTTTACCTGTTCAGTCATCTTGAGGAAGTAGACAGTTGTTACAAACCAAACAATACTTACCCCCCACAAGGCATTTGCTTTGTACATTTGTGTTTATATGCTGTCTGTCTGTGTACATGGGGCTATAACCTCCTATAAGACAATAATTTGGGGATCCGATTTTGAGGAAGAGTAAACAGCAAGATGTTAAAAAACAAACAAGTCTAACTTCCGCAAGGCCAAAGCAGCCACGGTTTCACTATAGAGTGCTTTTTTCTGTTTGTTGTGTGCATGTGGGTTCATATGGTGTTTGTCCGTGCCCATGTGGGCCATAAGCTCTGAAGGCAACGACCTCTGTGTCCGTTTTTGAAGGAGAGCAAACAGTGAGTTGTTAAAAACCAAACAAGACTGACCTCCCACAAGACCAAAGCAGCCACAGTTTCACTAAATGCCTTTGGATGGTTAAGCCATTAAAGGGAAATTCTGGGACTTTTGCTGAGTTGTTCCCTTGATCGAGTTGTCTGTTATTTTCCCAAGATGAGATCATATTCACAGTTCTTTTAACAGAGATTAAAACGAAACAAAGGATTGATTTTAGAGTAGAATCTTCCCACAAATGTCTTCTTAACAAAGCTCTGTACATTCTTGTACCCTTTCTATCAATTTCATAAACAGAGGCCAGTCAGGACAAATCCTTTCCAATAAGTCTGGAATAGAAAGGTAAGCTAAGGTGTGCCTTGACGCGGCAGGAAATGAAGTCGCTCAGACTGAAATGATTCAATGGCCATATAAGGTAAGACGGAGATGGGTCATACTGTGCATTTTGTAATTTTGTAATGAAGGGGATAAAAAAAGCTTTACAAACACACATAAGTAATGAGTGACGTGCAGAGGATGTGTAAGTTACATTAATGGATATGAATCCTTGTTTTGATGCCCCACAGCCATCTTCATTCCTTAAATGTGTCTACACACGCAGCTCAAGGCTCAGATCCCCATAACCTCTGACAAGCAAAGTTTGCCTGCGCAGACATGCAGAAACCACAAACAACAAAACCTGATATAGTGTGAAATGGCAGACAGAGGTGATGCTCAGGTGTAAACAGAAGAAGATTCACTCAAATCAAAGAAAGTCAGAGCAAGTTCTCATGAGAGATAACAACTAGGACGCAGGACATATCTAATGAGGTGATGGTGAGCTGCACATAGGCATCATATCAGTAAAATATTAGCTTCAATTCAGTGATGTTTCGGATCTCTAGGCCTCTCAGTGCGCTATTGAAATGGCCACAAAACAGATTTGCAGCAAATGCCTCACATGATGATACCCCTGCACATGTTGCTATGGGAACATGGGGCAAGGGGCGGGGGAGCATGTGATTTGAGAGCCTGTGTTGTCCTCAGGCTCCAGTCCTAAGAAATGCCTGCTCCCATACCACACACGCCTAGCTGTAAACCTCCCCCTCCTCCACCCTGAGCCCCATTATCAATGTTAAGGACTAGAGTGATCACATTAACTCCCTGACAGCGACCGAAGATTTTTGGCTGCCCCCCCCTGCTTTCTTCATAAGAAAATGTGCACGACTGCCCACAAACTTTTTTTTTTACGTCAATTAACAGACGCCTGTCCTATGACAGCGGGGAAGAGGCGGGCCCAGCGATTGCAACAAGTGTTTCGGGGTGCCCGGGAGGCAGATATACCTCTGTGGAAAGTTGGACGACGCTCTTCGGATCTTTGGAGAGGCCGGTCAGCGCAGATCCCGACTTTTACGCAACGAGCATCTGTGAATGTAAGCAGGCCCGAGCACTATACCTGCAAGTTTCGTTTGTGGATAAATCCCGTCTCTAACAGCCAGCATGGATGATGGATCCAACCAAACTATTGACGCGAGCTGCAAGGACATTCCTCCTCTCGCCATCGAAATCATCCGAAGTGAGTATACTGGCTCAGTCCGTTAACGGGCTTCCCAAACGTCTCCAAGTTTTGTCCCAAGGACCCCCCACCTGGTGAGATTATAGAGGGATTAGGCTACCCGAATGCCCCCAGATCCGCATTAGTTATACAAGTGGACTTGCCTACTGAAACCACAACTGGTGGTGACTGATGGATTCCTAGAACTCCCTTTACCCATGGGAGGTACGCTACTGGGATGGTGATCTCCTCCGTACAGCATAGTGGTCCTCTTGCTTCTTTCCTGGGCTGTACCGCTGTAGTGATGGCAGAAGGATCTTCCTTCACATTTCCAGAAACAGACGAGCGACATTAATCTCAATATGCTCTCTGTCCAACCACTGGATTCTTCTAGTGTACTCTGCAGTGTTGAAACAAATTAAGATTAGCCGATGCAGATTTACAACCAAACCAATGTTAGGCTACTTGTTCAGACAGAATACAGTCCTGCGTTGCTGGTTACAGCTTTTGTTTTGTTTTTTAAACAAATGATTGCGCTAATACATTAATCCACTTCACTTGGTGTTATTATACATTCGCGTTTGGGCTTGTGACTCTTGTCGGATTATAATTTTTTCACGTTGCTTTTCACTTCTCATAACACTCCCCGGAGCTTTTGCAGTTGACATCCGCAGCAACAGCAGAGAGAAAATCCACTTAAATGGAGCTAAGAAATATCTTTATGACTGAACTCCTAGTAGGCCTAAATCATCTTAATAAATGTTTGTATGAAAGCACAGTGAGATGTACTGTAATGAATGTTTTTTTTTTTGCTGGTGGTGATCCGTTGCATTATATGTTTTTTATTATTTTACTTTATGATTTTTTTTTTAAATGTGCTCTTTAAACAAACAAAAAAATAGGCTAACATTTTCTACTTTATGATCAAGACAAAATGAAGGTTAAATATTTCCCAGTTTTATGTTGGTTCTACTGCAACATCACTGATGGATGTGTAATCAACAAAGCACCTACATTTTTAATTTGTTTTAAGACAACTTTCCTCCATTTTAAACACAGCCCACTGAAATAATAGGTGGTTTAGGAAGATTTTCTGCTGATTTGTTCACCAGAGAGCTTTGAAGAAGTACCAGATGGATCAGTTTTGCCAGTAAAAACATAATTCAAGTCTCCACTTTACTACATAAAGCCGAATATGTTCTGCACGTGTGGCTGCATAAGATTTCCGATGGCTACAAGCTGAACAAAGAGAACACAGAGGAACTCAAGTAGATAAAAAGTTTAATGAAACATTGTTTAGGGTAAATGTGGAAACCATTCGCAAAAATCTACTGTATCAGTTATTAACTGGACTGATTTAAAAAATGGAACTGCACAAGCACAAAAAGGAGTAACAAGACCATCTACAGATACAAATCATCAGAGTTGAGACCAGAGAAGAAATGATGCAGATTTCCGGAATATCCTACTCAGTCTTAGTCAGCCTTTCCTCCTACTATTTGTTTCATTTCGTACAGCTTTGTCATCGCCTTTGTCCCTTTGTCAAACTTCTGCGTTCCTCAAAAGTTATTACTAGAAATGACACCCACGGCCACTACTTTCTTCCACTGTGCATAACCCAGCCCACATGCGTTGATCATTTCTGGCTGCCTTCAGAACCAAAAGGCAGTGTTTGAAAAAACATCTAATGCTGTCTCATGTGGTACAGCCAATCACCGTTTCCATCTGTGACTTTCAGTTCTGTTTGTTTTCAGGGCTGTAAATAATCTTGTAGTTTGATCATGCAGACCTCTTGCATATCAGATAACATGATGACAACACTCCAAATTATAAAGAGAATCTATTCAGAGAATCTGTGTTTTGTTTTTTTGTCAACATGCACATGTATGGCAACAGTCTGCAATTGATTTCCTGTGTTGCTGTTTTCACTTTAATTTCTTCCTCAAAGAAACACAATTAGAGGGGTCCACAGAACCTACACTCAGGCCTGGGTTGGTCATTACTTTAATGCGTTAGTATTTTCTTAACCGTCAAAATATGTCACCCCAATTTCTTTTTTGTGGCCAAACAAGGACATTTGCTTAGCCTCTGGTTATCATTAGTTTAAACGATGTAACTTATTTTTTGAAGACTGTATCAAGCCCCTTTTCCACTTTAACTTAATCTTGCATAACTTGCCCTCTAGAATGCCGTTTTGCCCCATGATACATGCTTGCAAGTCTGGTAGTTTTGTCTTGTGACCCTTTGCTTAACCGCAAGGCTCTAGGGGTAGAAAGGCTGGCCACTTTGGTTCAGACTGAAATATATCAACATCATGACCATAAAATATTTATCGCATTGACTTTACCTCTAGCACTTTAAATATGTGGTGAACCATTATTGTCATTGTGGGCATGTTAGCCGTGAGCTGTAGATCTTGTTAGGACATGTTTCACTCTTTGCTTCAAGGTCCCTTGTTATTTTGTGGCAGAACTATATTCAGCCCGCCCGAGTAAACACTCCAAGGCCTTGATGCACGCTCCAATAACATAAATACCCTTTACCTTCATAAAAGCACAATCAAGATCATATCAAGTTCTGGAGAACGACCCGTGGGTCTGGAGTTGCAGCTCGAATTTGAAGATAGACTAATTTGCTGTAATTTCCCTTCTCTCCCTCCAGAGTTGGACATCTTTGGCATCATCCTGTACTCCGTGCTCACCTTCATGGCAACAGTGTCCATGCTCGTCTTCATAGAGGAGTGTATCTACATCTATAGGAAAGTGCCCGCCAATAAGAAGAGTGTAATCATCTGGGTGAATGGGGCGGCACCGGTAAGACTGTGGATAGTATGCAGAGAAGACACAGACAGCATGGATATTTTTCACCCATTCCAAGGCACAGATGGTGATCAGATATACTGTATCTTCACATGGTGTTTCCCTCTTTCCCCTCTCCTTTTTCAGGTTATTGGTGCCATGTCGTGTCTGGGGATGTGGATTCCTAGAGCCACCATGTTTACTGATATGACCTCTGCCTGGTGAGTCTTTTACTCACCTTCCGTCTCTGGCTGTGCTGTGTGGTTTTGGGGTTTTTTTTTGTTTACCCACAGAGCTCCGCAGTAACAAATCAGAGGGGAAACTTGATATAGCCTTATAGAAAACACTGATACTATTGTGTAATCTGTGTCTGACTCTCTAAAGTCTCCATGTGCTTCCTCTCTTCAAACTCCTCTCATTCTTTCTTCCATCATTCCTTGTTTCCAATTAGCCATCACTCCTCTTATCTCCCTGCAGCTACTTTGCCATTGTGGTGTTCAAGTTCCTGATCCTGATGCTGGAGGAGGTGGGTGGCGACAAGGCTTTCCTGAGGCGAGCAGAGAGACATAAACTCAAGATCAGCACGGGGCCGTGCTGCTGCTGCTGCCTTTGCCTGCCACACGTTAACATCACAAGGTGAACAATCAATAAAAAGTCCTTACAATGCCTCCCGAGTGTGAACAGCTTCAGAGGAACACTCAGCAGAAGTATGAGGGAGTGTGGCTTACGACAAGAAGCGTATCTTTAGTTTGATAACAGCAGCCAATATCTGCTTGTGGATATCTGCTCCCATTATCCATGGCAGGAGAGAGTTTATTTAATCCCACTGTTAAGGCTCAAGAGTTTTGGTATCAGCTGCAGGGGCAGTACTGTAAATATTTATATAGAAATGTGAAGTTTATCTTTCTTTGCTCCTGTACATAGTTGACCTCTAATTTCACCTCATGTTTTCTGTTTTGAAATCAATTGAATGAAAGTCAAGCAGCATGAAAGAAGTGACTTAAATGATTCCCACATCTCAGCTATACTTAGCAAGTGTTTGTTAAACATTTTGGGAAATGCGCTTATTCGCTTTATCTTGCGAGAGATCGATGAGGAGATCAACACCACTCTCACGTCTGTAACATGTTCTATTTCATCTCTGTCCAAAAACCTTCGTGGCTCCAGCTGCATATTTACCTCACAGACATGAGAGCAGCCTTCTCACTGAACTCTCAGAAACAAAGCGTAAAAGCTGTTCACTCCCACAGTGTGTCGGTGCCCCAATACATGTTGTTGTGCGCTAGTCCAAATGGAGGTGGCGAGCGCAAAGTTAGCACAACCCAAACAGCCACAATAGCCAGGCTTATGGGAAATACACCTGGTTAAAATAACGTGGGATTTTCCTTAGTAGTCCCTGCATTACCAAGGTGGTTAGAGATACATCCTGCAATGCTAATGAGCACAGATCCTGTGCAGCTTCTCAGATGGTTACAATCACATGTTGTTTGAGGGGTCAGCCTAGTGCACGGAGGTCTTTGATGTTGGTTTTCTTTTTGCCTGTTTGAAGATTGCCTAACCTCAGAGATCCTCTGTACATATAGTATTGGATAGCACGCTTTTCTCTGAACGTGGGTTGAACACACTCCTGGCCATTCAACTCTTCCTGGGCGGGGAAGCGTGCATCGTACCACTGTAGACTGGCAATCCCATCATGCCCCTATCTGGCTGAGTACAGAGTGGCTGCACTTTCACTTTGTGTCACAGTTGATTGATGGATCCATTCAGTTTAAAATAAGTCTGAGTCGTACGCTGTTTTTCTTTCCATGCTTGATTTGTTGTGTCCGCCTGTAAGGCAAGGCAAGGCAAGTTTATTTGTATAGCATATTTCAACAACAAGGTAATTCAAAGTGCTTTACATAAAACACAAAAGCAACAGGGAAATATAAAAAAAAAAAGGCTTTGCTTATTTTACTCCTTTGATTCCCCATCTCCCACTCTATCCTTTTTTTTAAACTTAGGGACTCTAACCCTTATTCCTTAGATACAGTCCTCACTGTAAATCCAGATTGTCCACAGTACAAACTCTGGTAAAAGTGGTTGACAGTGGGCTGTGTCAACAAGTTAACAGCTGAGAAAACATGGAATCCAATCCTTGTAATTTTACTCGGCCCTGTTAACTGAAGATCTGCTGTGTGAGATGGTACAATCAAAAGAGCACTCTAAGCTTTTTATAAGAAAAAGAAAACGGGACAGTAAAAGTTACAGTGCAGTGTAAGTTATCAGTCTACTTGTTAAATGCAGTGGTAAAAAGAAAAGTCTTCATTCAGTCTTGCTTTAAAAGAACTGAGAGTAGCAGGTTCAGTCTGTTTAGGCTGTGCACGTTTCTCACCAGAATGATCTGCATGTGGGTGAAAACATTTCAGATGTGTTCATTTCTAACGCCATGCACCACTTACCATAAGTTCAGTCAGTGCAAATCCTTTGCCCACAATGAAGATGACAAGACATGCTTTTTTATTTTTTTCTATTATGCAATGCCCAGTTTCCCGTCAACAAATTAGTCTCAGGATCACCTGTGCTGTCTTGAGAAACAGTTCTGTTTATAAGAAAACGGAGATGTATAAGCGCATCAGGGGGGCTATTACTGGCGCTCATAAAATACATACCCAAGGTCACTTATTGTTCAAAACATCCTGTGTTAATTATCCTGTACAGATTAAGAGCAACAGGGAATTCCACAGTAGACTTTGAATTGTTTTCCCAGTGCATTTAGAGACTAAAACCGTTCTGCCATCAGCGGCTACTCTAAAATAATTTCCCCTTTTCCATTTTCAGGCGCTCCCTCTTCCTGCTCAAACTTGGCTCCTTCCAGTTTGCTCTCCTGAAGATTGTCTTTACCATCCTCTCCATTGTCCTCTATACCAACGGGAACTATGTCCTGGGTGATGTGAGTTGGAACTTCTGGACGGCATGCCATTAATACCCAGTTCTTCTTTCTCTCTTTATGTAATCTATTATCACAAAGTCCTAAATTGATGATTGATCCATTAAGTGTTTACTAATCACATAAACATGAATTTATGATACATCTTGGATTAATTCATGGATTATATATAATATGACTCATTAGTTATGCATGACTTATTATTATGCATTACCCATTTTGCCAAAGAAATTATAGTTTGACAAAATAATTGAAAAGTACTTATAGTGTAAAGACAATAATAGAGGAAGAAAGTAAAACATAGGCTACTTCATCCATTTTATAGATACTTTATAGCTTTATAGACCAATGACATAATAGTGTTGTTGAGAAAAATGAGGAGGGATGAAAGTGACAATTTTTATATCGTGTATTTTCAGCAGTGTCTCATGAATCCCTGTTGTTCTTTTCACTCTCTCTCACTTTTTCTGGTTGCCTTTGCTATCTTCATGGTGTGTGTGTGTGTGTGTCCGTGTGTGTGTGTGTCCATGTTTTAGATGAGCATTAGCGGAGCTGTTATGTGGATCAACCCATTTGTGGGCATCTTGACAATCATAGCCCTGTGGCCTGTTGCAATCCTGTTCGTGCACCTGAGGACTGCCCTACAGACACTCAAGATCATCCCCAAGTACGCCATGTACCAGGTAAGGCACAAGAGACGCTTTAGCACACATGTGCTGGACACTTCAATGCACACAAACAGCTGTGTACACACCTAATGACGGGCAGTAACTAGCACAGCTCATCTATATATAGCTGGCACAGTAGACACGGGAGTTTCCAGTATTGTGTTTGTCAGGTTAAACAGTGTATATGTATGTGTTGTTTTTTGTAGCTGGTACTGATACTGAGTCAGCTGCAAACAGCTATCATCAACATACTGGCTGTTACGGGAACCATCGCCTGCACTCCGCCCTTCTCTGCCCCAGCCAGAGGATACAGTGAGTCAATCCATCCCTCTATTCATTCACCAGGAATGACTCCTTTGATTTAATCTTAACTTTTTCGTACCCTTCCCCCTCCGTCTCCACAGTGATGAGTCAGCAGCTTTTAATTCTGGAGATGTTCATCATCACGCTGGTTACACGTCTGCTGTATCGTCGCCAGTATGACCCTTTACCTGAAGAAGACATCAATGACAACGAAAATACCAAGATGGTTCCAGTGCACGGGTCTGCGTGAGAACTTATCTTGTAGGTGTTCATTACGGGTCACAGATTAGCAAACTCTCCAAAACTGTTTGTGACTGATAGGGCCGCCAACCACACACCTTATCCGAAAGGGATCCAGCACTAATAAAATAAGAGTCCTGGAACAAACTATGTGATTTGGTAATAAGTATAGGGAAAACAGAAAAAAGGGTTGTTGATACTTGAGTTTATTGTTCAGTTTATTTCCAGAGGAATTTCCTTCAACTGCTCAGTTTAAACCCAAGTAAACATTGTTAGGGTTATAGGGTTATTGGTGTGATTAATTTATTGTAGACTAATTTTACACTTACACATCTTCCGCCTATAGCTAGCTGCTGTGCACTGACTAAAAGGCTCTCCAAGTATTAAGTACCAAATGACGTACCAAATTATTTCCCTACGAATTTACACTCATACATATGAGGTCCATTCTAAGAAATTACATAATGGGATCCCAAATGTAATGTGGAACCACTTATTTTTTTACACTGTGTTTTTATGAGACATTATCGCATACATGATGATAAACTGTGTTCCTGTGTTTCTTGTCTTTCGTTTGCATTATGTGTCATAATTATCTGGTCTGGGTCCAGACCTTTGAATCCGCCCACAAATGGAAGCAAATAATTACCATCTACAATGGAAGTATTTTAAAGATGTTCAGATGAAATTTCTAACTCTGTATGATGACTCTCTGCTGTGTCATTTTTACAGTATGTTCAGTTTATCCTATTCAGTTGCCCTGTCACACAGTAGAGTTGAATGTTGTACCGCTAGGTGGCAGTAGAAACCAAGATCTGGTAGATTAACAGCTTCTGTGTGGTATTGGCCTTATTATTATCACCTATGCTACCTTCTGTTATTAATGTATCGGGCAGCTGACATAACAGTAGTCTACCTGCAGTCAGTGTACAGTGTGCACATTAAGCTCCTAAATGTATTCAGTATAGGGTTCATGTTCAGAGCAGAACCTTCTTGTCCAATGAGGCCTTTTGTAGCGCATAAGTACACTAGATATTTTTAACATGTAGGCCCACATCTTCTTTTTTTTAAAGTCTATGATGTATACCAGACGTTTTAAGAGAGTATAACCAGTGACTGTGTATGAATGTGTGTATGTGACAGTAAGTGATGTTGATAAAGCATGTTGACTGACACCTCTCCATCCAATAGGGTTGTTGTTGTTTCTCACTTCCTAGTTTTAAGCCAATCACCACAGCGTGTATAAAAAAGCCTGCACCAAGTGCGGTTGTGTTGGGCCTTTCGAAAGTACGTGCTGCCGCACAGCATCACAGCGGTCCAAATAGGCCGGAAGTCTGGAGATTCAACCTTCAAAATAAAATGTTTTTCCACATATGTTTTGCGGCTGGACCTTTTATACAGTCTATGGGGCTCTACAGAAACTTTTAAGATGTCTGTAGTTTAAACTTACTGATTGGACACCAGTCAGTGTTTTAAGAGCAATCCTTCTACCCTTCATACTTAATATGGTCTTTTAAAATAGGCATCATTCCATGTTGCTTAGGCTAGCCTTTCATAATGGCTTTAACAATGTTGAATAATTTATTAACGCTTGATAGAACAGGATGTGAAAAGTCTCTGTGGAGACAAGTCCCTGTTTTTATTAAAAGGGTATGAGTTTCCTACTTTTAATAAGCCGTCAAGTCTGCAGTAGCACATGTGAGGAGGCAAAGTCATTTAGAAAACGAGTATGGCTGCATTTATAAACATGAACACATTAATATAAAGGTTTTTCACTTTAACAATTAGCAAAAAATATTAATTTGTCATTAACAAAGGGTTCTTATAATAACCTATAAAGTCAGGTCTACATCTGTCATATGTAAAATCCCTGAATGTAATGAAAAACAAGAAACCACAAAATGTTTATTTTTACTGTTCCTATTTACTTATGTAATGTTAAGACATCTTTTTTTTTAATATTAGCATGTTAATACGTTGTCAAATTGTATCACCTATGCCATGATTGTAAATTAAAGTTTGGAGAAAGAAATGCATGAAAAAAGGAAAAAAGACAGGATAGAGCAAGAGACAAGAAAAAACATTAAAAATTAGCTCTACATATAGATTATAATTGATTAATTAAGAAACAATGAAAAATTATTTGTTCACATTAATAAATTCTAAACCATTTATAAAGGATGTCTTATCAGCACCAAATGCGTTATTTACTGCTTTCAAGTAGTTACCACAATGCCTTGCAAAACAGCTACCTGCTACTTTATTTTGAAAAACGTAACCGGACGTCGGCGTTTGATACCGACGCCGTTGAGCCGCTCTGCCTCTCCAGCAATGTAGCTCCGGGAAGCCCTCCTGCCAGCGCATTGTTGATACCATATCATGTAACCTTATGGACATTTATTCATCTCTTCGCTTGGTGGCCGGAGGCCCGCGGGCTGGGACACATGTGGACTGTCCGTGTCGCTGTCAACGTTGTTATCACCTGGGATGAAATGGTCGCGTTTCTAGCACTGAATCTCATTTTCACGTCCAGGTCCAGGCTCCGTCATTAAACTTTCAAAATGAGGATCTTCATGTCTCTGCTGAAGAACGCCAACCCCAAAATCGAGTACTACTCCCGGTTTTCGCCGTCCCCGCTCTCCATCAAGCAGTTTTTGGATTTCGGTGAGTAACGTAAGCAAATGCCCGGACTGACATCTTCAAGGAGTGACTTGCTGATTAGGAAGAGAGCAAGAGGGCCTTTTGTCAGTTCATTCACTGTTTCTGCGGATTTAAAGTGTCGCAGGCGAGCTCTGGCTTGTTGTTATTAATAGCAGAAGTCTTCTCCAAGTTGCCATGAAACATTATACCTTGTTACGATCAGATGAATCATTTGAATCTAGATTTGGTGTTTACTTTTAATAACCCACTCATAACGGCATGTTACTCAAGTTGATCGCTCTGCTTGACAGCTTTCTGTTGCAGGTTTGTTGATTATGTGAAGATGTGACAGACTGCTAAACCCTTTAATGGTCTCCTTTATTTCCTTTGTGCACTTACAACAAAACAATCTTTAAAAAATCTGTCTTATCTAAAAATTTTATTTTTTACTTAACTGAATGCAGTTTTAATATAAGCCTCTACAAAATGCCTGAGAGAAATGTCCATGTACAGAGCACCACATCCACACCTTTTTGTCTTCATTAAAGTGAAATAATGAGCATGAAATGATCAAGTCAAACACAAATAACTTAATATAATCTGATCAAAGTCATCTGTGTTTTGGTGAAACAGCTCAACAGTTGTTTAGGTATTGTGTAGTGGTTGCTCCCTTGTTGGAAAACAGAAAGTAAACACTCCACATATCAGAGGGATTTATCGGCAGCTTCACTCAACTGAAGCACAACCAACCTTTTAACAATATTTCATAACTCAAAATGTGCTCAACCACAAGGCTGAGAAGAACATTAAGGGGTTAATACAGGCAGGTATATCTTCACTGGGACTGGGACAGCAGCATGTACGCAGTGGAGGGTGAACACCCAGCTCATGCTTTTGTCCCAGTTTTTAAATTGCTCAACAAACTTTACTCAGTGCTCACGTTTTAAGTTTGTTTCAATCAATAGGAGCAGATTTCAGAGCAGGAACTGTTGTAGTTGTAGTTGTTGAAGTTACATGAAGGGGCCTTTTGCGTGTGCGGGCTTGCGCACTGGATTTTGCAGTCAATAACTCTGCTGCCGGACTCACTGGCATGAGACTTGAAAAACGCAAGATGACAGTGTTGGTGGCCGCACGCAGGGCTTTTCTTTAATCCCACGCTGATTACACACAGTCATCTCGGTTACATAATTGTGGATTGGTTAGTACAGGAAGCGTGCGGCGCCTGTTTGAGTTAAGAAACACAGCCAGGGTCTTGTCAGCAGTAGTTGTTTGTGTCAGAAGAGCAGCTAATGGTATTGGTGTTCTTTCAAAGGTGCAGCACTGTTTGTGTGTCATTCCCAGGCTGAGTCAGCTTTTGGTGGTTTCACTACTCCATTTCAAAATTAATGACCCCCCCCCCCGTTCCCCTTATATTGCTGAATCAGTGGAAGCATTGATGGGACATTTCCTTTCATTCTGCTGCAAACCCTTCTTTGAGTTGCTGAGCAGCATATTCCCCCCCAACAGATTTTGACTGTGTTTAGCGGTTTATATATAATAGGGTTCATATGCTTCCAAGTGGGTCCTCGCATGCACACACCGAGGCCTGGCTGTTTTGCACATTGTGTTAAATTACATTTTAGTCGAGTTAAGGGTGTAGAAATGCCAAGCTGATCTCCACTTAGTAATTTTTGAGAAAGACATTGAACATTTCGCCGCAGGAATTTGTTTTTTCCTGTTTAGATCTAAAACATAAATCCCCCCTAACCTTTCCATGACTCCTGCTGGCTAACAAGATTTATGATTTCCTTATAGGGTTCAAGCTAATACTGGCAGACAGTAAGCACAGTTCCAGCCAGGTAGCAAAGTTTAAGGTATCATATTAAAGGTTGAACATTGGAACTGACTGCAGCTCCTGACCAGCAGCCTGTTGCACCAGCTCTGTGTAAGTTCAAACGTAGCTTAGTTATATCGTAAATTAGTTGTGATTTGTGGATTATAAAAAAAGCGGTTGCCCCAGGGAGATGAGGTGCAGCATAACTCTAAGTAACAACTAAATAATCACACATGCCCTGGGTAGGGGCTGATTTAGTTGCAAACTAACTAGTTAAGCCTCTTGTGTTGACATTACACCTTGATTTAGGAGAGAACTTACACACAGCTGGCTGTGGCTGATCTACCACGTACAGAATATTTTTTCTTTATTTAACCAAACTTTGTCACTGGGTGAACCTTTGTCAGGAATGTTTTAAGCTTGATAACACTTCCATGTTGGCTTTATTGCATCAGTTTTGGAAGGGTTTGTCATGCCTAAGAGATCCGGCGGGTTTTTTTTCTCCCTGAAAGTGTTGCCTTGTGATACGTAAGTTTTCACATGACAACAACAATACAATCCTGAGTAAATCCTGAATCTCTTGGCAGAAAAAGTTGCAATGAGTGAAAACTATAGTGGTTTGACAAATACTTCATCATTTTCCCTTTCAGGCAGGGACAATGCTTGTGAGAAAACATCCTATATGTTCCTGCGTAAGGAGCTGCCGGTGCGCCTGGCCAACACCATGAGGGAGGTCAATCTCCTACCTGATAACCTGCTCAGCCAACCCTCCGTCAGACTGGTGCAGAAATGGTGAGACATTTCTTGAGAAAGACGCTTTAATATGGCGGCTTGGCGATAAGGATTACAATAGTCGTATTATTAAGAAGCGTGTGTGAAATCTGCCTTTTGACCTCTGTGTGCTTTATAAGGTATATGCAGAGCTTTGTGGAGCTGCTTGATTATGAGAACAGAAAGCCAGAGGACCGTCACGTACTCAATGAGTGAGTAAATGTTGCCTTAATTAATGATTCATAAATGCAAGTACAGTATATGCAAAGTAATAGCTTTGCCAGGCACCCTGACAGCTGCTGTATACAGGCTTTCTGCCTCTCTTCCACTGCACACATACATCACTGCTGACCTTACAGGTGACTGTGTGTATTTATACTATAACAACGCCTGCATGATAAATGGCCACACATGACTGATAAACACAAACACGAATTTGGATAAAGCTGTGTGTTCAGAGAATGCAAGAACTGTTCAGCTCAGTGGAAGTGAAATAACGTTGATACTTTTACTCTTTTACTCTTACTTTTTTAACCTTCAAAAAAGCGGTTTAAATAATTTTTGATGTGTGTCCATGAGATTTTCTAAGCAACAACCTCACTGACGATCTGAAAAAATGATTTGTTTTCTTCCGTGCTCCCATTTTTAGTTTCCTGGAGCTCTTGATTGAGATCCGTAACCGTCACAACGACGTGGTTCCCACCATGGCCCAGGGAGTCATAGAGTACAAGGAGAAGTTTGGCTTTGACCCCTTTATCAGCAGCAACATCCAGTATTTCCTCGACCGCTTCTACACCAACCGCATCTCTTTCCGGATGCTTATCAACCAGCACAGTGAGTCTCCAAAGCCGAATTCTGTTTTATTTGGATCACGAGTAAACCATCTGTCCTGTCTGTGCAGCTAACTTTCACTTCTGTTTCTTATTGTACAGCTCTCCTGTTTGGTAACGACATCAACCCGGCCCATCCAAAACACATAGGCAGTATTGATCCCACCTGCAGTGTGGCTGAAGTCGTCAGTGGTGAGTTAAAGAAGGTCATATATGAATATCATCAGTTAATACGGTCGTTACAGTTTACATCCATATAACTGTTTATAGAGCGCTATAAAAGAGGTGTTTGCTTCTGATCCCCAAACTTGAGACCTCTATTACTATCTTTCCAATCCAGTGACACTCTCACACCCTTTGTCCTTGCAACTTGTTTATTGTAGAATGAAATCGTGTGTGTGTGTGTGTGTGTGTGTGTGTGTGTGTGTGTGTGTGTGTGTGTGTGTGTGTGTGTGTGTGTGTGTGTGTGTGTGTGTGTGTGTGTGTGTGTGTGTGTGTGTGTGTGTGTGTGTGTGTGTGTGTGTGTGTGTGTGTGTGTGTGTGTGTGTGTGTGTGTGTGTGTGTGTGTGTGTGTGGTAACTGTAAAGACAATAAACAAATTATGAAAACATATGAAATTTTAATTTTAACATCTAACATAGTAATGAATAAAAGCAATATAATATGAGATAAACAAGTACCAATAATGACATATGAGGATGAAATGAACAAAGATGTATAACTTCTGAGGAGAAAGCATAACCTAAATAAGGGAGCTTCAATGTTTTACACACTTGGACTGAAAAGGCTCTGTTGCATAGGCTTACTAATGACACACAGACTAGGTAATTTTATGATGATCCCTTACTGACCTGTCAGCGCTCACAGTACTAATTAACAGGAGGGAAACGTCCGAGGCACTTAATTGCTGAAATGTCATTGGTCCAGGGTGACATGAGGGCCGCATGCACAGCGCCACAGCCTGCGCATGCATGTTAGGTGGTGTAGTCTATGGGCCGAGTGGGTGACCTTCTGAACAAGCCCTGTACTGTATTATCTATATGTGGGAATATTTTGTTATTTATGGGATTTTTTTTTTTGTACTATGTTGCAAATATTTGCATAATTCTTACAGTGAACAGAGTTAAAACACACCAGCAACTCTCAGCAGTGACACAAATCAAACAGAACCCCAAGTTCATCTGCGCTAAACGGCCTGTTTACAAAATGATAGTTCTTAAAGAATTCCGGCAGCGTGGATCCAAAGCTGCACTCTTGGTGACCCAGCGAGGAATCCGGATACAAACAATGCGCATGTTTTGCTTCTTCTGCCCTGACTCGCGTTGTTTTCCCCCTCCTATCAGATGCCTATGACACGGCCAAAATGCTGTGTGAGAAGTACTACTTGGCTGCTCCTGAGCTCAAGATTGAAGAGTTCAACAGTAAGACATTGTTTTGCTTTTGCACAATAATCCTTCCATGCATGCATTTCTCCCTCTGATCTGTCACACAGCTGTAGTGAAACAGTGTAGTCTGCTAACAAGTGTATTTAGAGCTTGTGGGTGCAGATTTGGAGCCCACATTTAGTCCTTTAAGGATTACAATGTTCAGTATGTCATTAACTTCAAAAGAACCAGCTTTGTGTTTGTTTGTCTTCTCACACTCCTTTATTTCTTGTCTTCCAGTGAAGGCCCCTAAAAAGCCCATCCAGGCGGTGTATGTGCCCTCTCATCTGTTCCACATGCTGTTTGAGCTCTTCAAAGTGAGCTGCAAGAACCTAATTACTTTGGCGATCTTTAAATGTAATTAAAGTGTAATGTGGCTATAATTCTGTAAGCCTTGCGCTGAGCTGAAATAATGAACTCTGTGGGTGTTTGTAGAACTCAATGAGAGCCACAGTGGAGCTACATGAGAACAGTACAGAGGAATTACCACCAGTAAAGGCTAAGGTCACTCTAGGTAAAGAGGATCTATCCATAAAGGTAAATAAAACACACACACACACCAGATCATTAGATAAATATTTGTGTTTTTTCTCTGTCTGTGTGACTGACTCTTTCGCTCCATCTCCCCCAACGATCTGTCCTCAGATCAGTGACAGAGGAGGAGGAGTCCCTTTGAGGAAGATAGACCGTCTGTTTAACTACATGTACTCCACTGCACCTACACCAAGCCTAGAGCCAGGAGCTGTCCCACTGGTACACACACACACACACACACACAAAATCAAATCAGTATTGACTTTGGTGACCATTTCAAACTTTTTTTTGGCCCATATAGTTGTTATATACGGCATGACACCTGGGAAATTAAATTCTGACCCTCTCCCTCCCCCATACAGGCTGGTTTTGGCTATGGTTTGCCGATTTCTAGGCTCTATGCCCGATACTTCCAGGGGGATCTGAAACTCTACTCCATGGAGGGCGTGGGCACCGATGCAGTCATCTATCTGAAGGTAAAGTGAGCTCGCCAAATGTGGAGCATGTTTTAATGGTTCTCCTGTCTCCTGAAGACATGATACTCAGCTAAGTTGAGTTTAAAAAGAGTAGTTACATTTTGGGGGATACACATTCACCTTTTGCAAGAGTTAGATGAGAAGATTGATACATACCAATCTCAAATTTGAAATAATATGCTATAGCCAGAAGACGCTTAGCTCAGCATAAAGGCTGGAAGTAGGGGGTAGCAACTAGCCAACCGTCTTCCAAAATATATTCATGAATATAATGTAGGTCTGGGCAATAAAACAATAATGACAATTATTGCAATATAATTTTCCTCATTAACAATATAACAAATGTTTGATTTAATTAATTTGAATCACAAACTAATTAGCACTTAATTCTTCTATTAACATATTTCATTTCTTGAGGAAAAGGGACCGAAAAAAAAATTTACTAATCATAATCGTTTTGATTGCCGTTTGATTGAAAGATTTTATCAGAATGGTTTGGAATGTTCTGCCTCAGTTTTGTGAAGCGATCCACTGTTTGGCATGTTCTGACCAAGAAGGAAAAAAATTTGGCTTCTTCAATTTTCACTCAGGAGCAAAAATCATCCTTTAAACTTGAAAGAAATAATGATTTGACATTTATTGTGATAATTATCAATATCGAATGGTATGAAATGTTTTTATCTTGATAACAGTTTGGCCATATCGCCCAGCCCTAGTGTAATGTCATGAATATTCATGTGGATGTCTAGGGAATCTAAGTTACTACTTAATGTTAGTTACTTCAGACTCTTAAACCTCTGTTCAGATTGTCTGTCTGGAGAAATATCACATAATGAAAACAACTCAATGCTGCTGCATTGAAAGACATCAGCATAATTTTCTAAAATCAGTTACTACATCCACACAACCACTTAACATAAAGACTGCAAACAAGGGGGAAGCAGCTAGCCTGGCTCTGTCAAAATGTCTACTAAAAAGATCAAATGTTATCTTTAGCGCCATCTAAGTTTTGGCAAGAAAACAAATTGTCAAATTTCACAAACATCAAACTATTCCTACAAACATGAATGTTAACGTGAGTTCTTGTTGGCTCATGTGTTTTGCTCCTCCATTTAAAGGCCCTGTCCAGTGAGTCCTTCGAGCGCCTGCCTGTCTTCAACAAGTCAGCGTGGCGGCATTACAAGACTACCCCAGAAGCAGACGACTGGAGCAACCCCAGCAAAGAGCCACGTGATGCCAGCAAGTCCAATTACAAAGCCAACAGATAACTCTGCTTGACCCGCTAGCACGGCCCTCTGCCGGGAGCTGAAATGCCCGCACAGCATGAAACATGAAATGTTACCCTCGGGTAAACGCTTGGTTTAGGATCAGACTTGCTTTTACATTCCAGTGGTTAAAGGTTTGGAGAAGATGAATGACCTTGACTTAAATCTGCACCCAGTGGCAATGACATTCATCAGCGTAGCTTTCATTGCCGTGGCTGTCCGAGTTTAAAATGAACCAAATTCTAGATCCCCACTGTCATTTAGTCAAAAGCTGACTTCATTTTCTCCTCCATCTGGCCATTACGTTCAGCTAAATGTCACTGCTCTCTGTGAACTCTGCCCCTGTCTCATGCAGTTTGAGGCTGGCTCGACTTTGCTGACTAGGCCACCACTCCCTGTGGCTGAATAAGCTGTGCACTGCAGATTGAGTGTCTTTCTCATCATCAGTGAAGGCTTGTATTCCGTTTCTCTCTCTTTCTCAAACACAAGCGGGAGTCGGTGATGGAGGGGAGAGTTGAGTTTCAGTGTAAATGGGATGAGATAGAGATTTCCTTCCTTTGGGAGACACTTTTAACTGAACGCACAATTAGGCCAGTGTGCCATTGGCATAGTAAAGACTTTTTTTTGTTGCACTCTATTTAAGCCTGGGAAAATGAAAGAGAGGATTGCCTGTAGATGAAAGAAAATGATAACTCCATTGTAAAAATTGTAGGAGTACATCCTATTTTTAAGAGAAGTCAGGATTTTTATTTTATGTCCCTTACCCTTATCAGACATGTCTGCTTGCAAGCCAGCTCTGCCCCGTCATTTAACAACTACTAAAGGACCAAATGAGCGTCTGTATGATGCTTACGAAGTGCGACCATGCCGGCTTTGACTGTCAAGTAGCTTCAACCACACCAACGTCTTCAACAAGTCAGCGTGGCGGCATTACAAGACTACCCCAGAAGCAGACGACTGGAGCAACCCCAGCAAAGAGCCACGTGATGCCAGCAAGTCCAATTACAAAGCCAACAGATAACTCTGCTTGACCCGCTAGCACGGCCCTCTGCCGGGAGCTGAAATGCCCGCACAGCATGAAACATGAAATGTTACCCTCGGGTAAACGCTTGGTTTAGGATCAGACTTGCTTTTACATTCCAGTGGTTAAAGGTTTGGAGAAGATGAATGACCTTGACTTAAATCTGCACCCAGTGGCAATGACATTCATCAGCGTAGCTTTCATTGCCGTGGCTGTCCGAGTTTAAAATGAACCAAATTCTAGATCCCCACTGTCATTTAGTCAAAAGCTGACTTCATTTTCTCCTCCATCTGGCCATTACGTTCAGCTAAATGTCACTGCTCTCTGTGAACTCTGCCCCTGTCTCATGCAGTTTGAGGCTGGCTCGACTTTGCTGACTAGGCCACCACTCCCTGTGGCTGAATAAGCTGTGCACTGCAGATTGAGTGTCTTTCTCATCATCAGTGAAGGCTTGTATTCCGTTTCTCTCTCTTTCTCAAACACAAGCGGAGTCGGTGATGGAGGGGAGAGTTGAGTTTCAGTGTAAATGGGATGAGATAGAGATTTCCTTCCTTTGGGAGACACTTTTAACTGAACGCACAATTAGGCCAGTGTGCCATTGGCATAGTAAAGACTTTTTTTTTGTTGCACTCTATTTAAGCCTGGGAAAATGAAAGAGAGGATTGCCTGTAGATGAAAGAAAATGATAACTCCATTGTAAAAATTGTAGGAGTACATCCTATTTTTAAGAGAAGTCAGGATTTTTATTTTATGTCAAAGAGAGAAAGCCTTACTTATTTATAGCGTATTTTATGTTTGAAAAAAAAAATCTGCCTTGAAGGCTCTACTGGAACTCAAAGTTCAGTTATAATGGAAGAATGAAGACGTTTTTGCTGAGTATCCTGTTTATATTTTACTACTTCAGTCATAAAAGTTAGCTAAACACCCATCCACAGACCGCTGACCGGCATCACTGACCCTTATCAGACATGTCTGCTTGCAAGCCAGCTCTGCCCCGTCATTTAACAACTACTAAAGGACCAAATGAGCGTCTGTATGATGCTTACGAAGTGCGACCATGCCGGCTTTGACTGTCAAGTAGCTTCAACCACACCAACGTGATGTAATGAGAGGAAATGGACGTGCTGCACCTAACGAGGACATCATTAAACCCGCTTTCTACCCATCGTCTTGCCACAGTGGATGTACAACATGCTCACAGCTCGGACTTCTTAACCTAACAATGCTTCAACCAGTCAGCCTTGTCTCATTTGTGGTGTTACTAATCCTCAGTCTTCTGAATGGGTTTGAACAAAGCTTGTGTATTTTGAGAACGTGCTTTGGTTTTTATTATCACGAGTGAAAAATGACACGAATTGAAGACACAGTTTAAATGCAGAATATAATTGATACCTGACAGGTTTGTAATTTATTTTATCCAGGAACAGAGTCTAAGAACTGCTTTTTCAGGCTTGTTTGCTTTTACTTTGGAACATGATTACTTCTGATGATCATTTAATGATACTTTTTCTTTGATTATTTTAAGTGTGTGGACAGTTCACTTCATTTTCTTTATTTAAACAATATGAAATCAAGCAGTGTTTGGAAAATCCTACAGGGAAAATGTGTTTAAAGGAGCCACTTATTTTGACACACATGGGACTTTGTTAGAGCACTTTACTAACTCTACACATTTATTTTCCTTTGAAATAACTACCATATAATCATTTCAGACCTCTATGAAAAAATTCTTTATAAAAGGAAGATTAATTATGATCAGGTGAGATCCCAGGGCAGCACTTGCACTCTCAAAGCCTTCTTAATAGCAATGTCACTTTTTGGAACTACTGAAAAAGACCAAACTTTAATCAAACATGAACCAAACCTGGTGCCATTTGCTAGGGACTAGATGATTGGGTACTTCAATCATCTGAAATGACTTCCTTTTCTCATCTCCTTCAGCTCCATCTGATGTGAAAAGAAAGGAGTGTAGATGAAGAATTCAGAAAGGAAAGCTTCCTCGTCTCATTTCAGCCTCACTGTAAAATTTCATCACTGCCGTTGTCTTCGTAACCTGCCAGTCCTGCTGAGTGATGCTCGGTGACACACCTGCTGCAAAGGAAGTGCTGTGTTGTATACATGCGACAACAGTCCTCTTGGTTTGAAAGACCTCAGTTAACTCTTAAGGTGTGGTTTCCCTGCAAATCAGTCTTAGTCACATTTGACAAAACTCACACCTTTGTCAAAGTTCCAGTTGTGTGATTTAGAGGCCAGAGGATCTTTAATCTTCAGTAGCTGTCAACCTTTACTGTTAAAGACCGTCTCTGTACCTGTGGTATTTTAGAAAAGATTTGTCTACATAACTATTAATAATGTGTTTGCTGTATTTATTTGCAGCCAGTGTGGAGTGATAGCTCTGTTTTCCATCCCACTGTACCTCCACCTTAAACAGGTGTGTTTGTATGCATGAACTCCTCACTGTGGAGGTGGTCACGTAAATATATGCAATTAATGCAACATCAACATGTACCAAAAAAAAAAAAGTGATAGAGCAGTCGAATAATGTGTCCAGCTCACACTTTCAACCCTGACAATAAAGAAGAATTGCTGTTGTGTGTGATTTACACATTATGTAATTTGATGAGCAGGTGGAATGCACTTTAATTCAAATTCAGTTATAGATTTTTGATTTATTTACATATCAAGCCGTTTGTTCATTAAAATTTCAAAAATAAAAAAAGACACATTCCCAAAGTTTGTACATATAGTGCAGATTAACATGTAGTGCGTACAGGACAGTAAGGTCTCTACATTGCATTAGTATTTATTGTATTAGTGGTGGACGAGGGGTCTGCTGCTGCGGCCTGGCATGATCGAGCAGACCTGAGCGAAAAAAAATAAAACTTGTTACATACATTTCCAATAACGGCAAAGAAAACATTAGGGTGATGCTCCGGCTTTTGAGGACCTGACAGTTCACCTGGAGGGCTTCAATTGGTGTATATTTCAAGTATCATCAGAATCCTAGAAAAGGGCTTGATCTCCGAGTTTGCCGGGTTTGATTAACAGCTGACATCATATTCTAAAGAGCAAAAATGTCTGCTGAACACTGATAGATAAAACGTGGAAAACTGTCCAAAAAACAAACAAAATACATGGCTTTTAATGCTGAAAATCCACAAATGTTTCTACCAATCGATTACCGTGAGATGTGATATTTGTGTGGCCTACTGAATGAGTGTGGTGATGAAGGGTTTGTGTGTTTGTATGGCTTGTGACTACAAATTAGTGATTACATTTTCTCTCTACTGTAGGAGTGGTCTCAAAGACGGTTTACATTCAAGAAGCTAATACATGAAAGCTGTTCTCTGTCTCACCACAATCAAGTTTATTTTAGGACTATCTAACAGTCATTTTACAGATTAGGCGAGACTCAGATCTTGTTGCCATTTTCATTGCAAAACTCTTATTCTCACGTGAACTTAAAAACTAGGATTATATTGTTTGACTTCAAACGTAGCTGTACAGCTGAGGTGATGAAAACGTTTGTTTTCCATATTCAGTTGTATTTCAGTGCAGCTTTTTTTGCACCAATCATCATCAAGTTTAGGAACATACAGGGTGATATCCCCAAGGTTATGATTTTCTGTGGCTCTGTGGATTAGTTTGAATGTGGTAAAGTGGTAATAACTGTACCGGGCAATGCTGAATGTTATATTCTTTGCCAATCCTTTATGCAAAAATGATGCACTGTAGCACTGAAGTAGCACTGACTGTGTTTCACCTCTGCTAATCTAGGGCGTGCAGTGTCTTTTCTTTGTTTCCTAATTCTCTGATGAATTAATTTGGTTCCTGTCGATTCACACAACCTGTTAAACTAAATGTCACACACAATGATCTGTAACTTTGTGCCTATTCGCATCTTGTGGTCACTAGTTACAAGAAATCTTGGCATCTTAAAAAATAAGCTAATCTTAACAGAGTAAGACAAAAAAATTACATGATATTATGAGCAGGCTGTTGGACAGTCTCTATCAGCCCTGGACAATCCAAAGCAAATCCTCTTGAAAGATGCTGCAAGGCATTCTGGACCTTCTTATTTGACACTGTGTACGTAAATCCTCACCCTCGTCTTCCTTTGTCTTTCTTCTGTCTGCTTTGTTGCCCAGACAACAGAGACCGTGATGGCTTCATTGCTCCGCAGCGCAGAACTTCATTTCCCATGATCCCCGTCTGCCTCGTATATTAGCAACTTCCTTGAGGAGAATTGTTTAAGTATCCAGCCGGTGTTTGTAGGAGTACGTGTGTGTGTGTGTGTGTGTGTGTGTGTGTGTGTGTGTGTGTGTGTGAGCAGTTCTCAGGCAGTGTACTGTGAGTGAAGTGTGTGTTTACATGTATGTGTTTAACAGTACAGCTACTTCTCATCTTCGTCACCTTCACTCAAGCTGCTTATAAAGGCAGATGCTCCTTTGGGGGAGGCTGGGGGAGAGGGCCGTGCGGTGTGCCAGCGGGCTGGGGGTGATGGGGGTGAGGGAGAACGCAGCGGGGACAGTTCGCGGGGAGGACTGTTGCAGGGCGACTCTCGGGGAGACAGGGCGTAGGACAGCATTCGTCCACTGCGCTCCTGAAACACCTGTTTCTGTACAGGGTCAGAGGGGAGAGAAAGAGTGAACGTTAGTGCACAAAGGTCCACAGTCTTCTTATTCAAAATATCAGACAATGACTGATATTTCTTTTTGGTATTTGTATGAACAAAGTGATGATATGCAACTTCCACAGTCCACAGATGATGATGGTATTGATGACAACAGTTTTTCCCCTTATCAAAGAGTTACTTACCCAAGTCCCATCGGGTCCAAAAAGTTCCAAGAAGTTGCCGATAAACTCTCTGGATTTCTCTTCCCACTTTTGTATGAGGTCGTGGCTCTTCTCCTCCACGCGGTACACAAAATGTTTGCTCTTCTCCTCAACCGTGCGAACCTTCTCCTTCATTCGGTCCACTTGGTTCTGTAGCCGATACTTCTTCTCCTGAGGGGATTAAATGTTTTTACAAGTCTCACAAATTGAACTGAAGATCCAGAACCTCAATCAGGAACTAATCATTGTAGCCTTATTCATTACCATCATAAGGGGAGTACAGCCAATTTTATGTAACCAGTTACAGTTAAAAGACACAATGTGCTGCATTTCATGATGAATCATGCCCAATTAAATGGATGATAACAAATATTCCGCATGTGATACATAAGGCACTCATCATTTCTTTATTTGAATCAGGGTAGAGAAACAAATGTTTGCCTTTGCCTAAGTGAACTAACATACCCTCTATTTTAGGGATATTTGTCAGGATGCTGTCAGCATTAAACCATTATGGAGACATGTAGAATTGATCATGCTCTTACATTGATGTAGCTAACGTTAAGCTCCTTGGCCGTGTAGCCGCGCTGGAGGTTGCGTCGGGCGTAGACATCATAGTCTCGGACAATCCTGGTAATTAAGTCAGATGTTGAGATTCCCTCTGTCCGTTGTGTAGGCACAAACATACCTGGTTTGCACACATAAAAACACACAGAATTTGAAAACTGCCCACTGTTTATTTTGAGAGGAAGAGCAGAAAGTTATTTTATATGCCTGGCGTCACTCACTGACCTGCCTCCTTGATGTGTTTATAAACGTCCTCGCTTCCTGCTGAGGAGTATGGGATATCATCATGAGCCACAAAATCGATCTGAGAAACAATCAAAGGACATGTACTGTATGGAAGAAAACACTGTACTAGCAGACGGACATAAGGTAAAAAAAATAAAAAAGACTCATATGAACATACATACTGAAATTAAATATCAAGTGTTTGAAGTGTCAAAAAGACCTTGATACATATTGACTAAGTGTCTTATCTTACCTCTAGGAGTCCTCAGTAAATTAAACATAAAAAGTTCTATCAAATTAAAAATAAGATTGAATTAAATTAAAATCAATTTAAAAATGTAATATTAAATTAAATTATTCAAATAATAAATTAACTAAATTAGATCTATATATATACCTAGGCAGTATCTAGATATATATTATACAGACAGCTGAGAGCTTTCAAGTTTATCAGCACTGCAAACTGCATTTTTTTCAGTGTCCAATTGAGTTGTAAGCTGATTTAATTATTAATCATGATAAGAATCAAATGAGGCACATTGTGTCCAGATCTTAGTGATTTAGTGATTTAAGAGTCTTCTGGACTCTAACTTCTCTCAGACTTTTAGTGCTAAAATGTCTTATGAAGTTCTCTGGGGAGTCCTAAAAGTTGGTTTCTCTTAACTCAGTTAGGATCTACCTTTGGCCCTAGTGGGTTTTGTAATAACAGCTCCTGGATGCTACATGCACAGTTTAATGTAAGCAACCACACACACACACACACACACACACACACACACCTTGTGTTTCTCTAGGAACTCCGGTGTGAGAGTCCAGGGTGCGTCTCGCAAAATCTCGTCAACATAGCGACAGTGTCTCAGCGCTTCGTAACGTTCAATCTCAGTCATGACTGTGAAACCCTTGTACTTATGGGTCAGCTCATCACTGCACACTGTTCCAAGCGCATGGAAAGGAAACCCCATAAAACACAAAAGCATATAAATCATTATCAGACAAATCTATATGGCTTTGTGTGTGTACCCGTGTGTGTGTGTGTGTGTGTGTGTGTGTGTGTGTGTGTTATCTCAGTGGCTTTGTCTTACCTCCTACTATGAGGTAGGTGTTGGGAAAGAGGTTCTTCGCCTGCATGAGAGCACGAGCGTGTCCTGAGTGGAACAGGTCAAAGATGCCATCTGCGTAGACTCTGACTGGACGGTCCACTGAAAACACACAACAGCACATTTATCAAAAATAACTGCGGTGTCATAGTGGGAGTAAGGGCTGCAGCGTAAATGCAGCATACTTGTATTTAGACTCCATATTACATATGCCTGGACAGAAATAACAAAATCTTCTTTAAGGACGTTTTTAATTAATGAAAAATAAATGTAGGCCTATTAGTAAAATAATACAAATGTAGCCTGGAGTTGTTAGCCTCAAGCCTCATATTCACTTTACTTGTAGTCTTCAGCTCCAACCAACACTGTATCAAGTGCTCAACTGAGACTCCAGAGGGAGCCACAAAAAGGCTTTCACATATGCAGTACTCCCCAAGACCAGTAAATGAAGAGTAAAATCCCTTTCATTATCAGCATGGCTAGATTAAACCGCTAGGCAGCCCCATTGTAAACATGAGCTGCTATGAACACCTAACACCCAGTTCCTCCCATTCTATTTGCAAAGTGTAGCCTACAGTTTCTCAATGATAGAATACTACCTGGCTCCAGGTGTGTTGTGTGTCCATTTTATTTAACACATTTGTTTAGTAACATGCAACATACAAGTACACAACTAAAACAGTGAAGGCTAAAATTTTGCTTTAGTGGTTAATATTACCAAAGTAATTTCAGTTAAATTAGCACAAAGTACATAGATAGCCTGGAGCCAGGACAGTTATAATCCAGATTTACTGATTAGTTACTGTAATATTATATAGTTAGCATCATTAATGACAGCAGGAGAACTAGGAGTGACTAGAAGTTTTACTATTGACCAACACATATCCATCCATATGTGGTATTATGTTGTTATACCTTCTTAAAAAGGTAATACTACTGTTTGGGTTTAGTGCAATATCATTATTAGTAGCACTGATGATAATACTGCCATGATAAAGAATGTAATGGGAAAAGCAGTGGCAAACACAGGAGGAGGAGCAGCAGTAGTAGAATTTGAATAATACTCGTAGCACCTGATAGTTAAAGTGAAACTTCTAGTTGCTGTAGCAGTGGTAGCATTAGTAATGAGAGTATCAGTATTGGTAGTATTTGTGATGAATGTGTTACTGTAGTAGTTGCAATAGTCATAGTAGTAGTAGAAGTAGTGGAAGCAGCTGTAACAGTAGCTGTAGTACTGTATAATAGCATAAAAAGTAGCATGAATAGCTGTAGCGTTAGCATCAGTTGTAAAGTGTATCATGACTGGAGTAGTAGTTGTAGTAGAAGCAACAGTAGTAGTAGGAATAGTAGTAAGTAGTAGTAGAAAAACTAGCAGTAGTTGCAGTAGAGTCTGCATCAGTAGTAAGCGTATCAGAAGTAGTTAAAAATTGTAATATTCAACAATAGAAGGACTAGCAATAGTAGTGATACCTTCAGTGATAGTAGTAGAAGCAGCTTCCCTAGCAGCAGTACTTGTAGTACAGTATAGTAGTAGAAAAAGTAGTAGTAGGAGCAATTAGCATAACATCAGTAATAGCAGTGGTAATTGTGGTGATAAGCATCAGTAATAATAGTAGTAGTAATTGTGATAGTAGAATCAGAAGTAGACGTAGTTGTAGTACAATATAATAGTAGAAAAAGTAGCAGAAGCAGCAGTACTATAAGTAGCAAATGTAGTACAGAGAAAGGAAGAATTGAGGAATATGATGATGAAGATAAACATGGCAGCTGAGAGAAAGAGAAGCTGTAAGAAAAGGTTTAGAGAAGGAAGCCAAGCAGGAAGAGGTCCACTGTACCTGGGGTTCCTCTGCGGGCCTGAGCGATGGTGAGTTTCTCATGAGGGGCGCGGCAATCACAACTGGTCTCCCTGGCAAAGATGGCAGGCTCTGTCAGAGTCTGAGCCAGAGAGAAGGAGAAAGAGACCGGGTTACGGACCGAATACAGCACAAATATCTTATTTTGGAGGATGGATGAACGAAGGAGACTCAGGTTAGGTTTTACAACCTCTCAAACACCTCAAAGCAGAGCCACCTATCCCTTCAGTGGTACACAATCTGTCTCCTCTTCTCATGCCCATTCCTGTTACAGTAATCTCCATTATGTTATTGACCACCGCTGACGCCTGCTCCATGTTGGAACAATGGATTGAGAGACAGGCAGAGTTGCACTCAGTGTTATTGATCTCATTTGCTTCTGTGTGTATTAATATGTGACAGACAACAAGGACAGAGCTATCGTTGTTGAAGGCAGGAATAAGCTATATTCAAAAGGAAGAATAAGATGGAAGAGGTCACGATTGAGGACAGGGAGAAAACTGTTCTAATTTTTAAGCTACAAAAATGTAAATTGAGCAGATACAGACAGAATAACGTGGGACATGGAAACAAAGACAGACAGCATAAGAAAGGAATATACAGGATGATACTCGTCATAGCTACATCAAGGTTAAAGTGCTGCAGTATGAGCCTGCCTGAAAATTTGTCTTTGTGTGCCATCTGTTGACTGCAGGGAAGATTTATTGAATTTCATTCACACTGATAAAAAGAGAATCCGAGTCGGCAGAGCGCAGAAAACAGTGGGAGTGTGAGAGGAGGAGGAAAAAATGGAAACAGATTCAGTCTCTGTGGAAAAGACAGGGAACTGACGTCAAACATGTCCTCTAGGAAAGGCAACAAAACCAGAGTCTGGCATGTTCCATGGACACAGACAGGGTCAGACCTGTGATCATGAAAGGAGCGAAGTGGCGTTTTATCAAATGAACGGTTCTGAATAGCAGTGCAGGTTTGGAGAATGAGACTTAACAGGTAGATTTTTTTCCCGGGGAAACGTTTTTTGAAAGGAAGAATCTGTGTTTCAAACAGTGTTTAATTTACATATCCTCCAAGTGGCACCTATAATGTAGATAGTTTTGCTTTCAGTAATGAAAAATGACATTAAAAATAAAATCAGCAACATTTTCCCCCAGAAATTGTGTTCCCATTAATCTGGATATTACACAGACCTCACTGTCAACCGTTTTTCAATTGGACTATTTCTTCAAGAGAAGGTCATTTCAGTAATGCCTACAAATATTTTGGACATGTAAAGCGTTTTTTTTTTTTTTGAAATTCTTGCCATAATACTCAATTACCATAAGCCTTTTTGATGGGGAAAGAAACCTGCCTCACTGAGGACAGATGTGTCATCTATGTCTGCATGACAGGATTATCTGTGAACAGGTGACGGCCCCAGATTCATTAAATATTAACACGCCAGGATTCTTTTTGCATATGTACTTAAAAGAGAGCTCTGCTAAGCAAACATAAACATATGGGAGGTGCTGCAGCTCGTTTAACTGTCAACTTCTGTTTGGGACCCTGGAGACCATAGGGGCGTCTTTAGCAGCTCAAAAAACATACTTTAAATTATTTAATCGCTGTGATACTTCATGACTTTTCCTCGTCCTAAGGTTAAAAACAATGGCGGTCTAACAAGGAGCCCAGACATAAGTACACATCACTATGTAGGACAACATACTGTACCTTTCTCTGACTGTGAATGACTTTTTGGCAAATGAAAGGAATATATATAGTTGTTCATGCACAGCCCATATAACACATAAATCATGAAATACCCCTTATTTGGTGTAATAATGAAGCTTTATGCTCATTTATGTATTTTGTCACCTTCATCATTTACACACAACAATGGGGTGTATGAGTAAAGCCATTGTCAACTAAACAAGGGTTTAAAACCAAAGAATTTAGCACTATAAAACAACCTTTTCACCTTAACTTAATTGTGGGAATCCTATTGTCGACCATGCAGGATTCTGCAGCCAAAGTGTGTTACATTTGGACAAATTACACTTCTGGCTCAGTCTTTAAGATCTTTATTTTGAATTATACACCTCTGAAGAGCTGTGGAGGTTGCACTTATCTGCACTAAAAACACACAAAGCAAGTATAAAGATGCGTATGTCGCAATGTGCCCAATGATCAGCTGTGGTTGATAAATTGCCATTTCACTTTCAGTAAATTATATAAATCGCTGCAGAATCTGAGGTGGGGGGGCAGCAATTTAGATGTCTGGAAACAGGTTATTTAGTGTGGACAAGTGGGTTTTAATTGTCATGCATGCGACTGTCTGTCAAAAGTAGCAGCTTATATGAAAGCCTGCAACACAGTGGGAGGTAAAGAGTTACAGCTGCAAGAGGAACAGAACAAAGGCATTAATCTTTAACATTGTTAGATGTGAGACTCCTTTCAATGGTCTCTACATCCCCTCTCCTTGTACATCCAACCCCTTGTTTTTCTTTAAAAAAAACTTGGCTTTGAACATTTTGTCAGGACATGTTAAACATTTCCTGAGCTGCCCTGTCTGTTCCCATCTGAGAGGCGTCAGAATTCAATGCTACAGCCACCAGAGCTACAACAACAAAAGGTTGTGCTGAGGGAGCATCCTCGTCACCCATGATTCCTTGGGCATGGTGAGAACAGAGGGGGGTGGCTTACCAACACTAAGCTGCACATTTAAGCTTTACACGGTAAAGCCAGGGGCCCACGCGGGCCTATCAGGACGAGCGGTCAGTAAAGCCCTCTCTGGCACAAGCAAAGAACATCTGGCATAAGAAGGATTAAATCTGGGGTGGGGGAATAGAGGGACTGTTGGGCATGAGAAAGCTTAGGGGGTTAAGGTGAGACTGCCTCAGAAGGACAGAGAGAGGCGGGAGTGAAGACAGAGGAGAGGAAAAGGCCAGGATTACACCAAAGAAGAAAAGAGAAGGAGAGAGCACACAGGAGGCTCTCCGACCTTACTGCCGCAGTGTCCCTTCAGCAGGACATCCATGCTATGCTGTCCACTGCATGAAACCCCTCCTTCATTCAAACACACACACTTTCCACTCAGTGTTCTGAGAATATCCCACAGCCACATGCTGTGAGGGATCGGTTTCATAACAGGGGAGAGAAAGCCGGATCCTTTGTCTTCCTCTCTCGCCCTGTTACAAGCACCGCAAGACATGAACACACAAGCAAACACACGCACACACTCAAACAACGCCCTACCGTCCGGGGATGGGGGCAGGTGTGTTCAAGCTCCTCCATGATTCCCGAAGACTCATGGGATGCAGCCGTGGTCCCTCTGTTATGTGACTCAGCATCAGTGAGAGGCTGCCTCTCTCCTCACCGCTCAGTCTCTTTCTCCTTCCTCTGTTCCCCCGCCCACTCCCTGCTCTGCCTCTCTGTCCTCTCCTCCTCCTCATCCTCTCTGATCCCCTGCTGCAGAGAGGAGGCAGTGAAGAGGTCCCACTCTGCAGCTATTTCTCAGTAAGGAATGAACTCTGCTGGTAATTTGATGTTGGTGCAAATATAGTAATATAGTTTGACCTTCAGACCTTTGTATAGGCTACATGTTTGCTACTCTCTATTGACAGCTTAACACTGACTTGACTTTGTACTTGAGTCATTAATCTCAAGGCACATCTGGCATCAAAGATACAGATGTTCGGTAACAGAAACAAGGGAAGGAGACACCTTCAGTAGAATACCCTGGTGCCTTTAAGCTGTAGGCTACAGTATTGTAAAATTATGTGAAAGTGACAAAGGCAATACAATTGATTTAGAGACTGTCATGAATCTATTATCAATAACAATAATCCATATCAATTTATGTGCAACTGTAGGGAAATCACCACTCCCCTATTAAAGACCACATGGCACACGAGAAAAGAAATATGTATCTGATTATCATGTCAGACCTTTGTTTGCTGTGAGTGAGTCGCTGTTTAAATAAACGATCTTCGCTCGCAGAGCTGGTGAGCTCTCGCCATGGCGACGGAAAAGAGGAGAGAGCTCCGAGAAAGGACCAATGAGAGAATAGCTACCGCAGTCCGGCAGTATATGCGGCGAGGATTGGTGGAGTGGCCCATAGCACCATCAGTGGGATGTTACAGAGTATTACTAGTAATACAATTAATTTAAATTGGAAGTGAACTGACATCGTTTATAAATGCTGCAAACAGATCTGAAAATAAATATTGCACGTTTGCAAAAAACAAAACAAATAAACTTTACCTAAAATCTCTGTGGTAAGCATGTTAGTTACACTATCAGCGTATTGTAATGCTTGGTAATTAACATGTTAAGTGCCTTGCTGTAGCTAGCAAGTTGAAGATACAGGCTATAGCCGTCGTTTTAGCTGTAACAGTCGCGCCCATGTGTGAGTGGTCAGCTCTGCCTGTCACCCTACTTGACAGATGCACCGTTGGAGTGTGCATTTGTTATTTGGTACAGAAATTCAAACTGGGTATATGTTTCAAACTACACAAACTTGTCTCTTTTCCTTTCCCCCACCATAGGCTGTACGCAGCGACTGGACTGGAATAACTATGCAGGATTTATGAATGTTCTGTGCAGGGATGCGAGCTTACCTTCAGCGGTCCTCTTCTGCAACAAAGAGGCGCAACAGCTGCGCAACACGAACGCGCTCTGATGCGTCGCTGTTTCACCATGGCGTCCAAAAAAAACTAACAACTGTGTAAAGTAAGAATATCTTTTACCACTTGCCTTTCTGTCTGGTTTGCTGTTAAGTCGATGACAGGAGTTCGTCTCCGCTCCAGCACGGCGGGCAAGTGCAGCAGAGCGACTGCAGCCCGTCTGTCCAATCTGTCCAGAGGACAGATCAGCTGCTCACAGCTGATGGGCTGCGACAGCTGTGGGTCACGGTTCATTCAGCCTTAGGCTACAGTAGACTATACGGCTATTAATCTATAGCTACATTCATGAACCCTCTTCCTATTATACAGTGGAGGACATTACTGATGCAATTGACAACTTGTAGTCTAATTTTACAATCAAAACAAAAATGATAAAACACTTTTATAGCTTATAAAGTTAACTTTAAAAATTAAGTAGCCTACCAAACTTAACAATATAGCGTACTCTGATCATGTGTCCAGAAATCCACTAGGCTATGCTATGCCTAGCCACCTGCTGGCCTGTTTGGAGCAGGATAACATTATCATACAGTTATTTGCTACAAAAGCCAATATAGGCTGTGGGGATGAAGGACAAAACACGCTTTGTGTTGTCTTTGTTGGACGCACTGTAGTGTGTATGTGGCCCCAATCTGGGACAGGAACCCATTGTGCCCTCCAAAGTCCAGCCTGGTCACCATGGAAACGGGCTTCATCGCCATGCATAGACATTGCCTTTAAAAAGGAGGGAGCCTGATGGCAATCCTACAATTTAAGAGTCCTAATTAATTAGGCTACTTGTATTATTCCCAGGAAAACACAGACACTATGAACTCACTATCTGGGACATCAGACAATATGTGTCCAGAGAAATATTGTAATTGTGGAAAGACTAGCCCATCTTACAAAAAAGTTTATTTGTTCTACACAAACCTACATATTTCCTACAGAACTTCTTCACATCTGAAACATATTGCAGATGAATCTGACTTTTATTGTAAAATAAAAGTTTCAATAGGCTAGATTTTATTTCCTATTTCCTACAGGCCTAACCTAGGAAGTGGGCTGGGATAGGTAGGGGAAACTAAGAGACAGCTAGATTGTGAAAGTAGTAGCCTAAATCCCTTCCTTCATACCTCCCTCCAAAGCCTATTTTTATGTGCAGTGAGTGCACGGGCAGACAGGTATACAGATAGACAAGACAGGTAGACAGAGTCTATTACAGACAGACACAGATACCAGATTTGTTTTCATTTTTGTGTCAGAGCATTTACTGTCAACAAAAAAGGCTTCTAAACTAAATTGCCAGCTTTAAGGAGTGAGAGTGAAAACATGGTACATTTTTGATTATCTGCATGCCACATATAGGCTACAGCTGTGTTCATGGGGGAAAAATGCTGAAACCACCTCTCAGTTTAGTTTAGTTAGTGCGTTTAATTGTCTAACAAGTTTGGTATGTGAAAAAAAAATGTTTGCAATAAAGGGAAATCCCCAGGACTTTGATGTCATTAATCCAATGAAGGAATGAAAAACCTGAGAACAATAGATTATGGTAAATTGTAGGTGATCTAATTATTGAGGGTGAGTATTGCGTCATATCTTCATGTAGCTATTTTGTAAATAAAATCTTAAACTACAGAGTAACTTACTGGTTATGACAGATAAGCTATATACTGAATTAAAAAGTGCTTTAGAGTAAACATGTCACTGTAAACCAGGGATTGCCAACTTGTGTGCTCGTTTATGTCAGTCGGTAGTGTGCGGGACTCCCGTTAGCAGCGTTGATTGATTCCAACATAGCCTACTGCGGATATTTTTTCTCCCTTGTTAAACAAATTCATTACAAGGACACTTTTGCACAAACTCACAATAAAGCATGTGCTGCAGTGTGTGTGCGCGTCACGGTGTTTGGACCGCATTCATAAACCTATGGACGCTTCATTTCCCTAAGGAAATTCAGGTGAATAGGCTACAATCACACGTTTAGGCTACTGACGGCTTTTTCAGAGGTGTGTCAAGCAAGCCAGAGACTCTTTTGAATGTCCTTCAGAACTTTTCAAAGTTAAAGCTCTCACTAAACTCGCAAAATCGCTTTTATTTTGGAGGCAGAATTACTTTGACGGGTATATTAACTGTAGCTGTCACGACTGAGATCTATTTCAGCACCAGCTATCAATTTATTTATTTTTTATTTTTCTGCTGTCAAAGCAGTTTCGCGGCCAGATATTATTGCTGGCGGGCCACTTCGACCACTGCTGGAGACTGTGGAACAAACAAGTCGGTTAAATTGATCCACACCGCCACCGTGCGGAAAGCCCGGAGGCAGCGCTTAATTTTATTGGCTGACAGCGATGTGATGTCACTTCCTGCATATGACTTTCCCCGGGAAGGCGATTTGGCGCGGACTGTGCTGTTGTTGTGTTGACCTGCTGTCAGTGAACAAACGTTAAAGGCAAAAAGTCGAAGCCATGGCTCCGGTATCAAACTCAGACAAAGACATGGACGTTTCGGACGGCGGTGAGTTCTTGTTTCGCGTTGCTAGTTTGCTGCCTTTAGAGGAGTCGCGTCTGTAAAGCGAACGAGTTAGCTACGGTAACACATTAGCTAGCTTCCACTATCATACTAACGTTACAACAAGGGACACGCTTAGGCCATTAATACGGCATGCGTATTATATACTTTAACTAGCTAACAGGCTGCCATATGTATTTAGGTTTAAGGTTCAAGAGCGGCCAGACATAGCGTAACAAATTTTTAGCTGACTACGATTGTTTTCTAACTTGACCTTGTCTCCACTGCAACTTTCAAGACGCTGTTTGTAAGACAGAGTCATTGACTTGCACTCTCCCCGTATCCATTACAGAAATAATGAGTTAATCGTAACAAAATGCCAACAACGTAGTAAGACTTCTCCTCGTGTGTAAGTTTTGGAGCAGAAGAAACAGTGTTAGTGCGCCTGCTCTCCTCAAACGATTTACTGCAAATTGACATTAGTGGAGTTTGTGCTGGGGCCAAACATCTGCAACTCAAGCTGTCATGTTCGCACCTGCTGCTGCTGCATCATCTTGTCGATGTGTTCCGCTCCTCAGACGGTGGAGGTGATGCCTGTGGTTTGGCAAAGTCTCGCTCCAGACGGGAGAAGAGGGAGAAGGTGGGGAGGAAGTCTGCACTGGAGCAGCTCAAGAAAGCCAAGATGGGGGAGAAGATCAAATATGAGGTGAGAAAAGTGTTGTGCACATCATTCCTAATTGTTTGTATTTAGTTCAACTCCTCTAAAGCCTCATCAACTTACTTGTTAGCAAAGTTTGTACTGACTTGGCCTTTGAGCTACATGATTTCACTCAAGTATGAGCTGTTTCGATTAAAATATTTACTGAATTAAACATTAGACTAATTTTTAAAAACATTTTTTAGGACATTTTCCACTCTAAACAATTGATTAATTGAAATAATAATCACCAGATGAATTGAAAATAGAAATAATCCTCCCTACTGGGCCTTATCTTGTTTTTAGTTTTTATCTGATATTTATACAGACATATAAAAATTGTAAGATTGCAGAAATAACGTAATTTAAAAAAGCAATAAAGTGTACTGTGTTTTTTTCCCCCCTGCTACTGTTATCCAACAGTGAATAGTGCATTTTTGTCTGATATTATTCAGCAATGCTTGTTTCACATGGTCAACTATTAATATTTTCCAGGTGGAGGAGTTAACAAGTGTGTATGAGGAGGTGGATGAGCAGCAGTACTCAAAGATAGTACGAGACAGACAAGAGGATGACTGGATTATCGATGATGGTGAGTCCGAGTCTTCTGGATTCACTGTGGGAATATGTGTGAAGGTGGAGGTCTAACGTGAATGTTTCCCTTCTGTCAGACGGAACAGGATATGTTGAGGATGGGAGAGAAATTTTTGACGATGATTTGGATGATGATGTCGTTGAAAACAACAAAGGTAAATATTCATACAGTATTATGTTATACAAGAATGCACATGTATTTTGAGCGTGGGACAATGGACAGTGAATGGTTTTGTACAAAGAGTGATATATTATATATTTTTTGACAATGTTTTATTTGTGTTTGCAGGAAAAGCAGGTGTTAAAGGAGCAGACTCTAAGAAAAATGTGAAGAAATCTGCCGTAGCCAAGCCCAACACCATTAAGAGCCTCTTCATGAACAGTAATGTGAAAAGGCCTGCTGAGGTAAGACACCATTGATTTGCTTGGGTGATTGCTTCTATTAAAAATGTCCCTTTGTGTGCTCTGTGCGGATCTTAACTTGAAATAAAAGAGATGCTCTAGCCTTCTTTTTTCTCTGGCATTCACCATAAGCATAATTGTGTCTCCTGCAGAAAGACGTGGACCTGTCTAAAGATGACCTTTTAGGAGATATTTTACAGGACCTGCACTCTGAGGTTGGTACCATGTCATCTAGCGAATACAAAACTTCAACATAATTAAGCACAATAGATTGTCAACTAATAGTTTAATGCATCTGACTTTCTCTGTATGAGACACTGAGAGCCTTATTGAGTCGGGTACCCCACATACAGACTTTATGTGGGTGGGACTTTATGTTTGGTGACTTAAAGCATTGTGATAGATGTTATCTGGTATTACGTTAGAAGACATGGACACAGTGTGTATTTTACAAACACGGAGGGACAGTGTTCACACCAGTGCAAATGTCATTCGGAACCACGTTAATTTTGATTGTTTCGATAGGCTAAGTCATCAACAAGCCTCCTCTACATGCGGCACACCCGCTGTTGTGGAAACGGAAGTGCGTACACGCAAATCCAAAAGACAAGTTCTGTGTTTTGTTTTTGTTTTGTGGCGACTTTATAAAGAGAACTGAAGGGAAGGGAGCAGAGTCAAGTTGTGAGTAAGCACTAAAATTAGGAAGAACTAGAATTAAAATGGTGAAATAAGAAGGCAGGTGAGCGTTCCTGTGGGAAACTCTGAAATGTGTTCCTGCACATTGACATTTACATTCAGGCTTTTAGCTGATGTGCAATGATGAGTGAGCAAGTCATGGGCAAAGTGCTGCTAAAATAATTACACCTGTGTCCTTTTTAGTTAGTTTACAGTCACAGTCCGTTAATATAATTTCTCACTCAGTGGTGGTGACACAGTCTTTTTTTTCTCTTCATTGCCAACTTCTGCGCCTCTTTATTGTCCATGTCTAACCTGATATGTTGTGAATTCCCAGAAACCGACTCTTCTGACTCCTCCTCCAGTGGTCACTCTGAAGAAGAAGAAGTCTCTTGGATCCCCCATGAATCCCTTTTCCATCAAACCTCAGATGCCAAAGGTATCCTTTAACCTATCATAATTGAAACTATCATTTCTTGAAAAAAATTTTCAACATGATAGGAAGTATGAATTCTGTAATTGTACTAGGAGTCACCCTCAGTTACGGGGTTAAAAGCCAAAGTGATCAGGCCGCCGCCTTCTGAGCCGACCCCCAGGTCATCAGCCCGCCTCCCTCTCTCCACATCTGCTCTTCCTGAGCAGGAGCAGAAGGCAAAGGTGGAGGAAATGGATGGAGATGAAGGTAAGAAAGACTGAAACAACTGGGCTGGCCTGGTACTCTTTCTCCCTTCCAGCAACAAGGACACACTTACCTTTTGTGACAATCTGTTTCTCAGGGAATGACGCTCTGGCATTTGATGGGGTGGATTTTGATGAGCCGATGGAGGTCGGACTCGAGGAGGAGAAGCCTGCCATTAAAGATGATGCTGAGACTAAAACAGCAGCAGCACCAGTTAAAGTGGAGCCCAAAGCAGAGCCTCAGGACCCTGTCTTATTGTAAGTCTTTTATCTGCTTTATTTGCTTCTGCTTTATTGGGGTTGTAGATACTGTTTTCTGTCTTAGTCTTACAATGCTGTACCTACATTATATACACTGAGCTAAAGACTCCTTTCCCAGGTCCAACAGGATTGGAAGCTCTTGGGGGCAAGAGGAGGAAAATGGAGCCAGCGAAGCACAAGCAGAGATACAGGTTGACTCCAGTCAACTCCCACTGGTGGAGGGGGCAGATGGGGAGCAGGTTTTCCGCTTCTATTGGTTGGATGCCTTTGAAGAGCCCTACAGCCAACCAGGTAAGTCATATTCACACTTGGATGATTATATAGTGGATACTGTCATATAATTCTTTAACCCAAAGAGCCTGTTCAGATTTGTAGAGCACATCCTGATGTTTTAACTTATTTGTGGCCTAGGTGTGGTGTACTTGTTTGGAAAAGTGTGGATCGAGTCTGCAAAGTCTCATGTCAGCTGCTGTGTTACTGTCAAGAACATTGAGAGGACCATGTACTTCCTGCCTCGTGAATATGTAAGTTTCCTGCTCTGCCACTCGTCCCAAGTAATCTTACATGTCAACCCTGTGTATACTTTTGTAGGTTTTAATTCAATTGTTGGGTTGTGTTTGAACAGAAAGTGAACACTAAGACTGGGGAGGTGTCGGACACTCCTGTAGGAATGATGGACGTCTACCAGGAGTTTAACGATCTCTCGGAGAAGTTCAAGATCATGAAGTTCAAGTCCAAGGTCAGTACTCCCCTTGGTTACGGACTGTATATGATTTTCTGGAAAGCGGCAAGTTTGCCATGTTTGTAACTGGTGCATGTTTTTGTTTGTCTTTCTATGTGCAGAAAGTGGAGAAGAACTATGCTTTTGAAATTCCTGATGTTCCCAGTCAGTGCGAGTATCTGGAAGTCAGATATTCTGTGAGTAGAAGTGTTCATGTGTCCCAGGCCTAAAGCTGCTTCTTTTTTTTCTTTTTTAAATGATAACCTAGTAATGTGGTAAATATTGTTTTTGCAGGCAGAGTTCCCTGCGCTGCCTTCGAACCTCAAGGGGGCGACCTTTTCCCACATTTTTGGAACCAACACATCCAGTCTGGAGCATTTCCTACTCGGCAGGAAGATTAAAGGGCCTTGCTGGCTGGACATCAAGACACCACGTAAGAGGGGATTTTGCTTTGTCCAGAATATTTAAAGATAATTATTTTGTGTTAGTGAAACTGATTTAACATCCTGCATTTAGTTAAAACATGAGTAGTATTTTAGAGGTAAGGGTGTTTGGTAGCACTTTCATGTTGGAACATTTTGTGTGAGCTATGAGACGTTTATAAAGACAGTATTTTGAACTCTGCACACCCCTGGAAAATTCACATGTAGCCCCTTGTGTCTGTCAGAGCTGATTGGCCAGCCAGTCAGCTGGTGTAAGGTGGAGGCTCTGGCCCTGAGGAGTGACCTGGTCACTGTGGTCAAAGACCTGTCACCTCCACCCATCACCGTCATGTCCATAAGCCTCAAGACTATACAGAACCCCAAGACACACCAAAACGAGGTCAGGACACTGCCAGCTGTACACGCAATCAAATATACTGTTTCCCTTTTTAGCCCCCAATGTACTGGACAAGCATAGAATGATTTCTTATTTAGCCATGTTATTAAATGGTGTGCTCAGACAGACTGAAGTAGTTAGTGAGCGAGGACGTGATGATATAATTGTTCCTCTGCAGATTGTGTCCCTTGCTGCACTAATCCACTATCAGTTCCACACGGATAAAGCTGCCCCCCGGCCCCCATACCAGAACCATTTTTGTGGTGAGTTATTTACACCCATCTGATTGAATGTTTTCAATTTAATGCATTAATGCAATTTAGTGGAAATGAGTTGTAAAATATGATGGAAAGATGGATCTAGATCGATGGATGGATATTGTTGTCATATATTCTTTCTTCATATATTGTTGTCTTTGCAGTGGTCAGTAAACCGGCCGACTGTATCTTCCCCTATGACTTCAAAGATGCTGTGAGGAAGAAGGTGGGTGGCCATGTGGCGGTGGAACTCAGCTTGTTGGTATCGTAGATTCTTTTACACAGAAACAGGAACCACTTTGTTTTGATCATTTCAGAAAATATTGGTTTACGTATTTACACGGTTTTACAGATGTAGCTGTGCGAGGAAATTACCAGCTGATGATTATGAACAGCACAGTGTTAAATTTCATTCATATGGCACTTTAATATAAGCAGATTCAACAGTACAGATAATATGTACTAGAAGTCAATTTTATTAGAATTGATGGAGAATAACATTTCTTGACTGTATGTGGCCAAAACATGGACCTGACTCCCTTCCTCTCTTAGAATGGGAAAGTGGAGATAGCTGCTACAGAACGGACTCTGCTTGGCTTCTTCTTGGCCAAGATGCACAAAATCGACCCAGATGTGCTCGTGGTGAGTAGAACCTGTTGGGATTCATTCTATTACACTTTTCTGAATGGATAATAGAGAAATCTTTAGCGTCCATATGATATAGGATGCCCTGATAGCAGAGGTGAGCGGGTAAAAATAAGTATGCTTATTCTTTTCCTCTAGGGTCACGACATCTTTGGTTTTGACCTGGAAGTGATTCTGCAGAGGATCAGTGTGTGCAAGGTTCCCCACTGGTCTAAGATTGGACGCCTCAGGAGGGCAAATATGCCCAAACTAGGGGTAAAAAAAAGCAAAAAGTCTTGAGAAACATAAGGTTCTTCTATATCATAGTGTACATCACTAAACGTTGCTGTACTTGGCAGGGTCGCGGTGCCTTTGCAGAGAAGAGCGCAACCTGTGGTCGTCTGGTGTGTGATGTGGAGATCTCAGCCAAGGAGCTGATTCGCTGTAAAAGTTACCATCTGACCGAACTTGCTGCACAGGTGCTGAAGACGGAGAGAGTCACAGTCCCTCAGGAAAACATCAAGAATCTCTACAGGTTGGTTTGTCCTTAAAGGGTGAGTTTAGGGCTGGACAATGAAACAATAATGGTTATTATCCTGATATACTTTTCTGCCATAACAATATAACAAATGTTCGATAAATATTTGATTCAAGTAATTTGAATCACAAACGAATTAGCACTTAAATTTTCTATTAAGATATTTATTTTGTTTTATTTTGTACCTCATTTTACTCATGCACGTGTTTTCCCATCAAATCTGGGTTTTTTGTGGTTTTTTTTTATTTAACCTTAGTGTCGATCCAAAAAAGGCTTTTGTTCTCAGTGTGTGTTTGTGTTTCAGTGACTCTCCTCACCTGCTCTACCTGTTGGAGCTGACATGGACAGACGCCAAGCTGATCCTCCAGGTCATGTGTGAGCTCAACGTGCTGCCGCTGGCCCTGCAGATCACCAACATTGCTGGCAATGTCATGGTAACTCCTTTCACCTACATGAAACCACCACTTACTGGTGCAAAACAAAAATACAGTAAATGTTTTAGAAACACAGTTATTGTTTGATTTTATTACTCAGTTCAAACAGAAAACGCAGACGGCAATTTAAATAGCGCTCGCGCTGGATGTTGTGATACTATCATCTAAATTACTGACACAATTGTAATGCATCTGCCTGAGCTGATTTAGGAATCACTCTGGAGCAAATCTGTCTCAGAATCCAAAATGACCAACATTATTTGAAAAAAAAGCATTTTAAACACACAAGAAAGAAGAAACAGGGAAGGGCGATCTTTGAGGTTGTATGGTTGAAATATTGAAAATTGAAGTGAGAACCAAAACACTCTGGAGAGAAAAACAATTCTTTGTTGTCTCGTGAATGAAGAGAAAACAATGGAAGCTTTAAATGTTAAAGCCTAACAAGGGGTAGCGCAACATTATTTTCATAGCGTGTTTCAGAGGAACCGCAAAATACAAAGCAGCGGGGTAAGATGACATTTAGACTATTGATCGAATGGGACATAAAGATACCATCACCCCTGTGCTTCAGGTTGACTATTTTCCTTTTGGAGATTTAATTGGCTTCCTGCATCAATCACTGGATTTTTTTCCTGCTTCTTCCCTGCAGTCTCGTACTCTGATGGGCGGTCGCTCTGAGAGGAATGAGTTCCTGTTGCTTCATGCTTTCCACGACAAAAACTACATCGTCCCTGACAAACCCTCCTTCAAAAAGGCCCAGCTGGAAACGGTAAAGTCCTCACACAATCTCACACCACTTGTTTTTGTAATTTACACAGGTTGTTTTTTTTACAGGCTCAGAATGATGCGGAGGTGGTACTACCCTGATCACATGCACACTTTTTTACAAGCAACGTAGTTTAAATAGTAATGATATGCTTCACAATTATCACATTAAAGCATATTTAAAAAACAAATAAACAAAAAAAACCTGTTCAACTTTAAATTAAATACAACTCCCAGTAATCGTTACATCATACTGAATATACAAAATCTTTTAAAACAATTCGATTCTGCTGGCAAAATATTATTACACAAATACAGGTCTCCTGTATTTGAAGCGTTTATGTAAATGTAAAAGTAATCCCCTCTTACACTCTTCCCTTTGTTTTTTTTCTCAGTATATGTGGTGTGGTAATGAACTAATGACACGTTCTACAGATGTCTGTTTGAACTTTTGTATTTGATAAAGTGGGGAAAAGTTGATTTAAAAAAAACAACAACTTAAAAATACTTTATTTCCTTCCATTTCACTGGTGTAAACAAACGCACTCTGGCTTTGTATTCGCTGTCCAGCATGGCTTTCAGTCACAAAATTAGAGGTGTTTAGAGCAGCATTCACAAACGCAGACGGTATTTTTAAACATCTGCTGGCTACATCAAAATACATTGAAACAACTAACACTGGGGAAAAGCTGGAAACATTGTTTATTTATAAAAGCGCAGCAGTCCAGCCAAACAGACTTTTGCCGGCACACTCTACTGATTACGATACAGCGTCAACACATCAGTGTTAATGCCCCAATTGCAGTTACAAATGACAGATATCCAAAAGTTGTATCGCATGATAGAAAATACCACAAAGACACCCATCACCGGTTTGTTGAGAGCTGGAAGCGGGACCAAATCTGACAGAGATGGCCACCTCGGGATTTTCAATGCAGGAAAAACCCTTTGTACAGTCATGTGACAAATGCTCTTTTTGCTTTTGCTCCTGTGTCCCAGGTGGAGGGGGAAGAAGATGTGGATGCAGGAAAAGGCAAGCGGAAGAAGAAGGCAGCCTATGCTGGAGGTCTGGTGCTGGATCCTAAAGTTGGTAAGTCTGGGTTTTTAGTTTAATGTCTGCCTTTCTGTCTGTATTTGTCTCATTTGTATGTTTGTTCACATATTCCTATAACCTCCCTCTTTCTCTAAAGGTTTCTACGACAAGTTTGTGCTGCTGCTTGACTTCAACAGCTTGTATCCCTCAATCATCCAAGAGTTCAACATCTGCTTCACCACTGTGCAGAGGGAAGCTTACAACGCACAGAAGAAGAATGAGGTGTGTGTGAGCACTGTTTGTTAATATGTTTACTTTAGGAGCAGACCTGTTTGTGTAAAAATCTGTGAGGTCCAGACATGATTTATAGATTGATCCCAATGCCCAGGTAAAGAGGCGTTAATAAAAACCATCATGCATGCTCCCCTTTTTTTTTTATGCCTCGGAGAAAAGTTCAATCTCACTTCCAGCTCTTGTTTCCTTTTTAACAGGATGAGGAGTCAGAGGAGATTCCAGAGATCCCAGATTCTAATTTGGAGATGGGAATCCTGCCCAAAGAAATCAGGAAGCTGGTCGAGCGGCGTAAACAGGTCAAACAGCTCATGAAACAGCAAGACATCAACCCAGACCTCTACCTGCAGGTACGCACGCACACAGATGCTGCACATTGCTGTACAGTATTTGTCTGTTTATATTGAACGGTTATTATTTGACACTTTTTTTCCTATTTAAACTTATTGATCTAAAACATGCAATATAAAGTGAGGTCTACTAATGTTGAGGCAGTTTAAAAAGTTTGTACCGTGCTCCTGTGGTTGTATTTTTTTTGTTGTTTATGGTGGTAAAACGCATCATAACGTCCACAGTAACGTCTCACGCTTCTCCAGCAGCATTATAAACTTCTCTGTCCATCTGTATGCTTACTCTGTTCCCAACGACCGTTGATTTGCCAAAGTCCTTTAAATTCTAAAGCCACACAGCAAGTAGTGTATTTATTTAACCATGCGTTAGTGAAATGATGACTGTTTGGATCATAGTGAGCATTCAGATGAACAGCAGTTTGGCATCTTCGAGTTCATTATATTGTCACGTGCAAATTGCTGCATAAAGACACCAAACAACAGATTTATTTAAATAGACAATGATATACATATAACCATACACGTACAATGTTTGTTGTTGATTAATCGATTAGTTGTTTGGTCTGTAAAATGTCACAGTAGTGAAAAATGTTTCCCAGAGCCCTAGGAGAGATGTCCTCAAATGTTTAGTTTTGTCCACAACCCAAAGATATTGAATTACTGTCATAAAGGAGTAAAGAAACCAGAAAATATTCACATTTGAAAAGCTGAAATCGAAGAGAAAAAAACAATTGATAGTTGACAAATAATCAATTAATCGACCATTTGCTGCAGCTTTAATAGGCTGATAGGCTCTGTGATGACAGGTGTGGTTAACCATCAAACCCACCCATGATGCTCAACATCATCAGTAGCCTCGCACCAGCCTAATAATTATTATAATAATAATAATTACTCTCTTCCTATTGTCATCCATTATATTTACCATAGAGACAACTAGTATCAAATCTTTATAACCTAGGAGGTGTTGGGGGAATATTTAAACCTTATTTGTTTGGCCTAATTTGAGTGTGTCTCTGCATCAGTATGACATTCGCCAGAAGGCCCTGAAGCTGACTGCTAACAGTATGTACGGCTGCCTGGGATTCAGCTACAGCCGCTTCTACGCCAAGCCACTTGCTGCCCTGGTCACACACAAGGGTAGAGAGGTGAGTCAAATTCTGGTCTTCAGGGTTACCCCAGTGCAAACAGGAGAGGACAATAGGAATTAAAACACTTCCATTTTCATCCACAAGAGGGTACTGCTGCATCAAATTCCACATTGTGCACAGTTCCTTCCACTATTCCTGTCTCTCTTCCCATCTGTTTTCTCCCTTCTCACATTTGTCATCCTTTCTCCCCACAAAACGATCTCTTTCTCCCTCAGACTGTGCCCTTCCCAGTTATGAATATGATTTAGCCTACTTTGCCAAATCAATGGTGAAAAACAACGTTAGAGACCGTTTATGTTGTAATGAGAAGTTTGAGAATGTTTTTGCTTCATTAGGAAACAGATTAGACTCTGACGGGCCGCACTGGACTGGGTAAATGGGAAACTGGGAAGTGGTAATTTTATAATATATAATTTAATATCATAAGCATTAGTATAATAAATAACTAGGTAGCAGCAAGTTGCTAATGCTAATCAACATTATCAGGCACCGATGTCTTTTTGGCTATTTGCCAAACTATGAAAACCACCAATGGAATGGTAAAAGTAGGCTTTTATTTTGACCTCTACATCAGGGGTCCTCAACTACATTTGTTCAAGGGGACAAATTTTTCTAAACAGACACTGTGAGGCTCGGAAATGATTGCCATAAGCCTATTACTGTTTTATATTTTCAACTTTTGCAAAATTAACGTTCTTATTAGCCTATATCAGTGTGAACAGACTCCTAAAAAAACATGGTAGGCCTAGGCCTTAATCCATCCAGTAGCCTATGTAGATATATAGTGTATAATATGCAGTGACATAGGCCTACTTACCTAGAAAATGCTCTCAGACCGCAGCCAAGGAGGCTGTTCACTGATCAGTGACAGTTAAAATCTGTAATTGTAAATGTTACTCTGATTGGCATAATATATCAATCAACCAGGTTTGACACTATTATGCAGCTGCACCGTTATTGTGCATGAGACGCCTGTAGTTACTGGTGGTAACAGCACATGTCTTTTGATACTACAGGGCAGAGTCTGTGGCAGCTAAACAAACTATTGTCGGGTAGTTCTTGGTATTTTCTATAATTATGTGGGTAGTCTTGATCTGACTTTATGCTGCACACAACATCTGAAAACAGTTAAAGCGAAAGGAGTTGATTACCTGGCTGAGATTGTGGAGGTGTGCAGCCTGTCGCCTGCAGCTCTTTATCTAACAGCTCACTGTGTCTGCTGCTCCTGACTGCAGCATTACTGCAATATTTCAAACTGGTCCCTGTAGACACATTTTTGATGAATGAGAGCAGTCATTGCTAATCTCAATTACAAACAGATTGCATTTCCTGTGACTACTTCAAAATAAAAGCCAACATGTGTTTCACCAGTTGAATGCTTTTAATGTGAAGCTGCAGCAGCAGGAAATTGTCAGTTCGCATTAGCATTAACTTAATTCAGAAATTTTCACAGCTCACGCTGTATCATAAAGCTGTTCTAAAGTTCTATTGCACTTGAAGCCAAAGTGGGTGTGAGTTTTTCATTGCGCTTTTTTTTACTTAGTAATGGATGTGATTAAAAATGTAGCGAAGTACGATACTTTGAACAAAACATACTTAAGTAAAAGTAAAATTACAGATTTAAAAAACTACTTTAAAGAGTATACAAAAAAGCTACTCAATTACAGTTACATTTACTTTCCACCTCTTATGAAACAACATCGGCGTGCACTCTCAATAAATTGATGCGAAGAGTCATGTGCAGTGCATGACATAAACGGCTAAATCTGGCATTGTAACTGAACACCACACGCACGCTCTCTCCCACAATGCCAGTGGTAGTACTCATGTTCATTTAATGAGCTCTAACATCCTCAGCAGAGGCGTCGAGCTTTGCCTCAGGGGAGTCCTTCATTAAGATCCCCTTACACACTCATTGTGCTCCCTAATAGAGGGCAGGGCAGCAGCTCAGTGTGTGCATGTGTTATTTTGCGAGTCCATTTGTGCCTCCAGTCAAGCTCGTTGTTCAGCTGACAGAGCTGCATTGTGAAAGGTGCACATTTGATTCAGTCGGACAGGTGGGAGTTTCTCTCTCCTAAAGACTTACTGCTTGTATCTTTGTCAACAGCCAGAGGTGGACGGGTTAATTACATTTTACCTCTTTTATTTTATCCAGAAAGCGTCACGACTCTCAGCCACAAACGGCTACATTTCCATTGTCTGAAATGGTGACATTACTTTTCAAGTTGTGTGCAGGCGTGTTGAGCTCAATATTTGTGGTGGTTACTTCAAGTCTGTATTCCTAATAGTTTAGGAGCTTGAATAAATCACCTTTTAATATAATATTTCGTTAGTAGTCACCCAACATGTAGTTAGTTAGCATTACACTACTTTAACTGTTCCTCAGTATCCGATCCGCTTGAGTAATCATTTTAAAATTTAAAAAAAACGGCACAAAACATCAAACAGCTCTTGTAGCATAATCCAAGTGTTTTGTAGCCGCACAGTAGCAGTTTAGTTTGAACGTTTTCTGATTATACCGGACAGGAGTTAGCAGGGTGCACAACTGAGCAGATTGTTGCACAACCTTCGTACTTCAGTAGTTTGACAATATGCTGACATTTTGTGTGTATGTGACATTGGAGTGTTCATCAATCAAATAAAGACATAAATATGCATGTAAACACTGAAATATATAAAGGCCATCTTAGGGAACAAATGAAAGACAAGAGTTAAAGTGGAAATGTGCCTTCTCTATAGCGCTGAACAATTAATTGAAATCTTATCATATCCTGCAAAAATCACACCATAATTGTTTAAATATCGCAAATCAAATCGTAATTGCAATATCAGTCAAAATAAACACAATTAGATATTTTTTCAAAATCGTTCAGCCCAACTTATCTATCATATCTGACACCGATTTGGGCAAATCACATTGACTTGTTTGAAACCTAAAAGCTGAATCTTTGCTAAAACTAAAAGGCAAATAAGGGGCCTTTTTATGTAATGGGTATAAAGTGAGCATTTAGAGAGCCAGCGTGCTGCGGCCTTTTGTACAATCTAAACAATCATTTTTGTTTCTGTTTTATAAACAAACTTCTAGTCAGGAATAGCAACTATTTTGTTGACAGTCTAACAGCTAGATTTTAATTTATTTACATTTAAATGTTTTCAGATCATTTAAAGCTACTCTTGAAACCTGCTGATGGCCTACTTTGCCTCAAGCATTTTCTCAGCCTTCTGAAGTTACCCAGTATGCTCAAGGGACAGTCAATTGGGTTGTGTTTTATTAGGACTTTACTGCATTAGTACATTGCATACAGTGTGGAGTGATATGACCGATGGGAGAGACGTGCATGAAAAAGGTCATCGGTCAGATCTGAACCCACTGCTTGCTTAGGACATAGCATGGATCCTCGACTCGCTGAGGTGGCAGAGAATCCCCCCTTTGCACAATCTTATAGTGTTTTGTTTACTTTGTATCCATGATCCGAGACCCACATCTATTTATACTGCAGGTTGTGTGTTTGGGGAGAGCACGGCATCAACACAACCAGGACGTCCCACTGTGAATAAGACACTGTAAATAAATGTGCCAGAGGATAATTTAGTGCTATCAGAAATCTGTATTTGTTATTTATTGATTAGATGTTCGGTTTAAATCTTTAAATGAAACCCTGAAGTTACCCATTCAGTATCTCCTTTATGATCCCTCTGCAGTTTAAAGCTGCAGCCAGAGATGTTTTTACGTTACACAGAGTCACTTTTGTTTGTGTGAAATTTCTGTCATTATTGATGAACTACTGTCCAGCCGCTGCTAAGTGTTCCGTAACCTGGATGGACCATACCAAAGTAAAGCCAGCGCCTACACTGGCAGGCTGTGTTCCCAGTATATGGGTCATCACGCTCTGACTCCCTGTTTCGGGCAACAGTTTAAACAAAATGAAGCAGTTTTATTGAATTTGTATGGAGCCCTGAAGTTAAATAACCGTAAGCCGAGTAGTTATTTCCGACTCCAGCGAGCCAGAAACGCCAGCTGGCATTTATAGCGGGGTTTCTAGTGTATTTGTGGGTATTGCTTGTTGCACCCACACCACCCCACCCCCCTATTTAATTGTCACATTTGCACTCTAGTTTCATATCATGATTTAGGAGGCTTTTTATTTTTGTAATTGTAACACGTACACTGACCACTTCTCTTTCCGCAGTGTAAATCCACCCTCGCCCCTCAGCGCGTTCCCATCATCTGTTTGGACGTGTGTGCGGATGAATGTGCATGTGTTCTCCGTATTTATTGATTGGCTTAGCTCTCATCTTTCTCTCACTCTGGTTTTAACCCCCCCCCCCCCCCCCCCAGGGCAGGACAGGTCAGGCCGCAGGCCACAGTGGTTTCTCAGCCCAGGGAGGGTTGAGATGAGAGTGGCTTAGAAGGGGATGACAGACCCTTGGCGTTGGCTCTTCTAAACAGACTTTTCAAGTTAAGAGGGAAAAGCCCCCACTTAGCTCCCCTCCTGCCTCTTGTGTGTGTTTCTTGAGTATGTCTTGCGTTTATCTTTGTCTGCACGTATGTGCTGATGTACATGTGTCTATGCGTGTCCGCGCACAAGTGCTACTGGCTGAACTCTGCCCTTTGTCGGGGGACCATTTGTTGTGGCCCTACTCTGTCCTGGTATGTGAGGGTATTAGGGGGGTGGGGGTGAGGGGGGTGATGGGTATTAAGAGGAAGGTGAAGGTTTAGGATTACACAGCCACAGATTGATGTCCCCCTCAACCCCTCTGCGTTATTTCGGGTTCTTTTGTATGTTCGCCAGAGAACAGTTGGGTGCAGAGAAGCAGATATTTGAAACAAGGCAACTTGTGCATACGGTCATAACAGGCTGAGAAATGCATTTGTCAAGCCAGGAAGACTTTTTATTGTCCACTGAACCTGGCTGGTGGATCTCTGAGCTCAAGAATTACACTTAGAGAATGGAGGAATCTTAGCATACATTCATGTATATCAGAGATCAGTTGCAGGAAAATCTCTACAGCATTTGGCTGGTTGTTGGTGCTAATTTCCTATACTGGTGTTAATGTTGCTGGTCATAGCAAAGGGCAGCACAAAAGCCGCTTTGCCTGGAGTGTAGTTCATCTTTGGTGTCTTTTAAAATGTATGTTAGGACACAGAACAAATTTTTTATGATGTGCTTTTGTTTAGAAAACGCGTAAATCTGTAAGTGTTAAGTGTGTGTTCGCCCTCCTAATCGAGTGATGTTAACAACAGAGACCGGTGGAAGCCCCTGATTGTTGGGGAACGCAGATTGGTTTGACCTTTGACCCCTCTGCCAGCCAATCTGACAACCATTAGCAGGTGTGTGTGTGTGTGTCTCAGGATGGAGGATGATTCCTGAAAGCCATTCTGCTGTAATTGAGTCTCTGTCCTTGTGTTTAAAAACAGCCTGACAGGAGCTCGTAGTTGACATTATTGGGTGGCATGCGGGGTGAAGGATTGAAGCGGGCTTGGGTGACAGAGCCGAGGGTGCAGAGAGGTCAAAGTTTGGTTTAGGTTAAACCTCTATGTACTTGTGTGTGTGTGAGGGTGCGTGTGCTTGTAATGATGTCTAAGTAAATATTGTTGCCCCTGGCGTCCCTCATTCAAGTTCTGTATCATTCCTCTTGTCTTAAGAATCACAAATCATTTCCCCGAATTAGACACAGGAATACCTAAACCCCCCTATCATGTCTCATCTGTGTTTGTGTGTCTGTGCTGTGGTGAGGTGCAAGTAAGTATTGTTGCCCCCATTTCTTTCATTCAGGATCTCAATTGCCTCTGCTGTCTCAGAATCACAGGGGTCATTTTTACATTTCCCTGAATTAGACGTAAGAATACATAAGCCTGTGTGTGTGTGTGTGTGTGTGTGTGTCAGCCCATGCTTGTAAAGCATGCTCATGTCTGGGGAAATGAGGGCTGCATGTTTCCATGGTCCTGTAGTCCTCTTAAAGAGCTGGCTTTACTCCTGATAGGAGAGGACTTAACAAATAGTCACATGGGAGCAGCGCTGCTATTTTGGCTACATTAGCTTGTCTGTGAGGGCTGACAGTGGACAGGACATGGTTTCACAATCTAAACTGCGACTTTAGTAACACTTACTAATGAGGCCATGTGAGACCAGGCTAATGGCAGGGATTATAATTTATTAGGGATTGATCTGACATATGGTGTCTTTATCAGGGCTACTGATACAGTTGACTATGAGAGGATAATTAGTACGTGGTTTTAGCTGACTTGGCAAGTAGGTGATACATATGTTCATTTCTATTAAAACCTTATCGTTTCTTGATTTATAGCCTATTGAATTTGATCCTCTAATTTAGTGCATTGTCGGGATGATGAAGGCATCAGTGAAATGACATCATGTGGCTGTAGAGAGCGGTTGGTTTCCTGTTTATAATTAGTCAGTTAACAGGAAATTAACCAATGACTGTTTTGATTATTGATCATTTTTTGTTATAATTTATCATGTAAAAAAACCAATATAATTTTATACTCTTTTTTTTTAATCACTTGGTTAATTGATAAGAAAAACAAGCAGTCCAGACACTGGTAGTTTATTGTGTCATTTGTGAACATTGACATATCATCACATTTTAAGTTGATAAAACTGAACCTATTAGCCAACATTTGCTTGTTTACCCATCCAGCACTTACAGAGCAACATTATAATTTATTTAGAGTCGTGTTTCGGACCACCGGATGAATGTAAGTCCACTACTCACTCTGTTTTAGCTCCTTTTTTTTTAGTTTCTGCCAACTCCTGAGGGAAATATCTGGCTCTTGAGCTGCTGAGTGCTTCTCTATGTTCGTAATGATTCGGTGATAGTGAACCAAAATGGTGAAGTTGCCAGCGTGACGGCTGAACAATGAGCTGAAACTTTCTGTAAAGCTCGAAAAAGCTGAAAGCTACAGAGATAATTCACCATCATGAGCAAACCCCTTCGCCTCCTCATTTGAGACATTATTATAGATGATTTAAAGTTCAGTTAAAAATATACAAAAATTAGAACTGACTCAGTGTGTGAGAATGAGCATCATTCTGTGTAATGACAAAGGTCATTTCATCATCCTAACTATCTATTGGCTGCAGTCCCAAATACCACATATTAATGAACCTTTTTGACCAGCTACACATTCATGGCTTATTTGCCTGACAACATTTTAATAATTCATTGGTGACTACTTTGAATGTGCCAGTGTGAAGTGACTCATCAGGAGGTGGCCTTTCCAGCTATTAAAGTACCGTGTTTTTAATTGGCCAGACAGCAGGAGGATTGTTGTCCTTGTCGAGTTATTTGCGATGAACTCCGGCGTTTGTGATCTCACCTGGTTGTATTAAATCAGACTCAGCTTTACAACAGATTGACCCACCCAGCAGCAGACATGAGAACACAGCTATGGCATCTGCCAGGACAGGGGTCGTGTGTGTGTGTATGTGTGTCTTTGCGTGTCTTTGCACTCATGCATTCTTGCTTGCAAGTGAAATCATTTTAGTGAAAGAAGCGTTTTCATTCTCTGTGTGTGTGAACATGAGAGCTTACACTAGCAGAAGAGAAGCTGTAAATCTTTTATGGATCTTTGTGTGTGAGATTGTGTTAGTGAAAGAGGGGGTCTTTGTGTATGTGCACGCATACTCACCCCTTGTGTACGTGTTGTGCGTACAACCCCCCTCCCAGCTCTGACGGTGGTGTGTTCCTCCACAGGTGCTATTTCAGTCGGCCGACTGTCATCCCAAAATGCTTTTCAGCTGAGTGCTTTTCAAAACAATCGTCACTGGTGCCCCAGGCTCTTTTTACAAGGGCCCTCTGCCGCGCTGAGGTTTAACATGCTACCTCTTATCTGCTGATCAGCGAAGGGGTGTATGGTACGTGTGTGTGATGGTAGGACTTGGATGCCCTTTGGATGAGCAAGCAACTTTCTCATTTGTCTGCTTATCATTCTGTCAGAAAGGAAGCAATAAAGATATACAACCTTTAAACCGTTTGTCACTCAACCAATGCAGGCCAGTTAATTTAAAATGACAGCCTGGCACAAGACAAGATATATTTAGAAGAGGATACATGAGAGAAACATGACAACAAGACAGGTAAATCCCTAATGGATAACACCAACAAATAGCTGAGCAACAGCTGGTAAAAGGTGGATACCACAACAAGGCAGAGCCGATCATGAATTAGCATGACATGGTGCAACAATGTACAGCTAATGGCATGTGCAGATACACAGTAGCACATGAAAAAAAGACATGAAACATAAAATAGATGGCATTGTGTTTAAATGTAAAAATATGAAACCTCCAATCCATTTCACTTAATATCTGTCCTGAAAATCTTGATCTGCGTTGATTCAACTGCACTAGTCAGCTGGACAAGACTTGTTTTTCCATCATGGACCTGTGCTCTTGTAGTTGTCCGCCTCGTTCACTTCATGGCAGCTTTGAGTGTTACAGACTACGGCAGCAACACTTAACCCAACTACATCTTTTAGCAACATTGGCAGGGTCAGGCGCCCCGAGGTCTGCATCCTCAAGCCTCAAGGCAGATTGTTGGGTACATTATGTCTTAAAAATGGGCAGTAAAAGGGAAAATGTCACCTGTAAGCTGTGCAAGTCAGTGGTGAAATACAGCAGGGGACACAAAAACTCTTCACAGCACTTGCATGTACTGGTGAGTCTGAAAAAGCTACAGATTGCACTGCCTTGAAGCCACAACCTGCTGTAATTTGCTGGCTTATCTAAAAATGTTTTAAAAGTGTTACTGTCTGATAATTTAGAAGGCATAATGTACCTTTTGAATATAAGGATGTTTTGTGTTTTATCAAACAAAGTCTGCTGTGTTTACAGTTTGGTTCATTTGATTTTGGCTGGTTTGAAACTAACTGGTCAGGTCCAATCAACCGCTTCCAAGCAGACTCCTTATGTGGTGATTTTAGTGTGACATCAAAAGCTAAACTACTAGATTCATTGTTGGCTTGTTTTAGTAGTATGTGGTTGGGGAACAGGTATGCAGAGCAAACCTCTTCCGGTTTTCTTTTCTCTCCTTACTCCTGTTAATGCACTTTATGCAATTTATTGTTCTGCAAATGTTCTTCATTTATAGCCGTGTTTCCATCAATGTTTTTTAATGTGCATTTTGAAGTATCGCATTAGAAAAGGTTGATGGAAAAGGCAAAATCCTTAATTTCGCAAAAAAGTTTACATGTTCGCTTGAAGTTGTTTTTTGCCTTTGTCAAAAAAGAGTAAATGCACTAAATGGGAGATGGAAACACTCTTTCTGACGTAGCAAACTTGTAACTCACAACTGTTCAGCTCTTTCTGCTGCCCGGTTGTACAGTTGTGCATGCCTGCCGAGAATTTCATGCACCTCGCAGCTGGTAACGCTCATTTGTGCTGAGAAAAGAGGTGGATGCAAATCTCGGCATGTAGCCTTCATCATCTGTTCTGCCGAATTATGCATTCGCCTCTTAAATGTCTTTTTCAGATACTTGCTCTGCACACTGATCAAACGTGGTCATCACCGCATATTTTTGCTGAATCTCAATGAATGCTACTTCTACTTTTAATATTAACGATTACACATTTCAAAAGTATGCTTAAAATTTGCATGACCATTACATGGACACATGGCTATTGTCTAAAGAAATGTGCGCAATGCTACAAGCATGCATGCATGCACACAGTGGAATGCATTGAAGATGGGATAGGGATTACATTTGTCCTACAAGAAATCCTCTGTCCCGATCCTTCAGCCTGCAGGAGCACTTGTCAGTGAGCCGCTCAATTACTGTCCAGTGTAATTACACTGTATTAACACCAAAGAGCAGAGGAATGAAAGAAGCAGGGACAGAAGAAAACTGAGTGATGTTTTACCGTGTGAGGAAAAAGGGAATGGAAATGGTAATTGGAACAGATTTATAAATGTACTGAGTAGAAAATAGGGCAAGAGATTGACCTTGACTCGTTGTAGATATCAAACTATTAAAATTGGACTAGAATGTCGAACCATACCTCACAGGAATGGAAAAATATAAAATTCTAGTATTTTTTTATTTCACCATTTTAATTCAATTCAGTCCACTGCTCACGTTGCGTTTCCTCACACACACGCCTACACCTCTGGTCTGTTACTGCAAACACACTGGCGTGCCCCACCTCTTTCTGTCTGTCTCTCCATGTATGTATCAGCTCTGATGACTTTCTCCAGTATGTTTTATAAAGTTGCCGAGAAGACACAGAACTTTTGGATTTTTCCACCCGCAATCCCATTTACAGCAGCAGGTGCGCTGAATGTACAGGAGGATTGCTAATGATATAGCCTATCAGAGAGAGAGAGAGACTTTGGATCAAAGCGTCAGCTAAATTAATAAATGTAATGGTGTGTTCACTGTTGCTTTACCCAGTCCGTGCTTCTAAAATATTCGCCATGTACGTGTCTTGCAACACCACATAACATCTCTCTGTCTGTGTTTCTCTGCAAAATACTAAAATGGGTCACCAAATACACCTGAACGGCCGTTAATATACCTGCCTGACCAAGTAATGTCTGTGTGTGGGGAACACTGAACAGTATGTCGAAATTCGTCCCAGAGCCCACAGTGATGTTTTCAAATATCTTGTTTTATCCCATTACCACTTTAAAACCCAAACATCATAGAAGAGCAGGAAAACAAGAACGTTTTGATAATCGACAAGCTGGAAATAGTGAATATTTGCTAAAGGAAAATTAATTACACCATAAATCGGTTAATTATTGGGTGTAGATTAATTCCTGTCACTCAATTAATTGACTAATAGCTGTTCTACGTTAATCCCTTTTGGATAATCTGGTTGGTCAGTTGTATTGCTAAAGGAAAGTCTTCTGTTAAGCTTTTTCAGTTGTTTGCCCCAGTATGATTGGCATGCACAGTGGTGAGTAGCGTAGTCACCAGAGGTCAGACACATGAACACTGTTTTTACCCCCTGGGACTATATGTTTGCATTGGTCCATATAGTATATGTGTGTTGGTATGTGTTTAAAGATGAGCGCTGACACACCCACCCTGTCAGTTGCACACTTTGCGTCATGGTCAAACGGCTTGTCTTTCACACGGTCCATTCTTCAAAGCAGTATGTCCTGCTGGAAGTGACAGCATATGGAAAACCTGTCTAAATGAGTCCACACATCAATTACATCAACACATTCTCACCTCGCTCGACTCCCCAAGCCCCCCCGCCTTGCCTCACTTTGCTTTCGCTCGTCTTTCCCACGTCTCTCTATTCATCACTTCTCTGGCCTGTCCTTCCGTCTATTCTGTGATCATTCCAGACTCCGCTCGTCTCTCTCCTCTACCAGGGCTTCTCTTTTACTGTTTTTATCCCTTGTGAAAAGTGTTACTGATGAGCCTATATCCTATGATGACGGTTAGATAATGTAATGTAGATTTGATATAGCATTAAGAGATTTTGCCACAATAAAACACTGTGATAAATTATTACAGATACTGTTTATTTGCCCACCCATATTTTAATGTTTTAATGCAGAACAATGGCTCAGAGCAACACTAATATTTGCAGAAGGGACTGGTTCTTAAGCTACCATATGCACAATTTGTAGGACATTGCGTGCTTCTTGTGCAGGTAGAATTGCTCAAGCTGCAGCGTACCCTGGTTGTTACACTTCTGATGACCCTGTACCTGATGTCTCTGGTTCTTTGGAATAATACCCAACAAGATGAAAAAGCTTCACCAAAATTGGCCAGTATTTGGCTCCCGGTATTGCTGCTTTCAGCTTTTTCAAGAATCTCTCAACAATTTGACTTCACACTTGAACAGTTCTTGATATGCAATGGACAGTCATATAGGGCTGGGCCAAAACTGTTCACAATAAAATCACGATAAAAACATTTCATACCTATCGATAATTATCACAATAAATGTCAAATCATTATTTCTTTCAAGTTTGACTGGAAATTGAAGGAACCAGGTGGTTAATTGTGTGGTTGAACCTTTCTTTATGGTCAGAACGTGACAAACACTTGATGCCAAACAGTGGATCACTTCACAAATCTGAGGTAGAACATTCAAAACAATTATATCTTTTTCTCAAAAATATGATTAGTAAATCTTTTTTCAGTCTCTTTTCCTCAAAATAAACATCTTAATAGAAAAATTAATTACTAATTCATTCGTGATTGAAATGAATTAAATCAAACATTTATTGATGACATTTTGAACATTTGATATATTATTGAGGAAAATTAAATTGCAGTAATTATTATTGTTTTATTGCCCTATGTCATACACACATCTAGACCGAGGTTCCTTCCTTTTATAATTAGATAACGCTTCTATAGAGATGAGAGATGTTTTGTACCAAATTTGGTGACGATTGCTGAAAATGTGTTGGAGGAGAAGTGACAAAACAGAATTGCAGAAAGTTGCAGATGCAAAAGGGCGTGGCTTATCTGAATAGATTTGCCTGGACTCACATAATCCAGGATTAAAAATCAATCAATCAAATCAATCAAAAATTCAAAAGTTACAGGCCCGAAACATAAAGCTAGTTGTCATAGCTCCAGACTCCATCTGGGCACTTCTCTCCCTCGGATCCTCACAAAAGCCCCTTTTCCACTGAAATAGTACCAGCTCGACTCGACTCACCTTTGTTTGGTTTTCCATAGTGTAAAAGTTGTACCTGTACCTTATAACACCTTTTTTTTGTATCACCTCCGTCGAGGTTCCAAGCAAGCTGAGGCGATACTAAAATGTAACGTGAAAACACAACAGACAGCTGATTGGTCAGAGAGAATGGTCACTGTTCACTGCATCATCACTGTGCACACCAGACAGAGGCCAGCAACAGAATGGTTTTATATTTTACAGTTTTTGTATGGAAATTCATCACTAGATCCACTTCTGAGAAGTTTTGAGGTGAGAAATCAGCTGTGTAGATTTCAAATATTGACAGTCAAAAATGTGCTTAAAAGTCTTCGGAGTTGAGGAGCTCCGCAAGTGACGGCGGCGGAAGCCTGCGCTCACAGAGAGCCCTCTGCCCCCACCGTCACACAGGCTGAGGCTGTGAGGTTTTCATACCGCTTATCTGTCTTTATATTCTATATAAGTATAAGTAATGTTGAAATGTTTTAACTTAAATCAAGGGAAAGCTGTATCGAACGCCGGTGTGTGTTGCATTGAAAATTACGTTGCTGCAGTGTGTGGCATTGCTATATCGGCTACATTGAGGGGTACTATCTCTGGGTACTATCTGCAGTGGAAAACGGAGCACGGCCAAGGCGAGGCGAGTTGAGCTGGTACTGGTAATGGAAAAGTGCCAAAAGTGAGAAGTTGATGAGATGAACGCGAAGAGAAAATCAAAGGCCAGACAGAGATTCCTTCCTTCCTTCCTTAGTTAGATGATTCAATTATGCTCTGCCATTTTGTGCACAATTTCACCTTTTTAACACACTTTGTTATGTGTTTCACGAGAAATTTAAACCAAACATTAGACGATTGAGTGCAGAGACAGCTGTTCCTTGCTCAAGAATTCCTCAGTGGCATTTGTTTTAGGGACAGAAGAACATCCTGTTCAGTACCCTGATTTTCCCACCCTGGCCTTTACTCCACTATATCTGCAGGCCTTGTGTTATGTTTCCTGCTTTACTTCAGACTCCAGCCATTGTTAGCTTTAAATACAGTTGGTCAACAATGTGTTAAAAGAGAGTCAGTAAATTTGACCTTGTGTGCAACTGAATGAGCGCATGTGTACTTTACTCAGTCCTTACGTTTCATTTAGTCTCATCTCTTAACAATGAATTAGTTTAAAACTTTGAAGATTTATCTAGCTGTATACTCCGTCCTAAGACTTATTTCATCTTCCTCTCTCCCTCCCTTCATTTCTCTCCTAAACTAGCAGGAGGCAGGCTAGTCATTTTTTCTGCATTAAAGCTTAGCAGCACAATTTAGTGCTTTGGCCAAGTGTGTGTGTGTGTGTGTGTGTGTGTGTGTGTGTGTGTGTGTGTGTGTGTGTGTGTGTGTGTGTGTGTGTGTGTGTGTGTGTGTGTGTGTGTGTGTGTGTGTGTGTGTGTGTGTGTGTGTGTGTGTGTGTGTGTGTGTGTGTGTGGTGTGTGGTGAGACTTGACCTTGACTGCAGTCCCTAATGGAGGAGGCTGTTCGGTGAATGACTCAAACTCCCCCCGCCGTACAGTGGTATGTAGCAGCCCATAAAGCATGCTTAAGTCCCACTCTGGTTTCAGGGAGTGGGCCCCCCCATCCTGCTGCCGTCCGACCCCGCCCCTTCCTCACACTCTGAAATAGCCACGTCCTTGTCCCCACATGGAGCACAGTGTGAGTTGCGGTGTGTGTATATATGCGGCCGTGGTTGATTGAGGAGCAGATTGCTGGTGACAGGTCACACTGCGTTCCGTCCCTCCGACCCCCCAGATTAGCCACCCGAGGCCCCCACCCCACCCTGCCCTCCCCTCCTCTGGGCCCCCACCTGTTTGGATCCCTCTGCTGCTCAGATCTCTCCCTCGTACACACACACATACACACACACACAGAGTGGACAACCTGCATTAACAGACTTCTCTTATTTGTCCGTCACTCACTCTATGGGTGATAAAGGCCATTACGAGTCATTAAGGTGTGCATGTGTGTTGGAGTGTGTGTGTGTTGCCCGGCTGGGGATGTGTGTGGGTTGAAAAGACGCCTGTCACAGCACGCTCTCATAATTGCCCTCTTAGCCAATTATCCCCCATTTAAAAAGCAAGTCACCTGCTCTGCTCCCATGTCCACACAAATGCACGCACACACACCACACATACACACAGAATAAATAACATAGAAAGTTAATCATTGTTTGTTCCTAAGTGGTATGTTTGTTTACTGTGCTTAAATTCTGTCCATGTTGTAATGCTTTCTGTTGTCTGCGTCTGTCCGTATTCACACTGTTGTGTCTGCTTTCTCCTTCAGATTCTGATGCACACCAAGGACATGGTTCAGAAGGTGGGTTATTAACAAGCTCTTGGTTGTCCTGATCAGTTAATGAAACACAGATCTAGTCAAATACATTTGAAGTGGAGCTGAAGGATTTGACCTAAAATCTGTATCAGGATAAATTGCTGATATTGTATGTTCTGGGGCCTTACTACAGACTGAAATCCCATCTTATCTCAGTTTAGGATGGAATCTGTTATTATTGAAACTTGTTTCTTAAATGCATTTAGGAAAAATCCTGTTTTATCTCTAGGATGGGAATTTAGCTATTACACACCTGTCGTCAGTTAAATCCAACTCGCTAAAATTGAACATCTGTCTTTTGTTGTCCATTATAGCAAGCTAGCTAGCCAGAGACAAGTGAATGAGACAGATAGGATGAGATATACCCATAAGTTTAGGAATTGCTTCTGGAATTTGTAAATAAACCATTGCCGTTTTGGCCGCTAGTGAATGTTACTTCAAAGCGCGGGGTATTTCCGGTCGGCTCGGAGGCATTGCAAGGCTACCCAGCCGACCAATCACAGAGCGTACAATCCACGTCGACTCGATGTGTAGTTACATTTTGGAGGAGGTGCAAGTCAGGATTTGAGTATAAATTGCACTTAAGGCACACTTGTGAAATACCAATGCTGTCTGATCAGCATCTTGATATGCCACACCTGAGAGGTGGATGGATTATCTCTGCAAAGGAGAAGTGCTCACGAACACAGATTTTGACAGATTTGTGAACAATATTTGAGAGAAATAGTTTTTGTGCATAGAGAAAGTCTTAGATCTTTGAGTTCAGTTCATGATGAAAGGGGCAAAATCAAAAGTGTTGCATTTATAATCTTGTTCAGTGTATATAGATACATTGAACTGTGGGCTAATTGATCTGTCATTGGTTGTTATTGATGATTTCAGTTTAAATGAATCTGATTCAGTCAATTGAGATAGAAGGTCCACTTAGTGTAGTAAGAGAGAGTAATTTTATTCATTAAAGCTCCCTCCAGCCAGTTTTAACTGCCGGTTTTGGTTAACGTTCTTTCTCAAACAGAGAATGGGGGTGTGGTTAATAGTCGGACGTAATCAATTACCATGACAACCAAAAACTGACCGGCTCGAGTGTTCACTAACAATATTCTGTGTTAACATCACTACACTGTAAAGTTTAGTACACTTTACTGTCTGGCAGGAGTAGCTGTTACTTACCCATGATAGAAACTAATGTGCGCAGATCAGCTGTTATCAATCATACAGTCGATGGTCTTGTCACGCACTGCACACGATAACTCCCACTACGTTTTATGGTGCGCTTACTTTACCGCGGGGGTGGGGGGGGTCTCTTACCCTGTTGAACTTTATGTAAAGAATTCTGATACCATTGCCTCCGCCGATGCATTGGTAAAACGGCCGGTAGTAAAATGCATGTTGCAGACTCTAAAAAGTGAAAGTGCGACGCGTGCTGTAATTTCTAAGTAAACTACATGATAAATTGGTTAGCTAGCTCAAAACGATGTTTATTGGTTTGATGCTCTGACTTAACGAGGCGTGACAGTTTTTTAACGAGGCATGACAGTGCGCCTGCGCAATCTTGGAGAATGACGTATGACTTATGGAATTACTATAGTCATATGTCTCCACCCTGTTTTAACAACTAAGCAACTTTTTCAGCTTTGAGCACAAAATTCAGCTATTTGGCGAACTATGTTGGTAATCAGCATTGTAAGGAAATGACCCAGAAAAATATCATAGAAAGGTCAAAATACACTGGAGGGGGGCTTTAAATACATCTAGTTTATTGTCCAGCTCTAATTTGAAGCATTTGAAGCTAATAAGTTGTCTTGTCTTCTATAACAGTTTTTCTTCTTCTGTCATTTTCCTCATGTGTGACTCAGATGAATCTGGAAGTCATTTATGGAGATACTGACTCCATTATGATCAACACCAACAGCAGGACTCTGGAGGAAGTCTTCAAACTTGGCAATAAGGTGTGTGGAGGCAAAGTTGAATTTTCCTTTCCATCAGTTGTTTTGATATTTGACATTTTCACAAAATGCACATGTGTGTTTTATTATTCCCAGGTGAAGGCAGAAGTAAACAAGCTCTACAAACTGCTGGAGATCGACATTGACGGTGTGTTTAAGTCCCTTTTACTGCTGAAGAAGAAGAAATACGCGGCCTTGGTGGTGGAGAACCATGGTGAAGGACGATACAGCGTCAAGCAGGAGCTCAAAGGCTTGGACATCGTCCGCAGAGATTGGTGTGACCTGGCCAAGGAATGTGGCAAGTACGTTGAACCAAACAGATTTGTGATCTTTTCCCCCATGTTAGTATTAGCATGCTAACAATCATACAGTTACTTTCCCTTTCCAGTGTATCAGACATTGCAGGCGACTATACATTGATCTCTCTTTCCCCGCCTTTGCTTTCTTTTGCTCTTGCAGCTATGTGATCGGTCAAATCTTGTCGGACCAGAATCGCGACGTCATTGTGGAGAACATCCAGAAACACCTGGTGGAGGTGGGAGAGAAAGTAGCAGAAGGAGCTATACCACTCAACCAATATGAGATACACAAGGTAAGGACATGGCTGCATGTGTGTACGTTTCCACTCTGTCATCACTTACAGCTGCACTTCACATGTACACTGTGTAAAACTGATCAACAACCTGGTTGCAAATACGTAATAGAATACTAAAGCGTGTAAAGACAAACCAGCTATGTCAGGTTCAAGCAAATGTTTGGATTATTCAAAGGTATTTGATGTTAACCGTCTGTTCATTGTCGCTCTCTTTCCTGTCGCTGTCATACTCTTTCCTCCAGGCTCTGACTAAAGATCCTCAGGACTATCCAGATAAGAAGAGCCTCCCTCACGTCCATGTGGCTCTCTGGATGAACTCCCAGGGTGGTCACCGGGTTAAAGCTGGAGATACAGTCTCTTACATCATCTGCAAGGTGTGTGTATATGAGAAAGAACTGTCCCACTAGTTGTTTTTATAAATACATTTCACCACCTGATCAGGATTAAAATCCCAGCATGCACTGAACATAGATTGATATATACCAATTTAAGAATATCCAAAGACAGATTTTTAGTGTATGGACCTACAGTATAAAGACAACAAGCTACCGGTCACAGAACCGCGTGTCTTTTCTTTCTCCCTTAGGACGGCTCCACGCTGGCAGCCAGTCAGAGAGCCTATGCTCTAGAGCAGCTCCAGAAGCAGGAGGGTCTCAGTCTGGACAACGATTACTACCTTGCCCAGCAGATCCACCCTGTTGTGTCCCGCATATGTGACCCCATCGAGGGCATTGACAGCGTGCTCATAGCCACGTGGCTGGGTAAGCGAATGACAGGTTTTGGTAGTTTTATTAAGAGTGGGTGGCCCAACATGATTCTGGTGTTAAATTATGACTCGAGGAATTTCAGGTTGCCTTTAAAAATGACAAATTATACACATTAGCCAAATGTTCAATGAAAGCAATTAATTATAATTAAGTGAGTGAAATGTTTTTAATTTGTATTGTTAACAGTCAACTTGCATAACACTTGGGATTACAGTAAATGACTTATCAGAAATCTTGTTTGCCGTTTAAAGACGTACTATTTTATAAATAAACTCTATCATGAGGTATTTGAGGGGCACAGCTTACTTTGAGTGATAGTATTAATCCCTCTTTATGTATGTGTTAGTATTAGTCACAATTCCTGTTTTATAGTCTGTTGACAGCTGAGGCAGCCAAACATAGAAAAGCTGTCATACCTACCTTCACAAGAGCCTCATAAAAGTACAAAATAGATGTTTCATTGTTGTCTAATGGCCATAAAATTAAGTGGTTTGGCTGGAAATTTCCAAGTTAAACATTTCTCGTAATTATTGTTATGTTAGTGTAAAAAAACAAAACAAAGACTAATGCGACTGGAGAAAACAATCTTGCGGTGTTAATTGTCTTTTGTCCATGCCAGGTCTGGACCCCAGTCAGTTTCGGGCTCAGCAGCAGTACCAGAGGGAGGAGGAGGCTGACGGCATGCTGGGAGCTCCGGTCCAGCTGACTGACGAGGAGCGCTACAAAGACTGTGAGAGGTTCACCTTCACCTGCCCTCAATGTGGCACTGACAACATCTACGACAGTGTCTTTGAAGGAGCCGTGAGTAGATGCACGCAGTGTTAGCTATCACAAAAGTCCCTCATTAAGCTTCGGCCGTGTTTTTACATGACTCCTGTGGCCGTGGAAAACATTTCAAAGTTGTTTATTCACACATTAACAGAATTCACATGAAGCGTGCAGCTGCAGGATTTAACAAATATTCTGTCATTGATTACTCATGGAAAAGTCTAAAATGTTGCTTCAGCCCCACATGATCATTAGGTACAACTAGCTAAAACTAATGCAGTGTAATCCAAATACATAGAAGGGTTTCTGTTATTTAGCCTGCCTTCATTGCTATAAATGGGGTGGACAAACTACATCTTTCAAAAGGACCGTACAGTTGAATCAGTAAAAACAATCTGTAGAACAAATTATAACCTTCATTTATTAACACTGCTGTTTTAGACTGCGTCCATTTTTTGGTAGTTGTACCTAATAAACTGGCAACTAAGCACATATTAAATCTCTGTAACTTAAGCTGCTGCAGAAGAATAGTTTGTGGAGTCAGAGATGTTCTTGTGTGCAGCACACACACTTGCATAACTTCAGAGACACAAAGAAACCCTGAAATGAAAAAGAGAAGATTGCTTTTATCACCAATGGTGTGTTTTCGCTGGTGTAATGGATTAATTGGTGGACACACAGATAAAGTGTCTGAGAGTGGAAGAATGGTGTTTCCGAAGGCATTTCAGTCAAACTTCCTGTGAAGGATTCATGCTTTAGTCATCCTCCATATTGTGTCTCCGTCTGTATTTTTAGACAGCTGCCTGGCTCCAACACGGACTCTGTTTTCATTGGCATAGTTTGGACTCCACAACATGAAAAGCCTTCCCTTAACCCCTACTGCTCTATGAACACACACGCACACACCGATCTCCTACCATTTGTCAGTCCAAGGTCGTGTGTGTGCGCGTGTGTGTTTGTGTTATCAGCATCTAATGAGGAGCAGGGCACACAGCTTTTTCTTGTCTGAAAGACACTAATAAAACTGACAACCCTCTGTCCTCCGCTGGCAGAGAGAACTTGCAGTAAATAAAAAAGGAGTGTTATATACACACACCATAAAAGGTTGATCTCATTACACACTTCAGCGCGTACACTGGTATGTTTTACATAGAGGCATACACACTCGCACTGGAAACATACACGAGAAGCTGCGCTTGATGTTTTAACAGGAGAATATGGTTTTGAAATGTTGGTGCTGTCAGAATAATTTAAAACTTTAGACAAAACTAAACAGGATTCGTCTGATTACTGGTGTTAATTTTCCACCATGCGTCAGAGTCCAGTATGCACGCGCACACAGAGAAACTGATAAGGCAGGAAGTTAATTGGGGTGGTGAACATGGTCTAACAGCTCAGTGAGAGGGGAGGACAGATGGGCCTTGGACTCTGCCACTGACACAGAGCCAGAGATGGTAGGAGGAGGCGGTGATGGATGATGGAGGACAGACAGAGGAGGAAAGTTGTTTGATGGGGGTTTTGCAGCAGAGGGGGATGAAAAGATTAACTATGGAGGGGGGAAAGCTGGATAGAGCTGCAGGGATTTCCTTGGGTTCGGTTGTAATAGAGCGTTGGGTATCCCACATTGTGCAGTTAAATCAGCATGCTGTGAAAGCTGCACATTATCAGACCAAGACATGGATGAAAGCAGTTAGGGCGGACACTTGACATCATAAATGTTTTTTAAATTGTTTTGTAGAGGGCTGTTTAAAGCGTAGACATGAGGTGGTACAGATGACAGTTGGTTGGAGGAGCGATGAATGTTAAAAGATACGATTTGAACTTTTCTCACAAGTCTCGCACAAACACAAGACACAAGCTACTTTGGAGTGTTTCATATTTTCAGTTAATTGCTCGGCCGCAAAATAACTGGCAAGTAAGTGTTGTATAATTTTTACAGATCCAACTGGTTTGGGAGGGAGAAGTCTGTTATCACAATGAAGTTTGGAATGAAACAAGCGAGATAAAAAGAGTAGGAGGGGAGGACGCTTTCATCCAGAGCAGACGGGGAAAGGGAAAAAAAACAGGAGGAAAGAGGAAAGGAAGAGGAGGATAGACTGAGATGGAGAGGGTTAATGTGTGTAAGCTGCACATCAGGGGAGTCAAATGAGGTGACTGACTTGAACTGGCAGAAAATCTGGTGTTTTTTTCCAAAAAAGAATGATGTAGGGAAACAAAAAAGATGTGTGTGGCTGGAGGGGGGTGGGGGTCACATACATACTTGTCATGGACTCCGGTGCAGAAACATGTTTTGCTGCTGTTGAGTTCATGTTTAAAGCTGTTAGATTTAATGTAATCGTTACATAATATGGCTACTTTCATCATTGCATTAACTACATATAAAACAATTTAGGAGTATTGAGGTCATGTTGACCTGTTGTGGGGTTTTTTTTTTTTTTTTTTTTTTAAACAGTAAAATGTTAAGATTTATTGGACCCGGGGGTGCTTTATGCCCATACACCTTCCACGCTTGTGCCATGTTCTTTTTGGAGATTTAAAGGTAATGGCCAAGTTTCTGTCACCTTTTCTGATTTTGGGGTTAAAAATGCTTCTGTGATGAATCCATGTGCACAAATATTTCTGCACAGGCTATTGCCTTCATGAAATCTTGTGGGAGTGAGCTTGTAGTAAATGTTTCTCCCCTGACAGTTATTGCACCTACTGTCTCAAAGCACCAGACTCCATCATGTGAAAGTTTTTAAAAATATTTAAATTAGATTTACATGACAAAATATGGGGCTTTTGCCAAAGATTGTATTGTACTCCTAACTTCCCCTGTAGAGCTGGTTACAGTGGTCATCGCTATCAATGCTAATACAGTAGATTTGAGAAGTGGGAGGAGCTATTTCGGGCGGCCCTGGTTCAGGAAGTATGTCTCATTCATTTTCTCCAAGTGTCTCACAGTTGGAGCACACTCACGGCCCTGGATGGTCCGCAGTTAAACAACTGTGTAAGAAAATAACTGCTTCTTTGATAAAATGTCAAAGGAGCAACCTGTGTGATATGTAAACTACAACTCTCAAGGTGCATTTCCATAAGAAAACATAATTACAGAACATAATATTCTGTTACCTAAAGGCAAGTGGACGCTAATGGGCTGGGTTATACTAGAAAAGAAGTGATTTGTATGGCGTGTTGGAAGTCTCAAGTATTTATAGTTGTTCTGAACGTCGACACTCAAAGCGGGCTGAGAAGCCAGCCATCGCAGAGAGGGGGAGATTTGTTTAAAAGTGGCTATTTCTAATTCAGTCCCTCCTGCAAGTCATTCATTGTGTTACATTTGTGTGTTTCTAGTAACATTAACAATATATATGTTAAACATTTTAAACGGGAGTCAGGAGCCGGAAAAATACTTCTGGAACAATCCCACAAGTTTGCAACTGTGAGTTTTAGTGTGGTTACCAAAATGAGACCTTATTAGTAAACAACACTAAGAATCTAAACAAGCATGTAAAACTTTCAATATGTTTATGTCACTTCTTCATTTATAAAATTGATTCTTAATTTTTTTATTAAAGTAATACAGCTCATTGTCTCAATACTGTTATGGTGGCCAACTCATGGCACCCACAAATTTTATTTGGTCATTTATCTTTTGCTGATTATTCAGCTGCACATGAATGCAGTATTGTACAGAGCACTTTTAACTGTGTTCAGTGCCGCCGTGTGAAAACATCTACAGTATTTGTGTGGTTGGATTGTACACAAACATTACTGTCACCTGTTTTGTATTCATGTATTTGGAACAAGATGGAAGGGTTTTTCCTTGATCGCTACATCTGATGATACTGTGTGTGTACTTTTGTTCTGACACACATTCTCTGTTTCAGGGGTTAACGTTGGAGCCCAGCTTGATGCGATGCTGTCACATCCCCTGCGGGGGCCGTCCTGTCGACTACGCTGTCAAGATCAGCAACAAACTGCTACTTGACATCCGTCGTCATATCAAAAAATACTACTCTGTGAGTATTGCTGTGTTTGTCCGCCAGTTTGCAACCCTGAGTGAGGTTTTGATAATTACTATGGATTCTTTCAATAAAACTCTGCTTAACACACACTCAAAAACGCAGGCACACACATTCACAACATTCATGTATTTGCTTTTTCACCACCTGCAGGGCCGCAAATGGACTTGGTTTAGTTTTCATGATGAATTGCTCCTATTTTTCCTCCTTTTTTTTTTTTAAACCCTTTTTCTCAAATGGTACAACTTAGTTGAACTTGCACTTAGTTCACAACTTTCTTCAGACCATGTGCTTTATTTGATTAAAATATATACAATATAAAATAAAATATATAAATCTTTGGTCCACAAATGTGACATTTAAGTTTTAACGTTGACAGCATTGTGGTTGTTTGCCACCATCTATCAACACAATCCTAAATTAATTAAATGATTGCATCAGCTGACAAAATACAAGCTCTAGTGGTCAGAGAAACTGAACTGTATGTTATGAAGTAGTCAAAACCTGTGAAAATTGGCCTTTCACAAAGTGTCTATAATAGTGTTGGACTGTATTTAACACAACGTGGGATGCAACAGATGCAGTTATGTTAAGAGAAGCGATCAAAAAGATGTTGGACGAGAAATGAAGGAAACCTCAGCAGGGCACTGCGCTGACATTTTCAACCAAAGAGCACATTCTGCTTGCAAAGTGAAAAGAGCACAGGAACAATTTGAGGGAGCATGATCTATAAAAAAAATACTTAAATGGTCATTCTTACTTTGAATACCAAGTTTAACATGCCCTCTGTCAGTTTTTTGATAAGCTGAAATTTAAATGATATATCTGGGAGGACTGGGTTATTAGAAGAACTAAAAATACAACAAATCAAAAGATTTGACTTTAAAGATTGAGCAGATTTGTCTAAGTAATACAGGGATTCTCTTGGCTTGAAATAATACCCACGATGTTGGATTATAAGATTTACAGGGTACATTATTTTCGCAATTACACACACGGTAACAGGCCGCCTCAGGAGCATGTATGCAAGCTGTGAAAATATCAATCATTGGCTCTCTATGTTGTTGGTTGTTCAGGTTTTCAGAACTAAAGGCCATAAATATGTTCAAATTTGCATAGCCACATGATCGCACACATGTTGGATACACACAAATACAGAAATGTCATTACGTTATTAAATTCTGCTACTTAGTTTTTTGTTTTTATTGTTGACTTATTGATAATTTTATCTAAATTGATAAGTTAATTATAAGTTTCCGCACTAACCTCTGATGGGCATTTGTGAATTTTTTTATTTATTAATTTTTTTTTTTAAAGTTGCTGATTTTGTCTGTCAAAATATATTTATATTGATAATATATGGGACGTTGTAACCTGCAAATATTTAATGTTAAATTGTCATACACTTTGTGATGGCACACAGGATTTCCAATCAGAGGCAGAGCTTTTGGAGTTTTTCTGTACATTGACTGCGTTACATGAAAGTTTGTAGACATTGTTCCCAGAGGATATATCTTAATGGCGTTGGTAGTTCCCCGAATCTAGCGCCAAATCTCAACAGATATTGTATGGATTGGCACAAATGTTTATACAGAAATTTTCTTTAGAGCCCGACCAACCGATATGGGATTTTTAAGAGCGATACCGATATTCCGAAATATCGTCCGATATTTTATTTTTTTTTAAATCACGTAACTTAAACAAAGATTATGTCGTAGATTTATTATGTGTAGTTATGAGACCTCGCCAAGATAACATAATGCAGTTTAAAAATTTGCTTTTTTTATTGTTAAAAATAGTACTTAGAACAAAAGCTGATTTCCGTATCTTACAGTGGATTTGTGGTATGTTAGCTCATATCAGCCGATTATATTGGCACGCCGATTTATTGCGCCGGCTCTAATTTTCTTCTAGCATGGCAAGAGGTTCAGATTTGTAGTTTGGAGTGAAAATGAATGGATTGGATGGATTGCCATGAAATGTAGTAGCTGCATTGTTGATCCCTTAACTCGTTAATAGCGCCACCATCAGTCTAATGTCTCCAGTACTTTGGTTTATGATCAAATACCTGCAAAACTAATGACGTGCCTAACGTTACAAATCATTGTCATCGTAAAACACTGAACTAAGGTGGTGAGCATGGTATGTGTTATCTGCTAAATGTTAGCACTGTCACTGTGACCATACTGGCATTAGCATGTAGCCCAGAGCACCACTGTGCCGAATGTTGCGTTCCTCTTACCTCAGAAGTCGGAGCTGTTAATGACGTCACAGAGAGTTGACAGCGTTCCAGTAGAACAACAGATTTCATTTGGAAAACCAAGATTGATACCTCTGCTATTGTTGGCAATATCCACCCATAACAACGCATTTTGAGGTATTTTGTCTGCAGACAGGACTGTGTGTATGACTGATTGTGTGACAGTATGATCAGTAAATTACTTCAGCTTCTGATTCTTCCACTACTGTAAGTCCGGTAGCATCCATCTTGGATTTTGAGGTTGGGGTTTGTAAGTTCTCCCGACTTTCCGAGTCGGAAATCCAATTAAGGGGGCATACCTGTTGAAATTTCTTGGAACTTCCCATGTCAAATGGATATCGTAAATCGGTAAATCGCATAGATCCTGATCCATCTCGTTTTGTGATCTATTTAGCTAGCAGATGGGCCTAACCAGTAGTCGCATTTCATAAATATGTGACATTTCCTCTATTTCCCTGAAGGTTAATGTTTATTTTTCTTCATAAAAGTCTTAAAGTCATAATTCCTTATGATGTTAGCTGAAGTTTCAGGCGGGAAACACTGCAGGAAACCCCACACATTATCTATTTCTATTATATATTTTTGCGATATAGTTATAAACTGTTGTGTATATTTCTGTGAAAATATATAGTGTACCTGATGATGGTTCTACTTTTAGGTTGCTTTTAAAATTTGCCCATGCAATGTTGTTAGATATCTGCTGACTGAGCCTGGAGCAAAACAGTTTACAGGGCCCGTTGTTACAGTGCAGACTGAGAATGAAGTAAACTGGATGCCTGTGTTGTCTCTCTGTCTCTCTGTCTCTCTCTGTCTCTCTCTCTTTCTGTCTCTCTCTCTCTCTCTGTCTCTCTCTGTCTCTCTCTCTCTCTCTCCCCTCCCCTGTTAGCTTCTAACACCTTGGTCTTGAGAGAGAGGAATGCACTGTCTGTAAAAGTAAAAGTGTGTGTGGGGTGGGGGTTACTCTCCCACAGTGCTGAACAGAAATCAATTAGTTTGGTGAATGTGTGGGGAGCGAGTCCCCCTCAACCCCTTTGTCACGATGTGTGAAACAGCTGCTGCCACTGAATACTTACACCTCACACAGCAACACACACTCTCACACACACCACTGGAGGCTGAACAGCAGTAGACAAGGCGCACACACACACACACAGCGGGGCAATGAAGAGGGGTAATATTGTGTAATTAAGGATTCCTTTCAGGCCGAGGGAGAGTTCAAATAGAGCTGTTTGTCTGGCCAGATAGACTGAAAGCTCTGCACCTCTGTGTGTGTGTGTGTGTGTGTGTGTGTGTACGCCAACATACATGTGTGTGTGTTGGCGTCCTAAGCTAGGACCACAGAGACATTAATCATTAGTGAAATTACCTCCTGCCCCCCCATCCCTACCATTATCAATAAACCAGCACCCTGAGAATGGGCAAACATTTGTCCCCCCCCCCCCCCCCCCCCCTCATATAAACGCACACACTGTTGTCATCCCTTCCTCCTCTCGTCCCGCTGTCTTTGGCAAAATGATTCGCTTCTTTCCTGAACCACCCAATTCTCTCTTTTTTTCTTTTTTTACCCCTCCCATCTAACCACCGTTGCCATGGCATTTAACAAATTATTGCAATTACCCTCGTCACGCGGGTCGCCCCTGGAAACGGGCTGAGGGGCAAGAGAAGAAAGGGGGAGGCAGAGAGAGAAAGGGTGAATGAAGACCAGAGAAGGTGATAATCCTGTTTTGAACAAAAGGTCAAATTGTTGAATAGAGAAGCTTTGATTAAGCGGAGGAGGTACAAAGTGGAGCCGTTTGAGCTCTATTCAGTGTGTGTGTGTGTGTGTGTCAGAGAGAGAGTGTGTGTGTGTGTTTGTGAAGTAGACCGATTTTAGTCTATTCACTTCAGAGATGGAAGTGTTGACTGCTGAAGCACAGAAAACAGTTAGAGCTCTTTCTGGTACTTCTGTGTGTGTGTGTGTGTGTGTGTGTGTGTGTGTGGCAGGTGGATTCCTCTGGTAAAGGAGTCATCCCACAGAGGCCTCTCCCCTGTGTTAACATTCACAATAAAGCTGTTAGTCGGTTAATAGATTAGTAACTTAACAGAACATTCATCTGTTGACAGCGTTACTTCTCAGATGTACATATTTTGTCTTTTGAGAAAGTAAAGGGAAGATTTTTTGGTCTTTGGACTGGTTCCAGGTTTTCAAATGTGAGAATTGCAGCCTCTCTGACATTATAGTAAAATCCTTGTAACCTTGTGCTCTTTGATATTTCGAGGAGCACTTTTCACTATTTTCTGTCAATTTATCAACTAATGAATCCATTAATTGAGAAAAGAGTTAACATAATGAAAATCGTCATAATCAATCAGTCTGTCTGTTATCAATCATGAAGCGTTAAAAATGCCCATTGCAGTTTAACATAGCCAAACGTGATGTCTTCAGATTGCTCTTTCGTTTGACGAGCACTTCTTGCTCTGTGCTGCATGTCTTGCTCTACACATGACTTGAATGATTAATAAATTATCACAATTGTGATCAAACTAAGTCATTGATCAACTAATTGTTGATCAATGACTGCTGTTCTTGTAAGGAGTTCAAGGGTCAAAGACGGCAGCACTGATACTGTAGAGTCGTTTGCAAATATCACTCTTTGCCATATAAATCCCTGAAGCTCCAATAGAAGGAGTACAGTAATAAAGAGGACGTTAAAGTATCAAATCCAAAACTGCAAGAGTGAGAGGGTTTTGGAAGCGACGAGAGAGTTAAAACAACCAAACAGACGAAGAAGAAGAGAGAGGGTATATTTCGTGGTGGGCCCTGTCGTGGCTTGGTCTTGCCTCTGTTTGGTTAAATTATGTGGAACTCATTTGACGTCTGCATTCAGTGTGTCAGGTATCCACTGCTATAATTATGCAATTATGAGCCTTTATTCTCTCATGTCCAACTGTACACCCCCACCCTCGCTCTGCCGAAATGCCTCAATTAGATTTTTATTTTTTTTTCCCTCCCTGTGTCTTTCCCCGTGTGCTCTTTGTTTTTAGCCCTTTCTGCGTGGCTCACACGGGTCCGCTGCACTCAATTTATTTTTATTTTTCTAAGTGTGTGTGTGGATGGGTTTGGGTCACAGTAGCAGAGCACAAGGGCATTGTGGGTGGCTTTTTCCCTCCTTTCAGCTTTCTCAGTATGTGTCTTGAGTCTTGGATGTGTCTTATTAATTCATTTTATTGCATGTGAATGGAAAATGATTAATATGTTTGTGCTTACATTGAATGCTGTGTGTGTGTGTGTGTGTGTGTGTCCGTCCGTCCCCCATGGGAACAGCAATGTGTGCCAAGGCTTGTGTCATAAGAAATACACACACACAAAAAAAGACAGAGATCGAGTCGCCGCCCATTTTTAAACGCTCTCATACTCCTTATCTCCCACCTCCACAAACCATTGTCCTGCATATGTCTTTATCAGAGACGGTGGAGCAGTCTCATTTCCCATGATGCTCAGCTCTTTGTACAAGAGTGGCAGAGGTGTTTAGATAATTAGTCCTGGAGCTGGGGTTTGTGGGTAAAGCTGTGAACTCTGGGACTTTCTAATTGATTTGGGACTTGTGTGTTTGATTTTCATTTAGAGGAGATTTGCTGGCTGTGTGTGTGCGTGCAAGCAGCTGTGTGTGTAAGCTGCATGAAGCTCTCCTCTCCCTGTCTACTCTTACATTTCCTGTTTAATTGCATAATAAAGAAAGAAAACATTTACAGTTTAATGTGCAGTATGTTCTTAAATCCCTACTCCCTACTCTACACTAGTGGAAAAAACAGATAGTAGTTGATCCATGTACAGAGCCCCCCAGCCACCACTAAACCACGGATTAATTGTAAAGTTTAGCCATTATAGTGTAAAAAAACATTTTCACACCATGCTGTGTTTAACTCTGAAGCGCAATGATTGGGTTAGAGGAGAGCAACTGATTTAAAAGCTGTCACTTTCAACTCCATTGAGGGGAAACCCTGTAGGCTGTGACTTCTTCAGTGGTGTAGCTGGGACACTGGGCTTGCTTGTCATCATAAAAACAGATCATCAGATTGTGATGTTTACTGCAGCTACAGTAATACCTGCTGACTTCCCTCCGACACACAACTCCGGCTTGCTCCTCGGAGGTTACTTTGCCCATCTGTGGCACAGCAGCCTTCAGTGTTGGTAGATTCTTACTCGTGACGTGTAACGAATCAGATCAGTGTTGTGGGCAGGACATTGAGCGAGACCACAGAGATGCAAGTACGTACCTACTTAAATACCTAATAGCCAAATAGTACCTAAATAATTTAACCCTAACCCTTTTTTTTTTTTTTTCATCTGAGAAATGATCCGAAACGTGGGTTTTGTGATCTGTCGCATTGCTACTTTACACAATGAATCCGTCTTTAAAATGCTTTCACAGGTCTGAACATGAATGGAAATCATTGTCTACATGTTGCGAGACTGCAGGAAAAGTTCTAATAGTAAAAGAAGAGTCTGGATTGCAGGTTAGGCTACAACATGACTTACAACTTTGTCAAAGTTCTTGTGTGACTGGTTGGTTGGAGTCCACAGCTCAGCCCGGGTAAGACACAGTGACAGAACTTAAGTAAAACTGCCGTTTACCGTCGTCCCCATATGAGTTTGAACAGTGTTTTAAAGAACAATGGGAGGGAATTGCAGTGTCCAGGTGTGTGTCAAGGTGGTACAAACCCATCTAAATAGAACTTGTTGCTAAAGTGCCTTAACTAAATAAATACTTATGATTCATAACGTACTTTAATTTTGATGCATTTATTGAGTTCTTGTTGATCAGTGTCGAAGTGATTCAAAGTAATAAAATTATGAAAAAGTTCATACATTGATAGATTTTTTTTTTTGTTATAGAAACATCTTAATGATCTAGTTAAAAAAAAATAATAATAATTGTGCTGCATGTATAGGATTGTGTCTTTAAAGAGTCAATTTTGGTGGTAACCGCTAACCCGTCCTTATAACCAGTTTGTTCTTGGCATGAAAGGAAAAGTGTCTATATACTGTGGAGTACAGCCGTAAAGAAAAAAACAACAATCTTTACCAATTCTTTTGTAGCTGCTGCTCAAAACTGATCAGCAGACGAGACAAAGCCAAAGATAAAAATCAATCAGAGAAACTCTGCGTGCCTGTATGTGTGAGGGGGATGTGGATACAAAGACAGGTGCAGTGGTTTATTTTGAGTGAATGGAAGGGAGGAAGGATGGATGGATAGATGGAGGAAAGCAAATGCATTGATGGTGGTGGGTCTTATGCTCTGTCATTAGTTGGGCATTAACCCCCTCCCCCTTAAACCCCCTTAGTAATGACAGGGCACAAGAAGCAGTGGGGGTGGAGGGGTCTGGAAGAATACGGGGAGATTGAGAGGGTTAGACCACAGCACCTGCCCAGGGTCACTACCTCAGCCCAGGGGGTCCTAACTACTGCCGTTTTGGCTGTCCACTGCTCTGCCTGTGTGACAAGTGCTCACAGACCAGGACCCCAACAGTAGCAGCTGTAGATACGGTCAAATGTAAAGAGAGAGAGACAGCAGGTTGGGATGTGAAGTCAGATGTAAACCTCTGTTCTTTCTCAGCCTGTCTCTTGCAGTTGTTTTTATTTTACATCCATTCTTTTTCTTCCTCCTCCGACTACTTTTCTTGTCAGTTCTGTTGTGCAGAATTAGAGCAGCTAAATGGAAGCAACAATTTTCAGCAACATTTCCTCATTACCACAAACCGTTTTTGAGGCAACAAAAGTTTGTTTGTTTGTTCAATTTTTAACAACACCTTTATCAATAAAAAATGGTGACATGAAAACATTTTATAAATAAGTAATCACGTAGGGTAGTAAAGGCGGCTTTGAGTTGTGTGTTGTTTTTTTTTGGTGCCCTTCTGTGTTCATCTGTCAGCTGGAAGCGCAGCGTAGTCGTGTGTGTGTTTTCAGATATTTACATCAGGAAACCCATGAAAAAGCTAGAATTTAAAGTAATTTACAGTAATGGGTATTCAGGGAGTAAATGCTCTGAAAATCATAGAAAGGGAATTAATAAATGGTTTTCTGTGTTTTTTTTTTTCTTCAGGGCAGCCAAAGCCTCAGCAGGAAACCAAACTAGTCTAAGATTAACAGCTGAGGAATGACCTAATGTGTCGAGATACAAATAAAGATAAATTTTATGAACCATTTTTCTGTTCATTGTTTAGTTTTAACCTTTTAGTCTACATTTTTCTTCCAAAATATTCGATAGAGTGCCAAAAACAGCAAATCCTCACATTTAAGAAGCTGCCTCCAGCTAATCTTTTGCAGTCTGAAATATTAAACACTTAATCAATTATCAAAATCATTGCCAATATAATCTCTGTCAATCAACTGGCTTATTAATGGACTAACTGTTGCAACTCTGCTGAAGTGTGAAAGTTTGACTGTTGTTGGAAGTAATGCGTTTGATGTTTCTCTCATAGGGCTGGCTGGTGTGTGAGGACCTGGCCTGCCAGAACAGGACCAGACGCCTGCCCATCGCCTTCTCCCGCCATGGACCCATCTGCCCCGCCTGTACCAAGGCGACCCTCAGACGCGAGGTAACGCCACCACAAAACACTCACGAATCATGCACTCCCTCTATTTAGTTAAAGAGATGGCACGTTGTTGAATTCTGTATGTTCTGTCCAGGTGATGGTGCTATGGAGCTGAAATCTCTCCTCTCATATGTGCTGTACATCTTTACTCATTAGTATCACATTTCACCATATATACTCTAACACACACACACAATGATGAAAGTAATCCTCTCTTTGTCGCCCAGATTCTGTGTGTTTGTGTGACAGTGTGTCCGTGCACCCACATGCCTGCCTTCAGGCACTAAGAGCTGGTTGGTAGTTAAAGCATTAAAAGCATCTGTCTGTCTAGCTCTGGTAGCCGCCTTATGAACGCTTTGTTAGCCTGACCACTGGATTTAAAAGAAACACTCTCCCTTTCAATTTGAGCATGACGGTTCAATCTGTTTTTTTTGGTCCTCTTTCCCTGTCCCCATTCTTACCAGTCCTGTCTCAACCCTTGCCTTAACTCTCTCTTGTCAATTTTTGTTTCTTGCGTGCTCTGCTCCTACCTGCACCCACCTCCCCCCGCCCCGGCTGCTTTGCCGTGTCTGACTCTGTGGCGACAGGTTGTAAACCAGAAGGCCAATTTCTGCTGTCACTGTAGCCACTTAGGCGGCCATTGCTGTGCCTGAGGGCCGTGGCACTTTAAACTGCGGGGCTGAATAAAACATTTAACTCTCCATGCTCACTCATGCACCCTTTCTCTACCCTAAAACCTGCAGCCTCTCTTCATTTTACCTGTTCCTCGACCACACCGTTTGATCTCTACACATACTCCTTTCATGTACATCTAAGGAAGACTGACGATGCTGATAATCTATAAAAAAAAAAAAAAAAACAACTCAGAAAAGTTTGCAAGGTGCCTTAACACAAAGGTACGGTATAAAATAGAGCAATTTTAAGCAAGAGAATAATGAAACACTGACAAAATCTAAATCATGTCTGAGAGAACCAACAATGAGGACAACAGGGGTCAGGCTCAGCATGGTTTACACAGTGTTAGGAGAAACATCCATGTGGCGCTGTGTGAAATTTAAGCATATAAGAAATGTAATACAACTTTTTTTTCCAAACGCCATCCTGCTTTGGCAAAATCTTTGTTTTTGCTGCAGAGACGGACACACGAGTTGTAACAAATAAACCACCTAACAGAAGTACTGATAATGTACACTGCAGCACCCTTTAAGTTTAAAGGGATTCCCAAAGGAGAGGAGCAAGGTAAACTGGTAGAAGGAGCTTCAGTGCAGCTATTTTGAATATCGTTTTTACTCTGTCTGCTTGGCTAACAACTATTGGGCCGCTCATGTGCTGATCTAGATAATAGCGGATTTAAAATGTTATTAATTCACTTCATTTACATTAGCCAATTCATTCATTCAAGTTCATTATCCTTTTATATACCTTTGACTGAATTAATAAAATAGAGGCCCTGTGTCTTAGCAGGACTGTGATGGCAGTCATAGGGGGCTCCATCTGGTTGAAGGGTCTCTGTCCTCAACAGTATGCTGATTCGGTCTTGTTAGCACCATGCTACAACCTACTGCCTGCTACAGGGAATAAACAAACAGGCGGCACGCAATGTAGACACTGCTGTAGTTAACCAGCAAGGCATGAAGATCAGTTTGCGAAAATAGAAAGCATGGAGTTTGTGCAGGGATGGTGTCATAAATTCAGCTCGTCTGATATTTCAGTACAGAAAAAGGCTTTGAAATCAATCACGTAGGCAGCCTGGGCGAGAGTTCAGAAGGCTCTCCTGATTTACCTACTGGCTGCCATTATACAGCAGCGCTGCGGCCACAAAGGACTGACTAAAGCTACAAATATATCTGTTCATGTCATAAGGAAACATAACGTGACTCATTAAGACGCTTATGTGAACAGCTGAAAACCACAACCCCAACGCCGTTTTGCTGTTTAAAAGGGTTTTCTTTTTCTTCCCTTTATTGTATACCAGCTGCAGATAATTAACAACTTAACTAGTCTTTAGTGTTTATACCGACACACTACAGGCTCTTTGAAATACCTTGTTAACAGAAAGAGCTGCTACGTAACAATACAGCAAAGAACCTTCCTTGCCGGGGAGCCCTTAAGCAAGGCATTTAAACCCTACTAGATGTTGCTGACCCTTTCATCTGACCCCTCTCTGAGAGGAATTGGTATAACAAGATTGATATCAAGCTAACGCTGACTTTCCAGTATTAGGTAACACTGTTATCTGAATCAAGCCAGTGCATGGAGATTAATAGCCCAGCGGTTTACATATTAAATTGCTGCCAATTATGCAAAGTACTCAAGAGGCCATTCATGGCTGTTTGAGCTGGTGGTGGATGGACTGCTCAAACAGCTAGGGAAGAAGATGAGACATCTACCAGTCCCCGCTGAGAGGTCTTTTTTTAGTAAAGTTTTTTTGTTTGTTGGAAGCGCCATCAGATTTCTGTGCATCCAGCCAGACTCTCTGGCTACATTCCCCTTTCTGCTTTTTTATCTGCCAGTATCATCATAGATTATCGAGCTAATGTCAGCGCCAGCCAGAAAGACAATCAGGGTTTCTTTCTTTGTGTGCGCCGTACACTAAAAACACTTGTTTGTGCCAGAACTTTTGTAAAGGAGCGTCTCGTTTGGGACTCTGAGCTTCCTTTTTTTGTCGTGCGTCATGGTATGTTTACCATTGATGTGGGTGCTGCCTCTCCTCTCTTCTCCTCACTCCATCCCTCTCGCTCTCGCTCTCTCTCTCTGTGCGCCTCTTCCTTTTACTCCCTCCCTCCCTCTCTGGACACAGATTCAGAGCGTGATCTGATCTCCATGTAATGGGAGAGTAATAGGCACTCTGCCTTGATTGGTTGGTAATTTGGGGGAGTTATGCACAGGTGCAATTTGTAATATTTTCAGTAAATTAAATTTCTTTCTCTTCCTCTCTCCCTCGCTCTTCATCTCTCCCTCTCTCCTCTCCCTCCCTCCAGAGCGCTTAACTCAAATGGGCTATTTTTTCACAGTGTCTCACATCTCTGTCCTGACTTTCCTTTTCTCTCCCCCCCCACCCCCCTTTTTTTATTCAATGCTTTTCTTTCCTGCTCCTTTCTTTTCATTTTCCTTCCCTCCCCTCCCTCCTTAGCTCTTAGACTCATTCTCTCTTCTGCTGGCTTGCTCTTTCTCTCCTCCTCTCACCCTCCCTCTCTGTCTCTCTTTTTCTCCCCTCGTTTTATTGATGTACGCTCAGGCGCCCATTAGAGCTCCCTTTTTCCCTCTAGTGGAAATTGCAGCATGTTAATTTTCACACAAATTACGGCAATAGCAGGTATCTCTATTTGATACATTATAGCGGGAGCAATCAGAGATAATTGAGTGCCTTTCAGAGGGAGACGGCTGCATTCACTGCCGGCTCAAAGCTGCCCCATTATCGCCTAATCGCTCTTTAAACACTGAATTTTGCCGAACAAAAATTCTTGTCATAATTTTGCTTAAGTGTATTTGGAAATCACAGTCCTTTGAGCGAGGATAATTGAAATCAAATCCCTTTCACTGGAGCTGACATTTCTACATTTCCCTCCAATTGAAATTAATTTCAAAAATTGAGCATGAATATCTTCAAATAGCAGGCAATTATGCCTTTCAATGGGGAGAAATTACCGGTGCTGAATCGTTGGAGGCTTGCGGGCGAGAGCACCAGTTAAATGCCTTTGTTTCCCGCCGTGTTTGCCTAGTAAAGATTTACATATATTGACTCATTATGGTGTCTTGTGAAGCTGATCGGCGTGACTACCACAACCGGCAATAACGCTCATCGCATCTAAAAAGCTCAAGAGTTTTAAAGCCTTGTGGCCTCACAGCTGAGGGAAAATGTATGTTTGTTTCTCTCCGTCTCCCTCCCTTTCTCACTCCCTCTCTCTTTCTGCAGCTGCAGTTGCGCGAGGGCTCGGATATTGTGGCTTCAGTATTTACACGGCGTGTTTGCGGCTGAGCCGTAGAAGAGTATGGAGGGAAAAAGTGTGCGTCGCCGAGGCCTTGTTTGTGTCACCGTTACAGCGATGTTTCCTTCTAAGCCGTATCCATGTCAAGGCATGAATGGTGGTAGTTTTTCTGCAGCTTGCACACTTCCCATCCACTATAAACTGTGTGTTTTTGTTTTTGCACTCTTCCCTCACATGCACACACAGACGTATTGTCTGACTGACTACCTTTTCATTAACTGCTTCACTGGTGTACTTGAGCGACAGTGTAGTGTGCAAAAGTTATTTGGAGGTCGGATGTGTGTGTCTTCGTGCATGTGTGTGTGTTTGTGTGTCACCTAAAAGATAGAGACAGGTGTTTTTAAGACTCTGGAAGTCTTGAGTGCTCGTTTTATTGTGTGAGACATTTTAGACTGTTGCTCTGTGATTTGGATCAATTTGTGCGATTTAGCCTCTTTTTCTTATTTCGTACTTTTTCCTTTATTCTATATATCCTGTCTCTATTCTTTCGTCTCTATCACGCACATTTCCATCTTCCTTTTTGGCTTAACTGTGTTTTGCGTGTATACATGCAGCAGGATGTGTATATGTGTGTCGGTTAGGCGGGGTGGGGGGGTTCAGTCGGGGAAGAGGGAGGCAAAGGAGCAAGGGGTACGAGGTGGGGGCTGGGGGGTCCTACGCTCCCGGGAGAGAGGCAATTTCACAGCTGGTTTGCTCCTTAGGCAGTCAGGCTGAAAATGCTGCAGATTTGTGGAGCAAATTGAAATGGTGTCAGTGCAGGAACAAAGCGCCGAGCTGAATGACGAGGTAGGCGTGCGTGTGTGCGTATGTGTGTGGCAGTGTGCGCGTGTGAGAGAGCGAGTGAGGTGGGGTTGAGGGGCTCTAAATTCAATAACAACCCTGTAACATTTTAGCCACGCCTTTCTGACACCTGTCAGTCAATCAGTATGCAGCGACTGGCCCGCCCACAATCAGCGTTATATTGTTTGAACGTGAGTGTTGAGCACCCGTGTATGTGTGTGTGTGTTTCAGGAAGAAGTGGTGTGCCGACTGAGCTTGTTCAACCTTGGCAACCGTAACCGAGGCTCCATTATGGGATGTGCATGGTTTGGTTGTTGACTAGGCAGTGCATCAACGGTCAACAGCTGTGTGTGCCATGTGGGCAGCCATAGAAAGCCATTAAACACACACACACCGCATAGTTTGCATTTAGTTGCATTAGATACTCTCGCCACTTGATTATGCCACAGCAGTAAAAACTGAAATTACAATTACGCACATTGCCGTTTGGCAGGTATAATGGGCACACACAAACTCCCTTCACACTCTCTCTCTCTCTCTCTCTCTCTCTCTCTCACTCTGACACACGCATACACACACAGATACTGACACAGGAATTGTCAGGGGATTCTTCCTGGTGGTAATAATAAAGCACTCGGCGCACACCTGATGGCAGTGTGGGGTCGGGGCTTAGCGTGCCCTCTCCAGCATAGCAGGGAAATGACGAGCCAATAACTGCAATTAAACATGCAGTATAATGGCTAATCAAATTGACAGCCTCGGCTGTTCGCATGCCTCTCTCACAATGGCTTATCACAACAAACTATTATGAGGGAGTGTATTTCAGGCCTGATCCCCTCTTTTCTTTCTCTCTCTTCCTCACTGTCTCTTGATTCTCTCCCTCTCTCTTTCTGTATCTTTACCCTTTCTCTTTTGCTGTTTTTTTCTTCTTCTCTCTTTCCCTCCCACCTCTCTGTCTTGCTCATCTTCTCCATCTCTTTCCCATCTCTCTCTCCCTCTCTCCCTCTGGCAGGCTGTCGTGTGGCTCCAGTTAATTGCAGTGGAGATTAACAAAGCAAGCAAATTTGTTTTCTTGCTTTACTGTGTCACACAGAGGAAGGGAGATGTTTTCAATGAGTGGGGTGCACATTTTGTAGAGTCACGTTCAGTCTACCTGTTTCTCAAACTGGTAAACGAGGTTTATTAATCTGTTTTGGATGATGTTGTTTTTTTTGCCCTGTCATGAACTCTCCACTCTCATTAGAATGAAAAAATGGGGTTTAATAACTTACTTATAAAATGGATTAGCAGCATTGTTTTATCCAGTAAGTGGTGACATACTGTTAAGAGTTTCTATTAAACAAGGTCAAGGGGAGTTTGAAAAGAGAGAGGAGAGTAACGCTGCATTCACGCCATGTCAGCAGAATCGATTAGAACAGAGAAATCTTTAAAAGATTACTCCAAATTCACACAAGTAAGGTGCAATTTAAGATTATTTTCATTATTGAATCATCTGCAGATTTGTTTTTCAATGACGTGGTATATTCCTTTGTCTATAAAATATGAGAAGGTACTGAAACACAACTTCCCACAACCTAAGGGGTCGTCTTGTTTTCAGTGTTTTATCAAATAAGACGAAAAAGCAGCAATTTTCATAAACCATTTGATTAATTGACTTATCGTTTTAGTATTGGCACCAAAGCTGCCTATAAATTGGATTGGGTATTCTCATTAAATGCAGTTTTTCTGTTAATGCTACAATAAAATTCAATTCATTCCACTGAATTGAAGTATCGAACAATGTGAACGTGGCATTAGTATTAGAAGAAAAGTAAAGAAAGGAGCCGTTTTCCACACAAAATTAGTTTGTTCGTCAGGTTTTCAATAACCAATGTTTTAATCTGCTTGTGTGTGTGTGTGTTTTCTCTACAGTACTCCGAGAAGGCCCTGTACAACCAGCTCTGCTTCTACAGGTTCATCTTTGACTGGGACTATGCAGCTGCCAAGTTACTACAGGCTGATGAGAGAGGTAATGCACACACATACATGTTACTGTACTGAGGTCCTCTTGTACTTTTGAAAGTATTTTTCTGTTTGTGACAGAATTCATTGCTAAAGTTTTGTGCAAACAGAAAACAGGCCTGATTTTTTTTTAATCATATTTTATTAAATGTTTTTTTGTTGCTGTTTTTATTTATTCTGCTGTACCACCTTTGAAACTGAAATCAAGTGACTAGAGCCGCTATTGAAGTTTGAATTTTGATGTCCTAACAATGCTTTCTCACAAATACACATACAACATAGCATTAGCAATCAATGGCTCAACGTAAACCTTTTACCCAGGCTACACTTGCAATATTCCCCAATGATGTGACACACTCACGCGTGCACACACACATAAACGTAGCGGAGTATGGGCATTGGATATGGGGAGGGGGGTTAAGGACATTCAGCTCCTCGAGTCGACAGCCCTAATTTAGGAGACGGATTCAATCACACACACATACAGAATGCAAAACGCTCCAATCACTGGAAGAAAGAAGGAAAGAGCCCTCGATCGCTCTCCCTCTACCCCTACCCTCACTGTCCATCTCTATTGCTTTCTCTCCTTTGCTCTCTCTCTCCTTTCTCTCTCTCTCTCTCCCTCTCCCTCTCTTGGACAGGCACTCGTTTGGCTGTGTTGATTGAAAACAGGTTTTAGATTTGGGGAAATGATAGGGGGAGTAATGGGCGCGCTGACGAAAGGATAGCCCTTCTCCTATAATGGGACATGGAGCGTATATTTCCCCCCTTGGACTCAAATAGACGCTACTCCAGCGCTCTGGGCGCGCTCAGTAGGCGTCAGCCACAAGGCCTCTTTACCCATAGTTCCCCCTGATTGATGTCACTTGATTAGAAAGGGCCGCTGGGCCGAGTGATTTATTTATTTGATTAAATATTTATGTATGTATGTTATTTATGTATGTATGCCTGAATGCTGTGAGTGTGTGTCAGCCAGGACGTGAGCGAGGCAGGGAAAGAGTGAGACAGCAGAGGTAAATATAACGTGTAATCAACAGATGACCACTCAGAAGATGGAGGGAGCTGAAATAGAGGGATTGGACCAGTGTAAGGGGGGGAGGGGGGTACTAACATGATTATAGCCTCCATTTTTGCTTTCTGTTATTTCTGTCTACCCAGATCCAAGAAATCATCACCAATCAATTCATGACTCTCCTCCTTTCTTTATGTTCCTGAGCTCTGCAGTGTGATCTGCGCCGGGCTTTCTCTTCCTGGGTTTCAGTCTTATTTTGTCTCTCACAACACAACGTCACACATTCTTTACTCAGTGGTAAAAAAAGAAAAAACGTGTTTGATTACCACGCTATGAAAATTGCTCGGTATATCCTGTACACCATCAACCAAAGTTAGCAACAGTCTCCCAGACACAGGCGCAGCGTGCAGTGTGGGTTTGTTTTGAGTCAATGAAAACATGGCGGAAGGCAGTGAAAGCGCTCTGCAAATTTTTCAGCATAAACCTTCAGAGTACTAAGTCAAAACTGTGGTTGTATTTTGGTTTTTAACCACATATCTTATGTCATCTTCGTGACCACCACCCACTACTTTAAAATGAATGCTAGGTACCTTTTAGCTCAAATCATGATGTGTGGACTTGGGAATGAGGGAAAACGTCATTGTGTGTCTGTCAAACTTGCTAACAGCTTGTAAACTGAAGCTCTCTCTGTTACTTTTTCGTGTAAAAACAGTTGTGGGATGGGAAGTTGTTCTGCTGCTGTATGTGTCATGTGTCTGCAGTAATTGTGCGACCATCGCACATGATAACATGTTGCATGGTTTAGTTACCCGAACAGCATTTCTTGTGTATTTAAAACCTGGCAGTCGTCAAATTTGTTATAAAAGTGTTCCAACAGGAGAAACGCTACAGATTCAAGCAACAAGACTCCTCTGTATTTATGTGTCAGTTGTTGGGCTCATTGAATATAATTCATAACTTTATACCGTCTTTAATGTTAATGCACATTTGATATGGTTTTCATATGTTTACGGAAGGTAGTGGCTGTTATTTAAAAAAACAAAAAACAAATTTCATGCTGTCTCTAGTTACGTGGTTGTGAAGCGTTTTGTAGTCCACCGACACCAGATCAGGAAGCAGACATTTCACATGGTTCTGTCCGTTTTCTATTTCAAAACCAGTCCCACTTCAAAGTGGTAATCTTGCAAACAATGCTGTAGTTCAGTGGTCCTCAACATGGAGAGCTTGAGTCCCCCTTATGCCACATTGTTCCTGGTTGCCTATGTTTATGAGTTGTAAGCGTGCAGCGAATGAGTGATTTTGGCTTCCCAGATTGGTTTGGGGGAAAAAAACACTTATGACTAATATATTTAATTGGGAGGTTTAGGTATTCTTAACCTTAGAGATTAGAGAGACATTTGACAAAAACAAAGATCATTTTGTATAATAATATATATAATATAATAAAGATTAAATGTCCCCTAACGGCAATTTGTCTTACAGCAGCAGTCAATAATAAATGCACAGAAGATCCATCCAATATAGACACAAACACAATACACAATTACATACAGCAGCGAATCCTATCTACAGTCAAAGTTTAAAAAGTTTAAAAAGCCCCGTTTTGTTCATCAGCTCGTGTCCCCTCAGATTTTTCTTGCAGCCTGCAGATTTTTCTGCAACCGGCCGTTGGCACTCATTGACAGATACTGAAACTTTTTTTAGATTTGTTTCACACGCACAGTAGTGGAGTTCATTTTAAATCAGATTTATTACTTGTGCATGTGTGTTTTGGTGTTTAAGTTAAACATCTGAGGGTTTAAGCTACTGTAGAAAGCAAATAAGCTGCAGCTATAGACTGTCAACTGGTGGTTCGGTGTGAGTTTCCCCTTGAGATGGTAAGAAAAGTGTCTCAGATTAGCGCACAGGACAGAAGGTTCTGGAAGGATTGGATCGCCCACCAGCTGCGGGCTTTAACCTTTAATAGCAGACTAAATTAATTATATAACTGAACGGAAACAGGCATAACTCTTTTTTTGTAAGTACAGATGTCCGTATTCGTACAAAAATACATGATACTGATACTGGATGATAAGATTTGACAATTCGTAATACTAAGACGGAGATATTTGAGCCCACAAATAATGTCTCATGTTGTAGTTCTACAACCCCGAAGGTGGCATGGGTGTCTTTTATCCAGCCAGGAGGTTGTATTTATGGCAGATCTGGGTCACTGTTGTTGAGGAAGGTTTACAGTGTGTGACTTTATCAGTTCATCTTGTGTTATTAAACAGTGTCTCCACCAAATTATTAATATCTGACACACACTCATGCCTCTGCTTTCCTCAAACAGAGGCGGATGCATGTATACACACACACACTCATGCTGCTATAAAATATAGGTTTATGGTGTTATCCTTCCGTCCTGGGGCCATAATACCCCATATTACTGCATTACACACCCAGGGGCCACACTGCTCAGATTACAGGGAGGAGACTTACAATCCTATACACCCTACTCTACTCTGTTGTGTGTGTCTGTCCGTTGAGTGTGGTCCCCGTGGGAGCGTGTGCACATATACGTATAAAAGATTTACGAGCATTGTTTGTGTATGTACACCATGTAAGCTTAAAATTGTTGTACGGTCTTTCTGGTGGTGATAGTGCTGTGTAGGGAATGTAAATAGCTTCATCTGCTACTAGAAGAGCTGGGTAAACATTATGCTGGCAACATGAAGTTTCAAAACTATATTTATATGTGAATTATTAACTGACATTATACTAATACTGTATGTGTAGCCAGAGCCTGATGCATCTTATTCCCCTTTGACCTCATTGGTGCCTAACACACCAATGAGCCGCCCTTGTTGCACTGAGTGGCGTGTTCCTTCATCACGGTGAACATGGACACTGTGGTTTCCTTTGATTTAATCCCACAGAAGACCATCCTGCGGCTGCTGTAAATACTTGCTAACTCGCCAGGTGTGTATTAATCCACGGCTGAAAACCACAACCAATGTCTGAAATTTACTTTTTGACTCACCGGCTAACTGGACTGATAGATGGGTAAAATCCACCGAACAAGCATATTTTTTACCAGCCAAAATAATGAATTGCCTTTTTGTGTTCAGTACGGCCTTGGGATTGAGAGTGGTGTGAAATTTCCCTTCCCCTTGGTTCAGTTTCTTTTCACACACAAAAAAATGAAAACCAAACCAAATCACGAAAAGCCACGTAGCTCTAACTGATACATTTTAGTTTGCATGTCATGACGTCCCCGCCCGCCACACATCTAACCGATGAGCTCTGTTCAAAGTGCACCTTGCTACGGGAGCGGTTCAGCTCAAACCTTCAGCGTACGTTTTGTAGTTAGGTCAGATCGAGGTCGCGTCATGTTCCCACTACAAATTAAACCCTCAAGAATTTGTGTTCAGATCTACCCAAACAAACCTCTAGTTCAATCGGACTACACAGGTTTGAAAATGCTCTGAGAGCCCCGGGGCTGAGAAACTGGACTTGCTCATTTATTGACAGTGACAATGTAGGACATCACCAGCCTCATCCCTTATAAAGGTTGCTTTGCCATTGTTTACTAAACTCATAAAAATGTCATTATATACAGCAGTACCTGTACAGCCGTATTGTTCAGAGGATATTCTGGGTATTTATGGTTCTGAATGTTTACGTGTGTACTGAACGCACACAATGAAGCACAGTAAAGTGAAATAGCTGTACATAAAAGAGCTCTGAGTCGAGACTGAATGTAATTTGATCAGCTTGAATGTATGCGTGCACTGCAGTGCTACAGCGCGGTTGTGTTGTGAGTGCACGCGCGCACATTTGCGAGCCAGCGCCTGTCTTATCTACATGTACATTGCATTTTTGTGCCTGATTGCTGCGACTGAGTAAAACATGGAGGTAATTTCATCCGCTGCAGGAGATCTCTAATAGATTATATACACACACACACAGAGGCACACACGCTATGAAAAAAAAAAAAAAACCAAAACTTGCTGTCCGTTCCTTAGCTGGGAACATCCCGTATCAATGACTTTCAAATCATTTCATGTCTCTTTTCTTCTCTCCATCTCCCCTGGTCTCCCTTTTTATGCCCCCCCCCCCCACACACACACACACACCTTCCCTCTGTCTATCTGTTGCCTTTCTCTTTCCTCCATCACCCCTCCCCTCCAGGTCTCAATCTTGAGTGTGGGCAGTATGATTGCGTGTGTGAGCAATAATGTAATTTTGCCGCATTGATAAAATATAAATTGTCCTTGAGCTGCGCTTTTCTAATGATCCATTTACCGACAGCTTCCCTGCCACCTCTCAGCACTCTGCATTTGGTCCTCTTTTACCATCCCACTCCTCTTCCTCTCTCCGCTCTGTCTTCTTTCTCTTCTCCTCTTTTCCTCCTCTCTCTCTCTCTCTCTCTCTCTCTCTCTCTCTCTCTCTCTCTCTCTCTCTCTCTCTCTCTCTCTCTCTCTCTCTCTTCATCTGCCACGCTCCCCTCCCTTTCTCCGGCGATACAAAGCGGGGTGGCAAAATCCGCGGGTGCGATTGTCAAATCAATTATTCATTCTGTGCAATTACACTCACACAAAGAAGTTTCCCTGTGCTCCGAGTGGTGATTAAATTAACTGCTATTCCAGCTGCCCGTCGCCACCAGCCTAATAGAATATTCATGGAGGCGGCCGACGGAATGGCCGATCTCCATTAACTTCATCATGCTCACTTAATTACAGGCTTGTTATTGTATTTACACCTAGTTAGAGCGTGCAGAGCCCCGATCTACTCGTGCCCAGCACCGCCAGAGTATGCGTGAGTGTGTGACAACACCTAGTTAGAGCAAAGATAACCCCTGATACACTCACAGTGCGCATGTATGTGTGTGTGTTGGACTCCATGTGACTGTGTATGTGAGGAAGAGAGAGATTATACCTAATGCAATTAATTAGGTTTTGAGATCTATAGCTGCATTTGAGCCGACAGTATGCTTTCTGTCCATACGTCATTTTCCATCTTTCATTCCAGCCGTCATCTTTCTTTCTTGTTATTTCCACTGCTCGCTGCTTTTTCTTCCACGCCTCGGCCTTCCCAGCAACGCCGTCTCCCCTCTCTGCTCTCCTTCCGCCTCACACGCGCTCTTTAAGGGAGGCTATTTATTTGAACTACACTCCCCACTGTGCTCCGACTTGCAGCAAGGTCTCTCCCTCTTTCTTTTCCTCTCTGCGACTCTTAAATCATTCTTTTATCTGTTCGCCACACAGTGATTGAGGTGGAAAAGGGAAAAGAGGAGAGGAGGGGGGGAGAATTATTTTCTCCTACCTTTCAGAAATGATGACATGATTGCTTTCGCTTGATCATGCATCATCACCCTCCTTCTATTCCCCAGATAAATAGACTAGTTTGTCTCTCCCTGCCTCTCCTCTCCCCTTTTCTCCCGCCATCCCTGTCCTTGCTAACATGAGGATTATCTGGTAATAGTTGCTGCTGGCGTTTAAGTCAACCACACCATCGTGTGTGTGTGTGTGTGTGTGTGTGTGTGTGTGTGTGTGTGTGTGTGTGTGTGTGTGTGTGTGTGTGTGTGTGTGTTACTTTGTCACATGGATGTTTTTTAGTTGCCATGACTGTGAGTTAGTGTGCTTTTTAAGTGTTTAACTACCATCAATCGTCTGCGTGTATGTTCTTTTAGCGTGCGTGCGTGCGTGCGTGCGTGCGTGCGTGCGTGCGTGCGGCCTCACTGTTGATCTGTGTGTATCTAACCTTTGTTCGCTTGGGCAGTCAGTAGGCTGGTATTTATCCAGCAGCCACTAATGCAGCAGGCAGGAAGGACGAGACAGGAGATAGGGCAGTGGAGATGGCGAGGACATGACAACCGGCCATATGGCTGTGTGTGTGTGTGTGTGTTTATATACAGTATGTGATTTAGATAAATAACAGGCTAGTGACTAGAAGTTTTTCATTTGTTTGCTTGTAGTAAAACACTTTTCATAAAGAGCTCTGATGACTGTTGCATTGCTTTTATTATTGCTGTTCAACATTTGGAGGACAGCTGAAACAATAAGTAGGACAAAAATTTGCCGCCAACCATTTTGAAAAGCTATTAATCAGTCGTTATTAAGCAAAAATACAAATCCAGCCTCTCATATGTGAAGATTTGCTGCTTTTCCATTTTCTAACATTTTAATTGAATATATTTGGCTTTTTTGAGCGTGCCGGACAAAAGAAACAATTTGAGGATGTCTCCTTGAACTTTGGGAAGTAGTGATTTAGCTGCTACACAGTCAACAACTACTTAATCTGCAGTATTTTCTCAATTAATCAATTAATAGCCAGGTCCACAAAGTGTCAGTTATATAATGACGCCTTCAAAAAGCTTGTTTTGTGCTACTGATAGTCCAGAAGCCAAAAATCTTCAGTCTAGTTTCATACAAGACAAGAAAACAGCAAATATTCACATATGAGAAGCAGTGAAAAACCAGTGAACTGTGTTTTAGTTCGCTTTAAAAAATGACTCAAATGATGAAACAATTATCAAAATAGTTGGCAATTAAGTGTTCTGTCGGTTGATTGTTTTAGTTCTGGTTACAGCCCTAACTAAGAGCACTATAGTACTCATTTTTTGTGGTAACTAGTAATATCATGCATGTGTTCATTAAAAATGTTTTTAATTTCTACAAAGCTGTTGCACTATATTTATATGCACTTTAATTACAATATTCAGTCCTCAGACTTTCATCAGGTAACATGCATATACGCAGACAGCACTGTTACCATAAACATAGGCGGGAGAAAAGTATTAATCATTTATACACAAATATATCGTATGATTTGTATCTCTCAGGTTCATCCTTTGTATTTGTTTGCTTTGTTTACCAACATTTTGTTCGATATGAATGAATCTAGATTAATCCTCTTAAGTCAGATCAGCCACAGACAAAACAAAACTTTCTCTCATTTAAATTTTTCTTCACCAGTGACTGCGATATAATTTCTGTTGTAGCACGCTGCACTCTTTGGTGTGATGGTGTGTCATTACTTGGTTTCATGGTACTCTGTCTACACTTGACGCTCAGTTTAATGTTGTAAAGATTTGGTTTTGGTGGCCACCCTGCCCACGATAGCAGCTCTCAGTCTTCTCTCTGGCCTTATTACGGCCCACCTGAAGGGATAAAAGGGACAAGATATTGACTTCATGCTCTCATTGGGCTTTTCTATCGATCTTATGGTTGTGTGTGTGTGTGTGTGTGTGTGCGCACACATGCTGCCATCGACCCCTCAGTCCAATTCTGCGATGCCCCTTCTGGCCCTCAAAGTGATAGCATTACTGGCAGATGGCATTGGATCTGTTGGCTCTCCAGTTAAGGGTGAAATGCTCCTCAGTGTTTATTAGTGATGAGCACAGCCGGTGAGCACTCTCTGCTGCTCTTCCGGTAGGATTTGCTCTTCCAGTAGAACCTAATCATAGGAACGGGGTGGAGGGTCAGAGTCATCATTGGTGAATCATTCACTACTTTGAAAAGCACACGTCACAGCAGCCTTGTAGTATTGACTTTGATGCAGTTGAGGAACTAAATGATCTTCCATTGAGCTCTGGCAATGATATCCCTTCTCTGCTTTTCCTTTTCCTTCGCCTCCAGCTCGGACAAAGCTGTGGAAAGGAGTTCCAGATGTGTATCGCAGGCTGAAGGAAGTGCCAGACAAAGCCTTGGCCACCAGTGGCTACTCGGAGATCAACCTGGCCAAACTCTTCCAGGCCTTCACTTCCCTCAAGTGAAACGGCGCACACACATCTGTACAGACGACACCGCTAAGAGACTCTGACATCTGACCTCAAAGCCGGAGATTTGCACATTCAACGACATCTGTTTTCTCGGTTATTGGTTTCCCAAATAGCTTAGACTTAGGCTTTGACCTCATAACCCCCTTATCATCTTTAATGAACCTAGTGGGCCTCTTGTAGTACTGAAAACCCAATCACACCTTTCCATTCCTTTCCATCCCATCACCCTGCATCTATATGAAAAAGGGGAGTAGCAATCATACACATGTGTGTGTGCGCGCGTGTATGTGTGTTACAAAATCCTCAGAACAGCCAGTATACTCCAAAAGCCGCTAATTAGCCAATGATAGTGACCCCGGCCACTAAGACCACTGGATGCCTGCAGCGATCGGACACTTGTTCTGATTACCACCATTCATCCTGGGTGTGTACGTGTGAGTGTCAGATCACAGGATGAAAGAAAGGAGTGTGACGGAGGCCACACGTTCTGCTCCCTCGCTCTTTTGTCTCGGTATTGAACAGCTGATCTCCTTCTCCTCCACAGCCTCAGTTTAACTGATGTCATTTCATCCCTTTCACTCTGTTTCTTCGTCCCCCCTCCTCTCAGCAGATTGTGTTTTAATGCCTGTAATTTTCTATGTATCCGACTTGTACTGCTGGGGGGGTGAGGGGTGGTATGTAATGATTTCTTTTGTAATGACAAGAATATTTCGTTTTGGGTTCTTCAATATTGATGAGAACCTTTTTTTGATACTGAAACCTCAATAAAAAGCTAAATGGATAAGATGTTAATCTTGTGTTATTTGCAACATGTGGGGGTGAAATGTGTGGATGTATGTCCTGTAGCGTCTGCATATTTCTTGTTGCCCCTGCACTCTGTAGCACAACAAACATGCCACAAAAGTGAAGTTTATTAAAAAACAAAATAAAAAAATATGACCAAACTCCCCATTTCATACAGTTGGGGACATCTTGGTAGGTAAATCAAGCATCCCTTCACTTTATTTGACACCACGTTTTAAGGACAGGCCTTGATGTTCAATATTTTCCTTAATCTATAATAAAAGCTCAAAACCAATCAATCCTTCTAACAAGCATTGCCTGTGTAGCCGAAGCCTGGTACAGTATATATTATCTGTGCCACAGAACTCCATTATTGTCCCCAAATTTTTATAACTACTCGAATAAGCCACGTTGTGGCACAGGGTGACATGTTTCTTCATTACCATAAACCTGAGTTGATCCCACATACACCTGCTGTAAATACTCACCAATACACCAAATGTGCATTATTCCGCAGCTGTAAATAACCCCCCAAAAATTACACACTTGACTCCCATTTGAGCCAAATCCTCTAAAAACTACAGTGCTGTGCTGTTTTAGCCAGGGACAGGCAGAGAAGTGATAAAGTATTGAGAGATGGACAAAAACATCCTTCATCCTCTAAATAAACGGGTTTTACTCTATTTCAGGTAAATAAACAGCTTTTTTTGTACTGAGGGATTTAAGTAATTTTTAAAAACAGGTGAGCGATATAGATGAAATCTATTTTAGTGTGCATTCTTCTGAAACTCAACTGCGAACTGTTGGAGTAAAAACATCGTGTTTGCTTTTGGCTAATGCAGTGACTGTCAGGTCATGGTGTTTCTTGACATTGATGCCAACACAAGACAGGTTGCAATAAAGCAGCAGAATGCACACAGATATTAAAGGGATTGATATCTGAAATGCAATGTGTGCTAATGGTTGATAATTTATATTGTCACTTCACATAGTCACACTTTCTAAATACTGTATGTGTTTCCTCTGCTGTTAGTCTGTAACTCACTGCATGAAGTGTTTCACCATTTTCCATCCAAGAACTCTCCTTTGTGTTAATACAGTCCAGGTATTTATCCTTTTTTTTAACTCCATCCTGCCGTGTGCATTTCCATAAACACTGCACGCCTCACAAATCACTTCAAACCACTGTGACTTGTGAAGGCAACCTTAAGTGGGTTGAACACTTAAACCATGATTCACTATGCAATGTGTGTGAGAGAAAGTGTCTTGGTGCATTTGAAGCCTATTGCTCATAACTTAACATATTTATTAAATCATATCAGCGCCACTACCTCTTCCCCCACTGTTGCAGTGCCTTCTCCTGGATTTAATCAGCTCCAGCTCCCAGTAGATGTGCACCGGCCTGCGATTCCCACTACCAGGCTGCAGGTTTTTTAAGTGAGGGCCCCGTTTTGTCCTCCCAGTTTGGAGTAAACCCAGTCAAAATGAGTCTCCGGCATTAATTCGACCCTGCTAAGCTAATAAGGTCGAACAAGTCTCTTTGTATTGTCGCGTTAAGCTTTATTGCTTGTCGTTTTGACCAGCGCTGGACAAGGTAGGCTTTGATGAGGGAATTAGTCCCCTATTCTGTCCCCGTTATTCATAGCGCGGCGGAACATTCAAGCACCAGAGAGGGTGTCAAAAGGAGAGCCGGTCCTATTGCAAAGTGTCTCCCTTGTTGGAGCTGAAAGGGCGGTTATGAGACGATAAACCGCTTAATACACTGAGCTAATTGGATGAGAGCAAGAGAGACGGGGAATTAAGGGGCCAACCGAGAGGGGAGCGGAGTGCCATGGCCCTGCTATTCAGGTCTTTCATCGGGGCCGGTTCTCCGCTTGGGGTGGGGAGGAGGAGAGGGCGAGGAGAAGGGGTGGGGTGGGGGGCTGTTCATCAAAGCGCCTTTTAGAGCTCCTCTCCCGGGAACTGAGTGAGGACTGATCCGGCTGAGCCTGTGGAGTGATTGGGCCTATTCTCTCAGGCAGGGACGTGGTGGGAGAAACGAGGCCCGGGAGAATCCGAAATCATGGGCCAAATCAAGTCCTGCAGCTGCGGGGGAATGGCGGTGATGAAAATGGTCATGACAAGCCAGTGGGTGGACATTTTCTGGACACCTGAATTCAACCTGTGAGAAGCGGGCGGGGTATTAAGGCCCAGTGCACTGACACAACCCACCAAATCACGTCCATTTTTCCCTTCTTTTTGCAGCCAATTTGCTAGAAATGATTGGACTGTACCCGCTCCCCCATTTTTTATATCAACATTCATTATCATGATCATTCATGCAACAAGAAGCATCGTAGCCTAATCCCAAGTGCAGGCCTGTCTTGAATGGAAGAGCATCCAACAAGTGTGACTTTGTAAATCCAGAGCTGTTGCGCTGCGGCAGCATTTCAAATTTCTCGCCTTTTTGCGCTGCAAAGAAAGTTTAAGCCTCGCTCCCAGCAGGTCACCCCGCCTCCCGGCATTCCCCAAATATTAGGGACAAATTGGTTTGCCATTCATTAGTTATATTCACAATAAGATTAAAACTCCCCGGACAATCTCATCAAAACCCTATAGGGCCATACAGGGGGGGAAAACACACGCTCCAGTGGGCTCAAGCGAAATAAAAGGAATTTAAAAAACATAGAGCTCACACATCGTGGATCGTGGTTTGGAGAAAATTGTTTTTTTTCTAATCTTCTTTTTTCTCTACCCCTCTGCTTTTATTTTATTTAAAGAAAATAATAATTTTGCATTGTGTTCCAATGAGCAGCTGGGTGACTTCGTGTGAGGCTGTGAGCTTGCGCGTTATGGATAAATGAATGTAGCTACAGGACCGTCTCTCCATCGCTCCCTCGTCGGATCTTATTCCTGCTTGTTTGGGCTAAATTGAGTGATTAACAGGTGTAGGACCCGTAGACCTGTAAGACAAAGAGGGAATAAGAAGAGGGTTTTCACAGACGCGGGCAGTAAAAAGAAGGGCCTACATTAATCCGCGAGGTAATTTCACGCGATTTGGTCGGGCACCAAAGATGGGTCAAACTGAGGAGAATAACCATTGATTGCTGTAATAGTCCTGCGTTAGTGGTGAGATCCAATGGGGAGGGGAGGAGGGGGATTTGGAGGAATTAACTCTACGAGGTGTGTGAGTGTGTGTGTGTGTGTGAGAAAGCCGTTTGATGAAGTGGTTTGTTACTTCATTAATGACAAAGAGAACTCGCTTCCATCGACATGGCATTACAGATGTTAAGACCAATTTAGCGCCTTTAAAGGGGTTTAAAGGAAGTTTTGTGACACCCCCCCCCACACACACACACACACACACACACACACACATAAAGTGGGCGATCTAATTGAAAACCCCTCGTCTTTGTCGCGCGTTTCACATGTTGGGGATTAAGCTCATGAATATATGGTCAGTATTTTGTCAACTCCGCTGAAGAGGATAGACGCACGCAGCGCCCTGGATTACACACCTAATACATTTCCCCTCATTGAGGTGCCCCCATCTCTGCTCTCTGCAGCGACAAATTCCTCTTTGAAAACTGTTTTCATCCTCCTCAGCAGGCAATTTGAACATCACACTAACTGTTACTGAAGTTGGTATGCATCTATTTTACATTCCAGTAGGATATTATACTAGTCAATTATATTAAATGATGGATTAAAGCAAGTTATATAAATTTAATTTTCTTGCACAATTATTAATTAATTTAAGACAGAAAACACACTTTCTTTATAACACCTTTTATTAATAGTTCTATAATATTCTATTTCACATTGTTTATTTTTCCTGGTTTAGGCCTATGTCAGTCCTAAGGGAATTTGAAATAATAAAAGATAGCCTAACTCATTTTACCAGTGTAATTTATTCAAATTAGCATTATTAAACCAGGAAACTTACAATCACTTGAGAAAAAAAACGTTCCTTCACTCAGTTCCTCGGGGGGAAAAGTTTTGACATAAATAATTATCTAAAAACCTAATAACTCATAAACACAGGTGAAAGTATACACAGGGCGACATTCATTAAACACTACACCGAGTGCAAATAATCAAAACAGGGTCTCCTGAAATATACACGACCTTGTTTTGAAAATCATCCTTTTTTGTGGTACTTTTTTCTCCCCCCATTTTTACACAATATGTACAGTTTTCTTTCACACAGTCACGTCATTAGAGACACATCTCGGATCTCAGCTTTGCTCGCATGTCCTGGAGTCAGACTCAGCGGAAGTGTGTGTGTGTGTGTGTGTGTGTGTGTGTGTGTGTGTGGGGGTCGCAGCAAAATGTACAGAAATGTGGCGCTGACACAGGTGGAAACAACCTCAAATAACTCCGGTTTGATTCGGAGATTTAAAATAGATATATACAGTGGTGTTGCTGAGTGTGACTGGTGGGCAGGCGAGCAGATGAGAGGAGGCAGGCGTGCAGAGAAGGCTATGGAAGGTCTATGGACAGTTTTCCTTTGGTTCGGGGTTTGGGGGGTGTGGCTCCTCCAACTCGCTTTTATTATAGTCGCAGACTGGCTCAGCCCACATCAATGCATACAGATTAAGCAGTGTTAATGTTGAGCACTCCAGTTGTCCACATTTGAAGTAGCACAAGAATCCTTTCTAAAAGTCGGGGTTCCCCTGCGGTTCTTCGGCTTTCTGTGCGTGTGTGTGTGTGTGTGTGTGTTTGAAACGACAGATCCTTATAGCATAAAAGTGGGCTATACTGTTACTGAAAGTATAAAAGGAAAAGTGCTGAATGCCCCTGTGAGTACTACTACAAAATTAATATTATATATTTATTATATTACTGAATTCTTATAACTGATGCTTTCAATTGGCATGTTATTGTTGGTTGAGGTGAATTTAATTTTTTCTTTTACAAACTTCAATTAGCTAATTTGTGACTGACAAATAAATGTAGTGGAGTAAAAAGTACAATATTTCTGTCTGAAATTTAGTTTAGTAGAAGTATAAAGTGGCATCAAATGGAAATACTGGAGTACAAGTACCTCAAATTTGTACCTGAGTAAATGTACTTTGTTACATTCCTCCACTGGCACTGGGTGTACTTAGTATTTTTTGTGTATGCACGTGGCACACTGCCTTATGAGCGCTTTAAAAAAACTATGATAATGTACTTGATTTATATAATTGATGTAATTTACTCTCAAAATTTTTAATCTATAGTCAGAAACCTGTTTTTCAACTATGTTTAAATATTGTATTTTTTTATGAAAGTGAAAAACTTGAAGTTACTGGACTGTCTCTCAGAAAGGTGTGTGTGTGTATGGAGTGTAAAAAAATGCTACAATATCTGTAATTACCAGACACACACACACAAACACACATCTTTTTTTAGCCAGTGCTCTTTTGAATTTGGTCGTGCTATTTTGTTGGGGAAACATGAGGTAACAGGGATGTTTGAACAAGGGGACATCAGGACATCAGGCTCCAGAGGTATGAATGGGTTTTTTGGAACGGGGAGGGGGTGTCATGGAATGGGACGTAAGCCCGGGACGGGGAGGCCTAGAGCTGGTGTTGAGTGTTCAGCACACCTCCTTCCCTGTGGCTCCGTTGGGCAGGATGTTAAGCTGGGTAAGCTGAGCCGAGTGTTCCTTGGCCTTGAGGCGCAGCGCTGCGATGCTGGAGGCTCTGCGGTCTGCTGAGGAAGAGGGGCCGGAGGAAGAAGAGGAAGGGTCGGGAAGGACGGGGCCCGTGTGAGAAGGGTTCTCTACAGGAGGGGCAGGCTGACGTAGGAGCGCTGCAGCGGTGGAAGCACTGGTCAGGGGACCCATACTGGAGAACAGCCTGAAAGAAGACAGACATTTAACAATCTGCAGCATTTAGGGACGCCACACATGTTATTCAAGTTTAAATTAATAGTGTATTTTTCAACTGGCTCTTTGCTCACTACACCAGAGAGCAGTGCCGACCATATATGCTGTCAGCACTGCTATATATGTATATGATAGAAATGCTGTCTACCTGTTAATTAATATTTTCGACATCTCTCCAATGTATTTTATTTCCTCTTAGTTTCTTCAGTTTGGCTGCAGTTGTGTTAAACCTCCTAAATAGATTTATATAATCTATTACATGCTTACAGCTCTAATATAAAAGCTAACAGAGACCACAAGGTTTAAAATGCTGTATAATAGAGAGGACAAAAGCAAATGAGAAGCTAATTGTGGCATATGGAGTGTGCGTCGTCACCCACCCTCACAGCTTGTCTTGCAGGATCACACATTTGGTTAATTTATTAAGGCATTTGACAGAGTGATTACACACCACTGTGAATGGTTAACAGTATAACATATTGGTAATTAGACACTGAGATAAACAGTAATGCAGTGTGACTGAGGATCACTGTCTCAGCCATTAGAGTTGCATGTGTTGGGAATTTTTAAGCTTGGTGCTGCTGTGCATTTTGCCTTACAGTGATGTGCTTGAATTCAAAATTATAGTAATTTCCTGTGAAATACAGGGATGAATGTGGTGTCCTGCAGGTACAGACATTGGTGGTTTCTGGTGAAAATAAGTGTAAAGAACCAATAACAGGTCCAAGGGAGGTATGTGCGTGCAGCCTACCTGCCAAAAGTAGGCCCAATGAAGGCAGGGTGGCGAAACATGGCAGCCGTACCCAGGAAAGTGCCCAGGCCGAGTGGGGTGGCCAGGGGTGGAGCGGAGCCATTGTGGGGTGGCGGGGCCAGGCCCGGGAAGGCAGCGGCTGCTGCTGCAGCCGCTGTCCAGGCGGACTCAAGGGCAGGGTGGGGGTGATGTGGGAAGGGCCCTCCCTCCAGGTAGTGGCTGAGAGGGTGGCCCGCTGCCAGGGGGCCTGGGAACGGCAGGCCTGACGGGTGGGCCTGCACCCCGGCCTTTTCACGCTTCCTCCACTTGGCCCTGCGGTTCTGAAACCACACCTGAGGGCAGACAGAAAATGAGGGAGAAATGAATATGAGCAGACATGGCAGTTATTTAATTTTCAAGGAAGGTTCTAGGAAAATAGATGTGGCTTATAAAGGTGTTTAAAATAATAAAAACAGCTGAATCAACATATAAATAGGCCAATATGCTCTTCTCTAAAGGACAAGAGGAGGGGATGCTCTGTTGGAGACAAGTCACACATGCTCTCTCCTGCTATAAATAATTAACACTATAACTCCCAGTCCTACTTATATCACTGCACTGTTTCATTGTAATTAACGTGACTAGCCTCTATTGAAAGTTGTGTCAGTGTAGTCTAATGGTTGTCTAGTTCCGGTGGTGGCCAATAGGCGGAAAGTCAGCGGTAATTACATGCAAGGTAAACCCTGCCGCTCACGGTCGCTTAAATCTACTTTCTGTCTAATTAAACCCCCTCGTCCCCGTCGACAGGGTTTCAGGGTGGGGAGAGATAATTAAGAGCGGTGTTAACAAAAGATCTAGAAAATTGCCTCTGAACTGGCTCCGATAACAATCAATGCGCTTTAAATTAAATTCTTAGGCGATGTAGAACAAGTGACTTCCACCCAAGAGAGTATTTAACTTTCCCACGCAGCCACTGTTGCCCAGTTTGCACTGCAGAAGCACGGGGCGCCCAGAATGAGCAAAATGTCAACATGAGGAGAGGGATTGAACCAGCGAGCTTGAGCGACAGGCACACACACATACACACACACACATTATTCCCAGAGGGCTGTTTAGCATTACACAGCCCCTCGGGAATTTATGAGTTTTTATCACCTCCTGATGGCGCCCGTTAAGTGATTTGTTCACCTACGGCCCCTAAAGAGACATCTGTTGTTTTACCGTCGGCCATAACCTCCCGGAGCTTCCACCGTGTTTGAACTGTCTCTCTGGTTATGAGCCCGGGCTTTCGACATGCAAGCCACGCTTTCAGTGGAAGGCGGAGAAGAGAGAGAGAGAGAGAGGGAGGGATGGGAGGGATGGAGAGAGTGCGTTGAGGGAGGGGAGGGGGGCAAACACCTTTAATGGTCTCTCATTCGCTCCCAAGTGCAAAGCATCGGATCAATGCAGGTCTATTGCAATCACATAATGGGAAATCAAATAGCATTATCCCTCCCCTCTTTCTCTGCACCCCCCTCCCTTATTCTCACATCTTTTGACTCACGCACACACATGTCGGCCTCGCCCCCTCTCTGTCCCCTCTGATGGGAATCCAAACACCATCTCATCCCGGGAATATAGACAGTGTTTGCTCCTGCACTAAGTGAGCTTTTTATGAATCGCCAGCGTCGGCTTAATTGCCACTAAAACGTCCCTCGTTCGCGTGTAATAACATTCAATAACAGGAAAGACCTTCCCTGCGCGGCGACTGGGGCCATTTAACACATTTTTACTGTAATAAATTACTGCCTCAAATTGGCCCATAATCGCTGATCCTCAATCAGTGACGCATATCACCGGTTATTATCCAGCACTGCGCACCAGGGACATTTATATAGAGGACATAAAACATTAGAGGGTGCTTTTCCCCCTATTTGATTTACAAGCCACAGGCTTCTCTTTTCAGATAAAGATAAACAGAGAGCCACTTACTTGAACACGGGCCTCGGTGAGATCCAGACGCATTGCGAGCTCTTCTCTGAAAAGAATATTTAAAAAAAAAAAAATTGAGAAGGAGGAAAGGCAGAGAGACAGAAAGAAAAGATTCAAGGTTACAGGCCGCCGTTTGGTAGCAACGGAGAATTGCTGTTTTGTCCCCTCCTGTTGTTCACTGTCAACAATAGACGACGAAAAATAGCCTTGATTTTTCCCCCTCTCTCTCTCCTCCTGGCATGGGCTGCAGAAAGACGCTATAGCCATATTCTATTTTCCCTGTCACGGATGGGTAGAAATAGGCCTAGTGATTGTTAGATTTTCCTTAGCACAGACCTGTCACTGTAACAACATAATGGTTGAAATAATGACACCTAAACTAGCCTGCCACAAAGCAATTGACGCTCCCTTCAGCTGCAAGATGGGCTTGCAGTGTAAATTAGACCTACAAGTCGCCTTAAAGGTAATCGATTAGAAAATATGAATAATCCCAATGGACGGGGGGGGGGGGGGGGGGGTCGAAAATGTAGGTAATTGTGTCTTGTGGTGTCAGAAAAGCTTCAATTTTCAAATTTCGGATGTCGCAATAATTTATTTAGTATAGGTGACTTTATTTTGTTTTGTGGACCTGCTACATAAAATCCCAATAATGTTATTTTCTGAAACATTTCTAGCAGCACAAACTCCTCAGAAAATGCATATAAAACACTCACTGTGTGCGCGTGCGTGTGTGTGTACGGCCCTTGGGCTTGAGGTTAGGCCTTGAGGTGTTTTTTTTTTTGCCACACTGTGTTCAGTATCACGTCCAGCAGGTAACATGATCTGCAGCGGTTAATTATTCCTCCTGACAATAACACCGCTGTCATCAAAGGGAGAGGATCCAGGTAACAAAACGTCCCCATTGTTAGCACTAACAGGCCTGTTGTGATCGCTTATGCAAGGCACGGGTTCGGTGTTTTATGGGGTGTGATCCGCACACTGGTCCAGTTAAACACGCTTGGCATTACTGGGACTGTTACTGGAAAATGTTATGGGGTCGGGGAGTGTTTATTTAGAAATAAATTAATAAAGCAATTAATTATCAGGTTCATCCGCGGAATTGTGTTAGAACGCGTTGCACGTTTCATGCATTTCTTGGATTTTATTTGATCTATGCTAACAATTTAAATAATTATATCTATTATTATTATTGTTGTTGTTGCTATTATTATTATAAGACACAATTATTGTAGTCTAGTGTAATTCTAGACGTTTTAAATGCATGTAAATAAAAAATCCTAGGCCTTCGATTTGTCGTTATAAAACGGTCCTGCAGAATTATTATAGCCAAATAATAACAATATAGGGCTAATCATAATGATTATTTATTTTAGACACATTTTTTATTTATTTTAGAGCGAAGTTTTCCAGACTTAAAAGTTAAAAAAAAATGGATTAGAATTTTTCTACCTGGTGAAGACGTCGGGGTAGTGTGTCTTCTGGAAAGCCCTCTCCAGCTCCTCCAGCTGGTAACTTGTGAAGGTAGTCCTGTATCTTCTCTGCTTCCGCTTCAGCATCCCTTCCTCCGAGTCACTGCCCGCCGACAGACACACGCTGTCCTCCCCGTCCCTCACGTCCCCATCCCCGGCGTTCAAGCTCTCCCTCTCCTCGTCCTTCGGGGACAGAGCGGCCGCGTCCCCGCAGCTCTCCTCCTTCCCCGCGTCCTCCTCGAACTTCAACGGGCCGAGCTCTACCAGTCCCAGGCTGCCGTCCTCCGAGCCCTCCCCGGGGCTCTGGTCGCCCTCTCCCCGGCTCAGTGACGCGTTCTCCCGGTAGGATTTGCTGCGGCTGATGCTCACCTGCGGCGCCTGGCTGATTTTCAGGCTGTCGCTTGCTTGCTCCAGGAGGAGCCGCTCCCTGTCCAGCGTCTCCGCGTGGTCGTGGATGTATTTCCCCCCGGGTCCGTACAGCCGGCGGAGCTTGGGTGGCAGGTGCATGTCAGCGCTGAGAGAAAGGGGGTCTTTCGTTGGCCCTGAGAAGGAAGCGTGTGAAAAATGTCAAAATAACGAATAGCCTAACACAATGGCATTGAACTGGCTAAGCTAAGCAAACCTTTCCCTGTAAGTAAAGTTTAACACTTTTTGTAGGCCTGTAAAAAATTCTTGTCTCTGAAACGTTTATTAGTCAGCCGTTATGAAAACAAGATTGACCGTGGGGCCTAAATCATGTTGATGCATGAAAAGCAACTCTTCTTGACGCATTAACTGAGACTTTGAGCATACAACTAGCTCAGTTGTTACACCTGTATAGCCTACATTGCTCCCAAAATAACCAATGTAGACTCTCTTTTTGATTTCAGCTTAAAGGAAACTTACTGTCAGCCGTCTTGTCGAGCTCCCCTCTGCCGGGCAGACCTGTCAAACTTTGCGCCCCTATCAGTCTGACCTTACAGGGACTCCGGCGGCCCAGAATGCTGTCTATGCAGTAAGAGGAGAGCAGCGTCGGGGATTTACTGCTCTTCCTCTCTGCCCGGTCGTGGATATCTTCCTCAAACTGACCGCTCATGTCGACGTTTCGGTTCGTCTACTTTCGGTAACGCCAGTCAGTCTCCCGCTCTCTCCCTCACTCTCTCTCGCGCGCGGTGTCCGGTGCTCCCTTCTTCTTTCCTCTCAGACCGGTGTATCTGTTTGAACCGGGGCCGACTCCTCCTCCTCCTCTCTCTCTCTCTCTCTCTCTCTCTCTCTCTCTCTCTCTCTATTTCTCCCTCTCTCTGCTCTTTCGCTCCTGTGTCACCCTCTCAGCTAATGACAGACAGCGGTTTAACTGCCTGGCGCTGCGCTCCGGTGTGCCAGGCGCTTCTCCGCTCCGCGCGCTCGCTCAGCATAGGCTACACGTGTAGGATGTTCCTGGGCGCCTGATTGGCTCGTATGTGTGTATGTGGTGAGAGAGACAGCGCGGAGCTGCTTTATATATATACGATTAAAGTTAATTTGAGGGGAAAGGCAACAAAACCCGACACGGAGTGCCTTTTCCTCCGTGGAACGAACTCAGCAGAGAAAGCTGCTGAAGCAAAGCTCCTGCGGTTTGTTTGTTTGTTTGTTTTCTGGACCGTGTAACGTTAAAAACGTTGATTTGTTTTTGTTTTTTCTTAAACGGAATTATTTGATCATGTAAATATGTGGTAGACGTGTGCAACTGAGTACATAACATCAGTGAAGTGCAATAATAATGTAGACAAAAGGTACACACGCAATAATCAGCACAGGGACTGGTCAGGAAAGAGCAGGCCTTTATTACACAAGATCACAACACGCTTATTTTTCATGGTAAGCGTTTTGATATGTCACTGTCGGAAAAGCACATGTGTAAATAATAAAAATGAATTCCATTTAGCTGCTTCCGTTTCAGGGTCCTTGTAGGCTACATTTAAATACAACAGAGCCATCTTAACGTTATCAGTAACACCTGTGCTTTTCCTGCTATGAGAAGTCATAATGCCTGCTATTCTTTACCTAGTGGTCCTGCACACATGTAGTCTACAGACCAGTTTATTGCACTGTTACGTTATTATTATCATACATGAATACAGGACAATATTAACAGATATATATCAATTAAGAATTGCTTTCAATTAGCACTTCTTAATTGATGTAGGGCTAGTAACCCCTTTTAAAAATGACCACCCTTAAGGAGCCCAATATTTATATAGCCTAGGCCTATAGCCTATATGGACACACTATTATTTTATGTTGTTCATATTAGGCTGCTTTAAAATTATCACACAATAATAATAATAATAATAAAGATTAAATACAATGTAATTATGCGTGCTAATTAAACAGGGAATAGGCCTTTGTTATTTTGTGATGATTTTTGGATAGTCTCAATTACTCACTAGTACATTTATAGGGCCTAGCTACATATTTTTCTTTTTTTCAGGCCACTGTCTCTTGAATCCCTGTGCCAAGATGGAAAAGAAATCTGGCACAGAGTTTGCGTTCAACCTCAGACAGCACCTGCCACAGCCATGTCAGAGATTGAGTCACAGAAATAGAAATATCAACATTGGGATCAGATTTTTTTTTTTTGCCAAAACTGTTCCAGGTTGCAGCGTTTGAAAAATAGTGTGTTTTGACAGCAGAAAAAGAAGCATTAATATGATTAATATCTGTCTATATCAATCCATTTACCCATCCATCCATCAATCCATCCATTTTTTTTCTTGCTCTCCCCCTCTCCCTCCCTCCCCTTCCAATTGGCTGCTCTCTGCTGGAGTTGTGAATTGACTTCAAAAGTGAGGGTGGCGCGACGGTGATGAGACGCCGCACGGGGAGCCGGGATGGCACGCAGGGACTCCGCTGTGGAGAGGGGGAGAGATGGAGAGATGGATCGAGAATGTAATTTTAAATGAAAGTCTATTTAACCCGCTGTGAATGGCATGACCCTTATCCTCGCCTCAGAGCCCATCACTGTTAAAAGGATCATTTTCAGAATTCAATCCAAAAACTTCAGCAAGCTGCAATTTACTCTCTCTCTCCCTCCCTGTCCCTCTCTCTCTCCCTCCCCTCCGTTATGTATCTGCCCGGGCTAAAGCATCGCAGCAAACGAAAAATAACAATAAAATATATGTCCAGACAATTGCACAAGTTACTCTTTTTTTCTTTTATCTATTTTTAAGCGATAGATTTATGACCTTTTTGTGATTGAAACTGGAATGAGAGCGCCATTGATCTGTTTAGTTAAGGCGCAGGCCGCGCTTTATAGATTTAGTGGAGGAATACTCAACTATCTCAGTTTTCAACTTTTTATTTTATTTAACAGGCTCACAAAAATATAACCAACACGGACAGTATGAAATGTATCTGCAGAAATAGCACTTAAGTAGAAAAAACATGCTTTTTCTATGAACCAATGTAGCACATCTCCTGTGTGATGAATTATGTTCACGTTGTCAGACAGTACAAAGTCAGTGCAGCATGTTGTTGTCTTCCGCATTAATAAAACATGCTGCACTCTAATAGTAGGCTATTATAAGCAGATGCACACTGTCACCACACGGATGGTGTCAGATTCAACCCATCCGCAACTTTTTTGTGGTGTCACAAACTTCCGAGCTTGTTTATTTGCACGCAAATCAATGTAATGAGTGTAATAACAATATAAAATGGTATGCCTTTTCCTGCGCGGTCACAAACAGACGTGCGTAATACAGACGGGTATTTACAGTCGCTCTGTAATTTGGGGGCCACAATTTGATTCATTTATCCGCACACTGTTATTAACCCTGTGGAAAAAGAGATGTCAGCCGCCATTTCAGCCAGCAGGACATCCGCGCTTTGTTTAAATGCACTAATTACGCGCGTACATTAGAGAGGGACGGAATAGTCAGAGCGCAATTTCTACATTTTAAATTTTCCGTCTATTTGACGTGCAGGTGAAGAGATGGTGGAGAGAGGCCGCCTTCCGTTTCAGCACCACTTCCCCTGTATTTTACATTGCACCCCGACTTGATGATATCCCAGGGGAAACACCAGGTTGCATGCTTATGTTCGTTTAAAGCTCACATGCTGACGCGGTGCCATTGTGTGTTAGACACTAAAAGCCCACAGGTCTTTCTGACGCACCTTTGCCATTCATTTTAAACATATGCAAGTCAGAAGGAGGATCTGTGTATTTAAAGCATGCTAAGAACACATATAGCTGCTGAATGTTAACACCTTTCTCTTAGATGCTGCCTCGTCTCCCTTGCAGCCCATGTCTCGTGCTCTCCAGTGAATGCCATGCCATGGCAGTGATACTGTCCATCATTTCGGACCAGCACCTGCTTTGCCCTTACAGGTCATTCAACTGGCGCCATCTACTGAACGGAATAGCGAACTGCTCTGACGGGTAAGATCCAGTTAATACAATGTAAAGACATACTCACACACTTAAAAAATAAATTAAAATTTGTGTGCATGATCGTTGGGAATGAAGTCATTTATTCAAAGTTGACCCCATCTACCTGTAGAAGACAGGTATCATATTTGCACATGCCAGGACAGGCCTATTTTGCTATCATAACTTGTTATCCCACAAGTGTTATCCCTATGCAACACGTGTAAATACTGTTCCCTAACATGCACTAACTGGCTCGTGGCCTTGGTGACGACGACTCATCCTCCATCCTCCCATCCATCCCCTGCGCTCTGACATAATTGGACACTTGCTCTGCTTGAGAGGCCGAGCAGGAAAAGACGGAAAGGAGGGAGAGAGAGGGGGGGGGGAGAGGAAAGAGAGAGTGTGTGTTGGGAGGGTTGGGAGGCTTTTAAGGCGCGCGTAAGCAAAGTTAATTAGCGGTTATTAACAGCTCGCATAATGAGAGCGAGAGGGAGTCAATTTAATGACTTTGTTAGCACGAGTTCAGAGCGACAGGCGATGATCGAAACAACAAAGGCGAGCGCGCACACAGCCATCATCCGTAATTTCCAGCGGTAATGCGGTCTGATCAGAAACAAAGGGTTCTAATTTCGTTCAACTGACTCGATAATTTGTCCTTATGTAAGGAAAATAATTAATGACTTAATGCTTCAACAGAAGTAGCTTTCTTTGGGGGGATTTCGCATGCCTCCTTTGCTAGAGAAGGTCGTAAGGAAATCAATTTCCAGGCCTATAATTATTTACATCATGAATTTAAAACGCGGACGTGTGCCTTTGCTCGCGATTAGTGTGCAGACAAGTGAGAGTCTATTAGGAGAGGGGGAAGGAGTTTCCAAATCTTCTCCCCTCTAACAAATTGTGTGTGGCAACAAATGAGCCACTTGTCATAATGTAGCATTGCGGATTTGCTGTCAGAACAAAGAAAAATGCAGCAGATTTTGAAAGAAATATAGGGTTTGAAAGCCACACACAAACTAGAACCAAACCTAAAGATACATTCAGATCACTCATCAGACCAGGTTTGGGTAACCGAAATCACCTTGGAGATCATCCGAAATGATGGCCTGTACCTGTTCCCGACAATGTACCAGGTTATTGTGGCGACTGCGTTGCAAAATTGTCCGAGGCGTGCGCGTCTTTACGCTTGATTTCATCATTCCACAGATGGATTGAGTTGGAGGAAAGACGTGAGCGCTATTATCGATTGAGAGAACATGAGCCGCCTGCGGGCCACTCTTGGATTCATGGCAGGTGGATAGGTCACCCACACGAGAGTGGCAATTTCGCGGCCTCCATTGTCTCCACTGATTACTGCTTTGATCACAGGAATCAAGAGCCCGAGACTCTCGTAAACCTACTACGGAGTCCAGGAGCTCGTGAGCTGAAGAGGTCATCATCATCATCATCATCATCATAACCGGCATCATCATCTTCGCTAGTTGACCATACAAACCTGGGGTGCCGTGTGTTTTCACAGCCGCGTTGCCCTTTTATTGATTGCGTGCCTTAATTTTAATTCGATTGCGCGAGTGTCAAAAATTCCGCAAGAATCATCCTAGTAATGAGATAATCAAAGTAATATATGCAAATCAGTTATGTTGCCAGCTTATCAAAACCGGAGTGCCCCCCCTTGAGTCTGAAGAAGTCCATTTATTCAGTTAGTGGCAATACCTTGCGCAAATGGCGCGATGCAAATGACAGTTGATTAGACTAAATTAAGAACCTTGTTTCTCCCTGACCTTGTCTGAGTTTTATGTAAATTCTTTTTTTCTTGCTTTAATGTGATAAAAAAAAGAATGCATTTTACACCCTGGCCTTCCTAAATCTGAACAATAATTTCTATGAGAGAAATGGTCAGCCCCAGCTCTGTGTCAATAGCTTGGATGACTCTCTCTGACTGTCTGTCTCTCACAAATCTCAGTATACCTTGACCTCAGTGCAGCTCCCACAGGGACAGAAAGTGTGCTGCTATAACTTCCTTGCTGTGGGGGAGTGTGTCTTGAAGATAGACTAGGTGTGTGTGCCTCTTACTGCAGTCGTGTTTACACGATTATGTGTACTCATGTGTGTACCATAACATATTGTCTTAGGGGACAGAGAGAGTGCAGTTGAGACTTCCTCTCTGTGGGGTGTGTGGGGCCTGTAGATGGGAAAGGAATAAATCCAATATAGATTGCAGGGCTGCGCTGCCTCCCGCTGGGGACCCTCAGACTTGCAGGCCAGGATCGAAGTGCTTTTCTCCCCCTAAATTGTCCTGAGAGGCCGCAGGAGCAGCCAAGCTACACCCCCAACGCTGGGACTGCCTACGACCTAATGATGGTGCTGGGGACAGACACACATATATAAGTGCGTACACAGAGACACCGAAACACACACACACAATCATCCCCAGATAGATTTAAGATCAGTCACGCACTTGCAGTCAAACACACACTTGGACAAGAAAACCACACTGATATAAACACACCCTCCATGTTCTCTGATGTTGAACACACTCATTCCTTGTCCAAAAACCATTCACCTCAAGTTTTCCTCTTCACATCTCAGACCAACCCTCAAAACTACCTAGCTAAACTACTATTTAGAGGAGGCATCCTCACTACCTGTCCACACACTCCAGAGGGAGGGGTGAATAGCATAACTGGCACCACATAAGTGTCTGGACTGATACACACTGCTGCCCTTTGGTTCCCCTACAAGGAAAACACCACCAGCACCCCAATGCCATTACACTTCCTGCCAAACATCCTGCTACTGTCATTTTGGTTCTGTCCAGGGAGCTAATTCTATTTGTGATGAGGTGTCTGATGTGTTGCTGGGTCAAGTCCAGAGACAGAATATCCTAGCTGGACAGTTGTGTTGGCTCAGTATATCTCATTGCCTGTTCACAGGGCATTTTTTGTTAAGCATGCCACTATATGGCTCATCTGTAGAGGGTTGTGGAGGTGAATACAGTAATGATGTAGAACTGTGCACATGTCTGAACTGATGGCTGAGGTGAAAATCAGTATCTACAAACAAAAATGTGTTTTTAGCAAACTAAATGTAACTAATTTGTTTATGAACATAAACTTTATTTTGATTATTTACAGTCTATTGGAAGCATGTTTTGCATGCAAACTATCTCTGTTTTGCTAGGTGTCCATCCATTATTAGAATGTATTATGAAACCAATATAATACATTCATTTACAACTCAATAAATATGTGATTACAAGGTAGCTAATTTTAATCACATCAAATCACATGAAGTAATCCCCTAATGGTGGTTACTGCTACTCTGTTATTAAGCTAGTTGGCTTTTGGGGGAGTCTCGCAAACGATAAGGTTTTTATTCTATCCATCATGACTGGAGTTAGTTACTGTCTCATTTAGTTATGTGGAATGACTAACTGATTTACAGATGACTGCAAGCAGAAAAATCAGTGAGTCTGTTTACTTTTAGCTGTGGTTATCTCTCAAGCGAGTTACCATTTGACATAGCATATTGCTTTAGCTGTCGTTTTGGCTGACTTTCTGATTTCCCACAGATGAACAAACCAGAGTGTAGTTACAGTGGTTTTAATTGGGTTTTAGATTTATTTCGTAGTTATTGCTAATTCAAAAAGCTGTCATAGAAATTAACCATGTCTATGATCATGTTGATTCAGATGAGGCACAAATGTGAAAATTTCCCACTTTCGACTCCTCAGGAACAGTGATTTTTAACCCGGGACAGGCTACTTGGACCCCAATTGTTTGCTTACTTTGGCAGTTACCAGGTGGTATATGAGGAAAAAATGTGATGCTTTGCTTATTTGAAGAAATAGAAATTATGATTTGATCATATGTATTCACAGATTTGTGTTTAGGATGAAAATCAAAACACAAGTACGATTAAAAATGATTTGTGTGATGCTGATCTTTATAGTTATTGTCACAATAAGTTTCCAGCTATATGAGACATGCCTCAGTTTTCCACCAGCCTGTAAGTTGATTAAGACTGCAGAAAGACTAGTTAGAAAAAGCTAAAAGTAAAGGTACTGTAAATGGTTGAAAACAACCAGGTAGTTAGTTAGCAGTAGTATATATGCAAACATGGCCAAAACTACAAAAAATACTATAAAGCCATTCAATCTATCAAAGGGGTATGATAAAGGCCCATCTGACAGGGCTGGTGTTGTACGTTGGACAAAAAAGGTTGGGAACCACGGTTTTAGAAAATCAGTCAAGACAAGTCACGTCTCATCATACATCCTTGGCATTATACATCTTCTTGTCTCCTTCCTTATCCACTCTGACTTATCTCTGCTGTACCATCTTGTATCTTTTCTCTCCTTCCTTCTGTCTTCTCTGCTATTTTCCACTTTGTATTTTCTCCCTTTCATCTCCATCATGCCTCTCTTGTCTCTTGATGCTGATACACCTTTCACCTTGTTGTCATCAGTTTTCCACTTTGGTCCCTGCTATGGTGCATTACATTATGTTCTTCTTACATCAGCCCAACGGTTTGTGGCTATTTTTTATGTCTTGTTTTGTTTAATCACTTGTCTGTGGCTGTGTAGAAAGCAACATTGCTATTCATGTGTACAGTATATGCTCCGCCATAATTCAGCACATGTACACAGCAGCAGAAAAAAATAAAATGCATACTAAATACCTTGAAAGCAAAGACAAACGCATGCAGTATATGAGCATAGGCCACAAACAGATACACAACTAAATCCTTTTGACATCAATAATTGGTAAATCCTCTGATTAACTTGTAAGAATTGTCCTTAGAGTGCTTAAGTAATTGTGTTTGTGTGTGTCCTTTTTTATTGCATGCACCCCCCTCTCTTTAAAGCAGATCTTTATAACCAAGCAATTCCAAAGCAATTTTCTCTGTGGGAGGAGAGTGTAATTTTCTATTCTGTGACACTGTGATGTGTAAGAAACTGGGAGCTGGTGCTAAAAGGCGTCTGTAGTGTGTGTCTTGGTGTGGGTGTGAGCCGCTTTAATGGCCAATGCGGGGCGGGTGGCGGTGGTGGTGAGCGAGTGCATGTCAGGAAGGCCATCATTTAATGACTCCCAAATAGTGCCCTCCTCGTTAGAGCTATCGTCCTGGAAACACGAGGCTGTGAACCAGGAGAGCGCCACACGCTGCAACAGTCTTTTATCTTCATATTAAACCATTTGCATAACATTACCGCGATAGATAGGATTCAGGAGATACTCAACCTACTCAGGGAGAGACAGAGAGGGTATACTACATGTCCTTGCAAATCTAATCAGCGTTAAATGGAGCTGTCAAATGTGTGTGTGTGTGTGTGTGTGGTACTGGATGGCTCATGTCAGGAGTCATTTAACATTAAGTTGCAATAGCGTGTAACAGGGGTGTTATTACAAAATACAAGAATCCAAGCTATTTCTTGTTAGATTTGACATCCAAATACAGCAGTTACCCACCAGTGATACACAAGATAATGCCAGATGGTAACAGCTCAAGTGTCATGTGCCCCACACGCACTTATGTCCTTCACAAAGTTAAGTGTCACTGTTCTTTTCTTGCAAATTGTTCATTTCTTGCAAATTGTTCGCAGTTGCAGCAACTCTACAGAATACAAAGGAGTTGCCAATTAGAACAAATCGCATCGCTACTATTTTTTAAATTGCAGATGTGGTTTCAAATGACGGTTGAATTTTGAGTGATATCAGCAGGCTAACAAAAGACTCACATTCATGTTTTGTGTAGATTCAACGCCTATCTATATTGTATAAAGTGGTGTTTTGCTTTGCTTTGTGTCTAAAAAAGTATTTCTGACAGCTGCTTTTAGTCTGCTCAAAGGAGAGAGGATGAAAGAATCTCATTACTGTAGAGAAACAAGAGCAAGAAAGTGTGTAAGCACACACTAATTAGTTGTTGCTGCTTGCCACTGCCTGATTAATTTAATCAAAAGTACACTTGATCTATATATGCTTACCAGTATGGATGTAGTAGATATGACAAATCAGCACGACAGACTGCTCAAGCTAATTTTTTAACCACTATAACGTGGGCTGTATCTTTCCTTTAAGGTTTGATCATCATTTGAGAATAGCTGAATGAATTCTGGACCATACTAGATACATATTGTGAAGTATACTTTATGTGTGGCATTGCAAAAGCTATGGTACATGCTGGAAACCTCAATACTGACATGATGAGGTACAATACCATTGTGTTGGTCATGTAAAAGGCCCTGCACACCCAAGGTGGTCAACCCACACATGGCAAATGAATTATTTTGCCTGATGAGACCTCTTCTCAGGACTGTGTGGACATTTGCAGGTGTGGTCGATGGACATTTCCAACCTACTGGGGTGGGACAAATTGTACCTTTATAATTCTTATTGGTGCACTGAGTTTGGTCACATAATTCCCAGTAAAGATTCACCCGACGTCGGTCTAATCAACCTGAGGACACCTGTGTGCGTGTGCAGGGCCTTTATTAAAGGATCAAATAACACCACAAGGAAAAACTTGTTTTCTCAGATGCTAATAATAGCATGTAGCTACATGAGAGAGAGAGAGAGAGAGAGAGGGAGAGAGAGAGAGAGAGAGAGAGAGAGAGAGAGAGAGAGAGAGAGAGAGCATTGCACACAGCTTAAGGGCTTGTCCGCGACAACTGAAAGGTCCCTAGCAAAATTGTAATCAAAACATTTAAATATAAATGTTGTCAGTAAGCGTCTAATCAATGAACTTGCAACCCAAACGGTTAACAGTCACTGCAAAGTAGCGAGAGATTAACATGACACACCCTACCGCGACACAGACACCTGCTGTCTCTGTCCCCTTTGCTCTGAGACTCTTTGAAACACTTGTTTGACTGTCTCTCTGCTCCAGGATGCTTAATTCCTTCTGAAGCGGCTGTGAGCTGCACTTTATCAGAAGTGCTGAAGTTAACATTTGTGTGGATTTGTGGTGATATTTCTGTCTGATCACAAGTGTTTTCAGTTTCGGGTTTTCTACCTCTGATGAAGAGCAGTGAGCTCGTCTCATCCAGTTCAGTCCCAGACGGGGTCTGTGTCTGTCAGACGGTCTAAAGGGGGAAACCTCTTACCATATCAGCAGAGCAGTAACGCAGGGTAAAGTACAGCAAAGGGGTAGGTAGAATTTGTTTAAATATTATGACTTCATTCTCATCAGATAATGACTTTATTTCTCCCGATATTACGACTTTTGTCTCAAAACATTATTCTGCAAATGTCAGAGAACACAGATATGTGGAAGAGATTGTTAATGTGCAGAAAGTTTTGAGCATGAGTAGAAAAGCTGCACAGGAGCTATAAAAATCCAGAAGTTTCTGACTGAATTCAAATTAACTAAGCTAATTTATCATTGGGGTGAAAAGGTGCTCCATGCACAGTTAAAAAGACTTTACTACTCCAGGCATGCCTGCATGTATGTAGACTCAGCAGGGATTAAATTAAATGAGAAGAAGTTGATATGCAGGAGAAACATATCTGACAGTTATACTGAATGCCTGAGACCTTTACTTCATTATATTACACTATATTTTTTTATTTTGAATTGTCACCTGCATTTGGGTGGCATGGTGGTGCAGTGGCTAGCACTGTCACCTCACAGCAAGAAGGTTGTGGGTCCAAACCCCAGTTGCCCCGGCCTTTCTGTGTGGAGTTTGCATGTTCTCCCCGTGTCCGCGTGGGTTCTCTTCGAGTGCTCCGGCTTCCTCCCACCATCCAAAGACATGCAGGCTAGGTTAATTGGTGTCTCCGAAATTGTCCTATGTGTGGCCCTGCGATGGACTGGCGACCTGTCCAGGGTGTACCCTGCCTTTCGCCCAATGTAAGCTGGGATAGGCTCCAACCCCCCGCGACCCTGTAAGCAGGATAAGCGGTTGATGATAGATGGATGTCACCTGAATTTTGTGTTTCCTTTTATAAAAATAAAGACATTTCCTCAATAAATTGGTGCAGAAAAATTCACCAGAATGCAGGAAATTAAGTGTTTGGAGCCCAAATTTTCCAAGGGGAGTACCCCCTGACCCCCCCATGTAGTAATTATAAAAATCTGAATAAATGTATTTATATGACTGGCAACCTGTCCAGGGTGTACCACGCCTTTCACTTGATGTCAGCTGGGATTGGCATGGCAGTTGATGATGGATGTATTTATGGCCTATGATATTTAATGATTAAGATGTAACTCAAGGATTTATAGGTAAAGTAGGTATAAAGTTCTGAAGGGGTGGGTGGGGGCTGAAAACAGGTGAAAACATGAAAGATTTCGGGGCTGGGCTAAGCCCTCTCTAATGTTTCAAGAGCCATGGAAATGCCACTGCATGTTGTACACACAGACTCATGAAACAACCTCATGAAACAAAAACTATGCAGATATTTTTTGTTTCATGAGGCTGAGTCTGTATGTACAATCTGTATTTGAGAGTTCTGCCACCACTCCAACATAATGGCGTTTTGTTAGTAGCGCCCAAAAAGCACTTTATCCTGAAATAGTTGTCCCAATTTAAACAGTCCATAGCAAGGTCCAGCATTGCCCAGTCCTGAGAGCAAATATCTGAAAAAATCCATGGCTAGATGGCACTAGGGCTAGGTGGGATGCAACCTTGTGTGTTTCCTTATTTTAGGTGAAGTGACCCTTTAAAGAAGGTCATAGTATAGAAGAAGTGTAAATATTGTAAGTATACAAAAGTCTGTTTACTTGCATGTGCTATGAAAGGCTAAAGATATCATCACATCACAGAATATACTTGTAACTCTGCGTGTGTGTGTGAGAGAGAGAGAGAGAGAGAGAGAGAGATTGTTTATGAATATGGGGATATACTCTGCCAGGTGAGAGTACCATTTACCATCAAGCCATTGAGTTCAGCAGGCATCTAATAACAAAGCATTTATGGCCCACTTACGCATGCATAGATATAACTGTCAGTAGCAACAACAGCCTCCTCTCTCCCATCTCCAGCTATTCCTGCCACTCTTAAAACACACAGGCACCATCCGGATTGGACCCAAATACTCTAGAATTCTATCGTCAGACTCGGGGATGAAATTAAAATCGCTCATTTTCTTTCTCCATGCAAGGAGCAGATCAATTTCCGGAGACGGGGACGTGATATTTTCCTGCCATTGGGCTTTCTCGTCTTTGGCACAGCACCCTGACTGGCTGCCAGCGGGGGGCCCGGGCCTGACTGCACGCCTCGCCGGAGAACGGTTACTTCTGCCGTGGCGAGTTTATTTGCGCCTCGCTATGAGAATTGCCATCATTTACCCTTCTCCAACACCTCCCAAAAAGAAAAGAAATAGAAAAGAGGGGAAGCGAGGCAAGAATGAGAGAGGCGAAATTGATTCTTTTTGATACATGCTGCACGGGGGACATTAGGTACCCCTCGTTTCACCATGTATTCCAAGAAATGAACTGAATACATTTTGCGTAAAGCAATGTATAGGCCTTTTGGTGGCCTTGTACTGTTGTTTGTAGGAAGAATGAATTGCACGCTGCAGCGTGCAGAAGTTATATTATGCCGAGTTTTAAGAGAAGTCAATTAATTATACAGATGTACATGAAAGATTACTCACTTTCGTAACTCAGCGTGTGTTAAGCATGACAAACTTAAGGCCAACTTGATGAACCTGTGGAGCATTAAATCCGGAGAGACGGTGGCCCCAGCGGTCTGATAGATTTTTTTGTCTAGATGTTTGTTATGCAGGACGTGAGGATGTGCATGAGACCAATGTTTGCACAAGCAGTCCCATATAAGGTCGCTACAATTTGCCAGTGATGAAAGTCACTACAGACAAACATTGTGTCTGTTACAACGTTATTTATAGGGTGCTTTTTTGCCCTTACTTCGTTTGCCTACGTTGTCCAAAAATATTTATAGTACTGTTCTTAATTTCGAGGTACTTGTACTTTACCTGGGTATTACCATTTTTTGGTACTTTATACTTCTACTTCCCCACATTTCAGAGGCAAATGTTTGATATCTTTAGTTAGTTAGGCCTAATTTGCAGATCCATATTAATAATAAAAATATAATCAGTAAATAAAGAATGATGTAATATTATAGATTAGATAAAACTGTAATGATCCCTGGGGGGAAATTCACAAGTTACCCACCAGATAAAGTATAAAGTAGTTAAAAATAGCTCCATCTTTCAAAGCTGCAACGTTAAAGTGATGAACACATTCATGTATGAATAATGATAATCTAATAGTATAGGCTGATATATATTATTCTGAAAAGGTCCATTCAGCATAATAAGAACTATTACTTTTGGGCGCCTACTTCATGCAGCCTATATTTTTATGCTAAAAATTAGTAAAAGTTTGAATGCAGGACTTTTACTTGTAACTGAGTTTTTCTACACTGCTAAGTGCACTATGTGAGTACTTCTTCCACCTCTGTCTATTACTACTTATATTTAGTTCATGATACATTTTTTTTAAATTGTTTTTAATAAATATTAGGCTTAAAGGTCCTGTGAGGATTTCAATTGTCAGTACAGAAACCGTTACCTGAGATTTAACATTTCCTTCCCTTGAACTGGATGAAATAGGTTCTACTTGTTACCTGGTTGTTGCACTCAAAGCTTTTAAACGTAGTCGGGGCTGTTGTTTGCCTTGGCAGTGACACTGGTCCTTGTTTGCGTACATTTTGGCCATCCAAACTGTCCTTTACACTTAGCATGAGATCCTGCTGTTGCGTCACGGAGCCTGACAAGGCTTAATTAAACCCATATTGAGAAAGAGGACAAATCCAGCCCCCTTTCCTAGTCAGTTTAAATACCGGCATGCACGCGCCCTGCAGTGGATTTTGACCGCAGAGAACGCGTTAAGAGTCACGCAAAGATAGCTGCACGTCAATTTGTAACCACTGAGACATTTTTTAACAGACAGCATGATGGCTGGACTCAAGGTAAGGCAGCCTTAACTTTATTCATCACTATTGTTAATACTAGAAATGTTTATTCTCTATAGGCCTAGTGCTTAGGAACTGGCTTTGGCCAAGCCCCAAAGTTTGTAAAACTTTGCAAACATGCTGACATTCAGGATTGTTTAGAAACTAAAGGACTGCAGTAAGCGGTCTATATCTTGCACCAAAGATTCGCAAAGTTAAACTGCATGGAGCCCCACCAGTGACTAATCTGTATCAGATGACACCGGCTGGCTGAAGGGCGGTGTTGCCTCCGACCAATCAGAGTGCTGCATTCAGCAGCTGCCCAGATGTGGTCAACAGCTTCACAGAACAAAAATACTTAAGTGGAAAAACACAATTTAAATAGATACACATTTTAAATGTATTTTTTGCAATGACCATTAAAAGTTAGTTCCAAACCTGCAAATCATTTATTCCAGTATTGGATCTCTGTCTACATTAATTGACTAGCTTTTCGATGAAAGCATTGTCAGTCGAATAAAGCGTCGTTTTCTAAACACTAGTTGAGCGTAATGGTTATGGGATAAGGGGAAACTGGAATTGTGTCAGTAAAAGTTGGCAAAACTTTTTACTCAAAAGGATTTAAAACATTTGACTGAATGAACATGAATCCATGCCATTTTAACTTTGTGTTTGTTTCTTTTGCTCCTCTAACGCCAAATAAACGTCTCAGTTGAATAAAATCCTACTTTACATAACAGTCTTTCATGAGGCACAAACTGGAACCTCAAAAACGTCTTTACGCACGCGCTCTAGACGCACCAAGGGCGCATGAACGCGCACATATGGAAACCATCCATGCCCTCTGAGTGTGCTTTCTGCAGACTAATAATGACTCAGCAAGATTTCTTCACATTGTGCCAAGTTCGTGTTTTCCTGTGGTAAGGAAGACATGGTTGCTGGCGATCAGTGTCACTGTGGAAGGATAGTAGAACTGAAAAAATTAACTAAACGTACTGTGAAGGTATGTTAGAGCAATTAGTCTGTTTCTGTAACACAGAAATAATGAATGACTGCGAGGGGGGAGTTTGTTTTATCATGTGAATCAATATGACAACAATTAACAAAAAAACAAGACTTAATGACAAGCCTTCAGAATTAATTATAACCAGCATGAACACATTTATCCTGCATTGCAATGAAGCCGCATGGTGTTTACATGTGTATTTTTTTTTTAACTTTAACATGGCTTAAAGGCAGGGTAGGCAAGTTGCGTCTGATACACTTTTTGTCATATTTGTTGAAACTGTCTTTATACACCAATGCATATTAAAAATTTAAGTGCTCTGAAAAAGAGAGTATAAAAATCGGCTGTCTGCATTCCTCTCAGGGCTGCAGTAAACACAGCCACTCGTTTCATTCGGACCAGTGCCGTTAAATAATTATTTATAATAATTATTTATTAATAATTATTTATTAATAATTATTTAAAGGCCCTGATTCGGACCGAATGCAGTGATTGGCTGGGTGAATGTCACTCTCCCTCGCTACCATGGCTACCAGCAATGCTGCTACAGGAGCTGCCCCCCTGCGCGCACCCGGTCAGCTGTCTCAGACCTGACAAGCGAAGCGGTCAGACCGGAGGTAATATCTGCGTGGCTTTTCAACGACAACTGAGGAACACCAAGGGGATGAAAAGTTACACCGTGGTGGCTTTATTTCTGCTGGACAGGTAATCTGGCTTTTATCATTTTGATGGTAATTTGTTACTTTCATCGCTAGCAAACGTAGCTACCTACTTAGCATACAGCTAACGGTTGCTACGAGTGCAGGCTGGTGTAGAAGCCAGAGTAGAGACATTGAATTATATCTAGCTGTAGGTGAGCTGGTAATATTAGGTAAGACAATGTAGGTGTAGACTGCGCCGGTTTAGTTATTCACCATCTAGGTTTATTATACTGTGTTTACACCTATCTTTACACCTTGTATCTAATCTGTTTGTTTAATTATCTTGTGTCTGCAGGCGTTGTTTGACAGTATGTTACTCTTTTACAAATGATGTAGTTGTGTGTTTGCAGTTATGAGAAAGACATTTCAACGTTAGTGTACATAAACAATGATGGCTAAAGGTCTCCTATAATATAGTTTGACATTGTTCGTAGCTAAACCTACTGTGTGAAAACCTTTTACTGCTGTTATGCCATTAATTATTTTACCAGAAGTAAAAAATCCTGTATGTTTTATTTCTACTGTGCCCTCAGGTCACCTGCAGGTTTGAGTCTTTCATAGCCCTGTACTTCTCACCAGTATAAGCTGATCGGACCATGCTGGTTGGCCTGGATTACAACCACCGTGTCCACAGACCAGAAAAGCTGATGACACAATTCAGTATGTTGCATTATGAGTACTCATGTGCATTTTATTCAATACCTTTATAAGTGATGAGTCAAAAAATATTAAACAGTATGAGGAATACAGATAGATGGTGCTGATTTATTGTTATTGATTGCATTTTATGTGGAAATAGTTTACTAATTACTCTATAAGAGAACAATGTCAGATGTTAGAAACTTTTCACTAAGCTGATCCTCCTTTCTGTATTATCAGGTACAGCAAGGTGTACAACAAAAAGTCCAGGAAGTGGAGCTTGTACTCATTGAAGGTGGAGAAGGACTACAGTTACATCGCAGACCTCCAGAGTGCCATCCTCCTCCTCCGACGGTTGTCTGCTACTGAGGAGATGCCTAGAAGCAGAATCAGGAGACCTGATGATCCCCGTCAACATGGTGTTCAGTCAGGTGTCCCTGCCCCAACTGTGTTGCTAGATACAGCAAAATATAAAACAAAAAGTAGTATGGTTGGTTTTGAAATGTGGTAATCATGTCAGAGAGATGACTGTGATATATTTAATCATCTCCACAGCAGCGATACGATGCTACGAGTAAAGTCTGAACTGTCTTCACAATCAGTTGATACATCTGGACACAGCTTGTCTCTTCCTGTATATACTTATTTTTATTGATGTTTTTAAAATGATCTATTTGTGATATAGGTTGTAGTTTAGTATATAATAACAATAAACAAGTGTTATACCACATTTGGATGTCATTATTTCAGACATAAGACACAAATGTAGTTACTTGATTATTTAGGCTGCAAGTGTAAAGAAAAGGCATTTATCATTTTCAATGTTTTATTTAAAAAATAATGAAAATATTATCAAGAACAGGGAAAAATACCTTTGTATTTTCTCTACCCTCCTGGGCATAAAAAGATGTACAGGTATTCATTCACATAGTGGAGGGAATTATTTGTGTAGCAGTTGGTGACATTACATCTTACACCCTGCTAGGATTAAACCTCTGTATTGTCCTGGTGGAGAACAGTTGCATATCTTCTAGAAACAGCAACTTAGTATCACGACTCTGTGACCAAGTGCTCCACATTGCCACACTACAAACCGTCTGTATGCTGCCTGACTGAACTAACTGTTACTCTGTCCTGGGTCTGGAAGGTCAGCCTTGTGTGGTGCATGGAAACACTGTCGTCTGGATGTTGTCCACAGTCTTCAGATTCTGGCCTGTAAAGGAACATATAGTTGTTAGAACCCCAAATTGGAAAGATCGGTGTAATTGGAAAGAACATTCATCAACATGATGATCAGATATTTTTATTTAACGGGGGTTTGTTGTTCTCTAACAGGACTTCTGTGTCCACATTACACACCAGGTCAATGTACATGACACAGATGAGCCGATGGCTGAAGCAGAGCTGTAGTTAGTTGTTGTAATCAGTAAACGATAATAAAAAAGTAATAACAATAGTGATGGATTACATTTATAAAGCACTTTATTTTTGACAGTCAAAGGGCTTAGGGGGAAACACCAGAGAAACATTGAGACAAGTACACTGGGAGATAATAGACTTAATATTAAAATATATATGTATAGATATACCTGTTCATATGCTGTTGTTGAAAGTGTGAAGCTCGACGCAGGTCCTAGAAGATGTGCTCCTTAGCTTGCACCTCGTCCTCCCCGTCCTGCCTCTTCTTCCTCGGACCCCGGCAGCCCTCCCTCCTCTGCTTCGCCTTGATCCGGGCCTGTCCCGGTTTGTGCTTGGCTCTGGGGTGCAGTCCTCATCAGAGACAATAATGCTGTCACCATGGAAGCTCTAACATGCAAAACTACGTACATGTTATGAGTGTAACACGAAATACACCTTCGTGTTGTGTAACTGATGGAAACAGGAAAATGTGTCAGCCTGTTTTTAGCTTTGCCCAATGTTACCGCAGCTGCTGGCACAGCTACCTGCTGCTAACAGTTAGCTAGCCAGCTCGTTACTGATTAACACTCGGTCTTTTTAAACCTACCCAACAATAACATGCTAGCTTGATAGTGAGTACTAACAGCCGGGTTTTTTGTTTATTTTTATAATAAAGTTAGATGTTTTCTTACCCCTGATTTGAGCCTCTGCTCTCCGCTCGTCACACTGTCCTCGTCCTCCTGCGGTGTCGGCAACGCGCGTTCATGTGTTTTGGGGGCGTGGCTTTGGAAGGAGCCCAGAAGGGAGGGGGTGGGAGTTTCTCTGTTGGATACTTTCAAAATCCAGCAGTTTCTGGCTGGTTTCTCAAACCTACCTACCCTGCCTTTAACTTGAGTGTTGGATGTTTGTCTTTCTTTTGCAGTACATGAGTGGTTTTGGGAACGAGTTCTCTTCTGAAGACCCTCGCTGTCCTGGATCTTTACCGGAGGGACAGGTAACGTGAAAATCTGATCCCAAGAGGTGTATAATTGGCTCCAGCTTGCTTTCCTTCTGCACATCTATTGACTCAATCATCATTATTTGACTGTTTCAACATTAGATGATGACCACACAAGTCAAAATCTACCAGTACCCCCTGTTTTAAGACTTCCCTGTATTGTAATTTTAACATTTGTTGAAACCTGAGCTTCAGAGACACCTTCCAGTCCTACATAACACACAGTATTAACACCCTATTATGTCTGTATAATGTTTATATTATGTCTCTACAGAACAATCCTCAGGTCTGTCCCTACGGCCTCTATGCTGAGCAGCTCTCTGGCTCTGCCTTCACCTGCCCACGGTCAGCCAATAAGAAGAGGTATTCATCTGTTTCTGACATTTAAATCAGTTTACTTATCACTCTAAGACCAAACAGAGCTCAGAAATAAGACATGACTTAACACTGGTTCTTTTTCTCTGTCCAGTTGGTTCTACCGTGTCTTGCCATCTGTCAAACATAAGCCTTTTACCCCAGTGCCCAATGGAAATCTAACAGACAACTGGAATGAGGTTGAGCCTGACCCTAACCAGGTATATAAAAGCTCAAAAGGAAGATTTTCAGCTTCTCTATAACATTAATTACTCACAATTAAATCAAAGTTAAAGTTAACACAACATCTTTAGGTATCATTTCAAAAGAATAGGGCAATCGGCTTATTTGGGTTTTTTTTTGCAAAGAGCCAGATACCACTCTCAAGTCTGTACAGTAAGTATGAAACTACAGCCAGCAGTTGGGTAGCTTAGCTTAGCTGGAAACAGGTGGAAACGGCTAGCCTGGCTCTGCCAAAATCCACCAAAATGTTCAAAAGATCCTTATTCCTTTAACTCTCAAAACTCATCTGCTTCATTGGGACTGTGTGGGTCTTTATTGGATTGATAGTTTTGGCAATTTAAGCAAAGAAACCCACAACTGTTTCTTTTCTGTTCAAATGTTGCTAATTGGTGAACAGACCTAAGCAACATTTCTAGCAGAGCCCCGTCCACTTCAAACCAGTCAGAAAAAGCAATAAGAAACACAAGAAGTACAGAAATCTCTTATGTGGAATAACCACTGCTTTGGCAGAACATTGTGTGTGTTCATGTAGGATCCCTTCACTTATAGTAAGAAGATGATTGAGAAAATGTGTTTTAAGGGCTTCTCTGCGCAAATGAATTCCTTTAAATTCTCTGTATATATTGTATAAATAGATTCTGACTGAGGTTTCTCTCACAGCTGCGATGGCTGCCGTTCACCATTCCCAAATCTACAGAGAAGAAAGTGGACTTTGTGGCTGTGAGTTTAACTCGTTATTTTTCTACATTATTGTTTTATTAAAGCTGCTGATTTTCACTTCATTGATTTGGGATTTTGTGCACCTGCATGTCGCAGGGTCTGCACACTGTCTGTGGCGCTGGAGATGCCAAATCTCGCAATGGCATTGGCGTCCACGTGTACACCTGCAACACCTCCATGGCTGACAGGTCAGCATGTATTTGTGTGCGAATGTGTCCCATCATGTAACAAACAGATGAATTTCCACATATCAAATGGCTACAAGCATCTGTGGTTACGACCACCTCCAAGCTCTATCTTTTTTTTCCTCTTGTTCCAGGTGCTTCAACAACTCCGACGGAGACTTTCTGATTGGTGAGAAAATGGGCTGTTGATGTTTTTTATTTTTTCTGTTGATGATAGCTCAACCCCAGTCCTTCTTCTCCCTCAAATTTTCTCTACTCTGCCTCTCTTTGTCTGTTTGTCTCTCTAGTCCCCCAGCAGGGTGAGATCTTGATCACCACAGAGTTTGGGAAAATGATGGTCGAGCCGAACGAGATCTGTGTCATCCAGGTGAGGTCTATGTTTTTCATCTCCCTGGTTTTCACACAGAAATCTACCACTGTGGCTGCCCCCACACCCCACTTACCATATTTAGAAAGACATATTTGGTACTTTTCAAAAGTGGCTGTAAAAATGAAGAACAGTGGAAAGAGGTTTGGGCTACAGAAAGCCTGACCACTGGGATTTGTGGTTGCAGCATGTGATTTCCCAAACACAGCATACTACATTTGATTCATAAAAGCACTAAATTTCCCTTCACCACCACTTCTTATGTGTTTTGTCCAGCAAGGGATGCGCTTCAGTGTGGATGTTTTTGGAGAAACCAGAGGCTACATACTGGAGGTGTATGGAGCCCATTTTGAGCTCCCTGACCTGGGACCCATAGGTGTGTGTTTGTATGTTGTGTGTTTGTATGTTTGTGAGTATGGATACGTGTAGTGTCAATTCATCCTTCCCTGAATTCTGCACACCAACCTCATGTCTTTCTTTCTTTCACCTTCTTCCCAAATCTGTCATATTTCTAGCCATGCTAGCAGTGTGGCACTAAAGATGGAAAAGAGATTGAAATGTCAGTTGGTCGGTTGGTCCAACACTGAAATAACCCAACAACTATTGGATGGACTGCAATGAATAAATGAATGTCCCCCTCAGGATGACTAGTAGTAACTTTGGTGATCCATTAACTTTTCATCTAGCGCCATCATTTGGTAGAAATGCTTTATGATCAAATAGTTGCAAAACTAATTCCCATCAGCCTCAGCTGCATTTTAGATTTAGGGCTGTTTAGCAAATGTTAGCATGCAAACATGCGAAACTGAAATGGTACATACAACATAGTAAACATTACACCTGCTTAGCATTGTCATTGTGAGCATGCTAGCATGCTGACGTTACCATTTAGCTCAAAGTACTGTCATGCCAAAGTACAGCCTCACAGAGCTGCTAGCGTGGCTGTAGTACTGTTTATAAAGATTTAAATTTTTGCATATGTGCGTGTGTGTGTCTGCATATGTATGACTATGTATGTTTTGCAGGAGCCAATGGTCTGGCCAACCCAAGAGATTTCCTGTGCCCAGTTGCTTGGTACGAGGATCGCAAGGTTGCCACAGGTTACACCATCATCAACAAGTACCAAGGAAAGCTCTTCGCCTGCAAACAGGTGTTTTTTTTTGTGACATTTCAGTTTGTGTGTGTCAGTACACTCACATGTATAACAGACACTATATGACAGGGGCCCACACATATGGCATACTTGCCCTATTACCCTATTTAGGTTTGTGTTTGCTTCAGTAAACACCATCGAACCGCAAACAACGATGAACAGGAAACTGTTCAAGTGAAACATATGCTCCATTAGCTGCTCCTGCAGATTGAATTGCCATCCCTGATGATTTAATATCAAAGCCTTAGCTGTTATCCATTCAGCAGGTTTCCGCCTCGACTCCCTTATGAGTCTTAATCACTCATAATTAGTAAAGGCATTCCGGAGTTACAGACAGTGTACCTGTGAAGCTTTGCTTTGTAGGAAAAATCTTTCCCAAGTTAAGCATTAATTTCACCATATTTCACTCAGGGAACGATCCTGCCCCTCCCGAAATGTCCTGTTGGGCGCATAATTGGATCGACACATAATGTATGACAGGAGTTTTTTTTACCGAACCTTGGAGGAGGTGGGAGGAGAGGTTTGTCAGTGGCGGGGGTTGGGGGGTTGTAACCGTGGAAACCATGTCAAACCACACTGTTATTATTCATTGTAGGAAGTACACAAGGACAGGATGCTATCTTTTTTTTGTAGCAAAACAAACATTTTTCCATCTCTCTCGCTGCCTCCATTTGAGTATCCGCCCTCAGTTATGTGCTGGGTGTCAGAGGTGGAGGCTGTTGGCTGCACCTGACACTCTTTTGCTGGTGTCCACCCTTTCACCGAGCCAGGAGGGTGAGGCTGCAGGGCTTAGAAAATAAGGTGGGGGACGCGGGGCCTCATCACAGGGAAGATGCTGCTGCTCCCGTCTGGTCCTGCTGTTTTGTTCCCCCGCGGAGTGCTGAAATTGCTCAAATTAACTTATTATTTGCTTGACTGGGCCAATATGTTTGTGGGGTGTTTTGTGCATGTGTGTGCAAGTGCTTGCTCTCCTCCATTTTTCCCCTTTTAATCGAATGGAGTGGCGTTACCACAGACGACTGTCCAAGAGATTACCTGGAATGGGTTTCCCAAAAGTCTTTTTTGTGGTAACTAACTTAGTGTAAATTGTGTGTGTGGTTGTGTTTTTTTTGTTTGTTTATTATTCATGTAATGTTTTTCAATTTGCTAAAGCACACGTTTGTGTATACATGCGTGAGGTTTTATTGTTAGTGTGTATAAGCGGTTCATGTGTGGAGGTGTGCGTAAGCATGTGTGAAAGGAGCAAGGAGGTCACTCAGGAGGCAGCTTGAGTTGTAATGAACTATATTGATTCTAGAGCTGCTATTGAATGTCTTTTTCGCAGCGACATTATCAGAACAGAGAAACTATATAAAATTGCTGTGGTTTTAACAATCAAGATAAAGAAATATCTCTGCACCCACTGTAACTGCTGCTCCCTCCCCCCATAACTGAGCGTCAAAATGCTCAAAGTTTGGGAAAGTTTGATTGTGAAGCCAATTACCCCATAATACCTGGAGCCTTGTTTCACAAAGAACAGGGGGAATGAAAGAGAAGAAAGAATGAAAGAAGTACACCCTCTTTCACAATCAACCCTTTTCATTATGACCAGCTTTTTTTCTCTTTATGTCAAGAAGTACTCTCTCTGGGAATTTAAGATTACAAAGACATTATTCATTATTCCTTTTCCCCAGTGAAAAGCTCAATTTGAAGTCTTTTGTGTTTGCTGCTTGGGTAGACTTGTCTTATTTGTTTCGTTGTGTGCTCTGCACGTAGGATTTCTCACCATTCAATGTGGTGGCTTGGCACGGAAACTACACACCTTACAAATACAACCTGAAGAACTTCATGGTTATCAATGCTGTGGCCTTTGACCATGCGGTGAGAGTTTATGGACCCAGACACACTCCAGTACTTTTCAATATACATACAACAAATTGGTTTCTCTTTGCTTTCTGCTCTTTAAGTGAATTCACTGATTCTGTAGCACGCCTTTAAAAGTAACATATTGTTCCACTCACAATCTTCCTATAGGATCCATCTATCTTTACTGTGCTGACTGCCAAGTCCACACGACCAGGTGTGGCCATTGCTGACTTTGTCATCTTCCCACCTCGGTGGGGTGTGGCTGACCACACCTTCCGTCCACCGTACTATCACCGTAAGACCACAATAAGAATACATGCCTTGTTTCATTTTGCAGGGGAGGAGAAGAAGACTTAAGAAAGCAGAAACAATGAATTGAAAATGATTTTGAGAATAGGTTGCTAAGACGTGTCTGAATTTGATTCCAACTTTGAATGGAAATGTAAAATTCTATCTAGAAATGCTAATTTTAGTCTTATCGTGGAGTGATACAAGCCAGCCAGAAGCTAACATATCCATTTACCCAACCAGTGTCAAGGCAGTAGGTGATAACTATCAACCTGCTGTATGACACTTTTCAGCTGAGGCTCCACCGCAGAGCCTTTTGTCTGTTTTCACCACATATCTAGAAGGACATCTAGTGGAATTCAGTGTAACAGCATGCTCTTTACACTGCAAATTGTACCAGTTAAAGTGCTGTGTTACAGCTCCTCTTGGTTGTCACTTTAGGCAACTGCATGAGTGAATTCATGGGCCTGATCAAAGGCCACTATGAAGCTAAAGAGGAGGGCTTCCAGCCAGGAGGGGCCAGCCTCCACAGCATCATGACCCCGCACGGCCCAGACGCTGAATGCTTTGAGAAGAACAGCACTGCTGAGCTCAAACCTGAGAGGGTGGCTGAGGGAACCATGGTAAGAAAATACAACTAGAGAAATTAATTATATAAAAAGTTGGAAACCGGGTCAATGCCATGAGTGATTATACCTGTAACATCGTCTTTTCCTTCGTTCAGGCTTTCATGTTTGAATCATCCTTCAGTATGGCAGTGACCAAGTGGGGACTACAAACATGCCAGAGGCTTGACAAGAACTACTACCAGTGCTGGGAACCTCTTCGCAGCCACTTTAATCCCAACTGGAAGCCCAGCAAACAGTAGCAAAACAGAGTAATAACTAAATCATACAAAGATAAAAATTGTTTATCTTAAAATTTCATTTTAGTAAACATCAGTGCCATCAATCCAGTGTCTGTGGAACTGCTCTCTTTGTGTTGCTTGATTAAGTGTGTTGATGAAACTGCAGGAGCAATAAAATCATTTTTTTTAATGCAGACAACTAAGATTGGAGATGCACAATATAAACTGAAACTTGTGTGACAAACATTTGCTGTTGCTCATGTTCAAAATAAATCACATCTGTGCTGCATAAATAGTTTCTGTCAGGTCAGTCATGCATTTTGAACTAAAATGTAAATCCACTCTTGTTGTCACTGCCCCCGTGTCTACTGGTTAGTATGATGGTAAAATACTTGTTTGTGCATGCCCTAACAACAAGGTCTGTGTACATGTAAACTGTGCACAACATTTACAATATCGTAATTTCTTTCCCCTTCACACCTGATCAATCTAAACCATGAACAAGAAACCAGTGTTTTTGACAATATGATTTTATTTGTATAATAATAACTACACGCACTGGCATCACTGGAAGATAAAGGAGGTCTTTACACATCAGAGCTCATGATGACAAACTGAACTTGCGCTCGAGGGTTCCAGCTTTAATCTGCGCCTCCTTCCTGTCCTGTAAAACAGACAACAAACAGATGATGGGTTAATACAGTTTCCATGGCAACAAAGTCATATCACCCTCTTCACCTTCTGGGCATTTTCTCGGCTGCATGTTTTTTATGAGTAAGCGTCTTGTGGTTTTCAAACAGTTTTTGTCCTCCCAGCGGAGAGAGGGAGACGAACATGATAGCACAGCGGTGTGACAATTGCAACAAATTCTCGCTGGAATTTCTATTGGCGAGGGTGAATCTCCATGACAATGGGGAGGAAAATGAAAGGAGGCAGCATTTCAAGTGAAGCATTCATTTTTAATGTGAGTGGAACTGTGACCAAAAAAAGAAAACCAACTGCGCACCTAAAAGGGAAGAGTCCCCATGCTCAACTAAATAGCTTTTGATATATCTATGATGCCATTCACGGCCAAATATCACATTTAAGGATTATCCTAGATATAAGATTAGGAAAGAGAACTGATATTAGTGCTGTAACATGGGAAAATTTCACATGTTCTTATGCCAAGACTGTGTGGCTCACTGCTGTATAAAGTAAAATCACTGATGTTTTGACCACCAGAAGTGAGTATTGATATAAGTCTATAACAGCAGATAGATACAATGAAACGAAGACAGTAGCAGGGAATAGAAAAAGCTCAGACACCTGCACTCATTACAAGAAAGGACTTCAACCTGCAACAATATGTGGGCATACAGCGTATTCTAGTCTTTTTTCTCATTTTGTTTATGTTGTTTTGGTTCTAGTCTGTCACTCTTGCTCTTTTAACAGCCTAACTGTGAATAAACAGTTCCCTAAATGATCAATGTGTGTGCCCATACTTGACATTCTTTTGCTTCTGGATAAGACATTAACATGTGCCACTTTATCTGTAGTACACAAACTTAAATATGCAAAAGCGCAGTGCAGTTATTAAACCTGCTGCTTAAGGAGCAGCAGATAAGTTGGGCCATTTATTAAACACTCTGTGATAAACAAGCAAAGAGAGGTCAGCACATCTTGTCTCATACCCTGTCTGTCTTGAAGAGGAAGTAGAGGCCGAAGAGAGGCGCGATTCCAAACATCGCACCCAACAGAGATGTCTTGAATGTGGGCCTAAAGTATGAGTAAGGGTTGGTGCGTGCATGCACCCAGCGTGTCAGGGCAGGGTCTTCCTGTAAAGACACAAACGCAACTGAATGTCACTCTGAGTCTTTGCAGTTGAAAAAATGAAGGTCAAACAATTATTTACAACAAGAGTATTAAAGATATAGTATGTTGTTATGATAATACAAAACTGTTGTGATTTCTCACAGTGTTGACTAAAGCAAACTGAAACATATTGTCAATTTCATATTATTATGATTACTTGACCTTCATCTTTATCTTTCTTATATTTTCCTACCTGCTATGTTTATTGTTAAGCACAAAAACACCAATGCCTTTTACTTGTATGAGTACACTTACTTGTCAATAAAGCTGAATAAAAAACACTTTATGATATTTACAACATACAACACCCCTCTACCCACTGTCATGGCTTTCTGGGACAGTGTCTGCTGTAAAGAAATAAGCTCATCATGTGTACAGAATAGACAGAAGTGGCATTAGTAGAACCATAATATGGAATAACAATATGACTATTAACTAAGTTAGTACATATATAAAGTAAATATTAAGTTGAGGAGTTTCAGGCAAAGTTAAAGTCAGTTGTATGTTGTTACATAGGGCATATTTTGGCCAGGTGAATGTCAATTATGATGCAGACTGCTAACAACTGATTAATTGCATTATATTGGAGCAGCTGGGGATTTAGCAGTCTGGACTAGAGCCCGTTTAGCTGCAAGATTGAAAAGGACTGGTGTGTAACAATTATTGGAAAGATTATGTTTGAGTTTGCTAAAAGCAAAAACTAAAAGCAACACTGAAGCCCTTGACTTGAAAGATATAACGTTCCCATACAGAAATGTAACACTGACTAGTGGACACTGTCGTTCAGCTTAAAGTTGGTGGACAAAGTATACAAATCCTCTCAGAATACATAGAACTGGGGTCCAAGTCTTTATAACGTTACTAGCTAAATGTGACTGTGGATGCCAGAGCAACTGAAGTCGGTAATAAGACATTGATGTTGTCTAAAAGCGTTTTAAATCACTGTAACGTTAACAGTATACTCAAGCATCAACACCTGAGATCAACCTTGTTCTAGAGTTAGCAAGCTAATTTACACATTACCGTTTTATCAAAAGTAAAACCTCCCTAAAAGCCTGTCCCACATGTAAACATAAAGGGCACATACTATGCTGCACTAACGGTATACTATATTACTGATATGATTTAGCAAAACTTGGTTCGCCCGACTTAAATGCTTTGACATGCAATCGTTAGCAAGTAGCCTGAGCCATTTTCAAGGGTGACATTGCTAGCTATGAGGTAGCCACTTACAATGAGCTCTTTTCTGTGCGGGTTATTAAGTTGCGTCTGATACTGCCTCTTTAGGTCCGCTCGTAGTGCTGCCCTGTCTTGTTCGGCACGTCGCTGCTCCGGCGAGAGGTTGAAATACTCATTTGGGTCCAGTGTTTTTGGCCGTGTGGCCAAGGGCGCCTCTCGGTAGTCCGCCATGATTGTTTGGTGACGGGTGACACTGGGGCAAACGTGAACTAGTGAAATCTCGCGTTGAACGGCCGAGTCGTCACCATAGCAACATCAAGCTTTCTGTCGCTGGGTGTGCTAAACGCAACAATGAGCGCAACAAATAACAATAAAGACAAGGACGAGGGTGTTCCGGCTGAAAGTGACGATGACTTTCAGTATGAAGAAGTCCCTCTAGAAGATGACTGGAGTTTGACAGAAGGGGAAGAAGATTTGGAGGCAACGGTGAGAGCTATCCAAGACCGGGCAGAGGCCGCTGCTGCTGCTCCCAAGGCCAGAGAAACCTCCATCACACAGCAGCCTAAGGCCGTGGTCGTTGACGACTTTCTACGCAACTTTCTTTTCCAAATGGGCATGGCAGAAACACTTGACTGTTTTCAGACTGAGTGGAGTGAAATGGTGCAGAAAGGGCTGGTGGATCCAGATCGGGTTGGCGTGGTTCCGGATGTGCACAGTGAAAACATGCGCCTGGACAGCGAGTTAAAAAACGCGCAGCGGGAGAGAGATGAGTACAGACTGGCAGCCTCTGCCGCAGCTGAGACACTGGGGAGGGTCCAGAAAGCCAGAGACTTGCACCGGATGCAGCATAAGCGCGTCGTCCAGGAGAAAATCAGGCTCATCGAGGAGATGAGAAAGCTGAAAGTGCAGTGCAGCAGCTACGAACCTGCAGTAAAGCGGATGAATGATAAATACCAAGCAGTTTTAAAGCAGACCATGCTGGTGACTTTGGAGAAGGACATGGCAAATGGGACAGGCGATCCGCCAGTCAGCTCAGAATCCGACTCACAAGTGATCCGACCAAGACCTCCTACATCTGCCAACAGTCCACGGAGTCAGACTAGGGGGGAGTCAGTGAAGGCAAATGTTTGTTGAAATAAAAAGTTGGTCTCACATAACTTTCCTCGTGAATGCTCATGCTGTTAAGCCTCCTTGTACAGCACAGTTTTGAGGTACCAGTAGGCCTACTTTCCTGAAGTATTTACATTTTCTAAGCCTTCTGTTTTTATTCTACAATTCAGAAGCAAATGTTGTAGGGGTGACCGGCTATGGTTGTAACATGGGGAGAGTTTTAACCCCACCAATTCCACCAATTAGAGATAAGATATGAGTTAGGTGCAGGGACATGCACAGACATTTTGGTGGGCAGGGGCTCAAGTGAAAAAAAGGGCATTTTTTAAAACAAGACAAATATATTAACTCAACAACATTTTTACTTTTCTACAAAATAATCAGTTCACACAGAGACCACGGTCTTTTAGTATTCACTAGGTTTATCATAGGAGCAGGCAACAGAAAAGCAAACTATGCCACAATGTGCAAGTTTCAAGTATATGACATAGTTTCATTAATAATTTGTTTAATTTTCACAAGGCAATAAATCGTTTCAATCCTTTTGGTGTTATTGGAATACATAAATCTTCACACTAATCTGTGTCATTGGGCTGCAGGCATAATTAAAATAAATGTTATTTAAATACTTTTACTTTTTGTTTCACAAGCAAGATGCCAAATGAGTAAAGATAACTTTCAGCTTCACACAGCCAAGCAACAGAATACTGAATAAATTAATGTATTGATCAAATACTTTATTATTGTTGCTATTATATTACATTTACGATGCACATGCACATGCACACACACACACACAAACACACACACACACACACACACACACACACACACACACACACACACACACACAATTACTGATGGTGAGATGGACTTAGTTTCACATTTGAGGGAGGGCTGTCTGTATTAGAATGGAGAGTTATTAGATGAGGAGCCTACCATTAAAACTATCAAGTTACTCTTTAAGGTGCTTTAGTGATTTAGAAGTCCGGCTCCGCACCTTGGTAGATCAGTCTTTAGCTACTGTAGCTAGCCAGTCCCTGGTAGTCGGTGCGGAACGGCCTGAGTTAGCCTGTGGTAGCCGTCCTCCGGCATCCCCTGTGCAGCCAGGAAAGGGGGGCTGGGTGACTGTCCGAAGGAGGAATAGTCGTAAGCATTCAAAGTCCACGGGGCATCATCAACCTGTTCACGTTTCTAACAGATTTTCCCCACTCAGCGACACACCCGCTGAGAAACCAACTCTGATCATTGGCAGCTCCATTTTGAGAAACGTGAATTTAGCGAAGCCAGCGGCCATAGTTAAGTGCATCCCTGGGGCCAGAGCGGGCGACATTGAGTCTTATTTGAAACTGCTGGCTAAGGATAAACGTAAATACAGTAAGATTGTTATTCACGTCGGCGGTAATGACTCCCGGTTACGCCAATCGGAGGTCACTAAGATTAATGTTGAGTCGGTGTGTACATATGCAAAAACAATGTCGGACACCGTAGTTTTCTCTGGACCCTGCCAAATCTGACCAGTGATGACATGTATAGCCGCATGTCGTCATTCCGCCGCTGGTTGTCGAGGTGGTGTCCAGCAAACGATGTGGGCTTTGTTGATCATTGGCAGACTTTCTGGGGAAGACCTGGTCTGATCCGGAGAGACGGCATCCATCCCACTTGGGAAGGAGCAGCTCTCATTTCTAGAAATCTGGCCAAGTTTATTAGTGGACCAAATCCATGACAACCCAGAGTTGAGACCAGGAGGCAGAGTCGCAGTTTAACACACTTCTCTGCCCTTCTTTTCAGCAGTTACCCACCCAAAACCCTACGCAGAGTCGCAGTCTAACACACTTCTCTGCTCCTCCATTTCAGGAGTTACTTAGTGAAAATCCTATAGTGACGGTGTCTGTCCCCCGACCATCGAAATTATTTAAAAAGGTAAACAGAAGAGGAGCTGTGCATAAAAACCTTATAAAAATTAAAACCACAAGAGCAATAGTGCAAACGAATAGGAGAGTTAAATGTGGACTCTTAAACATCAGATCTCTCTCTTCTAAAGGTGTACTAGTAAATGAACTAATATCAGATTATGATATTGATTTATTTGGTCTTACTGAAACCTGGCTGGGTGATGGAGAATATGTTAGCCTAAATGAATCCACCCCTCCCAGTCATATTAATACTCACATTCCTCAAGGCATAGGCCGAGGAGGTGGAGTTGCAGCTATCTTCGACTCTAGCCTACTAATCAGCTCTAAACCTAAACTAAACTATAACTCATTTGAAAGTCTTGTTCTTAGTCTTTCGCACCCAAGTTGGAAATCACTGCAACCAATTCTTTTTGTTATAGTGTACCGAGCACCTGGCCCGTACTCTGAATTCTTATCTGAATTTGCAGAGTTTTTGTCAACTTTAGTCCTTAAACGGACAAAGTTATTATTGTAGGAGATTTTAATATTCATGTGGATGTTGAGAATGACAGCTTTAGTACTGCGTTTATCTCTCTGTTAGATTCCATCGGCTTCTCTCAGAGTGTTCATGAACCGACTCACTGTTTTAACCACACCCTCGACCTTGTTTTGGTGTATGGTATTGAAATTGAACATTTAGTGGTGTTCCCACAGAATCCCTCTTTATCCGACCACTGTTTGATAACTTTTGAGTTTGTATTGCTGAACTACTCGCCATTGGGCAAAAAATTTCTATACAAGATGTCTGTCTGATAGTGCTATAGCTAAATTTAAGGATACGATTCCATCAGCTCTAAATACATTATCTAGTCACAAAGTAACGGAGGACTCCTATGCTAATTTCAGTCCCTCCCAAATCGATCATCTTGTTGATAGTGCTGCAGGCTCGCTGCGAATGACACTCGACTCTGTAGCCCCTCTAAAAAAGAAAATACTAAAACAAAGACGGTTAGCTCCATGGTATAATACTGAAACTCGCAAATTAAAGCAAATATCACGGAAACTTGAGAGGAATTGGCGTTCTACCAAAGTGGAAAATTCTCGTTTAATTTGGCAAGATAGTCTTAAAACTTATAGGAAGGCCCTCCGTAATGCCAGAGCAGCCTACTACTCGTCATTAATAGAGGAAAATAGGAACAACCCAAAGTTTCTTTTCAGCACTGTAGCCAGGCTGACAGAGAGTCACAGCTCTATTGAGCCAAGTATTCCCATAGCTCTCAGTAGTTACGATTTCATGAGCTTCTTTAATGATAAAATTCTAGCTATTAGAGACAAAAGACCTGCCCTCAATTGGCACCGACTTATCTCTTAATTCAGGAACCTTAGAAACAGCTGTAGAACCAGATACATGTTTAGATTGTTTTGCTTCCCTCAATCTTTACCAACTAACTTCAATAATTTCTTCATCTAAACCATCAACCTGCCTCTTAGACCCCATCCCGACTAGGCTGCTTAAAGATGTTCTACCCTTAGTCAGCACCTCTATACTAGATATGATCAATCTATCTTTATCAACAGGCTATGTACCACAGTACTTTAAAGTAGCTGTAATTAAACCTCTTCTGAAAAAGCCCAAACTTGATCCGGATGTTTTAGCCAACTATAGACCTATATCTAACCTTCCATTTCTCTCTAAGGTTCTGGAGAAAGCAGTTGCTAAACAGCTGTGTGACTTTCTACAGAGCAATAGTTTATTTGAGGATTTTCAGTCAGGATTTAGAGCTCATCATAGCACAGAGACAGCACTGGTGAAAATTACTAATGACCTCCTTATTGCATCAGACAAAGGACTTGTCTCTGTACTGGTTTTATTAGATCTTAGTGCTGCATTTGATACCATTGACCATCAGATCCTATTGCAGAGACTGGAATATTTCATTGGCATTAAAGGAACCGCTCTAAGCTGGTTTAAGTCCTATTTATCAGATCGATTTCAGTTTGTACATGTTAACGATGAGTCCTCCATGCACGCCAAAGTTACTCATGGAGTTCCTCAAGGATCTGTCCTTGGACCAATCCTCTTCACTTTATATATGCTTCCTTTAGGCAATATTATCAGGAAACATTCCATAAGCTTTCATTGTTATGCAGATGATACTCAGTTATATCTATCGATCAAGCCAGATGAAACTCATCAGTTAGCTAAACTTCAAATGTGCCTTCAGGATGTTAAAACCTGGATGACCTGTAATTTTCTCATGTTAAACTCAGATAAAACTGAAGTTATTGCTCTGGGGCCTAAGCACCTCCGTGACGCATTATCTAAAGATATAGTTTCCCTGGATGGCATCGCCTTGGCCTCCAGCACCACTGTGATGAATCTTGGAGTTATCTTTGATCAGGACATGTCGTTTAAGTCTCACATTAAGCAAATTTCAAGGACTTTTTTCACCTACGTAATATTGCGAAAATCAGGAACATCCTGTCTAAAAATGATGCAGAAAAACTAGTCCATGCATTTGTTACTTCTAGGCTGGATTACTGCAATTCCTTATTATCAGGCTGCTCGAAAAAGTCCATTAAGACTCTTCAGCTGATCCAGAATGCTGCAGCACGTGTTCTGACAGGAACCAGGAAAAGAGATCACATTTCTCCTGTTTTAGCTTCTTTGCATTGGCTTCCAGTAAAATCCAGAATAGAATTTAAAATCATTCTTCTTACCTACAAAGCTCTTAATGGTCAGGCACCATCTTATCTTAAAGAGCTCATAGTACCTTACTACCCCACCAGAGCACTGCGCTCCCAGAATGCAGGGTTACTTGTGGTTCCTAGAGTCTCCAAAAGTAGACTAGGAGCCAGAGCGTTCAGCTATCAAGCTCCTCTCCTGTGGAACCAGGTTCCAGTTTGGGTTCAGGAGGCAGACACCATCTCCACATTTAAGAGTAGGCTTAAGACTTTCCTCTTTGATAAAGCTTATAGTTAGGGCTGGCTCAGGTAGTCCTGAACCATCCCTTAGTTATGCTGCTATAGGCCTAGACTGCCGGGGATTTCCCATGATGCACTGAGCTCCTCTCTCCTCTACTTTCTCTCCCTCTGTATGCAACCTTATCCCATTATTGCATGTTACTAACACAACTTCTCCCCTTTCTGGTAGTCTTGTGCTTTCTCGTCTCTCCTCTCTCTCCTATCACTTCCTGCAGGTTTTCTGGCTCTGGAGCTGTGGAGTCTGGAGCTGTGGCTGCGGGTCACCTGCTGCCCCCGTGTTCCTGCTCGACACCCTCTGCTGCAACGACTATTGTTGCTAGTCTTATTGTTATTATTGTTATTATAATCATTAACATTACGATGGTTACCATTAACACTATTATAAATATCTGTACCATTTTTCATTTAGTCTATAGCAACATCACCTTCACTGTGTGTATATTGTGTAGGCTGCCTCTCTCTCTCTTACATCATCTCTCTCCTTACATCTCTCTCTCTCTCTCCTTACATCTCTCTCTCTCTCTCTCTCACCCCAACCGGTCGAGGCAGATGGCCGCCCACCCTGAGCCATGGTTCTGCTCGAGGTTTCTGCCTCTTAAAAGGAAGTTTTTCCTTGCCTCTGTCGCCTAGTGCTTGCTCTTGGTGGGAACTGTTGGGCTTCTGTAAATAACATCACAGAGTACGGTCTAGACCTGCTCTTTTATGAAAAGCGCTGTGAGATAACTGTTGTTGTGATTTGGCGCTATATAAATAAAATTGAATTGAATTGAATTTGGTTTAGTATCTATACTATTGCTGGTAAAATTGTTTGACCTATATTAGATTGTAATGTAGTTTCTTAGGCAACTTGTGATGCAGTTTTTCCTTTCTAATTTCAAACCACTATGCTAAAACAGCTAGCTAAACATTGGCTGACAGGGGTGGGGTGGGTTGTAACACCTCTTTAAAAAGTACTATACATACAACTAGGGACTTTTTTCATTTTAAGATTTTACAGAGTGCCCTTCGCAGTCTGCCCCCCGCAGCCTGCACTACCAGCATTCATTTGTCAGCACTGTGACCAGTACTTCCCATTCACATGTTTTCACATGTTGATGTATCTATTGGCACTCGTTCTTTTCCATACTCCATCCACGCCGGTGGAGAGGGCAGAGAAGTATACAGGCAGCTTGTGAGAAATTCCACTGCGCGAGAAAAAGTCCCAGTATGCCAAAGAGTAAAATAGAAATGCCAGTACTGCGTACCGGTGATTACCGGCCTCTGATTAGGAATATACACACACTGACACACACAGACACACACCTCTTTTTTTTTGTTAGACCTATGGATGTACAGAGATGTTCTTTAATTAAGTACATTTTAGTAGTATTTACTGTATTAAATATACTGTTAAGCAAGTTTATTCTGTAGGCTAGATAAATTTACACATAGTCATCAGACATAGTCTGTTACAGTGAGAGAGAAACATTGTTATTTTATATCACTACCTGTTTTTGAAGCATTTCATATAGTGTGACATCTATTTTTGCTTCTTTTGTCTTATTGCTACAACTTACTCCAGCATGTGTTACAACCGACACCGGGGTAGGTGGGGAACGATGTAACAAGGGAACATAATGCATTTGACATCAACTCACAAGGTCTGTGGTATTCTTGTAGAGGACTGAATTGGAGCAATTTGTAGTAAACAAATGTGGGTACTTTGTTTAAAACTTTGAGAACTCTAGTTACAAAACTCAGTGAGTTAATTGCTGAAGCAAAAAATGTTACAACCATACCTCTCCTCTACTTTATACTGCACTAGATTTACTGACCGTTGTCATAAATATGTGTGTAAAATAAGATTTTACACCCTAAATACTTGATGATATAAAGTATTATGCACACATTTTATGGATTTTACGTATGGATTTAAACAAACACTAGAACAGCTTGGTGTTCAGATTACTTTTGGCATCTTCTATTGCCCCTTTCTGTTAACTTGCTGATTTGTTGAAATCTGCTGTTGGAGTGTTGAAGGAATTAGTGGAGGAAGCCGCTCTTGGACCCTGCCATTTTTGCACAGAGATCTTTGTTGCATACACCAGCTTGAGAGACCTCTTTTTATGCAGGTAATAAGGCCGTTTGCCTTTGTTCATGTTTCTCATGTCTGACTTGTAAAACATCTCATCTCATGGACAGCACTTACTTTACATGTGTCTGTTATCCAGGTCCTTTCTTAAAACTGTAAGATGTTCTCGGAGGAGAGTGCATATGTGTTTATATTGAGATTGTAAATGGTGGTTTAAAAAAAAGTTTTTGGAAGATAGATAGACATCACGCCGTCAGTCAGTCAGCAGTTAGGTCAAGACGAACATCCAAATATGTAAACATGTAACTCTTTATAAATCAAAAAACAAACTACCGCACACTGATCTGACTTACTACTTTATTTGTGAAAAAATAAAGTAGTTAGTCAGATCAGTGTGCGGTAGTTTGTTTTTTGATTTTTCATAGACTTATCCAGGTTTCTACCAGCACCTCATTGTTGTGCTTGGGGAATTTTTTGTTTTGATGTAACTGTTGATGTTGGAATTGTTCAAACTGATATTGGATACTCATATTTTAAATGCTTTGAGTATTGTATTGAAAAAAAGGCTCTTTGAATGGCAAACAATTTTTTAAAAGATATTTATTTTAAAATTAATTTTAAGTTACTGAATACAGTAGAAATACTTAATCTGGTGGAAAACCTTTATTTTTTATTTCTTTAGCCTTTATAGTACCGTCAGGTTTACTGGAAAACCTTGTGCACTTTGCCATTAGACGATTTTTTTGCAATCTGTCACTAAAATCTTCCATTTATAGTTCTTGTATGTGTTGCTTTGTGATTTATTACAGGAAATAAAAACTAATTTGAAATGCATTACGTAGATATATACATATATGAACATAATGTTTATGTAGAAGTTTCCCTAAACTTTATATTTAGTACTTGAATAAACACGTAAGGTTTATGTAGAAATTCCCTTAAACTTCATATGTAGTAATTGAATAAACACATAATGCTTATTTACAGGTTTACATTAATTTAATTTAATCAAATCTGACAAAGTTATGTCATTTATTCAAACTGACTAAACATGATAGAAAAACATTGCATTACATGTCACCTTTTACATTGAACTTATGTAATAAAATTTGATGGAAAATTTACATGTAATTAAAATACTTAAAGTCAATGTTTTAGGGATAATTCATTTTTTAAGTGTACTTCAGTCAGTTCACTCAGCTATTCATTTAATTTGGCAAAAATAAGAATAATATGTATATATATATTGATATATAGAAGAAGAAGAGGAAGATTATAATATATGTTAATATATGGGGCGGTGCGGTGGTGCCATGGTTATCACTGTCGCCTCACAGCAAGAAGGTCGTGGGTTGCCCCGGCCTCTCTTTGTGGAGTTTGCGTGTTCTCCCCGTGTCCGCGTGGGTTCTCTCTGGGTGCTCTGGCTTCCTCCCACTATCCAAAGACATGCAGGCTAGGTTAATTGGTGTCTTCAAAATTGTCCGTAGGTGTGGATGTGAGTGAGTGGTTGTTTGTCTATGTGTGGCCCAGTGATGGACTGGCGACCTGTCCAGGGTGTGCCATGCCTTTCGCCCAGTGTAAGCTGGGATTGGCCCCAGCCCCCTGCGACCCTATACGCAGGATAAGCAGTTGACGATGGATGCATGGATGGATATATTATAATAATATGTAGATGTGAACATTGTCAGACTTCTTTGGATGTTCATCCTGATCATCAACATGAGCAATGCTCTCAATCAAAGTAGGCACTGAAATTCAGTTGTTCTCTCTCAAGTGTTTTAGTGGTTGTTTTTCCCATCAAGATGGAAAAGTGTACTTATTTATCTATCTGTCATTGCTTTGTTGTTGAAATTCAGACATGTTGCATTGGAGAATATAACCACAAGAGGGCAAACTCTAGCAAGCTTTGGTTACATTACCACAGACTGAATATCAGACATCAGAATCAGAACCAACTTTTTTGGCCAAATATGTGTACACGTGCAAGAATTTAACTCTGATTTTTCATTACTCTCAAAGTACTTACACAGAAATAGACATACAGCTAAGAACAAGGACAACAAAGCTGAACAAAGGTAAACATGTAACTCTTTTGTGCACACAAGTGGGCGAAAATGTCTTTACACAAGTCAGACTGTTTCTATAAATTGTAAACAAGAATAGAATTGTGCAACAGTGCAGAGTGTAAATATTGCTGGAATAAATATATTCTTTATGTACATGAACTATAAACTATAGCTGCTGTATTTAATTTAGAATTTGTAGTTGATGTTAAATGTTACAGGGTGGTTGTGTGGGGATTGTTTCTGACACTACTGACAGGTTAGCCCTGAGAGCTAAGATAAACCAGTGTCAACAGTGTCCTGCTCATATGAGTACTCATTTTTCTCTTTGACAACCACAGCAATGGTACCTCTAGTCAGCATGGGGTTTGGATGGAAGTAAGCTACTGAATACAGTAGGCAGTGACACTGAGACAAAGAGATCTTGTGTCTATTAAGTTCTGACAGAAAGTGAATTAACTTTCAACTTTGTGTCCTGGTTTGTTCGCCTGTATGTGAGGAGCAAAGCCAAAGTCTCTTGAGTGGTCAATCAGGGGAACCAACATCGCAGGCTGCACACAGACCTCATAACATCATGCAAAAGCAGTCAACGGAGTGGAAAATCCTTTATGACACATCCCACTCGTTTTATATCTCTTTTGAAATTATGCCAGAGCAGAGGGGCGGAGGTTCAGAGATTCCTGTGTGTGGAAGTGCTGTCTTAAACACTCCTTTATCTCCTCTCCCATTGTGCAGCTCAACAGCAGCTAAGGAGGAACATGGAGTAACTGAGCTGGTCCAGCATGTAACACTCTATATTAAGTATTTCAACTTTATTTGCCACTCGTTAACTTTTAATATCTTTCTTTGTTAGTACACATAATTTTACGGTATAAAATTTGAAAACATATAATGTGTTGTCACTTTATGTGCACTTTGCTGCTCTTATATGTGCTGTAGTGTTTCTCTACATGTGCCATGCACATGGGCAAAACACATTCTGATTATTGCCCTCAGTAAAGGACAATAAAATTTGAATCTTAATTTTAGAACTAATATTTCAATTTCAGCTATGTACACTGAAATTCCATGATACTTCTTATGCAAAGATCGCATTTCTGCATGAAATTTTTAGGTAACATTCAGCTGTAGATGAGCAGAACAAGAAATCCTGGTACTGGAAAAGCTCACAGGAATGCAATATCATGTTCAACATTCTTGCATTAAGAATTTATCCGGTTGTTGGAAAATGGAATTTAAGTAAAGCTGAACTGTCATCCAGCCTGTTCATAGACATCTCAGTGGCATTACAAATGGATGATGCAACATAGATAGAACTTCTGGAGTTACGAGTTATTTTTCCTCTCCCTTCTTACACTTCATACTTGAGCTGTAGTGTACAGAGATGCTGAGAGGCCCAAGCGTAGCTACGGTACGCGTGACCAAATGATTTATTGTCCTCTCGGGAACCCTAAAGCGCCACCCGCTCTGCAGTTTTGAAACATCCATTCATGATGTCAAAATTCAGTGTGAGACCATACTCCTGGGCCAACAAGCCTCCCCTCTCTCTCTCTATGTAATGTTCAGAGTGAGATTTAGCCTCCAGTATTAATATGTTTTTGCCCTGGCAGACCTCATGGACTTGGAGTTGAACTTTGGGAAGTTTCTGAGCTGTGGGCACAATTGCCATAAAAAGACATTTTTCTCCTCTTTTTATTACTGTCAGCTTCAACAGCCCCTCATGTCTTTCCCTCCACAGAACATTTTATTCTCTATTGTACCTCAGTGATGCTGACTGATGTGTTTTTTGATGCGCTCACTGCAAAGCTTTTGACAGATAATAGAGAGATAAGGATGTGATATAGAGATGGAGGCATTTACAGACTGAGATATAGGAAGAAAGGAATGAAAAGGCATAGAGAATTTCTGTCAGCAGTCTGTGCTACCTTGCCAGCCTTAATCACTCCCAGTAATCAGAAGGTATTTTGTGCTATTTTGCTCTTTTAAAATTACTTCTACATGCTAGTCTGGCTTGGAAAGTGGAAGTAGGTTTCCTTTTCCAACCACAAGCTAAAAGTACTTTTCTCTTTATTTCCCACCAAAGGTCCCTGAAGTGGTTTGTGGACTTAAAGACAATGACCTAATGTGTTATGCTGCTAATATTTCCTGGCCCAGAGATTCCATTACTCTGCTACCCTCGAGGAATGTAACTGTAGAATGTAATGTTCCTTTACGCCCTTGTTTTCATCTACAGTACATAATTGTGCCACTTCAGAGCCTTCGTAATTTTCACAAACGGTTACAAAGTCAATGAAGTGGTGACTGGAGGCTATTTCCAGCTGACATTTTGTACCTCCCTAGCACATTTTACCTCTTTTGGCCTGCTCATCCCTCCCTCCTGACTGAATCTCCAGGTCTGAGGAGACACGGTTTTCTTTCAAAGACTTTATAAGACGTTTTTCAACTCTGTGGCTCCATCTTAAATGAGTCAGGCTGATCTGAATTCTTCCCGTGCCTGTCCGACTCCCTGCGCTCCCCTCAGCTCCTTTCTTCACTGACAGCTCTGTCCACTTCACAGCCCGCGACGACCTGCATGTCATACCAAAGAGAAGGAAGAATGAGAGGGAGAAAGTTCACGTTTCAGCCCACTTGGCTCAGGCTGAGCCAAACCTGCCTCGCATCCTTTATTCCCATATGAATCCTTTGTCCTGTTTTTGCAACTGCATTAGACCGGTCTGGTGATTGATTCACAGCGATTTCTTTACCAAGTTACCAGCCATATATATGACGCGTTTGCTTATTATTGCTCAAGATAGATTTTTAAGAAATGCTGGTTTCTCAATTCTCTCTGCCATCCTATTCTAATGTATATCTATGAAATTGAATCATCCTGTCTGAGAGTATTCCCTTCTTAATAAATCAGCTTTCTGTGGACCTATACAGTGGGCAGCGGATCAAACTCAGCAATATTTTCTGCTTTAATGTACTGAGCAGGGCAGAGATTGGGCCATGGCAGTGACTCAGCACACATCCATCATCTTCACAAAGAGACGAATTGCCTAGACAAAATCCTGCATTTTTCTTTCAGCTGTGCTCATCTCAGCGCTCGGGTTTTACCTCAATTTTCAGATTTCTCTGGCAATATTCGCTCCAAAGCAAAAGGCATTTGTTGCCTGTGAGTTACTAGCAGTGAAGGATGTGGGGACTCCTGATGCCTGAGCTGTCAAGATCAGCATCAGCATGTTGCCATTGCCATTCTTTAGAAACCTTTTTAAATACATTTGATGAACTTAAAAATGCATGGTGGTCACATTTAAACCAACACTGTTTTTTCTCAATTCCTGACATTTTATGATCAGTTATTTTCCAAAAGTAGTTAGTTGGCAACTGCCTGTCCTAATCACTTGATTTTACATAATTTCACTATTTTGGGAAATAATTTTATTTACATAAGGAAACTGCTACCACACAAGATTCTCAAGCCAGGAAACTATTATTACTACTATTATAACATGGACTGCACTGGTAACAGGGGGAAACTGCTAGGCTGGCTCTCTCCAAAGTCATCAAAAGCCATCTCCCAGCATAGATAAAGTTCACAAATATAGGCTCTTGGTTCACCTTATATCTTGTTTGTTTAATCTCAACAAAAAAGGGAGAGTAAAAGCAACAATTTGCAGTTTTAAGTTTTTTTTTAAATCAATTTCTAGACTGGGACAAGTCACTTCCTGAAGCCTTGTCGTGGCCATGAGGTTTACCAGGCAACCAGCAGAGACTTGAGCTTCTTCCTGCTTCCAGTCTATAATATATTTATGCTGAGCTAAGCTAATTGTCTCCTGGTTGTACCTTCATATTTAGCATAACAAACATGGTATCACTTTTCTCATCTAATGCAAAAAAATGTTGCATGACTCCTGTAACCAAACACTGATTTTCTGAATTCCTGGCATTTTATGTTGATCCATAATTTATTCCTAACAGAAACCATGTGTTGTCCATAAACTCTATATTTGTAATGTATCAACATTTTGCCTGTTTGAACGGTTATGGATGCCATTATAGAGTTTTTGTAGACATATGTAAACTGAAGGGATTGCAGATGTCAGACTGCCTCTGGGTGTGCAGACAAAGGCTTTGCCTGGAAAAGTTAATGAATTGCATTGGCCCATAAATAACCCTCGGCCTGCCATACACACTGAAAGGTCAGCAGGCTGATATATTGAGCTGACATGAAAACGCTGTTACTAAGGACTTACACATATCACATACATACATCTCTGTTCGTCTCGCTCTCCCTCTGCCTTTTCTTCATTAGGGCCCGAGTCATGCGACAGGGCTGGGCCGCTGTGACAGCAGTTAGGGGAATTTTTGACAGGCTGAGTTAGGGAGGCTGTTCGTGGGAGGTGATGTCAGGCGAGAGAGGAGTGACACGAGGTGAGGGAAGACAGCCAACACCCTGCATCTGATCTGATGGGAAGTGGCAGGAGATGAAGAGAAGGAGGCAAATTCAGCCTGAAAGCGTGGTCATAGTCTGAGGTCAGCGGGCACAGAGAAAAGACGAGGGGCACCACTCCAGGAATACTGAGTAGGGAATAACTCATCTTCACTGTCAATCATAAAGAGATCACACTTGCTGTGATACTTTCTTTATTTTTACAGCCGTCATTTTCGTCACATATGCTAACATTATACCGAACAAAGTGATGATCTAGGAACAGAGCAACACACAATGTAGTCTGCCAAGCCAAAAAACACAAGCTGTCAGACAGGTTGTAAACAAGCCAGCAGTTTAACCAAATCAAACCAAAAACTGTGTGCATGCACGACCACTCTAAGTAAAATGGGTCAACCATGTACCAATAAATTGTGATAGATGTTGACAACAATTTTATCTTGTTTTCTCTTTCAAATAAGTTATTTTCATTTATTCTTTGGACTCATTTTGTTTTTTTTTACACAAACCTGTCAGTAGTGAGTGATATTGGTCTCGCCAACGCCATTTCCTGTTGACAGGAAAGCTGCTGTAGCAGTTTCTATGAGCAGTTTAGCTAACGTTTTTGTCACATTAGTTTGTAAACGTTTTGGGGGAATACGCTTCTTACAGAGAGTTAGATAAGAAGATTGATTCCAGTCTCACGTCTCCACAGTCTTTGTGATAAGCTAAGTTAGCCAAATAAGCAGCTGTGTTGGAGACACATTTGTCACAATTTTTCTGGCACTATTTTTTAATTAATGCTGACCTTCCCAATCATATTACCTCCTACGTAGCTGTGAATGATTAATTGTTTTTCTAGATGGGAAGAACAGCATTTAGATGTCTAAATAAATAAATAAAGTGAGAGCGGAGAAGTGGCCAGTGATTTAGAAGTCTGGGAGCAGGCGAAGTTTGTGTGATCATCTGACTGCCCGGTTTCTTGCCCCATAATAATTTTTTTAGCTATGTCGCCATTTTCCCCTGATTTCAGCAATATATCGGTGAGTCCAATTTATCACCAATTCAAATGATGGCCAAAGCTACAAAAATACCTAGTTTGTGCTACACTGGCGACAAACTTGCTACCCACAGCTAACATACAACTTGTTTGTGACTGTCTTTTCCCACATTGCATGTTGTTTGGGATGACATGCTCCTGTCAACAGAAACTAATACTTACGCTGTGGTTTCCACTCCTTGAAAAGGATGTTGACTGTAAGCCGCTAACTACATCTGAACCTGACTGAGCTTTTGTGGGAAATTCTGACATATCACTCTGCCTGCACCGTTTCCTGCCACAATCTTATAGATTGAAGGCTTCCAAATGAGTTTGTTCGTAGTGATTATCATCAGCTTTGTTCTCAAGGGGATGGCTGAACCCAGAGCAGAACGGAAACAATGCCACACACCATTACACAACCGCAACGACTGAAAAAAAAAAAAGCTATAAGGATTCACTTTGTGTTGACCACACACAGTGACACATGGTCAGACTGAAGTCTGAACTTTTATTTAACAGTTACATCACCAGAGGAAATGGGTTTATATGGGCGATTTCTATTTGTAACGTGTTTGTGGACGGTATGGCTTTTTAGGATGGATCTGTTTGTGTGTATTTGTGTGCCCTATCTGTAACACATTCAGACACTTCTGCCTCGTTCCATCAGGTCATCAACAAGGAATTTCCCAGGATGCATTAGCCCAAGGGTACGGTCAATCAGTGATACACTGCTGGCAGCTGTCACAGCAGTGTGTGTATGTGTGTGGGTTTGTGAGTACTTGTTTGTGTGTGTGAGATGATGACAGGGTGTGAGCTGAGGCTATCTCTCTCTTGTTGCCTCTAAATAAGAATAATAGGATCTTGGTCTTTATCAGAGCATTGCTGTTTCTGAGAAATCACAATGGCGTCCTGTGGTGGTTTGTCACCAAGGCGACACCGAGACGGTTCACAACCAGCTAATCAAGGTTATCTGATGACTGTGTCAGCAGCTCGGGACCTTACACAATTCTCCCATAGCGTGGCATATTCAGAATCAATTATGTGCTTTGGGGAAAATGCCAAGTTTATAAATAACATTTTGTTTTTGTTTTTTCCCCCCTTTCTCGCTGTTTGTGTCTATAAAACCATAATAATGAGATTGTGAGCATACCTTACGTCACAACCTGAGGGCTTTGATCAGTAAATGAGCAGAGGATGAGTCATCCTATTCACTTAGATTGCCTTACACTTTTACACAGCCTCATTTTCCCCATCAAATTGCCTCAAACTCTTTTTTCTGATGGCATCACTTTGGGTGGGACTGAGTACATAGCTATTATTTTGCTGTTTTTATTTTTAACCCGACATGCACTCATCACAGTACAGTGCTGTTTTTCTTCTGAGCCGTGCAGCAGGTGGTTAGTTTAATCTGATATGCTGTAAATAGGTAGAGACCCAGATGCAGAACAGCCCACAAAAATCAGATTTTGTGCACACATTTGCGTCAGTGTCCTGCTGAAATACTCCAACAAATCTTCTCGCCCAGACCATACTGTGTTTCCATTTCTGGCCAAATGAATTAAAAACAACACAAGATATTTAAATAGACAAAGTTTGACTCCTGAAACAGATGGTCTGTACTACATTTAGATTTCTTTCTCTCTCACACAGACACACACAGGCTATTTCCCCTTGGCTGCTGTAATGTAAGTGGATTAAGGCCTTTCAGAGAAAAGTGGTGCCTGCTGGTTTATCCTGCTGCCATCTTTGCCAACCGTGCACCACCTGTAACACTCGCCATCTGTAATTGGGGACTTAGTGGTGTTTAAACCCCATGATACTTCATTTTATGAATCCGTCGTAGCAGTTTTGCAGATACTTGTGTGGGAAAAGTAACATGTTATTCTGGGAAAGAGAGAGGGAAAGACTGAGCTGCTACAAAAACTGTTACACAATTCTTTATGGAGAAAACTATTTTAAAGAGAAGGCTCCAATGGAGCATAAAGTGTTTAATGTTTAAAGACTTTTACACCACATGTCTCCACTAAACTTTTATTGAAATCTGACACAACACAAGAAATATTTCTGCAAAAATATACCCCCAATCTTCATAAGGAATCTGTGATTAAATAGGTTACAATAGAATGGCAAACTAGAATATTATTATTGGATCTTTTATGATGATTTTATAACATGCAGGAATATATTAGAAACTTAAAATAGTATATAAAAAGTATCTGTAGACTGACTGACAAAAATAAGCTAGCTTACAGTTGAAACAGCAAACTTCAAAAAGACTCAGACCAAATAAACAGTTCTTATTTCAAATGTCAGATTGTCACACCAATCTACAGTTTGTTTACGTGTTTTATTTGGGTAATGTTAGGCTTTGCCAAATTTTTGCTGAAAGAAAATTTTATTCTGCAGCACTCATCTTCCATATGCTTCTTTTGGGTCTGTCGTTCTGTCCATCATTCAGTGGATCTCCCTGGAGAGCACAGAGCACATAAATACTGAGTATCAATATTCATCAAATGTAGTAAATATGTGCTTAGGTGAATAAACACTATTCAGTGACTCACCAGGACAGAGAAAGCCCCAGAGCGACCTGTCTTCCCCCTTTTGGGTGGCTCGATCTTCACCTGCCTCCTTGCTCGGACCACCTGGAAGTAAGATCCCACACAGAAGAGGGTTGTGTCTTAACAAGTGACATTGTCTGATGATTGAGTGACATCAAAAAGCCATTTCAGACGAACACAATATACTGGGTGAGTAGACCAAACTGATCCAATAAAATTGAGTAAGGTGGCCTTATAACTCACCTGTAGGGGGTTGGATTTCTTGTCGTTGAAAAGGAGGGAGTAGGAGCCCACGCGGGATTTAGGCTTTTTCTTCGCAGCTTGAATCAAGTGTCGCCTGGACCTATCAGTCTAAGAAGCCACAGACACAGCAATAGGTATTTACATCGATACACACTGTACACACATTTGTACTCTCTTTGAATCCACTTAATTGAATATGGAAAACAAACCAGCACAGTTTTTTTTAGCATTACATAATTATCTCCCTCTCAGTGCAGTAAGTTTCTCTTATATGCTACTTTTTTTAGTGAGCAAATACTGTGGTTTCTGTGGATCATTTCTGTATTTCAGCACACACAGATGACACAGTATGACTAAAACTTTACTCGGCCTTTGGCGGCAGCAGCCACCGCTGTAAACCGGTCCCCACCTCCCTCGCATTTGGCTTTTGCTCACTCTGACTCCTGTGTGACTAACACAAGCGGTTTACCTGCTGGATGAGAGTATTAGGGAAGCCTTTGACAGAGACGGCCCCAGGCAGGCTGGAGTGGCTCATGTGGGTGGGACCCCTCCGCTCCAACTGTCTCTTACGTCTGAACGAAACCTGCAAGGGTGAGACAGTCACAACCATATCCACAGCCACAGAGGGAAACAACAAGTCCTGCACGTATCCCTGCGTGGTAAAATGTATGAAGTCTTATGTGAGGTGGATACTAAGCGGAGGATGTTGTTTTTGTTTTCCTCTGGTCTGCTCTGTTTGCTCTCTTCCCTTTCTCATCCTGTACTGTCCTGCTTTGTACTGTCAGTCTCCTTTTTTTATTGGCAAATACGGAGAGGAAACTGCAAAATTATTATTGTCAGTGGCCCGGCAATTTCCTGCTTTTCTTATTGATCTGCACATAAAGGAAACACTGCTATTGATCCACCTGTTTTCCTAATAAATGGACTGTCACTTTGAGGCACAACAGGTTTCAGTTTGCCAATTAGGACTTGGGTACATTTATAACGGTACCGCAGGACCGTCCATCAATGCTTTATGTAAGTGTGGAAATAAAAATACTGTTTCCAGCACTGGATATTAACTTTCTACTCTGTCAAATTTTTCCATTCTGTTGAAAACAAAGTAAACTACAAAATATTTGCCTGGCAATCATTCGCACTGACATTTAAAGTGCTTACAGTGATTGCTGTTGGCCAACATTTTAATGATAATTTTAGTTTTTTATTATGGAATGAACTTTGTGGAATATTTGAGAGTTCACCGTGGCACAACAGCTGTACTGTTTGGAGTTGAAGGATAATTGCAATATGCATATTATGTTCTTGCAGGGACTTTAGTAACTTTCCAATTTCAAACACGGCCAGATAGCTTTGTCGCATCACATCATATCCCCACATGGATCAGTAATATAGTTATCTAACTATTCAGCCTATTCAGTAATATAGTTATCTAACTATTCAGTTTGCATGGATTAGCATACCTGTGTTTTGTGTTATATAAGAAAAAATGACCTCAACAGCCCATCTGGTATTTTGTTTCTGCATCATCTTTCTTGTACCAAGACGTCTTTCCCCTTATCCTTTGCATGCTGTGGCTTTCCTATGAACATTAACCAGACTCCTTCAGTGTTAAACCTGCTCTGAACTGGAAATCGAGGACCTAAAGTATTCAGAGTGAAGCAATAACCGTGAGTAGGATATGAGTGAGTGTTGGCACATACCTGTGCATCAGTTAGGGGTAGCGCCCTCTGCTGCTTCTGATCATCATACTGAGGAGAAGAAGAAAATCAAGTCAACACAGCTGTTTTATTGTTTTCAGTACAAAAGTGAATTTACATTAATTCAAAGAAATTAATATTCTTACACTGCAGCCCAGTTCAATACACTGTTTTCACTGTTTTCATGCATGGTGCACTAGCTACTGTTAGTGCTGTAAAAAGATGACCTGTGCATTGTGAATGTGTGACCATTACAAAAATGTAATAGGATAAGTTTTTATTTAGTTTCATTGCGTGAAAGTAGTCTGCTGACCCAGACAAACCAGGCCAACAAAATGTCAGAATGTATGTCATTACTTAACAAATAATTCTTCAGCACCAAAGACACCAAACATGGCAGCATTTTTTGGTGGAAGCCGCAGCTGTGACCTCCTCATAAAATTCAGCTGTATAGTGTGTGTGTGTGTGTGTGTGTGTGTGTGTGTGCGCGTGCGTGCGTGCGTGTAGGATATTAAGAAATATTCAGCCTCCAAACCTGCTACAATCCATCTGGCTTTCTGCTGTTGCGCACGTTATGTGTTGATGAGTCCCATAAATGACTCATTTAATGTATTCCACTCCATAATAAACACAAGTGATCTCGGTGGGAAAAGGCGAAACACAAGTAAACTAAACCAAATGCACCCTGTGAAAAGATGCTGCATCGGGTATTAGTTAGTTACCTCACCACATTTGAAGCTTAAAATTGCGCTTCCTGTAATTACAATACAAATAACTACTGCAGAAATGCACATATGCTGCCCAAACTCCCTCAGATGGAACAGAATTTTCCAATGATAACTCTTTCATGTGTGGGTGAAAATCCTCCTCTCTCCTCCTGCAGCTGTTGAATTCGTTGTCCAGAGGAGGGTGATTTCTTTGGACAGAACATGAGGACTGTCCACAAAAAAATGCTAGCCACAAGTTTAAAGTATAACAGCCACTACCCACATGAAAAGCCAAAAAGGGAGCAGAAAGATTTTGTTCCACAGAGGGGTGTATTTTTGGTGCGTTGGCATTATGGCTGTAAAAACCATTACAATGAGACTTTGTTTCTGTTAGAAAACCAATGATACGTCTCCTACCATCTTGAAACACACTTGACCACTATTACCGTCACTGATGCCTCTTTCAAAGGAGTCAGAGAACATACATTCCAGCAGAGTTACTGGCTTCCTCTGACCTGAGCTGTATAAACACTGACCACACTGTGTCTGAAAACAAACTGAATCAGTATGCTACCGGTCATTTCAGCCTAAACTAAAAGTACAAACTGTTAAAGATTATTATTCTTAATATTCTTCTTATTCAGGAATTATACTGATCGATAAGGTGAATTCTAAATTATTTCCCTTGTTAAGTCTATACCAATCACATGGAGGAAATGATGGTTAAAAGAAGCTGATCAGATAGAGACAGATTTTTAAGTCAACTGAGAAATGGCTTCTCCAAATGAGGCTGAAAGAAATGTCTAAACTAATTTGTGATACACTCTAATTTAAAAAGAATTATTCTCTTATAATTCAAATCAGACTGACTTAACATTAACATTAGAGATGTAGCCCCACTTTTCACTGCCTGCATGCATAACATAAGATGTTCTGTAGCGTCCTTGCTGGAGAAAATGCTGATAATTCAGATTCTTTTCACTTTCATTCGAGAGAAGGGTTAGTTATTATGTAGTTTGGTCCAGAAAACAACATTTAAAAAGACTCAAACAGGCTGCACTTACCTCTGTAGCGTCACAACAGCACAGATGATGACTGATACATAATGAGCACCTTGGTTACCACTCTCCTTCCCTAACTATCACATCCATTAGCAGTGTGTCTCTTACCTGTCCGTCTGCGGTCTGTCCGCTGACACAAAGCTCTCCCTGTGTTGCTCCTGAGCAGTCAAGAGCATGTGACAGCAGGCTTGCCTGCAGGCAGAGCACGCACAGCCAGATAGTAAACCCCATGATCCAGGCAAGAACTCGAGTGTTCCCAGCCCTTGTCAGCTCCCTGCTTTATACTCTCTGCTCTGCTAATGGGGAACAGATGCAGGGGAATGGGAGGCCATGCCAGCTTCACGCAGACAAACAGCCCACCACAAGCCTGTGCTACGCGCCAGCCAGTGGCCTGCGGTCCTGCAGAAACATGTCAGACATCTTGAGGGGCCTCCCCTTTAAAGACGGCCTTCCCCTATCCCACTACCCCTACCCAAAGAGGAGTTTGAAAGACATTTTCCACTTATGCCTGCATTGCTTATGCCAAAGTGTGTGTGTGCTTGTGTGTGTTTGTAAATAAGGGAGAGTGCAGAGAAAGAGAGAGGAAACTTGTGTTGTCAAACCTCTGTACATAACAAATGAAAAATTGGTGGTTTGGTTCTTGTAATATCTTAAATAAATGTTGCATTATGCAGAGAATTTGTCTCCTGACTCAGCGTAGATGAGATGCTTTCTACATGTATAGGTACAGCAGTAGCTGTTACAGTTGTGCACTGATCCAAACACTTCAGCAAGCCTTTTAGAATTACAGTAATTAGTCCTCAGTAGACTTCTCATTGGAATACATAGCAGCTATAAACACAGTCAACCCATCTTTCAGCTTGCAGACTTCTGTTGACTGAACACTGGCACAGAAGGTGAAATTGTCAGATGTGGATAAAAATCACTAGTCTGTTATGACTCAGGGAAACTATCAACAGGGCAAGAAGAAAATGAAAGAAAAAGAAAGAAACGTCTCTAAATTGTACAATATGTTATGTGTTATCTGGAAAGAGGCCATATAAGCTCTGTGGGAGCCTTTAAAACATAGCACACCATAAAGAATGTATCTCCTGATGGGGCAAGTTGTATATGAATAGGCACCCTGTCTCAAGGTGTATTACAGGATGGAAAGAGTGAGTGGGAGCGAGAGAGACGAGAAAAAAGTCTGATGTCTTCAGCCTCAGGCTCCGTGCCACAGAGGAATCGTCTCCCGCTATGACTGAAAACATGCACTGCTGTGAAAATAGAGGAAATTAAAGTGTCATTTCCGGTCCAAGACATGCCCACATACCACTTTCCTGTCCTCTAGCATATCAGTGAAAGATGTTTCTTCTTACGCAAAAAGTTTCAAAACATTGTGAAAGCATTTGTAATGTCTCTGACAATTTCCCAGTGAGTCACAGTTTGAGTGGGGAGAATAAAAGATGGTTATTTATCCTCATCCCCAGGTCCCAATCCCTCCTCCCCATTTTTTCTTAGATATCTTTGACACTGTGTAGGAAACAGTGTTACAAACGTTTCCCTAGAGGTTCAGCAAGACCAATGAAGATAGCTGCTCGTGAATGGTTTGAATTTATGGAGGGGATGTTAAGTCAGGAGAAAGGAAGGAAAGGAAGAGTGAAAAATGACCTCAAAACAGCAAACACTGCTTTACTTGGCAGCCAATCCAAAATGGACTCAAGTCTACAAGTGGACAAACATGTCAGCCACTTTACTGGACAGACCAAGCAATTCATTTTAGTGCCAATCCTACTGAGAATCACAGTCCGTGCTTTAACAAAACATCAGATGACTTCTTGTAAGACATGTCGAAATCATGTTACCAAGGTTACAAGTTTGCATTAACCTCTCACAATCCACAATGTGGCCTAGTAAAGAGACAGCAATCACAGCAAGGGAGAGTTAAGCTGATGATACACGGAGCAACTTTTAGAGCAATGGTGCTGGGCAATGTTACTGTCAATGGTAATGAGTAAAGATCACTACTGTAATCCCCTTCCCCCACCACTCCGCCACCCTCCCCGCACCACCGCAATCTGTTCAAAACATAGTCGGACTTGCCACCAGCAACATTGCCCAGCAACATTGCTCAAAATGTTGCCCCGTGTATCATCAGCTATCCTTCATACTTCAATCCCTGTTCTTCACTCTACACTTTCAAGTTTAAAGTAACTTTTTAATGCATCTCACGGAGTTAACTGTAAAAAATTACTATTCAGAGCCACTCTCAGTATTCGTCTCCCTTGCCTCCCTATTGGAAGTGTCATTCATCAGTGGCTCTGCTTTGAGCTGCTGTCAATGCGTCCGAGGATGATGCTCTACAGATAGCAGCTGTTGCCCTTGTGAAAAAGAAATGAAAAGACAGCTTTTTTTACACTGCACACTGCCTGCTCTCACCAAAGACAAGAAGACAGGTAATTTGTGACACATAAATACTTGTAGAAATGTGTTTGTGTCTGTGTGTGAGGGTAAGCAACAAAGCTGTTTGGCAGCAGGATGAGAGATGAGAAAAAACAGGAAATGTGATAACAGGAAACAACATCTGGATTAGGAGACATGACTCATGGATGTAATGGATGTTTTGGATTATGTAATTGAAACATTGACTCTCTTACTGTTGCATTTGTTAAAGGGTTGGTTCACCCAAATTACAGAGAAAGATTTTCTCACTTAACTCTATTTGTACAGATAGTTTTGGTTGTATTTGCCCAGATTTTTTAGATATCTGTGTCTGGAAATATCGGCTCTGCCCTAATTCTATGGAAGTTACAAAGATCAACTTTCAAGAAACATTGTCTCTGTTAGGCTACTCTGTGCAATCTACAGTGAACCATTTTTTCAAATAAGAGCTATTAGGATTGGTGCAAAATAAGTCCTTATGAAGACTATTAACATAGTGGCAGTAGAGGTGAGTTAACCTATTTGTTTTGTTGAGATGGTTTAATAGTTTGAGCCTTCTTGCAGCTACAGCCAAGAGACAGTTAGCCTAGCTTAGCATTAAGACTGGAAACAGGGAGAAACAGCTAGCCTGGTTCTGTGCAGCTAAAAAATACGTGCACCTCTAAAGAAACAAGATATAACTCTAATTGAGCATTAGAGTTGCTGGTCAGCGGATTTAGTAACCTATGAACAGAGCCAGGCAAGCGGTTTCCCCCTGCTTCCGTTCTTTATACTAAGCTTAGCGAATTGGTCACTAGCTTGAAACTTAATGTAAAGACAGGGGAGTGGTATGGGTCTTCTCATCTAATCTTTGGCAAGAGAGTAAATCTGCATTATTTCCCAGAACATCTATTCTATTGAAATCATTTATTCCCTAACAGATGTGTCCAGAAAGAAAATGAAGCAAATTTTTGTCTTGACTCATTTGTGTGAATTTGATCTGAACCCAAAATAGCCAATGTACCAATTGTACATTAGCTGTAAGCTAGCTAGCAAGGTATGCACCAATGTGCCTGTTTGTTTGTGTTTAGCTCAGCCTTTGTCTGAACTCAAAACACTTGTCTTCTTTAATCCCGTCCTGTCTCTCTCCTTTTTTTGTCTCTGTACATTTAAGAACCAGATTTATAAAGTCATAAAACTCACGCACATGCATCTTTGCATCACTCTGTGCTGTCCAAAGCGCGGGTGTGCTTCTGATCGTGTCTTCCCATTGCCTTTGCAGGCACACTGCCTCTAAACATAAATTTACTCAGCATTCTGTCTGAACACACATTAAGAAACAGTCTAAGAAACGAAGAAAATCTGTCTTTAATTTGGAGTAAAACATGTGTTCACCCCCAGCACATAAAAAAGGCTTTATAGAGCAATCGTGTTGTAAATAAAAAACTACAGCTACCCTTTATAGTTCTAAATATGTATTTGTATATCAACACTAAAAACAACTAATAGTCAACGTAAGTGGATTTGCTTCATCCTTGGAGGGCACCTAAAATGTTAATATGCTTCCAAAAGAAATTAACCACTAACACAACGGTCAATGAGCCTTGTTGTGCATCAAGGTGAAATGTGTCCTATTCAAGCCTCCATTTGGCAAAACAAACTCACTCATGCTCCAAATAGCCATAGTTCCTATCATGCTTCAGTGCTATTGTATGAAGATATTGTATGTGTGTGTGACAGATGAAGAGCTCTCGAATGTGTATGAAGGGTAAAACATGAACAGTGTGTGTATACTTTATGTCAGGTCATGTAGATAAAAACCTCATATGAGGGACTGAAACTCAGGTCTCCCCCCTCCTCTCTGTACAACTGGACAGGCTTATAGCTGCGATTGCAAATCAATACACCTCTACAGCACATTGTCCTCTTCTTTTTAGATTTGGCTACTTTGTGACAGCTTTGTGAAAGGCGCAAGGGAGAGAAAAGCAGCGAGGCTTTCAATCCTCTCATGTGGAAACAGCAGAGGAAGCCAAGGACGAAGCTGAGGAAAAACAGTTCGGCTATGCTGCAATTTGTGTGTCATTGAACAAAGAGGGATTATTGTCTTGCCTTTTACATTTCACTTTCCATGTATGTGTCCTTGGGAACACAGAGGAGCGCTCATTAGATTTAAAGTGATCCTTAAATATATCATCAGTTACTTACAGCATTTGTCTTTAATCTCCCATCTGTACCCTGATGCCCTGTTCAGTATTTCACTGAATAAAAAGACACTGACAATGAGGGCTTTATTCCATATGCAGTCCTTTAGATCCATCTGCACATTGCCATAACTTATCAATTTTGACATCAAAGCTCCCAGGAAAAGAAAACATTCAGTCTGTAGATAATCAAATGAATCGTAAGTCTCTGTGTCTGGGGGCTCTTTGGCGATGTGACATCTCAAATGACCCAACATTTATACACAAATATCTGAGGTGGTTTTATTACACAGGGAAAATCCTGTCTTACTCCACAAAAGCAGGAAAATAGGCCAGTGGCATGCTGAAACATTAATCCATAATATCGAAAGGGCACACTACTGAAATGATGCTGCTCTGAGGGCATTGATTACATTATGGTTTGCTGGGTTAAAGCCATTTTATTACTTCAAAATTAATATTCTGAGGATTTGATATGACGACTGACAAAATGTGACAGTTAAACATGGGTGCAAACATTTGTTTTGAGGATGTAAATGGTTTGGTTTTCAGTTACGCATTAAATGACACGGATACACATTAAATGTGTATTATAAGAACTTATTGAACCAAAACAAATTACTCTTCTATACAAATAATATTTGAATATACAGGTCTGTTCTTAATCATGCAGTGCCAGCAGCTTTTACTGTTGTATTCAAACTAGCACACAGGCAGGATGTCTTTTTTTAATGAGCTTACTTGGCACCATTGCAGCATTTCAGAGCTTTTCCTTGCAGATGAAGCATCCCTGTGCGGGACAGCTAGCTTGCCCTCTCCACTAAAAGCCATAAGCCAAATAGCTTTCACTCTTCAGTCAGAGCTGAAACTTATCAGCATTTCTTTGAACTCTTGCAGTGTCAAATGTTTCCATCGCTTGCTTTAGTCGTTTTTTCCGACTGCTGTGGATCTGGAAAACTAGGAAGTTTGTTGTATTAAAATGGGATGCTTGTGGCATGTCTGCATGTTTAGCAGGGATGTTTTTGTTGCAGGGATTTTGTTGTTAGTTTGCCCATCCCCCCACTTCTGGAAGTACTGCTGTAGGGGTCATTGAAAAGGATATGGGAAAGAAAATCAACACATAAACAGGATAAGCTTGTAAGAAACAGGTAAAAAAAAAAAGTTAATCCCATTATTTCATTGCAGATTCCTTGAGCTACAAGGTGTAAGACTGTCCAGATGTGGATTATTAAACTGTCAAAGAATAATTTCCTTTGTACTAGTCAGTGTCTTTGAGAAGATGTAAGACACATCTAATAGCTGTCCCCAACACAAGATACGTAGACAATGTAATATATATGGTCTAACAGTATGTAATATTGTACTGTATCTTTATGGAGGTAATGATATACATAAGTAGGAAACTACTAATTAAACCGAACTTTGTCTGATTATTATCACAGCACACCGACCATTGTTCGTTCAGCCAGAATACTAAACATGACATCACTTGAGTGTGTCAGACGTGGTGTGGGTCATGCCCTTTCACTATCATTTATATCCCATCCGCTCTCTGTTCTGGTTACCATGGCAGCAAGGAGTTGGATTCAAACAATGCCATTGAGGGTTGAAGCCTTTGACGAGAGGAGGGAGCCGACCATATCTGTACTGGGTGAGACAAGGCGTGGACGGGCTCCGTCTCACATGCTGTATATTGCTTGCTCCAGCTATAGCCATAAAACTCATTGTTACATACATATCATGATCAGAGTTCAGGTAACATCTTTGCCTATTTTTATTGGGTAAATATGGATCCTTAAAGAACAGTGTTTTACACTGGATGTGTTGTTCAGAGGCTGATAGATTCTCTTGATGTCTTTGTGAACATTTTATTATTTGACCATTGAGAGTCCACTGACAGACCTTTTTGCTTGTTAAAATGGATTGAGTGACTTTTTGTCCTATGCGACATCATGTCAGGTGCTGCAGTGAGGACTTTGTGTCTGCAACTAAAAACCTGTAAATCTTACAGTCCTTGGTAATCAGCAGCAAGCCAGCTCGCTCGCCAGCGTGGGAGAGCAATCATGTCAGAACTTCAATGTGGTTAAAATCATTACACATGGTTCTTGTTATTCATGTGCCTTAAATGTTACTGTGCTAAGGGATTTGTGGAAAGTCTCTTCTCTTTGTACTAGAAGATAAAATGAGCTGAAGCCATTTCACTAATTCATTTCTTTAGACATCCATGTGAACTCACAGGCTGCCGAAATGATCATAGTCTGGGCTGAAGTGTTAGTGTTAACAAGGGCTGCTAAATCTCAGACCTATTATAGACACATCTTCCAGAGCTGGGTGGCTAGCAACAAAAACACTTTTATAAACAGCTGGAGAAAGCTTTTGGCAAGCAACCCGGGAAGTGGAGTGGCTGGTAAATTTACTCTCACTCATCCACATGTGTGAAATAAACAGAGGACAGGAGGGGCATTTGCAGGCTTCTGTGCTTCATGACTAATATAGTGTGGAAGGAGATTGACCAGACTGCCAATATGATGTGGTTTCTAAACACTGAAGGGGAAAGAATTAGTTAGGGGCTACTGGAGTGTACGAGGAATGTCCTATACGATTCCTAATAAACTTTACTTTTCATGATCTGATGTGTTCATGCATTGTATTTTTGTTCACTTGTTTGTGAACAAATGCAAACTAGTCTTAATGAACACCTGCTCTGAAGGTGTTTTGCTGCACCTGAGCAAACTGGCTCCATCCAGTGCTAACAGCCATGGCTGAGTCATGTATAGCGCATCCAGGAGGTAAGGCAGTTATTTTCTATTACGAGTGTGATTTTCCTCCTGCTTTAACTCATTACTCAACCCAGAAGACAAACTACGCTTGTTTATTGGCTGTAAGAGGGGGAATGGCTTCATGACTCCCTTCTGCCACATCCACCCTGGGGATTTCTGAAAATGCATTTATCAAATATAAAAATGACCAAAGCCATCCATCAAATGTAAAAATATTACATGTGAAACAAGCTTCTCCCCCCCCCCCCGTCTCATCTTGAAATGAAATACATTTTTCCTCCCCTTACGCCACACTGTGATGTGCATGAAGTGACTCACTACGTTTGTTTGGTTTTTGTGATGCTTTGTTTCCAACACTGGAATGGCCACTTATGGGCAATTAGTCATGCTGAGTAGGCAGAGGCTTCACCTCCACCTCGTCACTGACGAACACAAGAAAATCTATGGTTTAAATGGAATACACTGAGCGGCAGCAGACTGAACAAGCCAATGGGGGGGGCATGTTGCTCATCTTGGCATTAGTAGACAGAGAGGATTTAACACATGTAGGTCTAAAAGCAGGAGCTTTAATCCAGAATCAATACTCTGACCCAGAAGTCTGTGGGCCTTTAATACTTTATTAGCAATTATGAAAAATCATGTATTTTACTAGTTGTTTTCCATTGAATCTGAAATAATTAATTTGCTTTAACACGGGTTTGTTAACAGCTGCTTTATAGCCCCTTGCAGTTTACAGAGAAATTGTATATAATTCTACTCAAGAGGTCAGTCGTTCCCTCCTGTTGGAAATAATGCTCTTTATTTCTTAATACATGCATGTGAACATATTTTGATTCATACTTCTGCAAAATTAAGCATTCACACATAGCTAAAGTATCTTCAAATATCTGACCCTAAAATCGTCTGTCTTAAATTAAAAGGTGAATTCTGTAGCTTTCCAAATGTTGTTTCATTTTAGGTCAGTAAGAGGTTAAATTATGGGCTCTGTTATCTGAGTCACATGGCCCATGAAAGTGACTAAATCTGCTAATATTCTGACTTTCTGAGGTAACAAGAATTGCCCCAAAGACAATGTATGTCACGGTTTGGTGGTGAAGGCAGGGTTGAGCAGGTTGGAGGACCCAAATGCAGGACCCAAGGCAAAGGAGGTACAGTTCAAGGGTCCAAAACAAATTAATCCAAACAAGAAAACCAGGATCCAAAAAAGGCAGGGAAAGTAGGGAACGAGTAGGCTGGCAACAAGGTAACACACTGTAACACTGGGTGACAATAAACAATGACCCGACAAGGACAAGACAGAAACACCAGGTATATATACACAGGGACTAACGAGCAGGGTGGGAGCAACACAGATGACAGACATGACACTAACGAGAAAGGCAGAGAGAGAGACAGTGAGCAGAGGGAAACAGAGAGACTGACATGCAGGCAGAGTGACAACCGGGGGAACAGACGGAACACAGGTCACTGAACACAAAACAGACCAGAGTAAACACTTAACATGAACTAAGGTACAGGACTGGGAACAAGGACAACGAACAAGAGTTAAGGCAGTGACTAAGAAACAATATAACAACTAGACTACCAAATCAAAGCAATATCAAATCAACACAGGACTATGAGCTAGAACACCAGACAAGACATAAACACTAAGGACAAGGACACGAGAAGAACAGGTAAACAGAAGGACACCAGAAACAAATGGCAAAAACTCAAACTCACAGGGAAAAACTACAACTCATGACAATGTAGGTACAATGGATTATGTGATACCAAGAACCTCGAAGGATAGAACGGATGTGTGCTGCATTTGATTGATTCTTGAAATGGGACACATCTTGTTGCCAACATATTTATTTACAAATTTAAAAGAGGTAAGACAATCCTACAAATTATCTGTCAGAAGTGATAAAACACCTTCTACCTCATGTTGTCTACGAGCACGTTCCAATACCCATACTACCATACTATGTGTGCCAGAAAAAGATTTAGTATGTCCCAATACTTCAAATGTACATCAAATGTACTAAGTCCTACTGCATGCATGCTTTTCTGGCATTTCTGACCCACAATCCTCTGCTCAGCTGATGATACGTCACAAAAAACGATGATGGATGTATGAGCAAGATGGCAAAATTGGGTCAAAATGTTATGACGAAGTAGTATGTCCCAATTGTATGCATACTGCATGCAACAGTATGTACTTTGTAAGGGCAGATGCATTACATACTAAAAGTATAAAGAAAAAGGAAGTGGTCATGCCTTTAAAAGCTTCCCCCTGAGGATCACAGGAAGGAGAAAGGTCAACAGGAGCAGGTTATTTTACCTCTGTTACCAGGTGGACAGGCAGGCTTATGTATGTAGGTCAATATAGTTCATGGATCACTGAAGAGTGAGTGAATGTTGAGTGTCGCAGGTGGAAAAGCCTGTCCTCTCAGGTAAGTGCATCTCTGACGCACCTGCTGCCTCCCTGAACACAGAGACGACGTCACTGTGTTTTTATTACACGAACAGGAACACGATCTGAGCACATTCAGAGTCACACTGATGTAACTTAATGGTACAGTAGGAAAAACAGAAAGACACTCATTGCTTTGAAAATGATACATTCTCTAGTGTGCTGGTGGCTCAGTACTAATAGTCGGACTGCTTTAAAATGCATGTCATGTAATAAAAGTTCAACTAATAGAAGGAAGGAGCTGTAAATAAGTTAACTTAGATTAAAGAATTGAACTTCAATTATCGTCAATATTTTATTTTCTTCACAAGCAGGGTAAGAGTACCGGCTGTTCTGACCTGATGAATTTCAGTTAACCGGAAGATTTCATAAATACATTTTTTGTTAAAGAGGATAGAGAGCAAAGTCACATCAAGATGTGTCTAAGACAAAAACAGTCAACCGTCTCAAGTAAATATCAGATGTTTGCAGTCAGAATCTGAAGTTCACCATGTTTTGCTACACATAAACAGAAGAAATCCACAGGAGAAAATGTGATATTCAGACACCATCATAAAATGCAGCCACTTAATGTTTAGAATTTACTTACATAGATTGAATTTAGAAGTTTAGAAGAATCATTATAGTTGAAGTACATACTTACATGTTGAGGGATTTTTAAAGAGCACATAAATCACCACACTTTGGATAGCCTCATCTCCTTTAATGTTGATAACAAAATCCAACGCATGCACCAAATTTGGGTGTATTTTAAGGATTTGGGTTGTTTTTGGTCAGTACAACAAAATCATGCATTGTATCTTTCAATCCATTCAATTATGACAATAACTCTCACAGCAACCAAGTGGCAGGTTTCATTTTGGAGGCCCCCTGGTGGCTGAGGTTTGCTTAAGCCTTGCCATTACTTCGTCCAGTGGGTACACGTTTGAGTGATTGGAGTTTTCTGCCAGCATGAAGTTACAGTAATAGTACAAATTGTTGCTTTTCCAAAAAGAATCACTGTTACATGTTTCCCTGACAAAATGAATAAATTAATCAACTCTTACTGGCTGCTAACATAGAGTTATGATTCATTGACTGTATATTTGGTTTTGAAGGCTGACATTTGGTTGAAGGACGAGATCATTGGCTGTGGAGCTATGGAGCTATAATCTGTCTCCAAACACACAAAAATACTGAATGTCACAGCAGACAATTGTCTGCCCCCCCCCCCCCCCCCGTGACACGGATAGAGGGGCCAGAATGTTTTGCTCTCCTTAGTCACTCCAAATATTTCCCTTAATTAAACAATCATAACTCCCCCAGGCAGGCTGTTAGGACTCCCATTGCTCGGAACATCTATCACACATACTGTATATATGATAGAAGTGTTGCAGCAAGCTAAATCCCCCAGGCAGAATGTATGCTGGCTTTTAGGAAATAGGAAAACTTTGACGAATATAAGCCACAAAATTAAGAGATCATTCTTTTATTCACCTCAGGTCTGCAGATGTAAATGCGGAGTCATACTGCAGGTGACTCAGCAGCAGAGCATAAAGCACAAAGCACCAGCATTACTGGAGCATGAAGCCTTTAATAAGCTTTACTCAAACATATAGGTGACCCAGCAATTGCAGAAATGTGCTTGTGACAAGAGGATTTCTGATGTAAAAACACTGTAATGACCCCTCACTTTGCACTGCAGCTACTTGGTGACCTAGAAGACTGGGATTGTACTAGGAAGATGCATGCCCACTAAAGTTGCTACTCTCTCCATCCTGTCACGATGACTTCTGCTCCGTCTTCTCTCTTCTGCCTCAAGTTCACCTGATTTAATAAGTGTGAATTGTGAATCTGTCACTTTTGTGTTTCCTCTGCTTTGTAGTGTTACACCAGCAGCCCATGTGCTTGTGTTTCAATATGTTTTTTCCCCCCAGTTTTAACCGAATATTGCAGACAAAGCAAGTAAAACGGCAGTTTAACAGACCAGACATGTGTTATTTAAATCTCCAAGCAATGAGTGCTGAACCATAATAAGCACACTCTTTTATAAAGTGCTCCACTGAGCATCCACTATGCCGTCATATTCACTCAAGTTCAAGAGTAATCCCTGCCTGTGACCTATATTTCTACTCTCTAGTACAGTACAGAAGAGTATATACAGTAGAACACAGTTTATACATTTTAAAGGAATTGTTGTCTCACTTATCTCTAAGTGACAAATCTGGAGTTTAGAAATTAAAAATTGACAAGAATCCTGACCTTGCTATGCAGCTTTTAGCAGCTAATGTTAATGCATGCCGTGTGTCCCAGTGTGTCTGAGACTCTGTTTGAGGTTTAGGGCTAAAAATTTGAATGAAAAGCGATGCATTTAATCTGTAGGTCAAGTTTATTGTGTAAGAAGTCTACACAGCATGTGTGTGAACGCACCTAGATGAACTGTGTGCTCTCTGGGATTAAATATTTACAGTACATTTGGTATTTGTATTATCTGTGTACATTAAGACTGATATCAGTCAAATACCTAAGATTGCAGAGAGACCTGCCACTGCAGCAGGATTGTGACCGATTATGTACATACTGTACATAGATCAAGGGTGGGACTAGGGTGAGGCACACAGGTTTCCAGCACACAAGCCCATAATGACTCATGGAGGCATTGGTGTAAGTGGAAACAGGGACTAATATGTAGTATATATTACTTTGAACAGTTTCCCTGGTAGTATCTATTGTAAGATGCAGCCTTAATTAGACTTGGGATAAAGAAAGCAAAGCTTGATTGATAATCTCATTGCAGCCTACTGTTGCAATGGAAGGTGAACTCTTTATCTTGCTAAAATTGACTCTGTTGAGCAAGTATCACAGCCCAGAAAGTGTTTTTGCAACTCTGTCAGCATTTTTTCCCGGAGGCTGTGCGCTAATAAAGAGAACAAACAAGCAGGTTTTTTCCTTGGCTCTGATGCTCTGCCAGACCATAACTCATGAAGACAGCGCGTAATATTGTGCCCTGCAATGTGGCCTAATGCAATGGTGTGACCATGTTAGGTTTTCTCAGATAGATAGATAGATAGATAGATAGATAGGAAATTATGTACAATATACTTTAATTTTTATGTAGGCCTAATGTGTTGTAGAATGTATAATGCTTTGCAGTATTTGATTTCTTATTGAACTGGAATATTAAAGTTAAGTAAACCAGGTCCTTAAAATAGCGTAGTAATGAAATAGTTTCATAGTAGACTGAGACATGTGAACATGATTGGGATATTTTCATCTCTCACTGAGGTTAATTGCACTGTGACTGGCTTTGTGAATGGAGAAGCCAGCCAACACGGTGCCGCCTCCTCCTCCTCCTCCTCCTCCTTCTCCTCCTCCTCCTCCTCCTCCTCCTCCTTCTCCTCCTCCTCCTCCTCTAGGAACAGCAGTGCCAAATTAGAGCGCAGGATGCCCAGGTACCAGCAGGGGAAAAAAACATGGGATTGGATATCAGATCAGCCAAGCACGGACACCGACTCAACAGATTTCCCTCATAGCTCCATCCCGGCACCGCTCTGTGTCACCACCAATAGGCTACAGGAAGACTCAAGGTTGGGTGCCAATCTCTCACCTCCCTCGCCGTGCGCCTTCCCTCATCCTCCTCCTCCTTCCTCCGTGTAATGCAAACCTCGTGATCGCCCATTCAGCGGTGCCTGCGTCTACTGGTTGGGGTGGGGGGGTGGGGGGATAATAAGCCGACTCGCCTAGGAACAGGCAAGCCAAAAGTATCCGGGAAACAGACAGGTGTCGTGGAAGTTTACACGAGCAGAGGCGCATCCCTTCGCGTCTTTTCGTCATTATCTGGGATAACGTGAAAGAGACTGTAACTGGCGGTCATCCGGCACCCACTGATCCTGTGTAAGTGATTCTCCACATCAACTCACTGCGAATAGGTGAATGTTAGCCTTGTTATGATGTGTATGTGGCATTGGCGCATGCTTGCATACCTCGGTATGAAAACGCACGTTTCTGCGAATTGTCTTTGATCACATCTTCACTGTCGTTTGCTGCAAGCTGCCAGGTTCCCTGTGTATACATAGGTGCTAAAGCTGTCATTTGTCCCCGCAGGATTTTACACAGATGTTATCAAACAGTCAGCTAATGTGGCAGGCTGAATGACACGAATAGGTGCTGGGTTTTAAATGAGTAAAGTGCGGAATTTCTGCGTGATGTGAAGTGGATGCAATCAGGTAAATTTGCCACACCGCTCAGACACAGTCCATAGTGCTGGAAAGGAACCTAAAAACAGGTCCGGGGCGTGCAGAATGTGACTCATCTTTTTGTATGGAGGCACTCTACAGGTTTTGGTTCAATTAGCAGGAGCTGTTAAAAATAAAGTTTTTGTCTCAAAGCCATGGTTGCAGAGAAACCTTTAACCCAAAGGAATGCAAGATGGAAATCCTTATTTGGCAGCCACCCTGAGTGGGTGTGCAGGTATACTGTAGGATTCATTTCTGTTGTTTTGTTAGGTCACCTGTTGACAATAACACTAGGTCATCTTGGGAAGCTTTTTAGGGAATGTGTTCACCCACTTACCAGATGAATGAGTCTGCTATTCTGAGCAGTTCATTCAAGAAAAAAAAGATATCACTCAGTCAGAATTACAACCCATTCTTAGAGTTTGTGCTAACAGTCACTCTCAACACTTTGTCACATGCACAATGACTCAGAGGAAGATTCAATTAGCATCTGTTTTCATTCTAACACTCCAGGTCAAAATATGTTTGTGTGTGTGTTCACAGATCAGCTGCTACATTCACACCTTGCCACCCTCTTCTCTTGCTCTGCATGGAGTGGTAATTGGCTAGGTAGTGATGGATGTGACACAGCAGGTGGAAGACAAATGATCAAGGGCTCTCCCTCATACTGAGCCTCTGGTGAGGATTTGAATGTCCCCACTGTCAAATGTGTGGGTACAGTATAGAAAAGTGGTCCGTCTTCACCAAATATGTTATGTTATGTCATACTATAAGCAAGTTTAAAAAGCTGGCATAACCTCAGCTTTATGTGAAAATTCTGATCCACGTTGTTGGCTTGGGGGAAAAAAAAGCTGTAGTTTTCCATGCTGGTTGATACTGATATACATTTGTGTTCATCTGCAGTTGTATTTAGGAAAACATCATCCACAATAGCAATACCATAACAGGCCTTTTACACAGCAGACATTTTGACTTGTTATAGTAGGAAAAGCTCAGGTGTTACTGATACCATTAACGGTGGCTCTGTTCCTAACCCAGTAAGCCGTGACAGTGAGCCAGCATGTGCAATACCAGGACCCTGAAACTGTGGTAGCTAAATGGAATTCAGCCATCATTGATCTTATTATTTACACCTGTGCTTTTCCTACTGTGACATTTCAAAATGTCTCCTGTGGAAAAAAGGCCTAACATTACCCAAACATTAGCATTTGAAATGAGATAAGGGTGTACATGCAGCATCTTCACTTGCAAACATTTGCTGTCTGCTGGGAGCATTCACATGGTGCCAAAACCTGGATATATAGTTGCTATTTTGTTTTTTAAGCAAGTTCCTAGATTCTATTTAAGCTAATCAGTGATCTCATCCTAAGTGCCTTTTAAACTCCCAGTGTGGTTGAATGTTCTTCCCACATGTTAAAATCATTGATGCAATAGACTTTACTTTTTCAAGACAGACTTTGTTTTCCTTCTGTAGCTTTTCCTTCATCCACTGCAACCACAGATGTTCGCCTCAGTAGTAGTGAGGAGGTTTTCATCACATGAAATAACTGATGTTAGTGCATATCAGCCCACTTTCTGCATATGTAGACTTTTTGAAGCATTACTGCCCTGACTCCTTTGCAGACCCTTGTGGCAATTTTAACAACTTACATTGCTCTTCCCTTAAGGATGCTAATTATTAAGGATGGTGCCTTCGTTGATTGGTGTCCTCATAAATTTATGACTGCTGACGGGCCTGTCCTGTGCTTTTTACTTTATAGCTGGTCAGATGGTAGAGCAGTTAAAGGAATAGACATTTTGAGCTGATATGCAATATGTGGCATTAAAGAAAGCATTTTCGTGTATTGTGTTGCAGAGACGTCTACTGAAGTTAGCATGCTTACGAGCTATCCCCAGCCCATCCTGTGTTGTAATACCACTCATGCCTGGAGAGGCAATAGTCTGATAGTATAGCTCAGGCTCCCCACCCCCTGTAGTTTTAGCTGGGAGATCTGCGAGCAGTGAGTTTGCTATGTTATATAAGCTTTTTTAGTCTCATAAATAAACTCACAAAATGTCAAAAGGGAAATATTTGTACACCTATTTTCCTTATTAAACAGAAAAATGCAACCAAACACCTTTTCTCTTTTACCCAATTGCCTTGTTAACCCATTGTAAAACACACTTCATTCAAACTTTACAGAAACAAAATCAAACTTGCCAACACCGTCTTGGTTAGTCTTTCAAATGTTCCAACAATGACCAACTCAATAATCACAGAGTTAGCTGTGAAAACATTATGGCTCTACATGCTGTCGCTGCCTCTCTGATGCCCGACCCTGTTGCTCCTCTCCCGCTTGACGCTTGTCCTGTCCCCGCCTAAACTCGCTTTGTTTTCGTCATAAATCACCTCAGTACTGTGTTCCCTCCTCAGAGGCTGTGTTGGGTCCCAGTCTGATCGTCATCACTGGGAGGCCCATGGTGCCCATTCCGGATTTTACAGTTACCTGAATGGCTAACTGAGCTAACTAACTAACGACAGTTGGCATCAGTTAAGACCCAATATGTGACATGCTGCCTCTATTCTATTGGAGTATGAGACATGTTCGACATTCAACATGTGGAGATTAGTCTTAATTCTTACAAATTGAACCTTTTCACTAAAAGCGGACCTAAAGTCCTGTAGTCCACTATTCTTGTTGCTTGTCTTTTCTCTCTTCTTAATGTCATTTTGACAGATACTGGTCATATCCTGGGTTGCAAAAACACCTTGAACACGTTTTTGCTGTCATGTGGATGTTGGAAGACAAACGACCAGAGAGACAAAGAAAGGCCATCACACACAAACACAGAGCTTGGGTTTTAAAGGAGTTGGAGTGATCCATTCCCTCATTGTTTTTTCAAGCACAGTGTAGGATAATATCTAGCACATATTTCCAAGTTGTGAATGCATCACACAAGCTAATGCAGAATACGACGAATGGCTGTAAATGCAGATCTGCAAAGTCAGTTTGCTGTATTCACCTTCAGTCCAAATAGTCATTTCAATGAAGTCAATCTCCTTCCCCATGGCTGTGACGAAACGCTGACCCAATGGAGAGTGTCTAAAACAAGCCGCTCATTTAGCGCTTGGCTGCACCTGCCCTTTTAGCGCTCCAACAGGGCCCTGTCCTCAGCTTGCCCATCCTCTGCTGACTCTCTGAGGTGACAGACGGCAGCAAAACCAAGTGCTCTGCGGCATGGTGTAGGATGTGATGTTTGTATTTGGGATGATTTAACATCAGTGTGTACATATTTTCATTAAAGACGTGTTGGCTGATTGATGCACTCAGTCTTTCCTTTGGGGAAAATAAAGGTTCCTGTTTATTCTCCTGAGAGATGCATCAGTATGACCTATTTTCCCTCTGAAGCCATTCTCTCTTTTTCCCTCAGTGTCAGTCTGAACGTGTTGGTCTTGTAAGCTGATTGCTATTACACTAGTACACCTCATTGTAGTGCCAGTCAACATGTTGCTGGGTGTATTTCAATTCAGTGATGAGTAAACCGCTTGTCTTCAAAACTATTTCACAAAAGGATTTTTCAGAAGTTACAACTGACGAAATAATGAGCTGCAAAAGAGCAAGACTTGCTTCCAATCATTTAAATCCCCATAATTCCCTGTATGCAGCTCTGAAAATAAGATAATATGAAATACTAGATCCGTATGGGGGAAAATGAGCAGCTGCAGCCATAACTACCGTGAGTCTACAGAAAATAAGTGGAAAAAAATCCAAAATATATTGAATGGGTTTATATATCCTTGACTGTTTCAATAATCGGAAGGTGTTAAAAAATGTGTGAATGAAAATGTTTGTATTGATTATAGCTATCTTGTAAAGAACATCAAGATTTACATGCAATACCAAAGTTCAGTCCCACTGCAGGAAATAGTGTAGATTTGGGTGGTGTGTGTGACATGCAGCTGTGCTCCTAACTTTCATGCAAACCAGAGACCTCAGATCAACGTTTGCGTCACAGTACTGTAACCTTGATCTTCCCCTAACCTTAAGTGTTTTTACTCCTTAATATTAATCATACCGTAACCATATTTTATTTGCCATAGCCACAGTCATTCCCTAGACATAACTACACTGTGGTTGTCAGGAGCATAAAGTTATAATTTTTAAAATGTTTGAGCGTAATCCGGAGTCTTGAACAGTCATCTCATTTTGACATTTGTTTGTTGGATAAATTGTACTGCAGGCGCAGAGACATGCACACATACAGGGGGCTGTGGCTCAGGAGGTAGAGCGGGTTGGCCGTTAATCGGAACGGACTGGCTGTTCCGCCAGTGTTTTAAATGTGTGTGAATGTTAGTTTGAGCACTTAGGCTCAGTGTATGAATGGTGAATGCAGATGTAGTGTAAAAGCGCTTTGAGTGGTTGAAAAGACTAGAAAGGTGCTATACAAATACGGAGCATTTACAGAGACTGTGTGATCAACAGGAATGTAATTATTCAGAGTGCAGCTTGTCTGGTCAAAACAAGTCGGCTGCTTCTTCTATGCAATCAAATAGCTGCTGGTAAAAAAGAAAGCCTGAACCTCTGAGAGGTAAAGTTTTACATCAGCTTACCAATATGGTGTTTAGTTTAGCTGACAACCTGTCTTCACTGAGACGGCTGAACGAAATTGGTGAAGCACTGAGAGTGTCTCCAGTCGGTGTCTCTTAAGGAAGGTTTGCCTGTAGGAATAGCCCACACTCTTTTTCCACTGTGTATAGACTGATAACTCATTTGTGCTGTTGTTGAGCAGTGTGTTGGTGTTGCTGCAGGGTGGTGACACTGCTCCATAAAAGCAGCATCGACGTGAGACATAATGTGTGTGTGTGTGTGTGTGTGTGTGTGTCTCATTGGAAATGGTCACAAGTGAAAATGCATTGGCTGTGTGTACAGTTGCTGCCTCCAAGTGTGCGTCACTAAAGCTTCAGAGGCAGACAATCTCACAGACATAAATGATGCTCCATCCCTGTTCTTGACACCACTCACTATAAAAAGAAGGCCTGAATAATTGTCTTCCCTTGTGGCTATAAAATAATGGCCATACAGTAATAGTGCATTAATCTCCTCTATACATAAGGAGAGTAAGAGGAACTGACACATATGTTAGACCAGCTGATTGTAATATCTTCCAGAGCTTTTTTTGAAAAGACAAGGTTTGAATGTGGGTCTTTGCAAGACATGAAGATCTACAGTGCAGTGCAGTAAGCTGATTTTGCTGTTAATTTTTGCAGAAATGTCACTCTAAAAGGAACTGAGATACTGCTGTGGGCCATAAATAAATAGTCTGAGGGAAGAATTTCAGACCAAGATAGCCAGTCTTCAGGTCTGAGAAAGACATGCTGCCTTGTGAGATTGTTGGCAATGATATTTGGTTATATTTAAGGCAGTAGTTTGATTTAGACATTGTGTGTGTTAATATCGCCCTTGTCTGTAACAAAATCAAACAAGGGGCCTCTAAATGTTTTAATGGCTCTGGATAGAAGTTTAGGATTAAGGGGCTTGATGATATGTGATGTAATTCACTGGCATTTGAGACTAATGTTATTGCAAATCCTCAAAGGAATAGTTCAACCTTGTACTAAATGCACATATTTGTTTTGTTGAAGATTTGTCTGGTAAATACTGTATGGCTGCAGCCGGTTAGCTTAGCATAAAGATTGGAAACAGGGGTAAACGGCTGGCTTGTCTGGGACATAACCAGCTGTGGAAAAAATGCCACTTTTGTACGGATTAAGCAAACAAAATATAATGTAATTCCCCAGTCTTTCCAGTGTTTATGCTAAGCCAAGCTAACCAGCAGCTGGTTGAGCAATTTTACAGCTTTTTCTCACCGTAGAGAATGTGGAAAAAAAGCGGTTTCTCACATTTTATGTGGGGATATGGGTTCGCATTTGCACTTGAACAAATATATTCTATTTGACTCATTAAAGCATCTGATGGTGATATCTGTAAGTCTGAAATAAAATGCTAACTTGAAAAACAACATTCCTCTGCTTTCTGTGATACTTTTCATCAAAATGACATCCACTCTTTAATTTTAGACAGATGAACTAGTTTATTTCACTGCATAGATGCTCCAGGACATCCTGCAGTGATTTATAAAAATGCCTCTTGTTGGTGTACATTAACCAAATCACTAGCGCAATATAATTTTGTTTTTCAAACCTAAAATTTGACAGCCTTCAACAGCAGTCTGTCTTGAGACAGGACCTGAGCTGATCTGGAGGAATGAGTGATATGCCGAGCGAGAGGAGAGACGCTCTGTAGATTAAGCTATTGGTCCAATAATAGAACGGACATAATTGTCTGGCCTTCTGACTCATCATTGCTCTCTACACTGGCAGTACTCTCCCATCTTGTTTAGATGCTGCAGTTAATGGACCTTCTCCTTCTGTCCATCTCCCCGTCTGTCTCTGCTCCTCTCTTCCTCCTGTCATCCCTCTGTTTTTAATTTTATGGGCCGGAACTCGATCTCTGCTCTCCATCCTTTCTTCCCTTCTTTGCTTATGTCAGTCTCAACCCACACATAACAGATGTCAGAGTTGTTTTTATGTTAGTTCAATCACAAACTAAGTCCAGTCTCTAAGCTTAAAATATGGACCAATTTACTGTAAAACTTTTGTTCAATCTGCTTCAACTATCACAAAGTCAAATGCCACACAATATTTCAATAATATTCTCTAATATCGTATTTTTACTCACTAGTTAATGTACGGTTTGCAAATAGACTGCTGTCAAGTCTAGTGTGTGTATACAGTATGTTTACACACACTACACTCATTAGTAGGGTGTTATTCTTATTATACAACCAGGATACTTATTCTTGACATATCACATCACATTTTTTCACCATCAAGAATCTTGCATGTTTATTTCTGAGTGTAACTCAGGCAGTGACCAGCAGACGTGGTAATAAAGGAAGAGCCGTTTGGGAGCCATAATATCTGTCTCCCTTCAAAGAGCCATAATTCCCATCACTACACTGTGCCACATACCAGACAAGCAAAACAAATACCTGTACATTACATTTTGCTGCAGCACTCCACTAGTGAGCACTCCTCCTCTGCCGAGGTTAATCCATCCACCTAACAGGTGTGACATATCAAGATGCTGATCAGAGAGCATGGGTATAGAGGCTATGCGTTGATGTCACTTCTACTTCCGGAACACGCTGGACTGAGTGGCAAAACATCTGTTACCATGGCTGCGTTTAGCAAACCGGGAGTAAAACAAGTGATTATTTGCTCAAATTAAAGGCAGTCGGATTCAACAGTGATCCTTACTGCTTACCAAAGAACCAGTGGTCCCCGTTTCCCCTTTCCCATTTTAGATGTGTTGTTTGTGTTTTAGCTGATTCAAGCTAACACTGCTGCTCGTCTTTCTGCCACTCTGTGAGCGTAACTGCGTTCTGTGACGTCATGCCCATACCCTCTATTGCGCAGGTGTACCTTAGGCTGGCCACAATAAAAGGCCACTCGTGCAGTTTCACTGTATAGATGGGTCTGGGGAGGTCAGGAAACCAATCAGTATCTGGTGTGACCACCATTTGCCTCATCCAGTGCAACACATCTCCTTCACATTGAGTTGATCAGGTTGTTGATTGTGGCCTGTGGAATGTTGGTCCACTCCTCTTCAATGGCTGTGTGAAGTTGCAGTCAGGACCACGAGCATGCAGATGAGCTTCCCTGAGACGGTTCCTGACAGTTTGTGCAGAAATTCTTTGGTTATGCAAACATATTGTTGCAGCAGCTGTCCGGGTGGCTGGTCTCAGACGGTCTTGGAGGTGAAAATGCTGGATGTGGAGGTTCTGGGCTGGTGTGGTTACACGTGGTCTGCGGTTGCGAGGCCGGCTGGATGTACTGCCAAATTCTCTGAAACGCCTTTGGAGACGGCTTGTGGTAGAGAAATGAACATTCAATTCGCGGGCAACAGCTCTGGTGGACAATCCTGCAGTCAGCATGCCAATTGCACACTCCCTCAAAACTTGCAACATCTGTGGCGTTGTGCTGTGTGATGGAACTGCATCACACAGATGGAAGTGCTGTGAGGTGGATGGATTATCTCGGCAAAGGAAAAGTGCTCACTGACACAGATTTTGACATTTGTGAACAATAGAGAAATAGTTTTTGTGTACAAAGAGAAATTCTCAGAGAGTGAGTGTGTGTGTGTGTGTGTGTGTGTGTGTGTGTGTGTGTGTATGTATGGGACCGACCGGTTAAATGTCATCAACAATATGTTTTTCCTTCTATCATTTGCGCGATCCAGAGGCGCACCTTGCAAACACTGCTACAAATGACACAAATACTGTCAGAACATTAGCAGTATTTATATTGTAGAGAGGGTAGTATTTGTTTTATTGACAGTTTTTACATGTTTTAACGTTTCAAGTTTTATTTCTTCCCTCCAGGGGCTGGTTAAGTGTCAAATTAGTAATGACCTGAAACAGTAAAAAAGATTTTTCCATTCGCTTCTCTCCAATCCAATTTTCAGCTGCTCAGAGATCGGAGTCCATGCTGCAGGCAAGCAAGTGGCACCAAAATATATTTTGTTCACAAAGTCATAAAAGCAAACATTGCAGCATTATTTGCATGGTGCGATTGTGCCTTTTCAACGGACCTTTATGTTGGATCTCTGTTCTAATAGGCTTGCTGTGTGAAAATGTGACTGTGATACATTTCTGTTCATTACACTAAAAGCTGTGCCAGAGACCTATTGATGTTGTAATTCCTTAGCTAATAGAGGTTGATGAAAGTCAGAAATTACTAAATGCCAGGTATAAGTTAAAACTGGGGTAGGCAATTTATTTCAGAAACATTTTTCGTTGTATTTGTTGAAATTCTCTTTACATCCAGACAGCAATAAATCAATAAATGCTATGACACAAAAAGGAAAAAAAATGGATACCTGTGGCTGTCACCGGATTGTAATAAGCACGGCCAATTGTTTCATTCGGTGAATTAATTGATTAGCTGGCCTACCTGCCTGTCTACCTGTACGCACTCTACCCGTGCACAAACTGCTCATGAAAATGTGTTTTGGGGGAGTGGCTTTTGGGAAGGAGGTTGGATTTTTTTTGGTTGGATGCTTTCAAATTTTAGCTGTCTCATGCTATGTTTCCACAATGTTGCCTCCTCCAGCTTTAAGGATCAGACACATATTAATGTTCAGCTCAAAAGGAGTGAACTGATTCTACAAATGGACAAACTTCCCAAATTAAATTTCTCCATCCCTCTGTCCTTCCTCCAGGGTCGTCCCAGCCTCGGCCCCCAGAGCAGCTGTGCCAGTGGCTCTCATCATCCTCCCCTCTTGGACCACCAGCAGCTCAGCGTGGCGAGGCCAGTAGCGATGGGCCGGAAGCTGGACCTTTCAGGCCTGACTGATGGGGAGGCAGAGCACGTCTTGAAAGTGGTCCAGCGGGACATGAAGCTGCGAAAGAAGGAGGAGGAGAGGCTGAGGTGAGATGGGATTGCCCTGCCAGCGCCTTTTCTAGTATTTTTAAACATTTAAGGCAACACTCACAGGGTGATGAGAGAGGAGCTGAGAGAGATGACATTTGCCTGGGAGCAAAATGACCAGATATAGTGGTGCACAGATGGTTCAGCTGACAATGACACTTAGCCTACCATGTGTTGGAAATGTCTAGGGTTCAGATATTCCCTTTACTCAAATTATCTAATGAAACAAGAAAGATAACATGTTTGAGTCTGTCAAGAAACCATGTGCAAAGAGTTCTATTAGGAGCTATATTTGGCATTTAAAGTTTGGAGAGTGGTGAGAAGATGTAAGGAATGAATTAAGCGGTGTCTTTATTTGCTCTAACATAAGCCAACAATGTCTGGCTAGCTTACTTCCTACAGTAGTAACCAAGAGTTACTTCCAAAGAGACGGGGCATATCATTAGCTTACTGCATTGTTTTGTTTTTAGATTTAACATTAGAAAAATACTTGTTCAGGACTGGAACATTTACCCTGTAGGAACCACAATGCTAATATTTCAAGTATAGAACTGGTTTGGATGCCGACATTTTGCCCGGGACTTGTAGCTTTAGCCTCAGCCTTTCAGCATTATATCAAGCATACAGCCATTTTTCAAATCCCTTTCATGATTCTCATTTTAAAAAGAATCAGCTAGAGACGGAGATTTCACCCAACTCACGGCGTTAGCATCAGCTTACTTTAGCTGGTAAAATCTGCTAGCCACAGTCATAAACATTTGAGCCAATAAAATTTACATCTGTAGACTAGAAATAAAAAGTGTGCTTGCCCTTCGTGTACTTTTGTGTGAAATATAAGAACTATTTTTTATTTATTTTTTTTAATGCTACAGATTTTGAGTTATAATTGTAAAACAGCATATACACCGTGCTAGAAAAGCTTGACACGTGAAGCAACATTAATCAAGGGGTTGGGCTTAGCAAATGGTCAATTGTAAGTTTCAGAAAAACGTGATTCTGCACAAAATACTTAATGGTAAATGTAATCCTTCTGTTGGTTAACTTTTAATTGAGTGCTTTGACCTAGCAAACAATCCTCAAGGTAAGTGTATATCATGCTAGTCATTAATGTTAGTAAGTCCCAGCAATAGTTATGACTTCAAAGCTTCAGCAAAACACTGGAACATTTCCTGCCTGTCAAGAGTTTATGTATACTTTAGGCTTTGATTGCCATTTAACAATCAATAATATTTATATCTATAAGAGAGTGTACTCCAAGTCTCTTGTTCTGACATCTGAATAATATAGGGTCATGCAGTCGCTCATGCTGTCTTTTCAGCTGCAGTGATTTCTTTACAGGATTTCCAGCCGCATGGTTTATTAAGGCACGGTCAGGGGCTGTGAGGAGGAAGATGCTTGTCTTGTATTTTCTGCTTGCGGGCTGTCAGGTCTGTGGGGGTCAGTCGGTCCATGCCTCAAGGCTCTGCTCCGGTGTCACAGCTTCTTACTTAACATGCGACAAGTGCTGCTCCATTCCTCCTCACCTCCTGTACTCCCTCCCTCCCTTCCTCTCCTCCCCGTGACAGCCTGTAGTCAGAGGGGATACAGTTTGCTTGTGACAGGCCTCCATGGGGGTTTGGCCATCAAACGTGTGGTCAGATCAGTGTGTCTGCTCTGTGTTGTTTCAGCAGAGCTACAGGGGGAGGTTTTGGTATTAAAGCTCCAATGTATCTAATGTCACAAGAAAATCAACAGAGTTTTTTTGCTGTGTGGTTGTGTCCTATAATTTTGTAAACACAAATGTGCTCCTTTGACCACTGATCAGGCTCTGTTTGTAGCCTTATTGAGTTATTCTGACTTTGTTGAGAAGTTTTCAAAGCAAAGTTTCCAAAGTAGCAAACTGATGGTCACAGTGTTACACAATCACACATCTGAAATACAGATTTCTTTAGGCATGTCTAATCCACTGCCCCATCGCCCCCCCCTATAGATGTTGTTTGTTTTTACAGGAGATGCCTCCTGAAAATCTAACTGATGTCTTGACTCCCTCGGCATAAGTGTTTGTCACTTCTCTGTTCTCTTTTTTTGTGTTTTTTCACCTTTTGTGGAAAACGTAATCAGACTCTTTACTAAGTAAAAGTGTATAGAATAACAGACTGTAAAAGTACTATAGTTCAAGTAAATGTTCCGCCTTCAATATTTACCTAAGCAAAAGTACAGAATCACTTACAAACAAAATATACTTTTGAGTATCAAAAATAACAGATTGGCCATTATTATATGTACTATATACTTCTTCATTAAGTTTAGCAGTGAAAATGAAGGCGAAAAACAAAGTACAATACAGAGAGAAGCAAAAAGTGGAAAATTCAAAAAATGGAAATGCCTAAATATTTCAAACTTGCACGGAAGTACAGTACTTGGATAAATGAAACAAAAGGAAATTAATCAATTAATAGGAAATTAATTGCCAACGAATGTAATAGTTGATTAATTTTTTATGTCAGGTTTTTTAGCAAGAATTCAGTGCTTCCAGCTTCTCAAATATGAATATTTGCTGGTTTTCTCAGACAAAACAAGAAATTTGACTTTTCCCACTATTTTCTGACATTTTTATGTCTGACATAGTTATTATTTTTCAGAGTATTCCTACAATCCAGAATCAAAATATTTTATAAATGAATCTTTCCCAGTTGAACAGCAGCGTATGCCTGTTCCATCTCTGATAATGTAACCTGATTTTAATTTTACTGCATTCCAAGGGAACAGTGGATTTCTAACTTCAAGTGCACGAGATTCACTAGAACATTTGAAGTAGTAACAAGTGCTGCTCACTATTAATACTGTTCATCGTCATCTTAAGAACAAGGACATGTCCTCGGTCAGTGTCAGGCTCAGGTGGCCTTCTTTGCTGTTGAAGTGTTATGAAATATGTTCAGCATCAATCACTTTTTTCTCCTGTATCTAAGGTTCGTACTATGCAGCTACTTTAGGAGCGATGAAAATAGTATTTCGTACCTCTCAGTGTTGCCGCAACCGGTCAGGAAAGAGGCAGAAAACCCATTTGCCTTTCATGTGACATGTAAAATGTTTCACAGCTTACAGTATATGAATCTGTTTACAGCAGATGGTGGTTGAGTGTTTCAGTAGATGGCTCTCTCCCTGTGGAGTTTTCTCCTCCATGCATGGCTGACATTTGTTTTTCTTCCTTGAATGAAGTCAACCCTGCAGAGTTGTAAATTACCCTGTTGAAGGATTCATGGGATACTCTATACGCCTCAGCTGGCACTTTAAATGCTCCATTTTAATTCCCCCCCATGCTGAATAATAAGAAATGTTGAAACACTTAGCTGATATCACCTTCTGTCTCATAAATACTGAACTGTAATAAATATGTAAATAAAAGTATGTACTCAGCTATAAGCCTAGTTTGAAGCAATCTACACTGTTGGTTCGCCTAAAGTTGTAATGTGTGCACCTGTAGCTGGTTTATGACAGCTCTGAACTTAAATGCTTTGATCACTGTGTGAGAGACTTTTTATAATTATGTTGTATATCATTATTTCAAACTGTACAAGAAATAAAAATTATAAATGAACTTTTGAAAGATCTATATCCTTCATTGAGAACATGACTCCCCATAACAAGAAAATACAGGTTTAAAGGCTTTAGTGTGGTGTTTTCACTAAAAATTATTTTACAGAATATCAATATAAAAAATGTAATTTGTGTCCAGATGAAACCAGTTATTTGTCAAGGTAATAAAGACACAATACAGTATAACGTAGTACATAGACAGCAGGCTAGCCTGTCTATGCCTGCTCCTTTTTTTTTGGTTAATATCTGATGTGTCAGAAGATGAAAAGTGGCCATTAGTGGTGAGATTTCTAATGTTGCTGTGCTGAAGTATGAGGTGCGTAACATGAGGGATGTAATCTTTGACATATTTTATTTTGTATCAAATGCTTCTCCTGGGTGTCTTAGTTTGACTTTTTAATAGATCTTATTTGTAATGTTTATGCTGATGACACACCGCTATACTGCACCATCAAAAGTTTTTTTTTTTTATAAATTAAATGATGATAAAAATGCAGAAATAAACGCTTTCAAGAGACATTGCAGTAGGCAGTAGGCATCTTTTAGCTTATCATGTCAAACAGTAAAATAAGAACAAACGTTTGTGTCGATTTTAGATTTATTCTTAAAGCTAAAAGCCCAGCATGTCCTTGGTGCACCTACACAGGTGTTCTGCCTTATGTGGCCTGATTGGCGTCTCGACTCAGGACTGTGTAGGAGTGTATAGATTGTGCTTAATTGACATCTCCCTGACTCGTGTTGTTAGTAACGTGTGTGCGGACAGTTGGTGGCAGTAATATAGCAAATGTTTCCCGGGGTACCTATAACTGCCAGTGGAGCTTAGAATTAAATCTAAATGATCTGTCAGACACACTCACTTGAGGTGTCTCATTTCCGCTACCCAATGTCTCTTATGTTGTATTCTTTAGTTTCTTTTGATGTTTTTTACGCTAATGGCTTTAACTGTGAAGCGTTGCATAACTATGAAAATAAATCTTTAGTTACGTCTGCAGTGACCCTGGCGGCTTCGCTGCTAAACAGTGAGAGCGTGATTCTGCCAATTAGTGAAGGTGAGCGGCTCAACCTCTGGCCCCCACCGTCTCAGCAGCCGTCCAGCTGGAGATGCTCATTATGAAGCGGCGGGAAACTCAGGGGAGCCCAAACGTGGGCCTACTTGACAAACAACGCAAGCACTCCCAGGGGAGTCGGACTGGGAAATGATTATAGATAGAAATGGCTATCCACCACTGCCTCTGTGTGAGTGGGGAGAAGATGGCTGGAGCTCCAGTTTTTAGTTACTCTTAGGGTAATTTGCTGTCATTGTTGGGAAGGATCCACTTTACACGTGTGTCTGGCAAGTCCTTGCATGGATTGGCCAATTACTGTACCTGGAATGCTTACTCTGTAGTCATTCTCTCTCCATCATCATCTGTGTCTCTCTCTTTGTGTGGAGTAATTCCTGGCTCAAGAATGCCTTTTATCAGAGGGTGATATTTTGCATTAGCAGTTTTAATTAGTCAGTAAAATAGTGACTGTTTTTGTAATGAAGTTTAGAAAAGTGTGGCTGAACAGTAACCAGACATCTTTTTCTTATTAATGATCCACTTTAATTAAAACTCTGTTTCATTGTAAGACCAACTTGTTGTAGCTACACAATATTCAAATCTGTACACTTTATTTATTTAGTTTTGTTCAGATTCCACGAATGGGTCTAATGTGTCTCATGCATCCAAAGGCTTTCTTTCTTTGTGTTTGCTGTTGTTTCTTTTTAGCTCTGGTGAATGCGACAGGCAGGCAGGGAGCAGGAGTCACACCGGGAGGCTAGGATCTTTTTGAAGGAAGGTGGCAGAGGATGTCACTTGGTCAGGGAACTGACCTCTATTTCCTCCTGTGTTTATCCTCCAGGCTCTCTGTCTAGAGATGACACACACACACACACACACACACACACACACACACACACACACACACACACACACACACACACACACACACACACACACACACACACACACACACACACACACACACACTCATATCTTTCCATATACAAAGAGGACAACTTCAAAAAATGTATTATTTTGAGCCAAGATAAAAACCAGTGAGGTTCTGTTTGGCCCAAATAGCTCGGTATTTGTGACAATCGATAAATTGGGGTAATTGGATTTCAGAGCACAAGCAGTCGGAGGATATTGCCCTTCCTTGCAGACGGTCCCTTTGGGCCCCAGTGCCATCTCCTCTATTTGAGCAGCGCTAAATGGGGACAGCTCAACCTTGTGACCTCGACTTTCATGCCTGAGGTCAGGTGCTTTCACAACGTCGTCTCAGATTTCAGTTTAGGGCCGCACATCTATTAAACTTTCTTAGTAGGATATTGGATAGTCTGTGTGTAAGCTTGTATGTTGGTTTGATTTCTTTAATGAAGCAGGTTTCCCAGACTTGTGAACTATTGCCCTGAACTTGTCTCTGTTAAGAGAAAATCCTGAAATCCTGAAGTGTAACTAGTCCAGCGTAGCTTTGTGGGTGGTTGAATAGCTTCTTTGTGTTAAACAGACGCATTATTCCTTTCTTCTCAGTCTGAGGTGTTTATTCTGTGCCATAATCCAGTGTTGGGTCCTATGTTAACATGTGATGTTCTTTCACACGAAACAGCCCAAAGGCTGCAGGGTTGTGATGTGGAACACCAAATACACAGCAGACGCTTAACAGTATTACAGCTTTATGTGGCTAATCGCCCTTACCTCCCTCCATCTCTAGCATGCATGTATTTTTATGAGTTAATTTCAGTCTGCCTGTTGTTGTGGCAGTTGTGTTCTCTTGGCTGCGGTTCTCTTTTGGTAGGGATTAGCCGTGTTATTGGTGTGGGTTATTTGTCTGAGTCATGTTGATGTGGATTGTTTTTGATGTGGAAGTGCGGGGTGGGTGGGTGGGTGGGTGGGGGGTGTGTGTGTGTGTGCGCTGACCACGTCAGCACTGTTTGTGTGTATGATTGTGACTGTGTGTTTGTGCAGAGTGAGCAGGAAGGACAAATGCTTCTGACCTTTTCCTGAAGCCACATTGGCAGGTGTATTACCAGTATAATTTTGTGAGTCATCACATTTCATGGTCTTCCAGGGTAACATTTTGATTGATACACTACACATTTATGTTCATTGTGAACTGTTTATAAATGCTAGGCAATATTGTCTTTAGTATTCAGTCTTTTTGTTTGGCTTTTGACTTTTATTTTAAAGGAAAAAGCCTGCATGTAGTGTTTTATGTGAAGACCTGCATTGTCTTTGTCAGTACATCACTGTAGTATTTAGATTTATTTTTTATTTTTTTATTTCATCAGAGCTGTTTGTTTTGACTTTTATGCACATGTTTTAATAATGACATCCCCCTGAAGGACTGGAAGGTGAGCAGATTTAAACAGATCAAAATGAAATGTTTTTTTCAAGAAGTTATCGTGTTTTTAATAAAATTTTGAAATTCTACTGACATTTCAAAAGACATAATAAGCGCTTCTCTCTCTGCTCCCCTAACTCTGGAAACAGAGTGAGTCTCCTTGCTGACGTCTGATCAGTTTGTTGTGCTTTAATTTGCTTTCATGTGTTCAGGGCTGTTGAGGTGATCTGTACAGCTGTCACAGACTCTGTGATTTCTAATTAGTGGCCCTTAGTAGATGGTATTTAATATAATTAAACTTAATTAGCAGACAGAAATAAAGCCCCCCAGACCACAGCAATTATACATGGGCATGCTCACGCATACCGGGTTCAGTTTCTCTCTGACACACGCACACACATTTTTAAAATATCTTTTATGTAATGATATATGTTCTCATAAATTTTTTTTTTACTATTTATTTGAGTATTCATTATTTGAGGCTGCTGTTGAAAATTAAACTCAACAGTTTGCTATTCAGGATACATATTAACATGAACTAGGCTGCATAATGTATGTATCAAATCATATGTACCACTCTTGTTTGTGGGGTGATTGTTTACGGACTTGAGCAACTGCACCGGGCTCGCCTCTCTTTAAATCCACGTGGATGATGTGTCAAGCAAGACCACTGTACTTGATCATTAAAAGAAGAGTTTGGTTCTTGAAATTCCTAAGAATAAAAGAGGCGTATCTCTGAAGGCATCAGTTTGTGTGTGTCGGTGCATTAGCAGACACTCCTGAGCAAAGTGTCCTAAACAGACGATGGTTTACGACGTCTGATGGAGGAAGATTTTGATTTCCCCTGAAATGACAAATCAGCAGCAGCGCATCGCCGCTGTCCTCTGGAGCTGCTGAGCCCACTGGATCGGCTGATGAGATAGTGGAAAAATAATCTACCTAGGCTACTTGTGGCACAGTCGCTTCCATAGTTCATACACCGCTTTCCAGCTGACTGAGTAGATAGGCAAGGTTATTGAGGAGAAACCTGTGTGTGTGTGTGTGTGGCATGTTAGCCTTGGCTCACTGAGGGTCAAATGGAGGCGAACGGATCACTGCTCAGCCTTGTCTTCCTCCAGATAAATGTGTATACATTTCCGCCTAGAAAGGCTCTGGAGTTATCTGCAGAAAGACTAAGACAGACTCGGAGAAATTGCCTGAGCTGTTGCTTTTATATTTGTCCAGGTCTGCAGTGATTACTTCTGCTGCTGGCCAAATGTCAAGTGCTGTTTTGAGTCGGAGGGAAATAGTTGGTTGCAACAGGATGAATGGTGTTATCTCATTCTGTCTCCTGAATCTATCTTTTAGCTTTCCCTTTGTGATTTTCTCATCTTTCCTGTTTCTTCCTCTCCGTTTTCCATTTAGCAGTCCTCTCCGTCTAAAGTCCACTTTCTGTTTCTGTCTTCCTACCTCTGTAGATCCTCATTAGCAGTAGCCATGTTGTGTTGAGATGGAGGACAGTGTCGGATGAGCTATGTCCAGAGGGAGTGAGTGATGCTTGGCCAGACAGCAGGGAGACTTTCTTTTTGTCTTAATAATCAGCATGCTTTTCTTAACCCTGTCTGGCTCCTCATTACACCCAGGCCAAGAGACACAAGACTCATTTACCCCGCAAAAAGCCAGTCATTCATCCCGTGGGCCTTATCTCCTGTGTGATTGAACTGCCGCCAGCTGAGTTAATTACGAGAGTTTGCACTGTTTGCAGGGGTGTTAGGCAGCAAGGTGAGGTTCAAGTGCTCGGGCACAGTCGGTTACCCACATCTTCAGAGTGGGTAACTGACTGTCACATCTTCACATCACATGTCTTTATGGGAGTTCAGAATGAGAGGAAGTGAGTGATCCTCTGTGGGATTAGAGAGTGTCTGAGAGGTGAGGAGGAAGACAGTACCCTCCATACAATGTGGCTCATTACAGGAAATGAATCTTCCTCTTCCGCTTGTATCACCGCTACACTCTGGTGTTCTCAAACCCTCTCTGTATTCAGGTAATGTTCTGTCTCTGTTCCACTTGTCTTGTTCTTCCTCTGAGGGCTGTTTTCTGCCATCATCCACCCCACAAGCATTTCAGTATGGTGCCTGACACTGAATGGTAATACTGAAGACGGGAATCTTAGGTGAGGAAGGAGAAAATGGAAAAACTGTGTCATGTGTTTTTAGATTTTAGATTTTTTTGATTTTTGAACGTTTTTTTTGGATATTCTGCTCACATTTTGGATTAACTTTTCTTCAGAGATTGAGTGAAGGATCTCAACGTAAGCAATGAATGCATATAGTAAAAAATGTATAAGGTCAATTAAATAATAAATCAAGGTTAGCGCAGTTAGCTTTTTCATAATATTTTGTTAGATTTTTACATAACTTTTGAGGAAATAATGCAGAAATAATGCAAAAAATGCAGAACATTCACAGCTCCCAGCTCAAATGTGAGGATCTGCTGCTTTTCTTTGTCATATATAATTGAATATCTTTATGCTTTGGATTGTTTGTAGGACAAAACAAGCAATCTGAAACGTTGGGCAAAGCGATCCAAAAAAAATACCTGCAAATTCATCAATAATGAAAATCATGCAGCCCTACAGAATTTATTTGCAAATGTATTTACCACTTGAAAGAGAAGACATAACAATTTCACCTTTTCAGCCAAATTAGCTTTACGTTAATTGAAATATTTGCTTGTGAGTGTGCTGCAGATTTTGAAAGATTAAGAGGCAAGTCCTTACTGCCGCAATTTTTGGACCAATTAACAAGGAAAAAACGCTTCATTCCCCCGTGAAGGAACTAAGCAACACATCGGCTCAGGCTTGCTGGCAGCAGAGGTAATCTGTTTACATCACATCATTGATGATGAGGCAGCACCGAGAGTCTGCAAGATGTTTAGTGCTCGTAACATGTCATCTGACACACACACACACACACACACACACACACACACACACACACACACACACACACACACAATTAAATTAGTGCTGAGCGTTCCCTGTGCTCCATCCACCCAATTAGATGGGGATCTCCCTCTGCTCCAGCATCTTTGACCCCAAACCTCAAGAGCTCTAATTTATGAGATGGACCTAATGAGATAAACCTCCATACTTGTATAAAAGAGAGAGAGACTCCCAGTATTTGCCTCATGTTAAAGACCCCTCTGGTTTATTTCGGGCGGCCATTGATTCTCATTTTCTCCTCCGCTGGCTCGTGTGTGTGTTTTGGAGGTTGGATCTTACTGTCTCTCTGAGGAAATAGGCAGAACCCGATCAATATCTCCCTCAGGACTGCTCCTGGATTCCATCAGTTGAAACAACACAGTGGATGACACACTATGTTCAGTGTCTCTTTTCTCTTTGTATGTTTTCAGTATCTTTCCTGCACTTTCTCTCTTCCCCATAAAAGTTTATCATCTGTTTGTTTCAGTCAGTATTGTCTTGGCAGCACTGTATGTTTGTGTGCAGTATCTGCGCTGTAACTTCACCTCTCTACATGTGGAGTAGGTGTCAGGCAGCTACATAAAACACCCAATTAAAGCAAAGCCACTTTTATTTTCTTTTTTTTTTTTTTTTTTTTTTCTCTCACACTCAAAAGGATTATGGACTATATTTAAATCACCACTTAAAAGCCTTTTATGACTTAGTCCTGCTTTCATGTACAGTCACAGATTTTGAGCCACTTTTATTGTCATTCCTGTTTTATTATTCTGTTTTTATTTAGCTCCTCATGTGTTTTACTATTCTTGTTTGGTACGTCAAACTTTATAAAAACTGCTTAACATGATGCTGCTGATGTAGGTGATAAATATTAGTCTAAACTTTGACCACAAAATGATGATTTTTAAGTAGACATTTTAGAGGAAACTACTTAATTGCATCAGCCACCTTTAAGCATGTCTGTCCACTGAAGAGCTGGCTGTCTCTCTTTTGAACCATAATTCCTTGCACTCATCAAATGGCTTCTCAAAGTGTGATGTTTGATATTTCTACAGAAAACCGAGTCTCTGTATTTGTTGACTCTTCAAACGTGTGTGTGTGTGTGTGTGTGTGTGTGTGTGTTCATGTTTATGGGAATGTACAGTTACTCCAGTTTTCTCTGAGCCCAGCTGAAATGGTCCCTGTGAAAATTAAACAACTCTCAACTACACTTCTCATGACCTCAACCACAATCAGAGTAAATACAGAGAAGGACATACCAGATCATTGCTACCTCCAGTTTATCCAAATTAAAGATGTCTAAAGTGAACCTTCACTAACCACTCTCTTGCCCTCTAATCAAAGTAAAAAAATCCCTTAAAACTTCTAGAAATTATTTCTCAACTATACAGAAATCTAGATTTAAAGATGTATTTGTTAGATAAACAATGATTCTTGGAGCATTCAAGGACATTAAGTAAACCAGAGATTCACCAATAACGTATACTAAACAACACACGCTTCGACTTACATTGGTCAGACATGCGTGAAGACTTCTAGACTATCCATGACTTGTAATCAAAACAACCCAATAATGACAGTATAAGGTCGTCCAAAAAATCTACATCACCACCATTAAACTTTACTGCGGTCTGAGGTGAGAGGAGCAGGCGCCGACCTTTATGGTATAATGCGATAGGTTAAGACATCTGTCAGTCAATATCTGTCTTATTAATGAATATAGGTATTTAAAGCATGTTTTGACTCTGTATTTCAAGAGAAAAGTTAGAGTAGTAATGGAGTCTCTTAAAAGGTGTGATTTATATCGTATAAATCTTAAAATGTATACTTTAAACAATGATTGAGGGAACTTTCTGTTTGTTAGAATACCTTTTTATTCATTCTACTCACATTCACTCACTTGAATTAAATCAAACTGTGACTCAGTCACTCTATTGTTTCGTCATTGGGTTGCTGCCCTACCACCGGCAGCCGTTTTTCATGTAGTGTGTGTTTCCCAGGGGAACCATCGTTGGTTGAGTGACTGGTTTCTGGATATTATGAGTCACAGCTGGTGCTGCTATTGGGTCGCCCGCCCCTGTTTAATGGCTGCAGGAGTCGTACGTTCTGATAAAACTGTTGCTTTGCTAGTTAACCAGCAACACTCTACACAGATCCTCCTTTTTCAAATGTTTACCGATGGTGGATTGTTGGAATTTAGTTTACTGCACATTTCTGAGGCCTTGAAGCCCAGATTACTTGCAAAAGTATACAAAATGCCTTATCTGATCCTTTTATCAATCGTCAGTCAGATTCAATTCATTTAGAAAGAAAGGATTTAGATTATGTAACTACATACAGCTTTTCATTTTTAAAGGAACACTCAACCAATTTTACATGTCAAAGCAATTTTCTAGTTATAGGGTGCAACAGAGCCAGCAACAACCTGAAATCAGTATCAGCTCGTTACACAACTCGTTACACTCCATATCCACCTTCAGTCTGACATTACCTCTACTCTAACTGATTTCCATGGGGGAGGGAGATTAGATTTTCCCTAACCAATCACTACAGACCAACATTTCAGGCTGAATCTAATTCTGAGTTGACGCATAACCATTCCAACTTACTGGTTTTGCTGGGGTTTTAAGAGTGGAGCGAAGTTTAAGCCTAATCTTTAGGCACTCTTTCAGCTGTCGTGTCGCTGTTGATTTGAGATTTCTTAACTTTTTCATCTGTTTAGTAACTAACAAAGTTAGCCATTATATTAGCTATCTGAAAATAATGTGTTGCTAATGCAGCATGTAACTGTTCGGCTAACCGGGCTGCGGGCTTGTGTATGTGTACTAGTGATAAGTTAATGTGTTGTACTTCCTATGGGGACGTAATCAGTGCTATGGAGCAATGTTTTCACGAGTGGGCTTCTGAACAGATTGACTTGCAATATGTTACTGAGATCATTTTTAGATGCTATTCCCTGCTTTTAGATCTCAGGAGAATATTTAGGACTCCTCCAACCTGCCAAATCTAGTCAGAACTTTTCTATACTTTTCAAATCCTGTTGTCAGGGTTCAGGCTTATACATGCGTGTACAATTATGAGCCAACTAAGTATTCTGATTAAATCATGATTTCTATGCACATTTTCCAACTCCTAACCACATAAACTTGAATGCTCATTGGAATCAATTTTTAGGTGATTTTGTATTTGTGTAATGAGGGCGGGTGTGGCAAAAGTGAATCACACACCTTATATCAAGGTGTGCATAATTATTAGACAGCTTGATTACCTCTGGTAAAATGGGCCAAAAAGTTTTAACTGACACTGAAGTCAAAAATTGTAAAATGACTTTCAGACGGATGCAACACTGAAATAGTTAAACGTTTGAGGCGTGACCACCGGACAATTAAACTTTTTAATGCCAATGGACAACTGGGGCGCAAAAAGCGAATGAAGAAGAAAAGGAACAAATTAACTGCAAAATACTAGAGAATAATTAAACGTGAAACTACCAGGAACCCATCATCCTCCAGTGCCAACATAATACAACTGCAACCTACCAGGAGTGTCCAGAAATACATGGTGCCATGTGCTCAGAGACATCGCCAAGGTCAGGAAAGCTTAAACACAAACAACACTGAATAAGATTTACAAGTTGACGTGTCAAGATTGGGCAAAGAAATACCTGAAGACAGATTTTTCAAAGGTTTAATGGACAGATGAAGTGAAAGTGATTCTTGATGGACTGGATGGATGGCCCGTGGCTGAATTACTGATGAACTCCCAAACCTACTGCTAGTTTGTGGAAGATACTTTCTTCAATCAGTGGTACAGGCAGAAGTCCGCAGCATTTAAGAAGGAAGCATCACATGCATTCAAGTACTCCACTGCTTGGCTAGCCAGCAAGGGCCTCATAGATGCTGACTTGAATCCTATTGAGAACTTGTGGGCCCTTCTCAAACATCAGATTTACAGTCAGTGAAGACAACACCTCTTTGAAGAGCATTTGGGAGGCTGTGGTTGCTGCTTCAATGAAAGTCAATGAAAGACTCCATGGATGCAAGGCCCATGGCAGTTATTGAAAAGAAGGGTGGCTTTATTGGTTACAAAATATTTTTAAAAGGCCAAAAATATTATTTGTCATTTTGTGTTGTAACACCTATTTTCTAATTCTCAAATCTTAAAGTAATTTGATAGATTTTTGTAATTTAGTTGCCTAATAATTCTGCACACATACAGTAAATATTCTCCTAAGCAAGACAAAACTTAATTATTTTTTGGATCGACTGAGAGTACTGTGTGTGTTCAATACAATTTGCCTAATGCACGTGGTGTATACTGGAATCAGCTACATAACATAGACTTGCTATGTGCTTTTCCACACTCTGTTTGTCTGAAACGGTCACTAGAGGACAGGAGACAAGCTACAGCTGAAACGTGAAGTCTGTCTGTGGTGTGTGATTTGTTGATGAGAATGTGGCGACTGCAAAGACGGGCAGGAGGAGGGGCGGTCTGGAAAGAGAGAGAGAGGGATGGGAAGCTAGAGTTAGGACGGACGGGTGAGAGGAGGGAAGACAAACTGTTCAAGGATGTTTTTCATCCGTCCTTGATGAGGCACGGGAGTTGGCGATGCAGATGCTGCAAGCTCTGCCCCATTAGCCGAGGCTGCTGCTGGTTTGTTACAGCAGCAGCTGTGAGAGAGAGGAGGAGTTCTTGATCACATCTATGATTATTTATTTGTGTGTGTATTTGTATGAAGCATGTTTTAAGGGCTCAGGGAGATAAATATGGATTTATCTTCTGCTGTGTATCAAAATGAAGATGTATAGTGCAGCGTTAATCTTTGGCTGTATTATCAAGTGCACACACTGACGGCCTTTTCTTAAAGCACACTGCAGCTGCTGCCATTTTATCATATGTCTCGGCATATTGCCGGTGATTGATTGTGGCTAGGGGAGTCACACCTCATGCAGTATAATTGATTGAGTTTGCATTTTCAGGATGCAGCTTTAGTGGCTCGAATGGCAGAAACCCAGCTGAAAGACAAAGCATCTGTCTTCCTGCTATCTTCCTCTGCTGTCACAATCCATCCCAACGTGTCTTCTCTTCTCAGACAGCAGCTTTTTTATATTTTGGTGGGGAGGCAGTGCTGTGCAGCTACTGTATGAGGGGGAAATGCCACAAACATGCATTGCAAGTCCTGCAGTTCAAGAGGACGATCGCTAGAAGAGGAGTGCCACACTGTCTCCAGTTACTTGCTGAGTCAGAGCCAGCTGATTAGAAAACTCAGGCCTAACTAAAAACTGTAGCTGGGCTTCTTTTGTGATGATTCTACATAAAGGCTGGCTGCAGTGTACTCTGGGTTTAGTCACCTGATCGCTGTATTTTTTTTCTCTCTTTCTTCCTGGCTCCCTATAAGCTACTTTCTCTCTCCTTTGCTGTTTCTCCCTCTTTCCATTTCTCTCTTTGATGGTGGTGGTTTTGGCAGGGCTGCTAATACCTTCCCCTGACATATATTCCATTTTTTACAGACTCAGTACCGTCACTACCTCATTCCAATATCCCCGCTCTCACCTCTGTTGTTAATCACGGCCCCAGTAATGTTCAGCCATCGTAAACACTTAATTCTTGGGGTTGTCCGGTATATCATAGCGTAGGTGGATAAAGCCTATGGCACACTGCTCATCTGCTGGTACACATTTCAGTTCAGCGATGGATCACCGCCAGCTCCACATCTGCAATTACAGTTGCGGTCAAGTGAAGGAAAGCAGTGGTGTCGTCGAGGACATCTGGAGACATGTGGAGTGCATATCCAGACTTCTCTTTGTCATTTAGGGAAACCCAACATTCATCTTTAATTGCAATTAAATATATATGAAGCCTGGGTTGCATCCTGCTCACTATTTTTAGCAGGTTTAACCTTCTTTTTTTAGCTAAAGTGGAGAAGTCAGATTGATAACCCAATGAAATGTTAACTTGTGATGGTTGAGTAATGTAGCAGCATCACCTGCGTTTCTCATTGTGCGACTGTTTTGCTGGGTGCACAGGAGTCAAACTGACCCTGTCACGTCCCTGGTTTTATTGGAAATTGATTGTGTTTTTATGACTGTGTCCTCTCTATTGAGGGGTTTTTGCACAGCTGCACTGCTCGGTTGCCAGGTTGTGAGAGGCTAACCCAAATATGTTAATGGAGCTCTGCCACTGCTCTTCGAGGGGTTGCCAGGCGCGACCGCAAGCTGGATTGTGAAAATGAAATAGCAAAGAAAATGTTCTGTAAGTGGGTTTGTGAGCTTTAAAAAAAGCATGTAATAGCATACAGTGCAATCTTTAAGTATTCAGACTATTTTGTTTTGTCTCTGTTCACCAACATATTTGTTTCAAAAGGAAAAAATGACAATGAATGAGTGTAAAGTTCTGACTTTCAGCATTATTTTGGCAGTGTTTGCATCCACATCCAATGAATCATAAAGAAAGGATAGCTGTTTTTATATATACCTCCTAAAAGCATAAAGCACTGTGAGCCCTAGAGTTCACCCAATATAGATGTGAACACCCCCAAACAGCCTTAAAAGCTCAAAGTCGGCACTTTAAAACCATTGTTTCTTTTGAAATCCAGTGTGTTGGACAACGGCCAAAACACTGTCCAAATACTTAGACTGCACTGTAGTGTGGTGCTCAGCCATAGGTGGCCTATTTATGTCCAACAATACAATGTTTTCCCTCCCTTAAGGAACAGTGGCTAGGAAAGTAAAATTCTTCTAAACCATTCAAATTCACTCCAAGTCTCCAAACCCTCTAATCTGTGTGCAGCCTTAGAAAATGACCTTCTCTGCTGGGCCCATAGGGAGCACTGTTGTCCATGTTGTCAGGACCAGGCTGGACTGTCTACACATGGCTGCACTTTGTTGGTCCCACTGGCTGACCACAGGCCTCAGACCAGACTGAGTGACACACAACACTTCTGCCAGTCTCTTTTTAAACTACAACCTCAAATCAGACCTTTTCCCCCTCTTTACAAGGCCTAAAGCAGTCTAAGTCTGCCTTGCCTTGTTGCTAAAAAAGACATGCGGTCAAAATTAGCTGTCAAAACTATGTTTCAGATGTTCAGCTGTAAGATAAATGTTGATGCATCTGTCGATTTTTAAGTGCAAAGAAAAAGGGTTTAGTTTTTGGTGACTGAGAATTCTGCATTATTATTATTTTTTTTTTTTTACAAAAATCCAGTGTCATCTGAGGCCTTTCTAATTTCTCTGTGAGAGAAGTGATTATAGTTTATAGCAGGCATAATCCATTAATTACAGTATGTAATAGATTCTTCACTGCTTTTAGTGCCCTCCTCTGGATTCAGGTGTCACTGCACATTTTACTGCAGTGCTCTGTTTTTCTCAACTTGGCCTCATTAGCTTCATGATTACTCATGTCTTGGGTTATTTTGTGATTATACTATTATACTGGAAGGTTGGTTATTATACGATCAATGTGTGACAAATGAGGGATGACTTTTGCATCTCTGAGGTCTCATTAGGCTTTAGTGTTGCTTTTTTAAAAGCAAACTGTTGGGAATTTTTGTGCTGAGATGTCACCCTGAAAATCTAATATTTCTTTGTAGTGCCTGGTTACATTCATTTGAGAGTGCTTAGTGAGTCAAAGCAGGAGCTCCTGGTGGATATTGTCCCACTGAAAACGAATCATTCCTCCCTACTTTCATTTCCAGAGGCATCTCAAGGATAGACAGATGCACACGCACACACACACAGAGACACAGTTTTAGGCATACATTTCTAAACTCAAACAGACTCAGAGTTTCTCGTAGCTGTGGATTTGATCATGCGAGTTCAGGTCTATGCTTGTTAAAAGCTGACAACAGACAGATTTGTAAATCAGAGAAGAGTTACATTTTGACTGTTCTTTTATCCATTCCATATATGAAATATCGAATTAAAAATGCTCCTCCAAGGCGAATGCTAACACTTTAAAGCATTTCAGTCCTGCTTCTGTGTAAAGACAAACTACTCCAGACATCCAGTCAAACTTGGCCATGTCTTCACTTGTAGCAAGCTATCACAGCACAGACAGGCTGTTTGGATCGCACAGACTCAAATAAGCAGTGAATCGTATCTTTGAGCGGTGCTGGATGATCGTAATAATTAGCAGGGCCGAAAGAAGACGCTCAAATAACATAGCTCCAGACGACAGCGTGGCTCGAAATAGCCAGTCGTCGCCTAAGCACTTGAGCAGGCAGCACACCGCAGAAAGAGTTGACAGGGGAAAGAGAGCGGGAGGATGTGGGTGAGGAGGAGGGCAATAATTAGCTGAGCTTGTCATTCTAGTGATTAAACACTGATTTAGAAGCGTGCTCAGTGGGTGCGTGGAGTTAAATTAGCTGTACTGCTGTTAGCGGCGATGTGACATGTGAGGCCTGGGTCATTGCACTGCAATGCAGCAGTGCAGGAGTGTGGCTCAGTTCAGCTCCATGTCTGCTGTCTCTTGTTGGCCTCACTGGTGTTTGTTTATGGGCCAGAAGTAATGTGAACACACCGGATGAGTTTGCCCCTGAACAACCTGTTAGTTTCTGCATAGTTTTTCTGGAGAGCCATGCTTCACCTCAATTCTATATGATAATAAATGATTTTGATCAGTGCTGCTGAAGGAGCTTGTTGTTTTTCTGTGTAATCTCCAAAATGCAAGATGAATTTACCGCACTTCTCTAATAAGTGTAGCCTATGTCTTCAGACCTGCAGGCTAAACGCTCCAATAAGTAATGTGCCTTGATGGTTTCTGGTGATGGTGGTTAATATTATCCCTCTCAGCAGATACCTGTTCTTGTCTGATATTAAAAAAAGGTGGAACCGTTCTTTCATAATGTTCATACTAATAACTACAGGCATTTTATTTGAACTGCTCTGTTATTTTCTCTGTACACTGTATCCCTGAATAAATGCACAACTCCGAAACAAGAACCTTTATTCCTACTATGCACAGCTGCATTGATGTCTATTACATGAGTGCAGTAAATCAACTTCTTATTTTCTCCCTAATTTTAAGAGAAATCACTGCTTTTATATAAAGTTGTTCTCCCCAGGCAAATTACAATATTAGTGTTAAGTTTAGATTAATGTTGAAGCAAACATTGCACTTTCACCCTGGTGCATTAAGAAAATTGTTACATAACAGCACAACTCAGACTGACAGTCTGACAACAAACAAAATAATTAAATGACCTTCCTTATGCACAGATGCATCTCTTCTCCATAGTTTGTTATACTTATATTTAGCTCTTTTATGATAAACACAGTGCATCCAGCAGGGTTCTCCATGAAAAACCACATATGATTGACTGAAAACAAAAATAATGTCTGAAAAAAATAAACAGTAGATGAAAGTGGGAGGCAAAATCTCCTGACTCATAGAATCTGTTTAAAGCTGTACCAATTGATATTTTTATATTAACAAAGGCTTAAATGACTATGTGTAATAAGACAGGGGTTGCTCGTTATGACAAACCCACAGAGAATTGCACCCGTATGTGTAGTTCCACTCAACTCTGTAGCATTTTTGCATCTTTTAGCTCATCAGTTTACCTTTACAGCCCAAACCTTTTATAGTCTTAGTTCACTCTCACTGCTCTAATCAGTATTGATTTTGTCCAAAGCAGGCAGCTGTTTTCATAAAAGCTGAATATAATTTAATAAACCCACTATATGCTAGCTTCTCAGCAACAAACAGCAGAAAGGCAAAGTTTGCGGCTAGCTGGTGAGCATACTGTTTCATCTAGAAACTAAAGAGCCAGATGTTTCCCTAAGGAGTTGGAGACCAAAAATTAAAAGCAGAGTGAATATTAGGCTTAAATTTCTCAGGTGGCCCCAAACACAACTCCAACTAAATGCGAATTTTGCTCCGTGTCTGCTGGATGTGTAAAACTGTTTGCTAACATGTTCACTATATATCAATGTAGAATATCTAAGTTGTTTCACTGAGTGGTTAAACCAAGTGGTCAAAAAATCTATTTATTGCTGCTTCTATGTAAAAGTCAACTATGATTAGAGTGTAAAGCAAATCATATCTTTCTCATAGAGTTTTCAAGCAATTTAAAATCAAAAATCAATAAGGCATGGGAGTTTAACACTGACAGTGTCATGGAAGAGTAGGTTTTAATATTTTGAACAAACGCAGCTTTGGATGAAAACATGGTATCTGAAAATGCAGTTTCCCCTAGATATTCTTCTACAGGAGAGACCAAGTCAGAAGAGAAGGTTGTAGGTTTCCTTAATCACTGCCTTTTTGTGTCCACTCAGCGGGTTTCTGTCATTGATTGTGTTTTGCAGGCCGGTTTGTGCAGTTAATCATTGAAATGGCAGATGCAGCATTGACACTTGATCATCACTTTTAGACCCTCTGAAAGACTGATGCAGAATTAATGACACCTCGTTATTTGAAGAGCTTCTTTTTAAAACTGTGCATACTATAAAACCAAGCCAAGATAAAACGTACCAAACAATATTAATTAATGACAGATAAATATAAAATATATTCAGGCTCATAAAAAGGAATTTATGTAAAATTTGAAAAGGCATTTCGAGAATGATTTACCTCTGGCAGAGCCTTGGGTTCTGTACAGCAGAGTCATTTATTTAATACATTATTAATCATGGTCTTGTTTTCCTCGTTAGTTTCTACACTACAGGAAGACTGAAGTTGTAATTTTATCGAGCCAGTTCCCAAGGTAACACTGAGCAAAGTTATGTTCTCCACCTAAAGGAAATCTTCCTGTAGTGGCTCAGATTTCTGGGTTATGCTGTAATTTATGGCTCTACTTTGGATTGGCGACATGTTATTATCCTAATGCTCAACACCTTCTCTTCACCCCCAGTTCAAGTTAGATATATTTATGAAGTCATTTTAATAAAAATGCAGTTTGCAGAACATTCAAGTGAACTGAACAGTCGAGGGCATATTAAATAGTCTCGAACATAAGACAACAAACAGTTGAAGACACTGTGCTAACTGCAGCATTGCCCATTAAACACTGGTATATGAATGGATGACTTACTCTGTGCTTGTGCAAAATATAAGAGATAATGTGATGTGCTCAGATAATATGCATAATAAAGTTGTCCATCCACTCTAATAAACACTTGACACCCCAACATTTGTCCACACTCTCTGCCGTTCCACTTCACCTCTCTCCTTCCTTATCTCTCCTAGCACCTGTTGGAGTATATGCTGTCCTCTGAAATTTTATTCCTATATTACAGTCATATTTTATGGACTCAGTTTGGGCTAACAGCAGATACCCTATTGTTTTGTACTTGCCGATAGTTGCGGTGGCACAAATACTGTTCACCACATGCTTCCCGGGGCCCCAAATATCCTACAATACCTCTATAGTGACTTGCTTTGTGATAGTTATGTTATAACCTTTTTACAGCCTAGGGCTATTGGAAGCTACAGCACAGTATGATGTCATAGCTTTATTGATGCTTAGTCACAATGTCAAGGAGAACCGTTAACATTCCTGCATAAATATTTTAAATGATGTTCTTTTAAACGGGCTTTTAAGTGTTTATGTAAATACTGAAAGAATAGTTTGACATTTTGGGAAATATGCTTATTCTATTTCTTCTTAGATGAGAAGATTGATACCACACATGTCTGAACAAAAAGCAGCAGCAGGCAGGCTAGCTTAGCGTGTAAAGTCTTGAAACATGGGGAAACGGCTAGCCTGGCTCTGTCTGAAGGTAACAACATCCAACTATCAGCACCTTTAAAGCTCACCATGCCTTTGATTTTAACCATTCTTTTTTTTTTTTTTAAGTCTGTCTCTTGCAAATTCAACAAGTGGTTGTGATATACCCCTTAATCCGTGATATGATATATTAATTAGTGATCTTTAGAGGTGCTGGTGCTAAGATTTTGTTTGTTTGAAATTGTCCTTAAATGTTTCCCGCATTTATCCAAAAAAGACAGCTGTTTGCACTTTAGCGGTGGTCCTTGTTGGTTTGATAAGAAGTAAATTTGTATCTCACCATTTGGTGTAGAGGTTTGAGGGCTCAGACGTGATAGTAGAGAGGGTTACGGGGGCTATCAGGCCTGTAGCTGTGTGTGGTTCAAACTGTGTGGGACACAAGTGTACAGTAGCAGCAGGATGCAACAGTGATTCACAGAGTAATACAGCCCACCACTGTATGAAGTTTCAGGCCTACAGAGTGTTTGTGTGTAGGACTGTGTGTGTGTGTGTGTGTGGACAAAAAAAACATGAGACAGAATGAAAGTGATATTGAGAGTGGGCAGACTGGAAATGAGGGGAAAACCCAAATATGTTGGGTCAAGAACAGAGCAGGGAGAAAATTGAAGGTGTGTGTGTGTGTGTGTGTGTGTGTGTGTGTGTGTGTGTGTGTGTGTGTGATTTGAAAGGCTTGCTACTTAATTACCCTCACTCCATTTTCAACTCTCAATTATGTCACTTCCGGTTGCCATAACGGCGATGGCACCTGCTAATGACACTGGCTTCGTTTTTATTTTGGATTACGATTCATCAGCACGGCTGACACGTATGAACGCATCCCTACAGTGACATGATGAACCACTATTTCATTATTGCATTACCTGTCCAAATGAAGACTCCCTGCCTTGCGTCACATATGCCGCATTTACAACCATGATTATCTCAAAGAATGGACATTTTTCTCCAGATATTGGATAGGGCATTTTGCAGATGTCTCTCATAGAAATTGTTTGTTAAAATTGAAATTTCTGTCTTCTCATCAACCTGAAATTATACTTGACATGCTCATACCCAGCAAGGCATTATTATGCAGCAGTTAAGCCTGTCTTAATATGGGGATTAATGTCTAGATAAAGATTTGTTCAGCATTAAGCCGCAGTGCATCGATGCTCATCTCTGCATGTCATCCCAACTATGTGTGCACATGTCTGCTGATATACAAACACATAAACAGATGATTACAGAATGATGTGCAGTTCTGTTTATGACAAAGGCAGTGTGTTGAGGGGAGAGTATGTGTGAATGTACATTAAAGCATTAAAACATTGTTGTGAATCCTACAAAACCTCAAATACAAAAGATGCAGTACATTTTTTGGATCAAAATTGTTGGGCTGTTTCACTGGTACCATGAGTCCAGCTATGACTCATCCACACACACACACACAGTCTTTCCAAATGCTAATCCTTTTTGTCACTGCTTTCTACCCACTTTCATCTGGAAATCCCTGTTTGTTTGCTCCAATCCACTGTCCCTCCCCCTCTGTTTACCCACATTATCGTTCACTCCTTCCTCTTCCCTGTCGTACTCGGTCCACTTTCTTTCATCTCACTTTCAGCCCATCCCACTGTGTGTCTCTCTTGCTGTCTCCTATTGATTGTCCCCTGTCATCGGTGTCTGTCATGTTCTGTCTGTGGCAGTGTGTCTCTGGCTCAAGGCTACAGTGTTGTCCTCTCATCACCTATCATCACACTGATACTTTTAAGGACACAAGAGACCTCATCTTACCCCATGGAGTATGTTCAGACCAGTGCAAGTGGGTTATAAGTGAGGAGCCTATGTTGCGTTATTAAAAGAATAGTTTGACATTGTAGGCTCATTTGCTTTCTCGCCAGAGTTGGATGAAAAGATTCACACTGCTCTCATGTCTGTCCATTAAGTAAAAATCTAGAGCCAGGAGGCAATTAGCTTAGCTTAGCATAACGACTGGAAAGAGTTGTTTCACCGTGCTTCCAAAGTAAAAAGAATACACCTGCCTGAAATACTATTTTTCTATTTTTCTTTTTTTTTTTACTTTGGACAGAGCCAAGCTAGCTGTTTATCCCTGCTAAGCTAAGCTAATCACCTCCTGAAAGGACAGACTGAATTATGTCGATTGTCTTATCAAACTCCTGGCAAGAAAGAAAATAATCCTATTTCCCAAAATGTCGATCTATTCCTTTACCCGTGAATTGTTCGTTGGACATCACATTTTACAGAGAGATAGGATGCAGAAAAGAAAGCTCATTGATTTTCCTTGCTGAGTAGTTGAATGCATTTTAAATGGCCGATAAGAGCTTGAATTATCTGCAGTCATTCTTCAAGAGACGAGTCAATTTTTGAGGCAATTTCTGGCGAGATAAATCACAGCCCATGAACTATACACGGTATCTGAATCCATTTTGAACTTTCTCTTTTCAAAGGCCCATAATTCTCTCGGCCTGTGTCTATGCCAGCCAGCCAGGTTAATCCTCATTAACATCTACAAGACACTTGAGGGAACAATTTTTCATGTACATGTGTGGGAAGTGTGCGAGAAAACCACACTCACACTTTCAAGCTACTGTAGTGTCTTGCGGTTTTTAATGAAGATTTATTTATCCCTCAAACTAGGAACATACAGGTCACATGTCAGATCCAAGTAGTGAGATAAAGCAGCTGCTATAAATTTAATAATTGACTGTCATGTTTGGCGGAAAAGAAAAAAGCTTGTACAGGCAGCAGAAACAACCAGACTAAAGTACTACAACAGAGTATGCTGTACTGTATTTATACATTTCTGTGCCTCCTGTTAGAGGTAAAATTGCTTCTATGTTAGCTGCACACTCTTTGTAGCTAAAATGGGTGCCAGGACAGAGAGTGCCAGAACTTTCTTTGGATGTGGAACTGCCTTCTCCCTCCTCTGGGCAATAATTAAGCTGCAACACACAAGCGTTCTTAATGAAGTTACAGTTTTTAATGAAGTTACACTCATTAAATGCAGCTAGTAGATAAATAGGTGTATTGTTAGTTACTGTCTGTTTACAAGCTGTGTTGTCTCCTAAAACTTTCCCCCTCAGAGGCTGGGTCATAATGAATGGAAAAAGGCTCTATTGTCACTTTTAGAAGGTCATCTTCAGACCCAGCTGAATTATTAGAGGCTGGGATCGATACACACAGTTTGAAGTCGCTAACAGTTTTGTGTGTGTATTTTTTTTTTTATTCCCCTCCCATTGCTTTTGTAGCCTGACATTAATTTTGTTTGTTTTTTGTGTTTTCAAGCAGCTTATCAATATTAGATTTTCTCTTATACAGTTATTCTGTTTAAAGCAACATTAGGTGATTGGAACTGATCGATATTGAACAGCAGCTGTTGTTAGAGAAATTACTAAAACTCAGAAATTTAGGGGTTGTACCAGAACAGGTTTACATGGTTTAATTTTCAAAAAAACATTTTTTGTCATACTGCACCTTGCTGCAGCTCCTCTTTTCACCCTGTGTTGAAGGCTTCGTTTTAGCTTTGGAGATCTTTTCTCCAAATGATCTTTGTTGGGAGTTGTACATGCGCAGTTCCTAGTAAAGGACTACTAGCCAATCAGAAGCATAGGAGGGCGGGTCAGCAAAAAGCCGGTAAACAGCTTGGCTTCAGCTGTACATGTTGCCGACCAGCTTAGCAACATAGACTGGAGCAAGAGTTTCAGAGTGGTGAGTTATTAATCTGTAAAATCTGTCCATTGACTGCCTGGAGGGTAGCTAGTGTCTGGAAGGGAGAGGAGGTGTGTGCAGCAGCTCAGAGTTTTTCCACTGGTGTTTTTGAGGCTGTGTCGGACTAGCCGCTTGGCGAGCGCTATATGAGGCGCATTTAGCTTTCTTGTGTCGTCACAGGGATGAAAGGGAAGTGGCTGGACTGCAAACAAGCTGTTTTCAGGCAGTTCAGAGCAGTGTTTTCTGTAGGAGATGGGAACTCCCTTTGGAGTGGACTTTGGCACTTTGCAAACCTATTACATGCATATAACTCAATAAAGGAGAGGGGAAAAGCCAAAAAGCATAATACCACCTCTTTGCCTTTGTGATGTCGTTCCATCATCTGTCATTACTAAAATCAAAACCCTCCAATCTGCACAGTAGTTTTAAGCTCCTTGGTGATTTTTTTGCCCTTTATAAACTTGCCCCTGCCTTTTATAAAAGCTGTTTACATTACAGTATCAGTTGGTGCTATTTTTCCCCTTTCAAAGGCAGCCCCATTCCTTGGCAGTGGGAGACAGCTGACGGCAATCAGATGGGGAGATAAATGGCTGCCATCGAGGCTGTCTGTTCAGTTGAGAGTTGGGGTTGTGAAGGTTGACACTCGCTGATGGTGAAGTAAACACACAGCGTGCCCTTGCATGCAGACTGCCTGCCAAGTCTTTGATCTGCCAGTGTTGGATCTCAACTGTGTTGCCATATCAGTGTGAATGTAGTGTGAGAGTGTGTATGAGAGAAAAATGACATCGTTGTGATTCTGGGAAGAGGCAGAATGTGTAGTTGTGCTGCAACTGATAATATTTCTGCTGGCTAATTTTAATATTTGTCAATGTCTTAAATATTTTACTTTAAATGGTCAAAAATGTAATAAAAAATAATAATATAATGTCAGACAAGGTAAAGGTATCCCATTACTGCATTAACCAGGAATTATCACTTCATAAAAGGTGTAGCTGATTTTATCTTACAATGTAAAAATTAAGTTCCTTTAAATTTAAGGAATGATATTACACCAATTAAAATACATTAAACCTATAACATAAAAGTGCTAGGTCCTCTGAAACTCATGGGGACACCTATGTACAAGGAGCTGTCTCTCTGCACTCTAAAACCTTTAAGCTACAGTGTGACCTATGAGTCAATGTCAGGTTACCAATAAAGGAGAATGGATGGCGTGTCAGTCCTTGTCATTGCTGTCGGAGTTATTGAAAAGATGACTGGCCAGGGACACCCTAGATCTTTCTGCTATACTCGTATTGTCTTATTTTGATTATAGCACCATTACATACAGATCTAAACCAGATTTAATTTAAATGTATAGACTAGATAGTAATATACTCATTGCGGTTTGATTATGAGCTCTGCCTACTCTGCGTGACAGCACACAAATGATGACTCGTGCTATAAGCTGACAGGTGTGTGTGAACATCCTGTAATGGACGAGCCATTTTTGCCTCAACCTGAATGCGATATTGTTTGTATTCTATGTGGCTTGAGTGCGTGCTGGGAGTGTCCAAACTATGTGACGGACATGATAGGACGCATGAATTCATGCGTGTCTCTGTATCTGTGGATCTGTGTGCATGTTTTTGCTGCAACTCCTCCTGGTGTGGCTGCACTCTGAGGGATAAACAGTGAGTTAATATGCAGTAATTGCTGGAGCACAACACCTTTTAAGTCTCCGTTCATGTATCAGTAATCTCCCAGGCAGTCCTGGTCATTTGACCTCTACCTCAGCTACACCTGTCCAGCTGTGATAAATGTCTTTGCTCCACTCAGCGCTCGCTCTCTCTCTCTCTCTCTCTCTCTCTCTCTCTCTCTCTCTCTCTCTCTCTCTCTCTCCCCCCCCCTCCCCCCCCCCCCCTCCCCCCCTCTGCTACAAGAAACCGAAGGTGACCCGAAACAAAGGTATAGTGATGTGATTTTCTCTTTATGAGATTACACTCATTGCAGATTTCCATCTAAAATGAAAAAAAAAAAACATTTTTTATCACAGAGAGTGCCTCAGGAACCACTGTGGAAATGAATGTGTGTGGCTTGAAAGGACAAGCCCACAGTGGTCTGGACTCCCTGTGGTGTAAGCCATCCAGATATTGTAGAGGGGTGTATATGTGTTTTGAGGTAATTGTATTTATGAGTGGTTCTATTGGGTTATCTAAGGACACTTGAAATTTTGTTGGCTTCAGCTAACAGCAGCCATTATAAGAAAGCTTTGTTACAAGGTTAAAGTCATTTCAATAGAATGCAAAAGGACTATGTGAAAATGGGAGTTTTCTAAATGCAAACTTTATTAAATAATGCTAATGTTAATGTTAAATCTGATTTAGTTGTATTCTAATTTAAATTCACTCTTGCGGTGTGACAGATTTTCAACTCCTGTCAGTCTCCATTACGTTAGGATCTGTGTTATAGTTCATAAAGCTACGTTTTGAGGAATAGCTTCTCTCTGTGTCTATGCTGTGTGCCTGACTGACTGAACCACTCAATCAGATCCATGGACTGTTGTTTTGTAGGATAGGTAGAAAAGGTGAAATAATATTGCTTTTTTGCTTCCCTGTGTATTGCAGGTGTGAATGGCTTGTAGCAAGTTCATACTGCCTGACATGGACTGTTAGGCCCGGAGTGTCTCTGCCTTGTTGACTCTATTGATTTGCCACCTGCACTGTATTATCATAAAGCCAATATGCATGTCTGTCAGCCTTGGGAAGTACATTAGGCTTGTTGCTTTGTTATCAACACTGATCCGTCAGCAAATAGGGCCACATGGACATTATCAGCCATTACCATGTTACCATTTTGTTTCTTCCTTTTGATGTTTGATTGTTTTTATTTTTCTTACTGTGTCTTCCTTATAAATCATTAATTTGAAAGTGTTTCACTGCTGGATTTACTGTTGAAATGAGAACACATTTTATCGGTGCACTTAGCACCACTGCCTCCCAGCTCTTTGTCATTAGTGATCGTTCTGCTGCTCAAATCAAAAGTGCTATACAGTCTCTCCCTGCTTTCTTGGGCTACAATCAATAGCTGTTCTTCTTCTACATCCGATACCATATTCTGCCGTCTCTTTCCCCAAATCACCTCTGACAAACTGCTGCTCTCCCTGGGCCTGACATTGAGCCACGGTGGTGGGTGTCACACAACCATAAACACATACTGTGTGTGTGTGTGTGTGTGTGTGTGTGTATTTGATTCTGTCTCTATATCTGTGGATGTGGAGTCGACATGCCCTCCCCTTGCTGTTGCCAGAATGTATAACAGATTGATTTGGTGTGTGTGCGCGCATCAGTGTGTGTCGTAATGTGACAAGTGTCAAATCTGTCATGGATCCACATAGACAATGCTTTCTCGTCATCGCGCGCACACACACACACACACACACACACACACACACACACACACACACACACACACACACACACACACACACACACACACACACACACACACACACACTAAGGTACAGCAGGTGGGCTGTGGCTGCCAGTCAGGCCCCCCTTAGGGTCTAATAGGGATCTGGAGTCCCGGCCAGTACGAGAGCCCGAAGCCCCCATTATGTCAGAGCCACAGCCAAACCCCCATCCCCTGTAATTGAATTGGCATCTCCCAAAAATAACCCTCCTCTCTTCTGCTTGGTTCGGCCCTAATTATTCGTCTCTGCCTGTCTTATCCTTGTTCATTCCTCTTTATTTTCCCTGCATGCAGCTCTCCTCTCTCATCACAGGGGAATTCAGTGAATGATGCTCTTGTGTAGCTCCTGCGTCTTTGTTGCTACAGAAATAGCCACTCATTCCCTCGCGGCTATCCCAGGCCTTGTCTTAATATACTGTAGCACATTCCCTAAAACCCGGTATTCGTACGGCATGGCTAATGTGCACCACACAGCGTATTGTGTGGTACAATTGCAGCTGATGTTGTCACTGAATAGCGAGATGAAGGGTCACAAGCTGCTGATTTAGATTGAGATTTTAGGAGGAAACTTCAAAAATGCAAAGCTGTAAATGTCAAAATTAAGCTGTAAGGTAAACATTTTTTTCAGTAGATAAACATTTTTCTGTTTTAAAACTGTATGAAAAGTTAAATTTAAAAGCGTTTCCGGTGAATCACAGGTATTAATGTAACTGCTGCCTCACTCTATATGAAACATTTATAATACATGCTGTAGCATATTTGCAGCATTTTGTAGACTGCCATTGTTCTCTTATGGGAGCCTAACAGACTGACTCTCCCATTCACTACAAACAGTTAATTCCCCCCCGATAGAGGCACTGGTGTTGGATGTGTGCTCAGCCGCTGCTCCCTTTTTCTTCCTCACTTAGTATCTCTGTGTGGTTGACGCTTAAGCAGCATTCGTGGCACATTGGGTTGGATCTTCCTGTGTGAATAGAGATTATTCAGCAGAGGAAAGAACAATCTTGTGTCTGCTACTGTGGCTTGTGAGGGCTACAGCTGCTAATCTGGGATGTAGCTGGAGAGATGGGATGAAGGGATGAAAGGAAGGAGAAGTGGCATGATGGAGCTTCAATAGAGGGCTTGATGAGATGAGTGACAGGGATTGAGATATGGATTAAAGGAGGTAAGAATATCTAGGAAACTTCTGAAAATATACCTGCACACTGAATATATACTCAGAGCTTTTATTTGCATTTTTAGACAATTGTGACCTCAGTTTGTCTTTGTTAGACTTTTTTTCAAGCCTCTGAGCGGCGATATGAAATTCAGTATTCATTAAAAGTAGCTTTGCAGTCGTATTTTGCCCATCTTCTCTCTTGACACAGAGGAAATCTTGTGCACTGCTCCAGTTTAAATCTTTTGGAAAATGATTATGGCCATTGCAGAGAAGAATTTAGATTTAATCTGTCAATAACGAGTCAAGCAATAATCCCATAATGCAAAATTAATGCATGGATTCCTTCACTCCTAAATTATCTCAGCACCTTGCTAAGTGTGCAGTAAATTGTCTGTGCACGTTATTTTCTCCAACTCTTTATCTCTCTCTCATTTTCTCACATAGTTGCCACGTAGGCATGCCATTCTGATTAGAAACGTTATCAGCGGAGCACACATTTGACTTGGATTGTTCCCAAAGTGAGGGCTCATTATTGACTTGTTGGATAATCGTCGCCAGCCAAGTTGGTTCAGAGAGAACTCTCCCCCATCGCCCCGAGACTTCATTTCAGCTCGGGGTTCACAGAGAGGAGAGGAGAGGGGTGGGGTGGGGGGGGGGGATGGATAAAGAAGCTGAGGAGTGCCGATGTATAAAGATCAGTGGGTAACTTAGCCATAGCTGGAGTGTATAAAGCACAATTTTACACACTTACAGGCTTGGACTGATGGTAGCACAGGTTTGAAAGGCATCAAAAAGTCACAAATTCTCAGGGAAAAAGGGGCACAGAAGGGTAGATAACAGGGAGGAGATTTAAAAAGAGAAAAAATAGGATAGGTCATAAGAAAAACAGTGAACCTTGAGGAATTATAACTATGTGTAAGGTGGAAAAAATGGCAGGAAAGAGTTAAAAGTAAGGGTGACATTAACTTAAACCAGTGTTGGTCTCATAATCTGCCTGGAAGATGTGTGTAATTGATTCTTCTCCTGCATATAGCCTTTAATAATTGCACTAACTTTGTAGTAAAGCTGTGGGTAAACTTGACATTAAAAATGCATTTGGCCATGTCAATATTAACACTCCCAGTATGTGCATATGCTTTAATAACGTTATTACTCTATATATGCATTACTCAAAGAGCCAAAAGTGAGTGTGGGTGCCAACTTTTTCAATTAAAATCAGATTATACTAATGCAGCCGATTATAGCTGCAAGTGCTGTGAAAATCTCTGCAGATAGGTGAACTGAACTGATTGGAAGAATTAATAATCTAGTCATTTTATCAATTTGGTATTGTGTGTCATCTGGACCTATAGATCTGGCATGCATCATAGTATTTACACGGACTGTGCGTCAATGTCCCTATATGGACAGCACCATCACTCACAGAGCAGTCTACGTCCCCATGTGTCTTTTAAATGTGTGCATCCATTTATGCTTACATGCCTGCATATGTGTCTTTTTTCCCCATAGTGTTTACTAACACGCCTCTTAGCTCCACAGACTGGAAAGCCTGCAGGATTAATGTGATGCATGTGACTACATGAAGCCGATAACAATAAATTGCATATAATCATGACACACACACACACACACACACACACACACACACACACACTGGTTATTTGTGATGGGGCTGCCTTCTTTTAAAGGCCAAGCAGAAGCTGTTTGGTTCAGGGCCAGCATCAGTAGTAGGTTGTCACCCACAAGAAAGGGGATGTTCTGAAATTTAGGGATCTGAATACCTCTGGGATTTATTCATACCAGCAGCAGCATCACACCATCCCTGTTGTGGTCACCTTGAGCATCTCATACACTACCTAAAAGAAAAGAAGAGATAGAGAGAGAGAGAGAGAGAGAGAGAGAGAGAGAGAGAGATAGATATATATAGATAGATATATATCTATATATATAATAAAAGCACCACTTCGCCTGTAATTCAATCTATACTGAAGAGGAGAGTGAGGAAGAAACAAAGAACAGAGAGAAAAGCCAGCAAGTCTGTGTTTCCAAGGCCACCACAAAGAAACGAACACTATTAATAATGTATACTGTATAAGTTAGCTACATTCATTTTTAAAAAATACAAAAAAGTTTGTGCACAGTGTTAAACTAGGGTTTTATCACATTTAAATATTAAGGTTTCAAGAGAGTAAGAGTTGAGGAACCAAAACGAGGTTACAGCCATTTTTTAGCACTGTTAGCCATGTTAGCGAGAGAGAGAGAGAGAGAGAGAGAGAGAGAGAGAGAGCATTGCTTATTACGTGATTCAACATTTCCCTCTCTCACACACACGCCAACGCACAAACACACACACAGCAGTCCACTACTTGCCCCAGATGTCTGTGATATTGCAACAGGGTGTAGGCCTACTCACACTAGGCAATCTGTTAAGTTTCAATCGCCTGGAAAAATGCCATCAAAGACTGTTGCTCAAGGAGAGACCGCAATTCCGCCCTCTATGGTAACATTAAAGTGTTATTATTTTACGCACTGCTTGTCGCCGGTAGCAAGCATATTATATGTAGTGCTGTACTAATTGGAGGATGCATCAAAAAGCCTAAATACTAAACAAATAAGCTGCAGTCAATACAGAGTAATACAGTAGACCACAATACAACTGAGTTGATTTTCGCAGGTCGCGGCCTCAACCAGTTCGGTCAAAACTGTGCGGAGCCATCCTGTCAGTCATGTGATGCGCAGCATAGTTGGAAAGTGCGTTCATTTACATCTGTTACGTCTGACGTTTGTGATTAATGTAATTAATAGTAGATGCTAATTACAATGAAAAATACATTATTTGTGATTCGAAATTATTGTAGTTGATAAATGAATTAGACACCCCCACAGACCATCCTTATGGGAGCTGAGCTCCCACTGGCTTCCATGTAACTCGAACCGTGGATGCAGGCAATTATCCAAAGAATACACATCTAAAGTAACTCCAAACACCCAGGCACATGAATCAGGCAACATCCAAAATCCAAAATAAATTCAAAACCAGGCGCAGGAGATGGCAGCGACACTTGACAAAAAAAAGACGACTCAACACTAAACAATGAAAATTCACAAGAGGGAGGTGTTAAACAAGACAGCTTGAAAACACAAGAGCAGGAAGGAAAGTGACCAGAAATAAGAGAAAAAGGAAATACCCAAGTAAAACAGGAAGGAGAACGAATGAATAAATGACACAAGGACAAAACACAGAGACGAGAGAACACAGAGACACAAGAGGAAGAGTTTACCAAAATTAAAACAGTATATACCAAACAAGAACCTAGAACCATGACATTACACCTATAATTTATATAGACTTAAGATGGTTACACTACATGTGATGTAGGTGATGTGTGTTTCATTTAAGTGTGACACTGACCAGTGGCACAGGCGATCAAGTTAACGCGTTAATGTTACACCTAAATGAAATTCAAAACTTATGTAAGTAATTTAAGGCCCCATTCACACTACTCCGTTTTAGTTTACAAATGGAGAATTAAAACGAATACAATCTCCGTCCACACCAGCGTTTTAGCTGTTTATTTTGTGTTTTTGTTTTTTTGCATGCACCAATAACAAGCTGGGACTGAGTGTGGCAGCGGAAAACAAACTGGGAGTCGTTTGCAAAGTAAACGGCAACATGCACAGTAGGCAAGTGTAGGCAGATAAGTGTTATTTGCACCGTACATAATATTTTAATAAAAATACAATGTCAAAAACCCGGTCAGTAGCATCATTGTTTCTGCTTTGCAAGACAAAAAACAGAGAGCCGAGCGTGAGCGGCTGCGTCATCATTTCTAAAGTCCTCCGTTTTGGCCCGTCTTCACTAAAACGGCCTCCGGAGTTTTGAAACGCAAAACGGGGTCAGCAGCATTTCCAAACTTCTCCGTTTTAGGTCTTCATTTCCGTCATTTTAGTCTGGACGGGAGGTGCAAACATAGCAGAAGGTCTCCATTTTAATTCGAAAACGCAGTTGTGTGTATGGGGCCTAAGTCATGTAAGTAACATAGTTATTTTAACCCAAACCATGATCTTTTCCTAAACCTAAGCAAGTAGTTTTAGAGCCTAACCAAACCTAACTGCAATGTTTCACAACATTAACCGCTAGCTTTATTTTGAAAGTCTAACCAGACGTTGCATAGTTATTCTTGCTAACTTGACCGTGGAGCGCTACAAGTACAAAAAGTATACCCAGGGTGTTAGAAAGCGACGCCAAAAGGGCGTTGACAAAGCATCCAGATAAGATGCCCTGGGGTCACCGCTGTCAAAAGAAAAAAAAAAAAGATGTGGATATGAAAATGATTTCCAGTCACTGTTGCGACAATAAAAAGAAGATAACTAGTGAGTCTAGAGTTTAGAGGGAGTAACCTGCAGGAGTTAATGGCAGGGTCCTCCAAATATCAGCCAGTAGAGTTTGGAGGAAGATGACTCATTAATATCTCTCCTTCATTTCTAGTCACTCATAGATGACACTGGTCAGTTAAAATTACCTTGTTGGCTGAATCTCAGCTCAAAACTCTACACTGTTGGGACTGTGCAGTTGAAGTCAAATAAGTTGTACTGTGCAGATGATGATCTTGCAGGAGAAGTGGGTAGACGTATTGGGTTACTTCAAATGTTTCAGGACTGCCTGTTGTTGTTGTTGAAAGTATTTTAAAGGGAGAAATATATAAATTAAAAGCAATATGATTTCATCTCAGCTCACCAGCCTTGCCACACCTGCACCTTAATCAACAGCTTGTCAACAATCCGAACAGCCGAATGATAGAAAGAAACCCTCTACCTTGAAATTTATGACTCACGTGCCAGTCTGCACACTGCATTGCAGAGGAGAACGACTGTTGAGAATTGTCTACAGTGGTTTTCTCTGCTCTCTGTCGGGGCTGGCATTCAAAGTCATATGAACTGTGTAACTCGGCTTCACCCAGTCAGGGTCCAAATGCAAATTTTGCGCTTCGATTGAGCCTAAATTTGCTCCTGTTCTCGTTGCTTTTTTCACCCCGGAGCAGATAAGAATTCTTCCAGCTCTAATGCACATAGGATGCACAAAGATAGGCATGCATGCACACATAACACACTCTCACAGGCACATACACACAACACAGTGTGTTAATTTTTCACTTCAGGCCGAATATCAGCAGGAAAGGATCCCTACGTACAGACTTTAGCTGTGCACACACACAGCACAGAAACATCTTCAACTTTAAATTGCCCACTTTCAATTAAATGCACCTTAAAGCACTTAGAAAGTCCTCGATCAATTTACAATTACAGAGTGAATTTAGCTACTGTACACTTGAAAATGCACATCGACCCAGATCAATAAAAACACACAAACTACACACACACACACACACACACACACACACACACACACACACACACACACACACTGTGTTCCCACATCTCTCATCCAGGGCTGTATGATTTACTGGTGTAATGGTGAACAGTAGATGCTGGTGTTGTGGGTTTCTACCACAGCAGGTGGATCAAAGCAATGATCATCTGGTAAATTGTGTGCTCGGTTTCTCCACAATCATCTTCTCAGCTATACCCTACACACTGGGTTTGTCTCCACACGGATCCTTCTCTTTGCTACAATATGCTCTCTATCTCTTTTGTTTTCATCTTAATTTCAGTGGCTCTACATTTAGGAGGAAATTCACACTATATATGGCCAAAAAGACATTCTCTGCACGCCAACCTGGGTGTTGTGCTATATATCCACTGCGCTGTTATGTCCTCTTGTTAAAGTTTTTTATGATGCACATATAGGATATGTATTATGCACACAACACCCTGCGTGGTGTTAAACAGTTCGATTTATGCCATCTCAGATTTTAATAGCTCCTCACTATTTGCTCAGTAATTACTTCCCATTTCTTATGCATAGAGGTCTCTCTAGGGTTATTTGGTGTGTCACAGAACCTGAAGGTATGCAGTATTATGCTTTAAGAATGAAATATTTAACTTTGAGATGCTAATAAGCTTTTATTGTTGTCTGATGACCATTGCTCATTCTTTGATTACAAATTCAGTTAATTGCATTCCCTTAGTTTTTTTTTAATTTTTTTTTTTTTTTTTTACCGTAGTCATAAAATGGCTACTGATTTCTGTTGTGACAGCCTTGTCTACTCTGTGATTACATTTATTCATTTAGCTGACGCTTTTATCCAAAGCAACTTACAATTGCTATATATGTCAGAGATCGCACACCTCTGGAGCAACTAGGGGTTAAATGTCTTGCTCAGGGACACATTGGTGGATGGGTCACAGTGGGGGATTGAGGTTTAGCTGTATTCTGGCTGCCTTGTTTAAATGAATAAATTTAGTTGTTCAATCATTCACAGATGTTACCCCCACCCCATACATACAAAAGCGACCAGGAGATTGAATTGGTCTCTATAAATGACCAACAAATTAGCATAACATTACACATTCTTAACATGTGTTTACATTGCACCTGAGCTGATTCATCACATTTCATCACATTGGCCCTGATTTATCATTCTTGCGTAGAAACGGGCGTATATGTTGGCGTAAGATTATGCTTACACTCCTCTCACCGCGTGATTTATAAAGCTGCGTGTACCTTTTAAAATCCAGGTGTACGCAATACCTGCCCTTGATAAATGCCGCAGCTAAAAACGATCGTCATTAGAATAACACACCCCTACATATTCAAGTTTCCGCTTCCCCCATGCCCTCATTTTACGCCATGGACACATGGAAGACGGCAAAGAAGGGGAACTTCTCCGACATGGAGATGGAGACCATCACCAGGGAAGTGGAAAGAAATAAAATTGTTTTATTTGGGAGTTTAAAGAGTGGGATTAAAGGCGGCCACAAAAACAAAATATGGACCCAATTTACGACTTCTGTTAATAGTGTGGGGGTTGAGAAGCGCACTAAAAGCGCCAGGTCAGCCATCATTGAGAATTGGTGTACAGTGAAAATCTAGTTAAAATAGCTGTTTGGATGAGCAAATGACCTATCACAATGCATTATTTTACAGCAGGTGTTTTGAAACAATTAGCATCTAATTTAGTATCACGTCACATGTATTGGGGTGTACAATAGTGATGATGTGATGTGGAGTACCATTCATTCACATTAATAATTGCATGACAATTTGTAATATTATTATTCTTATTATGATTTTTATTATTAATGACGCTTATTGTTATTTAGTAGAAGAATGTCATTATTATTTTTATTATTTAAAAGAAGAAGAATGTCATTTTTATTATATTTAGTCTGAATTATTTTTTGTTCATTGAAAGCCTTTCATTACTGAACCCAGTCCGTGCACGCCTGCCGGGCCTAACCCTGAACGTCAGGTAAAGCGCACAGGCTCCACTGGGTATAGCTGAGGCCTGAGTACAGATTTATCCTAACTGTCATCCATTATTCTGTTTAAGTGCAGTTATAGTTTTTGCGTTGAAGCGGCTACAATTCCTACTATTGCGACATCAAGGGATGATGCTTACATTTTGTTTAATGCAAGATATTAGTCAAACGCTGAGCAAGAAAAACATAGACAAACCAATCACGTGTTGCTTTAGAAACATTTTATTATTCTCTTCAAAATATCGAGAAAAGCAAAACCCTGTGAAAAAAAAAAAAACCTTATATGGCATTTTGAATGCGCATTTGGGTGCTGACTTGTGGCTGGTTCTGTGAATCTACAGCGTCCATTTTTCAGTTTTTAGGCAATAATATAGTCAGTTTGACCTGCAACTTTTATTTGTCACAGCCTATTTTTGTTTGGATATACACTGAAATAAAAGCAACCCCAAATAAACTACAAATGAAGGACTACATATACCTACAAATCAAATGCTTTGGTAAAGTCACACAAATTAAACATTGAAGTCCACGTTGCACAAAAATAAACACTGAAGTTTATAATTACTATGTTGTTGTTTTTTTACAGCGGGTCATAATATATCTTTTAGTTTGTCAGTGCGTTTTGTGGTGTTAGGAATTGTTTTTCTGCGCATTTCCGCACTAACTCAAAACTTGCGTACATGTACACCACCTCCTGAGTTGGCGTAGGATTTGAGCGTGCCGTACGCCAACGTCCATATTGATATATTTCAAAGTCACCGTGGTTTTGGGTGTACGCCAGGTGTACGCTGGAAATTTGGTGTACACACTTTTCACAAATGAGGGCCATTGTGTGTTGGTCAGCATCAGTTTTGAGAGGTGTAAGTCTTATGCACTGCAGGAGAACGGCGGCTGAGAGGGCGATACATCATTTTAAAAAACTGCAATTGTTCTGTGGCCAGGCTGCCACTGGACCTTGAAGTTAGTCGTTATCTTGATTGCAAATCTGGCCATAACATTAATTCAACTTCACCCGGAAACTTAAGCCTGTCCGTTTGTCAGCTGAAACAGAAATGGAAAGTAAGGAGCAGGAGAAATGAGGGGACTGAAAAAATAACTATGTGAATAGATCACTTGCAGAGAGAGAGAGGGTGAGTCAGAATGGAGAGGCAGGGCAGACTTTGATGGGAAATGAGAGATGTGAGAACCGAGTTAATAGATCTTCAGTGCAAATAATATTTGCCATTAGTGACAGGCTGTCAGAAATACACTGCATATCATTAAATCCACAGGCCAATCTGCTGCCCTGATTTTTAAATTACAAACTGAATTGGTATTCTGCTGCATGTGCTCTGCTCCCCTCAGCCCACCATACCCTTGACACATACACTGCAATGACTTTTTTTTGCATCAATAGATTTTCATTCAAAAGTTTGGTTTCTTGTAAACTTTTAGCATCCAAAGAAGTTTGTTGTTCTTAATTTGTCCAGAGCTACTGCGATAGATCATGCTGACATTAATGCAAGGCTTGAGTAATCAATTGTCTAATCAACATGCTAAATTCCATGAGGCGGAGTACCTGGGGACATTAACCCACCAAACAGATTGTACTGAGCGTGTGCATGTTCATACCTTTTTAATCATGTTTCAAAATGGCGTTGAATGGCTGCTTTTGTCTGGAGTTAACCTTGTACTGTAATCGTGTAAAGCTTTTAGCGGATGCAGAGGAGAGCAAATTGGCTTTGATCTGTGGTTAGTCACAATTTCTTCATCGTCCTCACTTTCCCTCTTTGTCCAAACTGCAGACATTAATGGACTCCCAATACTGGATTATGGACAGTTCGACTGAAATAGAAGTTTAATTTCCTTCTTTCAAACCGATGTAGATGCATGTTCTCTATTGAATGGCGCTGCCCACAGAAGCACACATCGATTAGGTGTCTTCATTGTTGGTCAGACAAAACATGGAATTGGAAGAGGTCACCTTGGACTCTAGGAGGCCTTAATGGGCATAACTTTCTGTATTTACAAAACAATTCATTGATTTATCCAGAAAATAATCAGCAGATTAATAAATGATGTAAACTAGTTGAATAAGCCACATTTAATTGCGTGGCTGACCTTGTTCAATTTTTCAATTAAAAAATCATGGTTTTGCCTTGACTTGAAGATGAAAGTGTGAATTTTAGTGAGTTTAACTTCAGTATTAAATGAAGTATGAATCCCTTGATAGGAAAGGTGCCCTAAGACAACAGTGTGTGTGAGAGAGTGAGAGAGAGAGGGAGAGGGAGCTGCTTCCACTTTCCTTATAAACACTGGCAGTGTCCAAAATCAATTAACTCGGTCTGTTTGAATGTTAGATAGTAAAAATTAACTATAAATGCTCATTAACATTACAGATTTCTGTAACACTAAAGGTCACTTTGCTGATAAGGGTAGACTACTGTTATTCTCAGGAGCTGGATGGCCCACATGTATCTACAGTCACGGCTGCTAGATGAGCACAGATGATCATGTCTCATTAACAGAGATGTGAGGTAATGCAATGGGACACCAGGCATGATAACTCCTACCCCGCACCCCGTTCTCCTTGGATCTATGTGTACATTCACCCACTCATTTAATTAAACGGCCGTAGCGAGCCGCCATAACTGGGCTGTTCATTATGCCTGTATCACAGACACAGAGAGGCAAAATGGAACCTGATCTTAATCGGAGCAGAAGGAAATGATTTCCAGGTAACTGCTTCTTCGAGTTATTGAGATATAAATGTATGCTGCATATTATATATTTGTTCTCTTCTGGGTGTGTGTGTATGTTTTGTGAACCAGATGCTGCAGCTCAGACAGTTAGTCTCGTTTATGTTGCTTGGAGGTTTGTTTAAATTGTTTTAATTTGATTGGCGGCCAACATTTCCCAGCAGCTGTGACCTTGCATGTGTGTGCAGAATACCAAACCTCCTTTTGATCATCTTGGTATGTAACTGTGTGTATGTCATTATCTACAGTGTACATATGCCTGCCACTGCCCTTCAACCCTCACCCCCCACCCACCCCTGCCGGTTCTCACGTGACACTGTATATGAAATGGTTTGTTCATCTTGTTAATATGCGGCATCTAATGATGCATATGAAAAGCAATCAGTGTGGCAGCAGAGGCTCTGCTTGAGGAGCAGCGTTAATAACTTAGGGAAAAGGGAGATTGCAATGCCCCCGCTGGCTCCATAGACAAACGTAAACATATCACACCCAGGAAATTCACAGTATGCTGCATATTCAGCACTCAGTGTTGCTATACACTTAATTTTCAATGTATAGCTTAATGGTTTAGTTGAGATTGGGATGCCCACAGACATCTTTTGTACATGTTTGTGTGTTTTGCAGGTATTACTGTGTTCAAACACATTTGGGTTGGCTTGTTTTCCCAGTATGAAGGATATTACATAGATTTTTTGTACACAGTGGAGTGTTTAAGTGTGTTTTGCATGTATCAGTGTGTTCAGACACAAATGGCTTGTTTTCTCAGTAAAAAAATAATTTTTGGTGTCTATGTTTTGCACATATGTGTTGGCATGTACTGTACCTAGCATCTGCTCTGTAATTGTGTCGTGTCAGATCAGTGAGAGCGGTGTACGCTGTAACCTGGCTGTGTGTAGTGTATAGAAGAGCAGCTTAAATAATTGACTCGCCGCCCATTCGAGCTGAACCCACTTTCACACCTTGCCAGCAGCAACAGCTCGATCCTTGCATCTCGGCCCCCATTCAGGCCTAATGCCATCTGATGGGTGACAGTGTAAACATGGATGAATGTGTTACTTAAAGTCTCTTCCATGTGTATTAATTTAAATATAATTGACACAAGTGCGATATGTTCTAATGATAAAAAGGTTTATGATATCAATGCAAAACATTACATAATTTATTGGCGCTTCTGCCTATGGTGCATTACTCAGTCAGCACAAATCCTACAGAGGGAAAAACCAATGTACATAATTTATGGGAACAGTTGAGCCCAGGCCTCGGATATCAGAACGGCTTTGCTGGTTAAAACACTGATTAACAACCTATATTATCCAGTCTCTCTTTCTTGTTATCAGTCATTAAATATGAACATTTACTTAAATGTTGATATTTATAAATTATTAATTAAATGTTCTGTAATGAGCAAAATATCAGTGAATTCATACAGTCCGTTGAATGCAGCTACTTTTTCTTTGTTTTTTAAACAAGCTTTGGTCAAGTATTTCAGTGTATAATCCTAATAGTTCATTAGTCTGAATTAGTCAATTCTCTGAGGCGTTAGGATAAGTGAGACTGTGCAGCTCTTCAGTGCTCCTTCACTCCTTTTCGCGAACGCAGTTTTTCCTCTCAGGCTACTTTTGTGTGTGTTGAGCATGAGACCTCCAGCAAGGGACCTTCAGTATGGTAGGATTTATGCCAATTCCCTGTCATCATGCTCACAGTGCTGCCCATGCCTTGATTAAGAAAGATACCATGCTTTCTTTTCATTGGAGGATGTAGAAGACGTGCGCAACGTGCTCTCCTCAGCTGTGTTTTGGCCGATGTGAGCAAACAAGGCATGACAGGTCCTCCCAAATTGAAATGTCAGCCATCACGTTAATTTCACAGAATCAGTGTGAGAGAGGGAGATAAACGGGAAGCCCATGACCCCTTCTGCCCTCCCCCTTCTTTTGGTAGCCCCCCCCCCCCGCTTTTAATTTTTCATTTACCACAATCATTCCGCTTCGCCGTATTTCTCCATTCACGTTCTACCTCTCGACCACTCTCACTATCCTCCCGCTGTCTCTCCCCTCCCCCCCCCTCCCCCCCCCCCCCCCCCCCCCCCCCCCCCCCTCTCTCTCTTCTCTCTCTCTTCTCTCTCTCTCTCCTCTCTCTCTCTCTCTCTCTCTCTCCTCTCTCTCTCTCTCTCTCTCTCTCAGTGAGATGAAGCAGGAGCTGGCGGAGGAAGGCAGCAGATGCTCCATCCTCTCCAAGCAGCACCGCTTCAACGAGCACTGCTGTATCCGCTGCTGCGCGCCCTTCACCTTCCTGCTCAACCCCAAGCGCCAGTGCCTGGACTGCCAGTACAACGTCTGCAAGACCTGCTGCACCTACAACAAGAGGGACAAAGCCTGGCTCTGCTCTGCATGCCAGAAGGGCAGGTTAGTGTTTTCACACACATTCACATGCACAACACCAGCGGCGGAGACGGCAGAGAGAGAGAGTCATGACTGAGGAACGGGGACGAGAGATGCGGGAGAAGCTGTGCATTGGTAAATTGGACGACACTGAAGCAGGGGAGTGGGAAAAAAAAAAAAATTAATTGGGAGCATTTATGGGGGGAAAGAAAGATGTGAGAGAAGAGTGCTGAGGGAATATGGGCACTGAAGGAGACAGATGTGAAAGGGAAAAGTGAATGAACGAGAGGTAACATGGGACTTTGACGGGGTCAGCGCTGCAAGGATGGGTGTTTTTTAGGATTTTGTTTGATTTATGTTTTGGACTCATTAATCTCTAAAGGAAAAGAACTGTTTCCAGCTTTAGTTTCCCTGCTGTGTTAACAGTCCTGGTAGCTGGACAGAAAATGAGGGTGAAGATGGGGCCATTAAGACAGACGGTAATTGAAAATGGGGAGGTGGGGGTGAGTGTGTGTAGTCTAAATAATGTCCATCTTGGGGTGAAAAGAAAATACATGCGCTGCTAGAAAAACACATAGACACAGACAGATGCAGACACAGCAGGGCAGGGAATATGAATAATCATGCATCAGTTTTTCCCCGACATATTTTTCCCGTACAACTTTCTTCTGGGAAATCTTTGTTTTCTTGATGTTCTCTTTCATTTCCATCTGCTGGTTTCAGTCCCCAGATCACGTCCTTGCTTACAAACTAGAAATCAGGGTTTTAGAGAAAAGACGAGAATGTACATTTTTGATTTATGGAGTAAGAGAAAACAAACTGAGGATCAGAAGAGGCAGGGGAACACGCTACAGCTGGTTATATTTGAATTTGTTACAGAGCTGCGTGTGTGCATGTGTCTGTTTGTCCAAAGCCTTGGGAGTTATTGCCCCGACTCACCATTGGATTTATATTAAGCCCTGTCAGTCTGGGCAGCAAGGTTTGGGTGTTGGACATACTATAACACTGGAGTGTGTGAGTCAGTCTCTGTGACGGATTCATAGCTAAATCAGTTGTGAGCATGGGATGTTAGATAAGCGAATGTGCGTAATATGTACGTATGACTGTAATGTGTCTTCTTATACGCCCATGTGTGGCATTGCTTTTAGTCAGATTGTCATTGCTTTTGATACTCATGTCTCCCTAAAAAATATAATATGATACTCCACCGGTCCTTTGGTGTGATTTAGCGTGCAATATCACAAGAAAGACAGCAAAAAGACTGAGATACGGGTGTGTCAGTGGTGCATTTTGGATTTTCTGCCTGTATGTGTGTTAAGGTGGAGGTGGACAGGGTTGCAGAGCATGACAAAGGTGTACAGTTGGCCTTAATTCGTCCCCTCAATCCCGCAGCTCCATCTCTCGTTTTGGTCTTTCATTGATTTTTGCTTGACGGTGTATTGAGTTAGACCCGCTGCCCTGAGTTCCGGTGTATGAGACAGGAAGGGTGGAGGAGTGGGAGCAGGAAAGACAGCAAAGAGGAGGATGGAAAGAGATGATGGCAGTCAAAAGAGGTGGCAGGGTCTGTATCAATCATCTAGTCCCTCATACTCTCCTACGTTCCTGTTCGTCACTTTCTCAGCGTGTGTCTCTGCCTGGGGCTCAGTAATGTTCTCATTAGGGGTTTAGATTCAGTCACAAATGGGCCTGATGTCACAACATTGCCGTCTACCAGCTACATATAAATACAACACTTTTCATTAGTGCATTAAAAGGGCTTAAATCTGGTTTTAGCGTGATTCTCTCTCTCTCTCTCTCTCTCTCTCTCTCTCTCTCTCTCTCTCTCTCTCCCTCTCTCTCTCTCTCTCTCTCTCTCTCTCTCTCTCTCTCTCTCTCTCTCTCTCCCTCCCCCTCTCTCTGGGTGGAGCCATGTCATTTGGAACAGTGATTTAAAGCTTGCACAAGTGTTGAGTTTGAGGCTAGAGGACTCCTAAACATAATTTTGGAAATAGCTATTAGTCGAGTGGATGATTGCAAAGAAAAGGCATTGATTTGATGCTAATTGGACTGTAATTGTTGGATGCTCTCTAAAAGTAGAGGATATGTTTAAAGAGGAGTCACTGTGCAGTAAATACAATGCTAATTTGTAAAGTTTTCTTTCCATTTGCATGCAATTTCCAATGTTTTTAATAGAGAATACGTACGATGAAACACAGCATCAGCTTAAGTCAATTCAAAAGCCACAAGTTTGAATAAATTACTATATTCATTCATAACAAATCAGTATCTTCCTCCTGAATGTCAAGCTTTTGGCTCTTTTTGAACCATTTCTGAGGGAATTCTGCTGAATCTAAATGCAAAATGAAATCGCAAAAGGGAACAGACCACCAAATGGTCTCACTCGCATGCACCGGCTGTCCATCAGTAGCCACCGTGCCGCAGCCACACTGCTAGCAAGCGCGATCCGTCTAGGGAAAGCAGATTTCTAATCATCGCACACATGGACACACTCAGATGCTGAAGTCACCCACTCACACAGATACACATAAGAATATATGCATGTACATCCAAGCAGACACATGCCTGCAAGCAAAGAGTCATGTGAGCACATGAATTGATTGTATGTTGATTAATTACATTTATGAGCAGCTGTAGTTGAGATGGATACAGTCATTGATTGAATGCTTTATTTTTTGTCAGCTGACGTGATATATTTGTTGATGACAGATGGTATATAAAAAAGAGTTTAGCAGCGTCATCATAACACCGTCCTAGTCTTGTGAAAAACACACACACACACACACACACACACACACACACACACACACACACACACACACACACACACAACCAAACACAGCTTACCCTCCTGAACGAGTGGGAAAAGCATGACCATTTGCAGTCTGGTAGAATTAACAGTATCCCCAGTCCATGATCCACAAGCAGCATACACACACAAATGGTTCAATGAGAGAATTTTTAGTGGAAACTGAAAAGTATATATTATTTTGGCTCCACACACACAAAGCAGTGGGGATAATGTTAAAGGGGAGTTGAAGAGAGATGAAGGTCAAGAGCTAAAGGAAGAGGAGGAAGGACAGGAGGATGAAAAAGATTGAGAGGGAATGACAGAGCAGCAAAGTACTTGTCCCAGTTATCTGAGAGGAGAAATTAAATACTCCTTTTGTTTTGACTCTCACGTTGAACTGTTCCTCTTGCTGTTTTATTTCCCTGCTTCTCCATGTCTTTGTAATTTTTTTTGTCCTGTCCTCTTTTACATTCTTACACTCCCTCTCTCTGTCAAGCCCCTTCCCCTCTCTGTCTACCTGATGAAGTCGCCATTTGCCATATTTACATTTCAGCTGCAGCAGTCCTCTATGCTTAATCTGCAGTAATGGACCATTCTGTGTGTCTGTACAGTCCTCGGGTATACCTACTGTGTGTGTGTGTGTGTGTGTGTGTGTGTGTGTGCGCATGTGCGCACAGAAAGAGCAATACACTAAAGTGACAAACTGTTCTTAGCACATTATGGCTTTATAATCTCATCCTAAAGCATGACCACGAGGAAATTATAGCATCTGCTGCAGCCCTATACTATATTGTAATGTACATATACACAAACACACATGCAAACAAGAGAGGCTTAGGCACAAACACATGCCCATTGTATGCCCAAGCACACACACTTACTGGGCATTTTAATGAAACTGAATTGCCTTTTTTGGCATTACATTCCTTTAAGTGTGTGCATTGCACGTGAACGAACGTGCAAACGCAAGCATACATAGACACACACACATACAAGCACGCTGCTGCAGTTACAGTGCAACTTTAGCAGACTGACATTTTTTAAATGTGAGTCTGAGCAAGTTCTGGTGGAACCATGTAGCTGACAGACAGCTACACACACACACACTGGTTCTTTGTGATGGGGCTGCCTTCTTTTAAAGGCCAAGCAGAAGCTGTTTGGCTCAGGGGCCTCAGGACACGAGCTAACAAGCACGTACAACCACTCTGTGGCCGTAGTGGTAGCTTAGTGCTATAATAGTTTTATTAACATGCAACCACAGAAATGCACACACTCACATTTACTGATATCACATGCGTGTCACATCCATTTATTGTTACAATGGCAGCTCCTGTCACTTTCTCAGAGACTGTGGATACTGAAGGTGTTCCTGTGTGTTTGCAGCTGTAAGTAAAAGTGAATGGATGGTCTCTTACCTTATCAACATGTTCATATGTTACCAGATAAACTGTCAATCACAAAGCAGTATGTTCAGTAAGTGATAATCCAGGTTCTAATCAGCATCACACCTTAGAGATGTACTAGTTCTGGTGTAATCACGTAAATGCTGCATTTTTTTAGGGCAAAGTGTGCATCAGCAGCCATGGAATATCTGTTTTCCATTTTCTATTAATTTATTAACTGACATTTGACATCTTGAAGCTATTTCTTCCTTTTGAGACAAATAGACCCATTAAATATCTACTGTATTTACTTAAACAGGCTGACAAAGCCAGAATCCTTGGCATACTATAGCATATTGAGTCATGTACAACTTTGTGTTGTTGTTTTTGTAGAGTGTCTACCACATTTGCTTGTTAACACACGGTACTGAGTGGCTGGAAATTAACTCAGTTTCTATGACCCTTCACCTGTCTTCTCTCCCATTCCCCTGCCTCCATATTAACACCTCCACACAAAACTGTGCTTTTATGTATATTTCTTGCACATGAATATTTATTTTAACATTTCAAAACAATTCCACAACAACAGTAGTCAACGTGTGTTTATAAAGACACCAGTGCTGTAAACTCTATGAACTCTCTCTTGCTTCTGCCAGACTAGCACCTGCGGCTAGGAAAGGCAGAGAGTCACAGTGATCTTTTTCTGTCCTCCTTGCGGGGGTATTTTTATCAGTGAGCAAGACCCTACAGCACCAGAAATGTGTGTACACCCCCACCAACGTCTCGGCTTTAATAAAGCATTTACATGTCTGTGGCTGGTTGTGTCTTGCTGCTCTGGGTTTATGTCAGGTCTTTTAGCAGCTGGATGGACAGTGGATTGCAGGATTTAACTCGTATGTGTTTTTCCAATAAGGAGCCAAAACAGCAAGCTGCCAGCCTCAGTAGATGAAGAATGAAAGTCATTCATCACACTATAGCACTATCAATTTGCAGCGGGGCACAGCATTAGCGGCAAAGAAAGTTGATGTGTGTAGTTGTATTTCATGCTGCAGTCACAGATACCTTCATGTAAACGTGCTCAGGATTTATAAACAACTATTTCCTTCCAGTTCGCACACAGAATTGACTAAATTGGATGTCTGAACATTCCTGTGCTAGATACCCAGGAAGCTTTTCATCAATTGAAACCGTTTGATGAAAGTGCAGCTGAACTAACTTGCAAAGCCCTCATCTCGATGAGCTATGAGCACAGGAAGGAGAGCCACTAATCAGCCTCTCTCCTTTCATCTCCACGGCCTTGTCCCATGTCCAGCCCAGCTGACACTGGAGCCACTGGTCGATCGTAACTCTTCATGGTGATTTGCACTTTATACACAGCCGGGCATAAAAGCAGGCGCGCGCACACACGCACACGCACACACAGCACACACCACACAGCACACTGGTTATTTAGGTTCAAAAATCTCCTGGAGGTCCCGTCTTAGCTTTGATTGTACCTTGGTCTCATTCATAGCCTAAATCTGTGCTTGAGTTTTACTTATGCAATTTGAGCATTTCCTTTTAAAACTCTTTACTGCTGAGTTTTCAGTCTTGAAGCAATCTTGGTGTGTGCGCAGTACCTACAATATCTGTGTATGTCTATATTGTGCTGCATATCTGTATTGTATGAGTGTGTGTGTGGATTCCAAGTGCTCCCCATAGTGTGACCCCAATGTGTCCCATGAAAGCATTTTTCTCTGTAGGAGTTACGGTTCGAAAGGAGGTGATAAATCACTACTATACAGGTAAACATGGGAGTACACACACACATGCATGGAGATAGACGCACACAAAATGAACCCTGAATGTTCTCTCTTGTGGGTGTGTTAATTTCTGTCAGTTGTTTGAATACCGTTGTGTGTTATTTTGCACATATTGCTCTGAGTCATTAATGCCTCGCTGATTTTATTGGTCAGCTTCCAGGCCTCCCCCGTGTGTGTGTGTGTGTGTGTGTGTGTGTGTGTGGAGGTGGGTGAGACTGAATCAGCTACACCTCTGATCTGAGCACCACTTTAGGTAGAGTTGTGAACCCAGTTACAGCAGCACAGTCTGCAGTTCCTGTGACATTTATACCTTCAGGTTTGTTCCGGTAATTCCCATCAGTTTGTGAACGACGGAAACTGGCTGCCAGAGTGCTCCACGTGAACAGGGTCATTTGTGGCTCACACAGCAGGTGATTGGAAATCTCATGATTTCTAAATCGGTTTATGCAGTAAGTTGGCTAGTGGATCAGAACAGAAGCTTGTTGATCCTTGTTGTTTTTATTGTGGGTTAGTTGGATTGGAGAAATAAACTGTTTGCCACAGAGTGGGGCAAGGTGCAGGTAACGCCCAAAAACATTTCCACTATGCAGGTCGTAGTGGGCTACAACATTACACCCAGTAACGTTGCTATATAGTTGTGTGTCTGTGTGTTAAATTCAAGAGTCAAAATTGAAAGATTTTGCTTTTAGCCTAATTCCTTTCTAGATGGGTGGTAGAGTGTTTAGAAAGTGACAGGGATATACATACTGTAGTTGGAAGTTTATTGCCCCTGTAAATGACTCTTCTTTATTTATATCAACAATCTGAAAGTCTATTAGTTATCTATCTATATAATTCCTAATAAAATCTTAACAGGTAACCAGCTGAGGAGCGGACATTGTAAGCCATTTCTCTGTGATTTTAGCACTACTACGTTGCTTCTCGTTATGACTTGAATCACAAAGTAACGTACCGAGTGCTGAGGTTTTTAGACTACTTGCTGCTGTGAGTTTTGACAGTCTGGTAAATTGCTGTCACCAAAACTGGACCAATGAAAGAGAGACAGCAAATGCTAGCTAGACCCTAATATGGGAGGAATACAGCACTGCCAGTGACTCAGCACCTGTTGAAATAACATGAATGAAAAGAACCATTGCTTACATCAGCAAACTTGGTTAACTACCTTCTACTTTCTGAGTGGAAGCTAGCTAGTTAGCCTAGCTTGCTTTCTTCCTGTATCCGAGGGAAATACAAACGTCCAACATTCAAAATGTTGAACGTTGTAAAAGGACGGATGTCTTAAATCAACATTTGTGGGGTTAGACATGGCTATGATGTGCTGTCGTTGGTTAGCACACCACAGTATTTACAGCGCGTCTCCTAGGAACGCCAGCCTTCATATGTCCATCAGCTGCTGCTGTGGGAATCGCCCACCCAGAGGCCTGAAACTCACTGTTTTCCTCTCGTATCCAAACATTTGCGTCCTCTTTTTAAAAAATTGAAAAACAGGCACAATAGCTGCTCAGTGGTTTATATTTCCTTGCACAAAACATGAGAAGAATTCAAATTTCAGTTTGACTTTAATGCAGTAAATCCAGCCAAATATATTCTCAAATAAAACACAGACTTCCAGGATTTATTTGCAGCTCCTGTTTAACCCAGTGCTGGTGCATTGCTGCTGGTAAAGAACTTAAGTCGGTTATGTTTCAATCATGGCATCTCAAGTCATGACTTTTTCAAATGAAAGGTAGCTCAGTAACCACTAAACACTGATTTACTTAAATTGAAATGTCTGTGTTGAATCTCTATTCCCTCTGCATCCTCCTCCCCACACTATTGGCTCTGGACTACAGCGGCTGGTTCTGCAGATATGATCTATCAAAAACATCTCCAGCGTGGGAGGCGCCCCACAGCGCAGCCAGTCGTGTCTGATATCCTGGTAGGCCAGCCACGAGAGGATGTGAGCTGCATGATTGGCAGATGAAGCATCTACTTTATTTCAGATTGAGAATTTTGTTGGTTTCTTTCACTAAATTTTAAGATTAGCCTGCTATTGCTTTTCGTCCTCTTCGCTGTCTTTCTGTATCTTTTCTCTGTATAAATTTGACCTGAAATGATAGAAACCTCTCTAAGATGCTGGATGAAAAGTAATCTTTCTTCCCCTCCTCTAACTTCACCCATCACTTATTTTCTCACTCTCTGGCGCCTTCATCCCTCCCTCAGGCAGATCACACTGTCTGATCTCCTGCCACAGTGAACTCTGTAGCATAAAAGAAATAAGATATTGGCACCGCAGGATTTTCATACTCATTGCACATTCCTCGCCTGTCAACCCAAGAGCCCTTTGAATGTGAAATATTAGTAAATATATAGTTGTTTCCAATATCCTAGTATTTCCATTTATACTGTTATAATAGTAATAGCTTTTTTTTCATTAACGACTTTTCAAGCAATAGGCAAATAGTGCCTTCCAAAGTTTTTACAGGACATAAGCAGATTTAAAGAGTTGGTATTCTGCTCATTTTCAGGTTCAAAATCTTAATCAGGGGTTGTACCAGAACAGGTTTACATGGTTTAATTTTCAAAAAACACCATATTTTTCTCATACTGCACATTGCTGCAGCTCCTCTTTTCACCCTGTGCGTTGTACGCTCCGCTCTTGAGCTACAGAGTGATGCATCTTGTACAAAATCTTTGTTGGGAGTTGCACACGCACAGTTTCTAGGTAAGGACTACTAGCCAATCAGAAGCAGAGAAGGGCGGGTCGTAAGAAACAAGTTGGTGTGATCCAAATCAAAGCCGCTTCAGACTGCGACCGTAACAGATGGCATAAGTTACTCACAAGTCCACAACCACACAACATCATTGTTCCACATCTTACCATCAGGACTAAACGTTGAACTGTTGCCGGTGTTTTGACGATCTATGCTGCCTTGCCGAAAAATGCTACCATAGCGCAAATCTATAGACTCGACTCTACTCGGCCCTGCTCCATTTTCCATTGCAGATAGTACGTAGCTTGTTGTCATAGCGACGCCACACACAACTGCTGCGACATAATGTTCAATGCGACACACACACCAGCGACCCACACAGCTTTCTCTTTTTTTAAGTTAAAACGTTTCAACATTACTCAGAATGTGAAGACAGATAAGCGGTATGAAAACCTTCCAGCTGTGTTTCCCCTGCCGTTGTTGCTGCAGCGGTCTGTGTGACGGCGGGAGCAGAGGGCTCTGTGAACGGCGGCTGGCCAGCCTCACACGCTCCTCCCGCGGTTTGGCACAGACATCACTTCTTGTAAAACTGTCAATATTCGAAATCTACACAGCTGATTTCTCACCTCAAACCTTCTCAGAAGTGGATTTAGTGATGAAATTCCCCTACGAAAACTGTAAAATGTAAAACTTTCTGTTGCTGGTCTCTGTCTGGTGCACGCAACGATGATGCAGTGAATAGTGAATATTCTCTCTGACCAATCAGCAGTCTGTCGTGTTACATTTTAGTATCCTTCAGCTCGCTTGGAACCTCGATGGAGGTGAGGTGATACGAAAAAAAGTACAACATTTCTACAATGGAAAACCAAACAAAGGCGAGTCGAGACAAAGGGCCTCCGCTCAGACTAGCTTGGTTTGAGGGCGTGCCTGACCCCCGCTAGCCGCTTGGCAAGCTTTAGGACGCGTTTTCATTGTGATGTCACAAGTAAAGGAAGTGAAGGGCTGGACTACAAACGAGCTGTTTTCAAGCAGTTCAGAGCAGAGCTTTCTGTGGGAGATGGGAACTCCCTTTGGGCTGGACTTCTGGCTTTTTCACTTTGCAAACCTGTTACATGCACAAAAAAGATATATAGCTCAATAAAGGAGAGGGGAAAAGCCAAAAAGCATAATACCACCTCTATAAGAACAGTTGCAAGATGTAGAATTAAAAAGTAAAATATATTAAAAAGAAAAAAAAATATTGTTTTATATATTTTATTGGCCATTACTTATAACTCACCAGCAGGTCAAGAGTGATGATGCCAGTCATTATACTCATATTCATTCTTGTTGACTAAAAGGTCAGTGTTTCTCAATTTTGGCTGCGTATCTTTAAATTAAAGAGAGGTGTCTTTAAATATAAATAAAGATAATAAAGATATGGACCACATAAAATCTGGAAAGTATGTGATTGTGAAGAAGGTGAAGACAAATTCACAAGGGACGAAACAGAAGGGAATACAAACATATGCTAACATAAAAGGCTTTTGAAAATTAATGTTATGAAATCACTTTAATCATGATTTAAAGAATAATTTAATTAACTTCATTGTTAATAACTGATAACATACAACCAAAAGTCTGATTCTTCCTAGCAAACTCTAACGCTAATAAGAAGTACCATAAACATGCTTGTAGGAGGTTTTTATATTTATTAAATTTTTGTTGGATTTCTTCTTTTGATGTTTCAGATTATGTCACTATATGTTGTACACCTTCTCTTGAAAAGACCTCAGAACGCTGGCTGCTATTCACCAAATTGCTGTGAAAGATATGCACACTCATGCTGAGAAATATAATACACACATCTTACACACGGACATGGACTTTGTGGACTTAATGTTCTGGAAAACACAGCTAGTGTAAATGAATCACAATTAGCTGAATGTGCTAATGTCAGTGTCCACTTTCCCTGTACTGCTGGAGTTCTGAGAGATGGTATGTATGTACACGCCCCTATTGCGATCTCGCTCTGTCTTTCTCTCTCTCTCTGCTGCATATCAATGGCTGTGCATCGCTCCAGGCCTCTGTCTCATTGCACCTCCTCTCCCATTTTTCAGCGCTTTAAATGAGGCATAGCAGGCGCTTTGCTACAGAGCTGAATGCACTCCACTCACCTTGTTTAGTCATGATTTCCCACCTGAGCGAGGAGTGTTGTTTGATCTCATTTGTTTAAAATCGTCTGATGTTATTAAGTCTGTACCTTCTGGTTGCTGGCCGGATCCCTGTATGCTTGTCTGCTTGCCCTCGTGGTCAGCGCTGAGATTTCAGTCGTGACACTTCCTGCATATTTTTCTTGCCTTATCCTGTTATTTTTTATAAATAATTGTGTTTTCTGCCATTTGTGGTGGCAATTTGGCTAAGACAGTGATTTATTTCTAACAGTTGGTTAAATTTCTCAATGAACCATCTGTTTGGTGGAGTAAATACAGAAAGTTGAACATTTGTCGTAATTGGAGACTCTTCATATTGAGAAGTGTTGATTGGCTTGGTCATAAGTCAAGCATCAGCCCAGTGTCAGTTTAACAAATAGCAGGCTTCCACGACTCTCCCACATCTTTGCTGTGGACCTGTTTCTTCTCCAGAGGACGATAACATACAGAACATGACAGATTTCTGCTTACCATATAACAAATATGGACAGTTTTATATAATTCAGCTGTTGGCAGATGACATACCACAGAACCCCTTTCAGCAGGTAGAGCAGCCCAGAGCATCCAAAACAACTGGAAAGGGATCTCCCTCTTCCCCTTTCTCTCTCTGTCTTTCGGGCTATTTGTTCAGAGCAGCAGCAGAGGAGCTTGGGTGATGCTGTCTGATTCAAACCGGATCAAAGCAGCTGTTCATATCAGGGCTGCCAATGGGAGAGATATCAAAGCAGCAGGCATACACACACGCACACATATCCAGTTGTGACACACACACACACAGTGAGGTACGCTGTGTGTACATCCTGCATGAGCGCTCACAAGAGCACAAAAACACACATAACAGACCACAGCATACAGCCAAGACATGTTCTTTCTGCATGTTCATGTGTACGTGTGTTTTGGCCTTGTTCTCCAGTAGGCACGCCACGAGATTTTGCGTGATATTAAAATGTGACGATTCTCGTCAAGGTGAAAAGCGGTCTCACGATGTCAGCTTGACGTGACATCGTGAAAACAATAAACGGTGTCAGAGTGACACGAACAATATGTAAGCAGCATTTCAAAATTCACCTGTGTTGTTTTGCATTTTGTGACTTTTAGTCGCATATAATATAAAATATTGTCTCGTTCTTGTGAGCTAAGTGTATTGTCACCCCCCTATTCACCAGTCTTCTTCACATGTGTCTTCTGTGTATAGGGAATGATAGTTGCTTGATGTCATGCTCTAATGATGTGACTAGACCACTGACAGACTGACTCTGACTGGCTGGTTTGATGGAAGACTGACTGATTTACTGCTTCTTACCATTAATATAGGTTAAAAATACCAAACATTTGCTGTTGACAGATTTCAGTCCTTTCTCCAGTTTGTAAAATTGGGAACTGAAGAAAGAAAAAACAAATGCTAATACTTATTATTGTATTTTTTAAAGTATTATTGATGATGGAAATGAATTGTCTCAACCTTAATATAGAGTATTGCTGCACCTTGGTAATGCAGTGTTGCAGATATTATTATTGAGCTGAGACTGCAACAGTGTTTGAGGTGTCTTATAACTCCACATGAGTATATAACATATCACACAAACAAATCTTTTGTGTGCGAGTGTGAGACATTTGTGTCACGCATATTTGCTCTCACCTACTGAGGTGAGCAGTGGAAGACCTGCAGCTTCTGTAGTGGCCGCCTGTGCTGTAGATTCATGCATTTTGAATGAAGGTCTCTCAATATATCTTCTGGTCCGTCTGTCTTTCTCACTCTGGCTCTTTTACTCTTACTGTCTGTCGCTCTGCCATTCTGTATCTCTGCTTTCCTCTGCATCTCGTCTTGCTGCTGAGATAATTTTTTACGCCACCAAACAGCCGCAGGACGCACATCTCCACACTCTGTTTCTGTTTACTTCAACACTTTCTGAATAGTACACATCTCGGGCAAATTGGTTTCAGCAAACACTTTTCCCAGCCAGAGTGAGTGAGTTTGATATCCTCTGAACCTGCCCACTCCTCTTTCTCAGTCTACTGCTGATGCACTAATGGTAAATATCAGATCGTACTGATGTAATGGCTTCCCCCTGGTGTCACTGCCTCAAATACCTGCAGGCAGTTAAACAGGCATGTCTCTGTTGTCTGCAAACACACTGCTACACACACACACACCCTACACAACATGTAGGACAAAGTAACAGCTGCAAAAAGCATATTCAAACACCAGTAGACAGGAATCTGAGTACAAAGACAGAATGAAACAAACACAAAGACAGACAAAGACACAAGGGGACAAACAAGAAGGGGAAGGAAGAAATGAAGCTGAGTGTAGGCTAAACACGTATTTGGGTAAGCTTGTCATGCACACTAATCCCTTTCCTCACCACCTCCGCATGCCACAAAACACACACACAGCATTTCGCCTTTATTTATGGCTGTAGTTTTATTGTGTAATGGTATGAAGGAGACCGTGTTTGGGCAGCTGTAGCTGTGGGCAGAGAATGTAGGTTTCCCCCCTTTGAGATTCATTTTAACTGCCCCAGTATTTACATTCCTCCCCGTCGGTTGCCGCTTCAGTACTCCTATGCTCACAAATTGCTTTCCAGCGTTTACATTTTATACATTAATGTGATGTTTTCTTTCAGTAAGAAGTGCAGCAGCCACAGCACAGCCCTGTAGTCCTACATTAATAAACATGAACCAAGCAGAAAACTTACATTTTCCAGTTAGTAGTGTGATTATTGTATTTTGTCACTTGTTTAAAGGTGCTCTGTGGAGTTTTCTTGGAAACTAAAAAAAAGTTGTATACGTTCAGTGTTACTCACTGAAACGCATTATGTGTGCCCGTGAGCTGTAATAAACGTGTTGAGTGCATTCCCTTCCTCATTAAACGTTTGCACATTCAGTATCGTTTACATCCATGTTAAGCAGCTTGCACTCTTCTTCTTCCCTGCCATTGCTGGCGCACTGCAGCATATCTTGGTGCGTTACCGCCATCTGTTGATCAGAGGAACAGTGTGAAAAAATTGGCAGGAAAGTGTACCGCGTCGTGTGTGTGTGTGTGTGTGTGTGTGTGTGTGTGTGTTCTTGCACATGCATCCTTGTGCAAAATACGAATAAAAAAGGAGAAAAGTCATAGAAAAGCAGCTCCGTAGCACTCCTAGAGGTCACAAACTCCACAGGAAACCTTTAATCTCACAATCTGAGCATAAACACACATAGGCACAAATATATTAATTTGTCTTTATTCATATCAGAAAGTGTATATTAATTTCCTGTTGTTCAGCTGTTTTATTGATATAACCATATTCATATTATCTCTTCTATTCATATAGAACTTATTAACAAGCAAAATTACAAAATGCTTCACTTAAAATATCAAAATATAAACATGATGATTTTTATTGATAAACAGATAATAAAAAAGTTGCACAAATCAGAATCGGCCTTTATTGGCCAAGTATGTGTACACATGACATACAAGTGGGTAGAACAACAAATAGGTAGAAGAACGATAGTGACACAGTGTAACAGCTGAACACGATTTCAAGCCTGTTGCGCACAGCTCAGTATCTCCAGGTGGGTCTATTTCATAAATGTGAGCCAATTTTACGTGAGTCACTTTTATGTAAAGGTCACAGCAATCTGACTGGGCCAGACCTAGAAGCATTCCCATAACAATTTCAGCCAGCAACATGAGTCTGAATTGAATGTAGTCATGTTAACATAATCTCTGCAGCAGCACACACTTAAATATTAAATACAGAGAGACATTAAATGCATGTCTTAGTGAGAGCACAGTAATTTGTCTCTTAAGTAGCCTCATCTCTAATGCACAAAGACAAATGGTACTCCAAAACACTGCGAATATGCACATTTAAGCACAGTTTTCCCCAAAAAAACACCCTTGTATAACTATAATAATCATCTGACCAGCTGTTTCCCGAAGGTTTCAATTTTAATCAATACCCAACGCTTTACTTACAGCATGTGGGCAAACAGGAGTCCCAACTTAGTGTCTTGCCTGTTTCGTGAAACACTTTGGGCTGCATCTTTGCACTGAAGGCGCTGTACAAATTTATTATTTTTGTTATTCTATATTTCTGCACTGATGAACATTATAAAACAGGCAGCAGAATTCTATAATAAATGATGCAATTGATGAGAAAGTCTATTAGGCATTTAATGAGAATCTGGGGCAAGTATCTCTCATGCTGACGACATTCTGACAACGTCATTAAGGCTTCAACAGCAACAAAAAGTTTTCAAATCTGTCTGTTATTTAGCCTATGAGGAAACATTAAAACACTCTTCTTCTTTTTGTTTATCATTTTCACTGCTTCACGTGCACTGGTCTCATGCCTCAGTTGCCAAATATCATACAGACAACTTATAATTGCCATATATGTCTTGCTCAGGGACACATTTGTAGATGTGTCGCAGTGGGACTTCAATCCAGGTCTCCCATACAAAAGGTATGTGTCTTATCCACTGCACCATTGCCACCCACTACGATATGCATCCCATGTCTGCAAGAGTTTTCAGTAAGTGACATCACAAGCAGCCTGCAGTGCAGCTGTTTTTTTTACGTTGGCCTCCACAATCTCTTTCAATATTGACTTCGTCCTCAGATTGGGAGTATCACCTTGATGTTGTGTGATCACCCTCAGAGGTCATTGATAATGATCAAAACAATTTCTACTTAGAGGCAGCGAGAGAAGGTTTTTGTACGCCCCCGCTTTATACCTCCCCTGCTTCATGGCTTCAATTACCCAGTGTGACGACATAAGTATGAATAATGCAGTGGTCCCATGTCCTGACCTGGAGTACAAAGTCCGCCTGTGTGTGCACACTGACATGAGAGAAAGAGGGCATAGGTTCTTATTATCAAAGCCCAGCTGGAACAAGAACAGCAGTAATGCAGAAGCTGAAACAGCAGTGTGTGATACACTGGTCATCCAAATGATCTTGATCACTGAACTCATACATTCCCCTCAACATGTAACCCCCATTCAGAGTTATCATTATTATCCAGCGTTTCTATGTTTAATAGTGTTTACAGCTGAGTTTGTTTGCCCTGGGATGTTTTTGCATCAGGCTCCTCTGACACTGTTGAGAGATGTTTTATCCTAATGAGGCTTACATGGGTAATTAAGACTAGATAAAATGTACTGTAGATTAAAAAATGATAATCCAACGGCACTGTGAAATATTTTCATCACGCTGTGGTGCCTTTCCAGGGTAGTACTGTGATCAGTGCGTCACGCAGGGTAGAGTTGCTGTCACAGGGACCCTCGGTTGATGAATGGCACTGTATTTCTTCTATATGGCATCCATCTCCAAATGCAATCTGTTATCCTCACTCTTACTTCACACCATCACCCTTCTGCAATATACAGTCCTCTCATATGATCTCTAGCCTGGTTATACGGTAGCCATCTGTGCATAAACAGTCTGACCACCAACATTATTCCTCAAACATAAACACTAAGCCTTTTAAATATTTTGTTTTTCAGATTTAAACACTTATATTAATACTCATAGAACACACTCGACAGAAGGATTTTAGATGCACTGTTATTGACCTCACAAATTTGACACTCGTCTCTCCTCAAAATATTTTTGATAATCTGTCACACTCTACTGTATTGTGAAACTCTTAGTTATTAATAGAAGATAGATATCAGGTTCTGATGGGGAAATAAAGACTGACAGATGTGAATGAAGGGATGAAAAAGTGACAAAGTGCAAAGAGGGATGGATGCCAAAGGCAGCAAAGTTTGAGCCCGGAAAACAAAGGCCAGCAGTGGCTATTAATGTTATTTCAGACCAAAGTAAAATGCAGAGGGAGATTTCTCCTCTTTTGTTGGTGAGCCATTCCCCTCTCAATCCCTCCATCTGTCTCTGTCACTATAAAAGCAGTGATAGCAGAGAGAAAAACACCACGCTGTATATGGGCAGGGATGGATGAGTAAGAGATAGGAGAGAAATGTGTGTGTGTATGCATGTATCTGTTGTGTGCGTGTCTAAGTTTTGTTTGCGATCTGTGTGCCGAGCATCAATGATTCATCGTGATCCGTCTCCCACACCCTGTCTGCCAGACTGAGTAGGGAGAAAGGGTTGTTTGCTGTGTACCAGTGTGTGTGTCATGGGAGCTCAAGGTACGGTCACATTTGCCTTCGGTCCAATGAAAATGCTCCACACTTGCCACTGAAATAAGATGTGATGTCACAGGTCCGATAGCGGTAATGAAAAAAATCTGAGCACAGTGATTAAAGACTGTAAACATTCTGAGGGCGATGCAGCAATTTGTGATCTATTCTAGAGTAATTTACAAAACAGAGTGATGGCACACCTCAAGAATAATTACCCCTTCATTTTCAAACCCAATATGCATCAACACAACACTGTTTCTTTTTGTCAATCATGCAGAAATGCAAGTTGAATAATGGTGAGCTTTGACATGCAAGTCAGCTGGATCTTAATTTCTCCGTGGTATCAGCTTCACTTAAGACGAATGCAAACAAATCCGTAAGAGATGCCAATGCAGCAATGAGGACGTTAATCATCACTGGTTTCCCAACATGCAAACGCAGTCAATTGGATAGCGTTACTCCACAAAATGGACAGAGATGTTGTTGCAGTTTCAAGCTATCTGTTTTACTTTATAAAGTCAGGAGCATGGTGACGTGTCAGGACACAACAGAAAAGAAATACCAGGAATGCAAGGTCATTGCTGCTGCATCACAACTGTGTGACATCGTAAACAACACATTTTGATCATATCTGAAGTAATATCTAACCCAACTCTTAAATACTGCAGCATCTTTGAAAAGTGATATATGAAGTCGTCTTGCAGCTCTCCCAAATCTGTAGTAAATGGTGGATGGTCTAACGTATCGGATTGTCACTGGAAGGTTTTTCTAAACCAGTCCAGTTTTTAGCATTGTTCACTGGATCAAAAGAGTAAGCCATGACATGCTGATGAACCCAAGTAACTGTGCCAATGTACCTGAGCCACCTACTTTTCCCTGAGAAAATCTGATTTGATCTGGATGGGAAAGTCCTGATTTTGCCATCACTATCTGATCCGGTAGAGTGTGATTTATGGCTACCTTTAACTTGTGAACTTGTTGCCAACATGCCTGCTGATGTGTGTTGGTGTTATTCATGGTGAAAATCTTTTAGGAAGTACACAAACTTTAGTCCGTTCTACATGTATTAAAAGTTTAGCAGTTGATGAAAGTGTGTATGTTAATTTATGCTGTAGGAAAGTTGCTACAGTTACAACTGTCTTTGTGTATGCATTTTGTGATTATGTGTGTCAGTGTCCCTGTGTTGGACCTATCAATCATTTTGGGACATAGAGAACTACATGCAGGATAAGGAGTCCATCGAAGTTATACACCCCTGAAAGCTGAGGAAGAAGCCAATCAGGTCCTACAGAGTGAACCTGCCCAACTCTAAGAAGAGTTAAGGACCAGGAGGGGTGTTCACTGTTTTGCAGGCCCTCTAACCTGTCCCAGAGCCCAAAGAGGAGCAGCTCCCAGAAGAAAGAACTGAGGGGCTGAGTCTGGAAAAGAGTTAGTCACTTCCTCGGTTTGAAGAAGAACAACATATGGGAGGAGGCCACATCCAACTAAGACCCCTACACCTCATTGGCTCAGCACCTTCCACCAGGAACAGCTGTTCCTGCAGTACGGTGGTCCAGTGGTTTAGCACTGTGGCCAGACAGACAGACCTCAGCCGACTAGTTTTCTGTGTGGAGTCTTCATGTTCCTCCCTGTGTCAGCGTGGGTTTCCCCCGAGTGATTCACTTTCCTCCCACACTCCAAAGACATGAAGCTCGGGTGAATTGGACACTCTAAATTGCCCCCAATCAACCTGCTTTAAAAAAGACATTAAAAACATTTCAAAATAAAAGTTCTGCCTGTGTAGCTGTGTTGTAGTTGTAAAGTTAAGGTGTTAAGTGACATTACACACAACACTGAATGATCATTGTTTAAGGACAGCAGGATTGTGTAAGACAAAACATTCAGGTTGTGTTTGGTCTATACTGGGTTTGACATGTTTTAGAGCCATAGAGCTACGCTCTAGCATGTCTCTCTTACACAGAGTACAACAGAACAAAGAAAGTACAACAGAACAACAGAAAGAAGACAAAATACAACAGCGGAAAAAGAAGAGATACTGGCAGTGATAAGCCATTACTACTACTCATTATGTTGAGCTTAACCATCTCATGTCTCCAAGTTGAAGTGATCTCTTCACAATGTTTCTCTCTTCTGACTTTCATTCCAATAAATGTTGCTAAATAGAGTTTTACAGGCGTATGCATTATTGGCCCAAAATAAATGCACATTAGTGTCTGTCTCTAGCTGAGCTTGGCCGACATGTATTTAATGACACAAAACTAATACTAATATACTAGAGGCTATATTAGACTAGAGGGGGATTCAGTGAGACAGCAGACATGCAGTGAGACTGAGAACAAGAAGGAAGACGAAGACAGAGTTGTTTCATGGTTGGTGTTGTTGTGTGTCTAACTTGATGGGAACTGCTTCCAGGGTGAGGGCAGCCAGAGGCCTGTTTGGGAAGCAGGCCATTTGTTGGTTTCCTAATTGCTTGGAGTGCAGTGAAATGGTTACATTTCCTCCACTGAAATGTACTCAGAAGAGTGGAGGATGTGGCCCTAAGGTCACAGAAACACAGGAATCTCTTTCATAGAAAAATACTTACAGACAAAACACTTAACATGCAATTGAATGCCTTTTGGGGCCATTCAAATGACTAAATGTCTTAATCTTTATCAGTGAAAACCAGAAGTCACCATTCATAATACCCATGAAATGATCTTGTAAGATCGAGCCAGACATGCTGCCGTTTGTGATCAGATTGTGAATGTGTTTGTGAAAGCCATTTGTGTCTGACTTTAAGTCTTTATTCCCCATTTGTGTGCTGTAGTGTTTGACAGGCAACAATCTGCGCTTAAAAACATTAATCTGTTTTCTCTTCAACTGCATGTGGCCTCTCTGGTGTGTAGAACGATAAAGCTCTGCTTATGGTATAAACGACACTGGTGCATTAATGGGAAATGTCTTTAAAGCCAAGGACATGTGCTCTCTCTGCCGCATGAATGCAACCTGAAACCTTTCTAATCTGGAAAGTGTTTTCATTTCTGCTCAGGCAGCAAGCACTTTACACACAGTTTACCATCCTGCAAACAGGAAGTGAGTTGAACTTTTGTATTTCGATTCAAATGGCCCTTCTTGTAGTCGTAGTTTAGAGCTGTTGCTTTAGCCAGGCGCCTGCTGCACGTGTCAAACCTTGATGTCTGGAGCTGTTCTGTAACCTTCTGTGAAACACTTCCCATACACTATGTTCCTCTTCTGTGCGAAAAAAAAAAACTCTTTCACAGCTTGCTGGCTTATCAGGCGCACACACACACACTTAAACAGATCTCAAAAGAGCAACTGGAGCCAAAGACGCTCTCCCTGCTTCCCCCACTTTTCCATTGAAGATTGATTCACATGGGTTACATAGAGTAGAGCTTGCTTTGAAAAGGGACTTCTAAAGATAGATCCCATGGAAGAAATGCCCCCATATCCCTGGACTCCACCACGCCAGTCAAAGCAGTGACCTTTTTTCTTAACGTTGTCAGTTTTTCCCCCTTTGTCTGTATTTCCCTTTCAATGTTCACCTCTGCTCTCTCTTTCCTCTCCGTGATCCTCTCTTCAGGTGACAGCAGTATATGTAGCTTGGTGTTGACTGGCTGTTTCCCTCTGCTCCCTAACAGGCTGCCAAGACTGACACTTCAGGACACTGGGCTCTGGCAGCTTCAGTATGCTATTTCCCCATTGTCCTGTTTGTCCTTTTCTCAATGTCTGGTGTTAGAATAAGGTTAATGACTTTTACCCAATTCCTCCCTCTCTCACTCTTCACTGACTGCCTTTACATTGTATACAGTGTGTCTGTATAGCTGACATTATTATCCAACTGAGCTTAGAAAGACTCGGTGTTGGTAACTCGCAAAAGAGCATTTGTGCAGGGTGGATGGTTAATGGTTGATACTGACAGTTAGGATGACTAATCCTGAGTAAAGGACAATCTCAATAACAACATGGCCACTTTTATGTACCCCTAAAAAAATAAATAAATAAATAAATAATCTTTTTTAAAAAGCGTTCTTGTGCACTCGTTGTTGTGTAATCTCTAAAACCCTGTTATTTCAGTGGATTTTCATTTCCTGGCCGAGGTGTTTGATGACATTAAGAGGATCAAACCAGGGTTCTCACTCTGACAGTGACCTAAAAAAAATCAACCAAAAAAAGCCAGGGATGCCACCTTTATTGAGATTTAATTACCATCATGGGCATTGTAGTAAACAATTAATTCTAGAACAAATTAATTTACAGACTTGTCAAAGGCTGCAAGGCGCTGCATCTTTGATTATCCACACAGATAATGAAAGACGCTGAGTGGTGGAAAAGGTAACAGTCTTTTCTGTCACTAGATTTCCCACATTGCTTGGGCTGCTGCAGAGCTCTGCCTCTTCACGCATGCTCCCCTTAAAATCCCATGTGGTGCTCTGGCTGTGCAGATGCAGGAGGCTGTGAGCAGATTATCTCCTATTCCCATATGCTCTATACATCCACACAGAAATGTAAATATACTGCAGCCTGTGAAAACATGTCTGTGCAACTTTGTCATTTCATTGGGAGAATGTTCTTGAGTCTGTGGAGTGACCTATATCTAATATCATTTTGTACAGCCTTCCATCCTAAAAATGTCCCACATGTGCAGCTGAACCACAACAAATGATCTGACATCTGGCCAGCTGTGATAGGAGCCAAACTGCAGTCCATGCCCTCACCTAATTGTCTCAAATGCTGGATTACACTAGTGTATGAGTGCTCTAGTTCTGTTTGAATTCAGTAAAGTGAAAACAATACAAATTGTGGTATCCTGTTAATTCTGACTACAGGCACATGGACACAAATAAGACATGTATCAGATTTCAGAAGTCCAAATCATTAATGAAAAGACCAAATTCCTTTAACAAAAAATCCAATTAGAATATTTTCATCTGCAGTCTTACCATGCCCTAAGTCTAAAATGCATTATTGATGAGTCATTATGAAGTGCCTGCGAAATGATAGGAAGCATTATACAGGATGCTCACTCTTTGTACTGAGCAACATTCTTTGATTCTAGTTAGCTGACTCTCAAATACCTACTTTTGGACATTATAGGACAAAATGAGGTGAAGTGGAGTTCCTCGATAGCTACTTTGAAGTGAGAGTGTAATAATAATAGACTATTGTATTACAATGCAATGACACAGGTACAGTTTTAATACTCTTATTACATTTGTCTTCTGATCTGCAGTGGAGAAAGTGCGAGCTATTTCTGTGTCAGGATGCACTGATACCAGTATATCAGGTTAGTTTGATAACCTAACACAAGAGGATATGGTAGAGAATTTCCGTAAGACTGTAACATTTCAGAAATCTTCCTGCCTCGTCCACACAGAGAATATTAGATGTCTCTAATGGAGACAAATTGATTATTTAGCTGTCGTGTTTGTTCTCTAAGTGTAAAGGCCAAGGTCAAATCCTACTTTTCATTAAGTGATAGAGAATCCGTAATGGCAGTGTATAATGTGGGTATTAAAAATCAGGACTACTGCTTTAGGAAACCAGACACCGTGTGAGCATTTTGTAATTCACTTTGGTCCCTCTATCCATGCTCTGTCTCAGAGCACTTTGTCCCAATATAACTCATTTCCAGTCTTCCATACTGTGCCACAGGCTCTCCCAGCTGCTGACACATTCATCTCTAACACCCTGGATGGTGACGGTCTGAGGGGGAGTGCTGGGTGATAAAGAGGAAGAGAGAAGACAGAGGGGGGGAGTAAGTTGACCGCTTTAGTCTTGAAAGAAAGAGCCAGTAAGAGGACGAGATGGCACAATATATTGCCTGTATTTAGACTATTTAAAGACACAGGTGAGTGAATGTAGCAGTACCCTGCCATGAACATGGAATAACTGTCCAGGTTAATGCTGCAGTATACCAGAAACACAGTCTAAATATAAAGATAGAAATATAAAGACGCTCAGTGATTTCTATAGACCCTGCTCGTATGGTCATTGCTTACTTGCAGCTTTCCATCGTTGCTGACGATAACGCCAGTTCCTTGGGGTGCTTGTTTAAATTATGTGGCCACCACTGCTGACGGCGCTGCCATTGAATGTGGCTGTGAAGCCCAAACCTGTCCTGCCACAGCTGGGGCAGGTGAGGGATGAGTCTGGTGGAGCTTGTGGTTGTTGTGCACGGTGGTGCCTGCACTGTCCTTGTGCTTCTCTCTGGGATGTACATTTGGATTCTAGAAGGTCGACTCCAGAGTTCAAGGATGCAGTCCAGGCTCGGCGGACCATTACAGTTACTTGAAAATCCCCTGACTTTATTCTGGACTCTTAAAGATGGCCCCTAGACCACTGTTTTTGGCCAAATAAGGTCTGTCTTGGGAGATGGTTTTTAGGCATCTTGATGACATGCCCATCCCAGCAGATTTGGCGCTGTAGTAAAGTTGCTTCCACACAGTTTGTCTGGGTGCGTTGAAGGATGGTTGTGTGGGGTATGCGGTCCTGCCAGATGACTTTGCATGTCAGTGTATGGTTATACAATGTAAGGGCAAACGCCCTCTGTCAACATAAGAAGCCCTGAATTTAAGCCTTGAAATTAATTGATCTCTTGTTTTGGTCACAGCCTGGCCGTTTTGCCAACATTTTGTACGCACAAGGTTTGGCTTTGTGCAAGGGATATTTCCAGATGAGGTGTGCGTTTGTACTGAGTGCATCAGTGTGTCAGGCAGAAACATCAATGTCCACATGTAAAAGAAAAAAAGGAGGAGGAGGCAGATATGTGAAAAAGTGTGATAATGATAGAGGAGACTAGAGAAGGTAGAGGGAAAGTAAGAAGAGAGAGTACATGGACACACATCTCTAAACACCTTATTATGCAGGATGAGCTCTTCTTATATTCTTCTTCCTGCTGTGAGAGAGTTGTTGTTCTGCCTGCTGCAAACCAGACACTGTTTTAAATCATACCGACAGGTTTGTAAGGCAGTGCCTCGAAAATCTCATTCTGTAGGCTTTTCAGCAGTTGACCCACGACTTTGTCCTTTGTCCTTTGGCCTATTCTGCCAACACTGAATATCTTTGTGTTTTAGTGCTTTGGTGTAGCAACACAAACGGCACAGCCCAGAGAGACTCTCTGCTATGAATATGCAAAACATGTTCACAGTATATGACAACCTCCATGCCTTAAAATGTAAATACTTAAAGTATATAAATACATGTGTAGTCTGTATAATTAGTTAACGCACACGACAAGTGTCATTCTGGTAAATAGACCTATGTACATATTCAATTACACTCTGTTGAAAGCACACATTTTTTTGGTTCTTTGTTTTCTTTTCACAAAAAAATGCCATTTACAGCTTGTATAGAAAATAAAACGTCCTTTTCCCACTTCTCCCTCTCGCACAAATCTGCTCCGACATGTACAAATACACAACCACAGAAGCAGCAAGAAATGTGAAAAGCCAATTAATTCTTGTTTGGAGTTAGATTATCTCCTAGTCCCCATAAAAGAAATGAATCAATATTAATATCCCTTCCCTGTTGTGCACTACGTTTGTTTTTGAACGGGCCCGTCTTCAGATGAAGACATATTTGGGCTGCATTTTACATATTTGTGTAACAGATCAGGGACGGCAAGGAACAAGAGTGATAAGGAATAGATTCTTTCAGTGAATAGGACCAAATTCCCTTAATACACTGAATCTCCATTGCTTTTCTGACCTTTGTGCGGTAGCTTCCACAGAAGCTACATTTTCCCAAGCATTTCTGAAGTTCAAGCTCATGTCTGAAATACAACTGCTAAGGATCAGTAAGTGACAACACCGGTAAACACGGACCTATATGTGTAGGTGACAGAAGCACTTCCGTATCATGATGACATAACGTACCAGTCCTTGGGCTGATGCCTGCAACTTTGCTGCAGGGATATAAAGACGCACAAGATTGAGTTTACGTGATGTAAAGATGGCAGAGGGTGAGGACGGAGAGGAATTGATTGTGTGGGAGTTGTTGTGGCTTTTTTTTGTTTTGGTTTGTTTGTTTTTGTTGGCAAATTGGTTTTAGAACAAGACAGCAGAGAGCACAAGTTGTTGCTTAAAAAACAATTGAACTAAATAATTTTGCCTGCCTATCTGTTTGACTGTTTTATTGATCACTGAGATAGCACTGACTTGGAATGAATTTGGTTCATTATAAAAAAAAAAAACAACAACCATAGCTTAGATATAGTAAACTACTTTTGCCATGTTGCTGTAGCTTAGCTTGCTACATTTCCCATAGTGTGGCTTCACTACATTTTTCAAATACCCTGCCAAACATTGACAATGAAAACTGTACTATGTATAATAACTCATCCAACTTTTCACTCATTAAGACCTCACAACTTGAGGGCTTTAACTTCCCAAACATCAGGCGCTTTGATCTAACCTTGGAGCCGAGAACAATCTAATTTTTCATGTTATTTTCCTCTATTACCAAGAACAGTCACTCTGCAAGGCTTCTGAAGAAACTAGACTCTATTTGATGTTCTGTTAAAGTCAACCCCCTCCCTTCTTTCTTCTCCCTTTCCTCCCATCCCTACAGCAGCCTCAACAGAAGCTGAACCAATTCATTAGAAGGCTCAGAAAGTCAATTATGATAATGGTTCCCTTTGCCAGGGGGAGGTGCAAGCTCAGCAAAGCTACATACTTTTTATTGCACTTCTATATATTCTTCAATATATTTTATTTAGACCTCATTTAGATGTGCAAATCAATCGTTTGAAGTATACAGGGCAAAAGGGCTACAGAGAAGAGGAAAGGATAAGAAGGCAGGAGTTGGTTCCAGAGATTCCACACAGTCAAGCAAAGGCGCAGTGATGATAGACGAAGGGTAGGTGTCAGGAGACCATCCACAGGAACCCCTCTTACTTATTCATGCAGCAGCCGAGCATCAGGGAATCTCCCAGCCTCATTATGAAATGTGTATTTGCAGAAGCTCATGCAGCAGTGCAGCTCCTGCTTGAAAGCCTCTGCTTATCCACTCCTTCTTTCTCTCTTTCTTTTTTAGATCAGATCACTCTAGGGAAGCAATGTCATGCTTCATTCATCGAGAAGCCTCTCCCACTGTCCTAAATCCCTCTTTCTTCTTTTTCTCTAAAAGGGAAAGCTACAGCTAATTTCAACAAGTTTGTGTAGCTGGCATGTAAGGGAGCAGATACCTGAGCTGAAGTTTTTATTTACTTCTCATCTGTTTTTGTGCCAATTTGAGTGACAAGCAGAGAAATGACAGTATTGCACCACTGCACAAGTGCAGTGAAAGCCAAAAAATGTATGCATGCACATTAAAATATGTTCAAATAAACATTTTGGGGACATATATTCTGCTGTTAAAATGCATACTGTAAATACTATAAATAGGCTCTTCACAAAGCCATTGTGTAATTATAGCTTAACACTGCAAGTAATGCAAAGCAGTGTGCTTTGGTTTGTAGTGAGGGCAGTAGCCTAGGCCCACTCAGCATTTGGAGTTTGGAGGGTGGTGTTTTTTTTGCCTTTATAAAGCCTCTATTTACTATTATTTATTGTTGTCACAATTGAGTAGCTGTTTATATTGTGTATATACTATAAATATCATATCCACCTACCTCATGTACATAATAAAATACTGTACACTGTAGTTTTGTGTCTGTTTCTTTTTAGCTTGTTGTCCTGTGTAAATATATAGAGAGCAATGTAAGACCAGAGGGAAATTCCATGTATGTGTACACATACCTGGCCACTAAAAGTGATTCTGATTCTCTCAAACGTCCTCTGTAAACCACAGCATGTCCAGCTAAGTAACTTAATACATAGTAACTAGGGCTGGGCACGTAAACGCATTAATTAATTAATTAATTAATTAATTAACTAACATTTTGTAAGGTTACTCGTCACATCTAAAGGGGCTTCTTTCCAAATAGCACATCCACTGTGAAGTATTTCACCACATTGTGGCTTTGTGGCTCCTGTATCACTTTAGGCAGGCCTGGACTCAAAAAATCAGCCGAGGCATTTTGGCCCAGGCGGCACACCACAATCGGTCAGACACCCCTCAACAACGCACCATCCTTGCAGTCCTCTTAAAGATGTGAATCGACTATAATATTCCCCCAATCTACTATAAATCTGAGTAGTAAGTGCTATGGATAAGTGTACCAGTGCAAGTGGATCGGTGTACTCATTCGCACTCATTTAGGCTACTGACTCCCTGGTGATCAGAGGTGGCCATGGAGTACACAACTCATACTTAAGTACAAGTAAATGCACTCTGCTAGAAGTCACAGTATCATTTCAAATTATTAAGAGATCCAGAATTGCTGGAATTCCCTGTCAAAGCTGTACAGTTTCAGGAATAACATACTGGGAATTAGCAAGTAGCTGTTTATTCAATGAATGCATGTCATGCATTTTCTTAATACAATAATAATAGTATTCATTAATTTTAGTAACGTTTTACAGATGTTGTGTAATAGGCCATATTTTACAGTACCATCTTTATAAGGCAACCTTCAGCCTAGTAATCTTTATGATTTTATCAAAATAATGGACCTAGGTCACACACAGCAGTGTGGGCTTAGTCAACGTGACAAAATAACCTCATCTAGTCAGCCATTAGAATAGTTAGCCATAGTTGACTCCATAAGTGAACTATAGCTACAAAAACAATGCCTAATAACTTCTGCTGCGCTAGTGATCACCAGCAGTAGGTAACAGTCTCACTAAATGACAGCAAAATTATTATTGATGATTTTAATTGAAATATTCATCATTATCATCACTATGGTATGGCGCACACACCCTACCTCTGTGCTCCCCCACTGGAGGTCCCTGTTCAACTACTCCATGCTTACAGCTTCACCTACGCGCTCCTCCTGCTCACCATGTCCCTTCAGCCCTGTCATGGTGACTCTGTCCCTCTGCTTCGCTGTCACACGCATCCTCCTTTGCCTGGCAGTGGCCACGGCTCTCCTTTACTCCTTCACTTGGCTGCACAATGTCTGGTACTGCAGGTGATGTAGAAGCTACTGCATTGCAGACCCGGTAGCAAACATTTGTTATTTTGGCACATTTGGCGGCATCCGTCAACCAAGAAGCAGAGGGGAAGGGGCTAGTAAGAGATGTGATTGGGCCAGCCCAGTGTCGGTACAGAAAATGAACCAATGGGTCACTGTAGGTGCTTCATGAGCCGGTTGTTAGCCCATTTTTTAAAATGTTTTATATAAATAAATTATTTAAGTAATATCAGCCCCAAGTGTGCGTCTCCCACCGGGCATTTGCCCGGCATGCCAGATTACCAATCCACCCCTGACTTTAGGCTACTATTAGAAGCACTGTCCTGCTTTTTATTGAATTTGGGGAAGTTTACACTCCAGCAACCCTAGTCAAACACGTTACCCGAGATCACATTACATTTGTAAAACACATTGATTATTCCTCATACTAAAAGTCTTTCCTTTTGTTGTTTTTTAAAATTTAAACATAAATCTAACCCTGGTCTTGCATGTCCAAATACATAAGTGACTTAACAAGGTTAAATGAAATAAGACTTATGTTACTTGGACTAACAAGCTTAATGCAATACAAGAACAATGTTCTGTCTTTATTCCATGTATGATTTCTCTGCACGGATCATTAGCTTGTGAGGATGGAGTCATTTTGTCTGGGACATGCAGCTTTAGCAACGGTGACCAGACGTTTTCAACATTCCAACATTTCAGCCTAAATAGATGTTAAATCATCTTCTGTCTCACTCATCATTTCCTAACCCAATATAATTGTGCATGAACGTGTGTTCAAAACAATTTACAGTCCCAGTTAGGATGACAATATTTGACATCCTATCTTAGGCCTCAGTCTTTTAGCATATCTAGTAGTATGTAGCCAACAAGTGAATATTTAAGACCCTTTTGAAGATTGACGTTTTACAACAAGTCAGCTGGGAATGTTTAAAAGTCAGACAGTAACAGCATTTTCATGGAGCTAACGTTAGCTTACCTAGCTATAGCTACAGCTGAGAAAATCTGCCAGTGACAGTTGTCATTTTGGCTGACAAAATCCACAGTTGCAGGCTAGAAATGTAAAGCCTACTTTTGGCTGCCTCTGTCTAAAATCAAGAACCCATGTTGTCAAAAAAAACATTTTGAGTGTTAAATCTGGCACTATTATCGTTGAAAACGACACACAAGCTGTCAGAATAGAGTGCTCAGCAACCATAACAAATGGGAGTGGGATTTAGCAAACAGTCATTTATAATTTTTCTTAATTTGAAAGTGAATTAAGATTCTACCAAGATGATAATAATATATCCACCATATTGCAGCCCTCTTCTGTTCTTCAATCCCCTTTTCAGTTGAAAGGTCACTCCCCAGCTCAAAGTTCAGGTGGAACACATTTGTATTTCTGCCTCATATGATGCCAACTCCACACCGCGTTGCTCACCTAGATTCATTTCTGTGCCTTCTACCTCGGGCTTAGAGGGAGCCATGCCTCTTCACTGGTGCTAGGCCACTGCCATTAGAGTGAGGCGTACCCGTGGCATGAAATTAAGGAGAGCTGAGGCCTATTGAGCAGCTCAGCTGATAGAGGCAGGGGATAATAAATCCACTGGGGATGGATGTGGCAGCCCATATAGCCTCAGGGGCACTCAGGGTCCCTTTATTAGTGTGGCTATTTTCACCCTCTCCCTCAACAGCCTGTCTCTTCATTGAGCAGAAGCATCAACACACACACACACACACACACACACACACACACACACACACACACACACACACACACACACACACACACACACACACACACACACACAAACAAACTAAAACACACACTCATGTACTGTGTGTACTCTTTCTCCCAGCTCTTTCATAATGAGGGAGATGGAGTTGATGATGTATGCGGTATGTTGTAAAATGAGTGTCCCTGTTGATTAGAAACCATGAAAGACTTACTTGACCTTTACTGAATGTGCGCAAACTGTTTGAAAACGATAGACATGCATTGGAGTGGGATAGCTGCTGGATACAAAGGTCACTGAAGAAGTACCCACACTAAAATCATAACTCCCTTAAACAATTTGGCTGGCTGTATTTTATATAATCAAAAATTCCCATAAAATGACCAAAACAAACAGGCATTAATCCATGTCTGTAAACTTTTCAATATCCCCAGCCTGTCTGTGGCTCTCGGCCCCAAGCCAAGGTCTATGGCATAGGGGAATATCTACATCAGGCTTTAGCAACACAGGCAACACTTGTTTCTGGATTCATTACAGATTTTGGTCTTTTGGTCAAAACTGTGTACATAACACATGGTAAATGGTAAAGAATGTGTATATAAATACAGTGTGTGTGTTTGCGTAGGTTTTCTCCTTGAACAGTAAATCTGTCTTTGTGTGTGACAGTGGTATGAAAAGCAGAGAAGAGCAGCAGGGACTGCAAGATTAAACACAAAGTTGGCAGAGTTTCATTCAATCCTACGCAACACTGGCGCAAAGGGAGCGCTTTTCTGAGGGCTTTTCATAACCCTCTCCGTTATGAATTGCTGCTTATGTAATTGGTTGGCGTTCAAGCACCAACCGACCATGCACCAGGAAATGAGGAAAAGCCTGGAAAATGATGTGACGTCACATCTGAAAAGCTAGGAATTCACTGCAGTCTTACACATTACAAAACCCAGTGTGGATCCTGCATAATGTTATTATAAACAAATACTTTTCACATCTTTAATGCAGCCTCAACATAGAGAAAGAGACAACCCTGAATCACCTTTAAAAACAACCTATTATTTTCATCATATAAAAAAAGCAGGGCTTTAAATATGACAGTCTGACAGCAAACACAAACAATTAAAAGTACACAATAACACAAATCTGCAGTTGTGCACTTGTTTCTTATTGGATTTTATTCCTAAGAAAGGCTTCACTCTTTCTTAAAACAATGCATAAAGTCTCTTTGGTCATCTGGTTATCTACACTTCAATAATTAAGATACTCAACTTGACCATATTTTAATGGAAGTCTTGGCTTAAACTCAAATTATAATCCTGGTGTAATTATAATCAAATCAAAATGATTCCTACCAGTTTCTTTGCCATCTCTTCTTTTTTTACTTAATATCATTTTTTCTTTCTTTCTATCTTTCCTCCCTCCTCCCTTCCTTCTTTCTTCCCTTTCTGCAGGATTTTAAGGACACAGTCGCTTGAATGGTATTATAACAATGTGAAGAGTCGCTTCAAGAGGTTCGGCAGCGCCAAGGTTTTGAAGACTCTGTACAGAAAGCACATTATAGAGAGAGGAGCACTCTCTGATCTCCCAGGTAACTTCAGCCTCTTCATCCAGTTTTGTAAAATCAGCCATGCATGGTTTTTGTTGCTTATTTTTATCATTTTGATTTCAGAGCAGCCTTCTGTCTCTGTGCAACGTTGTGTCATGTTGTGATTAAAGCAATTTCACCAATTTGGCTGGAAACATTAAAAAAAGGCTTCATTTGAGATGCAAAGTTCTGGCCAAAATTTAGATTAAACACAGACACAGCTTATTTGATTGCTCATTAGTTTGCTTAGTTAAATCACTCACTTTATTTCACACATTTTGTTCTCTCACTGACTGAGTCGCTTGATTACTTTCTAACTGGCATGTAGAAACAAATATTTTCCCACAAACAGGCGCACACACACACATTTCAAGGGTTCAGTGTGGTTAACTATTTGTTTTTTACCTTTCTTTACAGTTAAATGAATTGAATTTAATCATAACATTGTTTTTTGGATTTGGGGAAAGCCCTTTCTTCCTTGGCTGCAGTTTAATTTTGAAAAAATGCTCTTTGCTGCTGTTGCACCTGTGGATGTGATGTGAACTTGCATTTTCCGTGTGTGTGTGTGTGTGTGTGTGCTGACGGTGACAGACTACGGGTGAGCTGCCCCACAGGACTCATCCTGCCAGTTAATCCCTGCAGCAGCTTGGGCCACTTTGCCTCCTCAGTGAATTGTGCCCATCTAGGACAGCAGCGGGGCAGCTTTTATCCAGCATCCCCCTCTCTAAATAATATTGTTTTGACCCGGCTGCAACATGATCGGTCTGCGTCCGTGGCTGTATACAAGCCATTATTTCAAGTCCTGGTACATGGGATTAAATGGATACAGAGAGCACAGAGGGGATAAATCAGGTCAGACTTGAGGCAGAAATGGATGAGGTTGAGATGAGTATAGAATACACCATGACCAAAACTGTTAGTTTTTTACCATGGTATGGTATATAAGTTTATTTTGTCTGTAATGTATAAAGTGAAATGGTAGGCCTGAATAAGAAATGTCTGCTACTACGCAGCCCACACAATAGAGGAACACAGTGACAGCTCAACTATTTGGAAATGCTACAATAGTTAAATTTACATCTGTTATTACTGCAACATTCTCGCATTTTCCTTTTAGCAGACAGCATGTCTAACCATTGTGAAAGCTGCTATTGACTATGTTTATGGGCTGAAATAGCTCACTGCGAATCTAAAAATATGTTGGTCAGAAAGAAGCTTATAAGTATTTCGCCTAATAGCATAGTACGTCGGTTCAGTTCTTTATTGTCCCACAACAGGAAAGTATTTTTCCAGCAAGGCAGCACAAAAAAATAGCACATAAACACAATAAATAGTTGAAAACATTAAAAGTGCTGGTACTGCCCAGACAATACAGAAAACAGTAAATAAGTGCATGTGATAAAAATAAGAGTGGGGATCACAGAAAGAGCTAAGCAAGTGGCTTTAATTCTTTAGTTGTTTTTATAGCTATACTGTACAGTCATAGTCAGCAGTGTTAAAAAAATAAAATAAAAAGGATGAAACACAGTAATGGATTAATTTCCCCCTGACAGACATTTTTGGACATTTTACAGTTCATTTACTTCATTTTTCTAACATGATAGAGTTCCACTCTAAAAAGCTTTGCCAGGGCAATCATGAGGTTTGTTGTGAGTGGACAAAATGCTTCTCCTTCTAAACCTCCAGTTTGCTGATTTCCTCTTCACTTGCTTCCCCTAATCATCTTCCCTCCTCCTGTTCCCTTCCCACTCGTACTAGCTCTCTACTGTCCTCTATTTTCTCTTCTCCTCTCCTCTCCTCTCTTACATCATCTCGGTTGGAGATGGAAGGATTATGTGACTCTGCTGCTGGTCTCCCAGCTCGCATGAGCCTAGCAGATTATACCGCTTCCAGTTCTCAAATACTTGCATCGCCTCTCCCTCTAACTGGCTAGCTGACTTGCCATATGATTATGGATATACTGTGATGTGTGTGCATGTGTAGTAGGCCCTGTAGGTTGCTTGTGTGTATCTTGATATTTAAGTTTAGGTCAGATATTGTTGCCTCGCACAGGAGAACCTGATATATTGGCTGGTGAAGATCTGATTTCATGTGTTTTCAGGAAAATGTTGTTTTTCTTTACCCCCTCACCCAGCCCCCTTAATGTCATATATCAGATTGAATTAAAAGAGATTGTGAAAATGTCAACAACAAAAAAAAAAACAAGGCCATACCTGTCAAAAATATGATTGGGTTTTAATTTATTTGAAAGAAAGTGCCTTTTACAACCTCTTTTGCAGCAAATAGTGGGATGTGTCAAGTGTTTTAACACGTCTATATAAAAGTAACAGATTAACATGGTGTATATTAAGATGTCTGTGCTTTCAATAGAACGGAATATAATGAGATTTTAGTTCAGCAAGTAAATCAGCGCTAGACTGGGAAAAAAATTACATAAAGATGTTGCTCATTAACAAACTGACGTTACGCCATCGTGCTCTGTCTACTTTGCTCCAAGAAAAGGAGCTTTTTGTTATGTAGCCCAGAACCTCTGCCAGAATTTTAATATTGGTTTCCTCTCCTCATGCATATAGAAAAGCAGTCACAGGAATGAAAAGTGTTTACCAACCATATGTGAAATGTAGGCTTCCTCGTACGTGTACTAGTAAAGAACATTTCATTTTTTTGATGCATCGCCAAGGGGCCAATGCTCGTGAAATCAATTCTGTACGAGTGTGAAATGGCAGCTGACATGACAGTCTGTGAGAGAGAGTCTGTCATGTCCCCAGAGATAATGTGTGACCTTCAAACAAACAGGAAGAGAACGGGGAGCTAGCAATTTGTACATTTCATTTGTCCATCATCTCCGGTGGAAGGCAGTGATGCTGCAGTGTGGCCTGTAACAAATACCATACCATCCTGTGTGTGTGTGATGTATATGTGTGTATATATGTATGTGCGTGTGTGCACGCAGGAGAAAGTGGGAGTGTGGCTCAGCATGATAGATGTGGTCCCTGGAGAGTCTTAACATTAAACATGGATGAAGAATACTGTAGAATTGACTGAAGTCCTAACTTAAAACATCTGTCTTATATACTTTGCACTTGAGCAGCTGAATTTCATTAATTTAATTAATGCCTTGACGCCAGTACAGTATGAAATGAAACACATTAATATGCACAGAAGTTGTATTTACTCATACGTCAGTGAACCCTGAACAGTCTTAGCCTGCGGTGCACAAGAAGCTGTGTGTCAACCAACTTAAATGATAAGATGTGACAGAAAACGGTGAACACATTGTATAGTGTTGTGGTAAAGGTTAGCGGGAAAGGAAATTCTTTCAATCAAGATAAGCACATGGAGCATCTTTCACTTTCTAAATTAAACCACCATTAATTTAAAAAGTTAATGATAGAACAACAATATCAATACAAGTGTCTAAGCACATTTTTGGGATGGACAGTAGTTAGTCAATCACCATGTAAGGTTGGTTACCTCAAAATACACCCATTTGCTGCCAATAATTACATGTGAAGATCAATACCACACCTGTGTCTGTAAGACGTTACTCAGTAATAGTATTACTTTTCCCAGTAACAAGCAGTGAAAGGGATTACTATTTCCAAAACAGTAATAATATTACAGTTACTAATCCAAGTAACACTGCGTCACTCCGTTACTGGAACGCACCATCCTTGACGTGAACGCGACTGCGCAGCTGGTCAGCGGCATCGGACCTTATGTTGTTCAAGTCAGCTGTTAGCCAGGAAGCTAAAGGAAGAATGGAGAACGAGGGAGAAAGGTGTTCTTTCCACAGCTGGAACAATTGTCATAATTGTGTCACAGTCTAAGATGCAAAGAAGATTGTCATCTGTTGTAAACTTTGTGCGACCAGCAAAATCTTTCAACTGCAAACAATTCTACATCTGATCCTGAAGCATCTTCTGACGTGAAACTCATAGAAAGAAACTCCGGCCGCCACTGCTAGTAATGATGCACTTGTCGGAAGAGAGTGGCATTAATCCACTTTTGTAAAAGCACTAAAAACATACTCCTGACTGCTGTTATGAGTTATGATAAGTTAAAAAGTCGGGGGAGACTGCTTTGTATGGGGGGGTAGGTAGTGAAAGTAATATAGTAATGTAACGTAACTAGTTAATTTTATCACCCAGTAATAAGTAAAGTAATATTATTACTTACAGGTAATAAGTTATTAGAAACTTATTACAATGTCTGAGTAACTTGCCCAGCACTGTTAATTAGTGAGCATTAGAGGTGCTGGTAGGCAGGTTTTGTTACCTTCTGACAGAGCCAAGCTAGCTGTTTCCCCATTTCCAGTCTTTGTGCTAAGCTAACCAGCTGCTGGCTGTAGTTTCATATTTACCGTGCACACCATATTTACCTTTAAAGAGTATGTTTAAAAATACTGACATGTATGAGGACTTGCACCACCTATACTTTTTTGTATTTTTTTTTATCTCTTGCACTATACATGATTCTATACAGCTGTGGCTGTGCGTCTCTCTAAAATGTATCCACTGTGAATAAATCAGTAGGGCACACTCACTAATACTTGTAATTTTTGTAACAGCTCTGCTATTTGCTTAATATCTCCATCACAGTCATTTTTATACATCACTCCTAACCTATCTAGTCTGGTTTCATGGTATAGCATCATAAAATTCAGCATGAAATACAATGTGATGAGTCTGTTATGAAGTATCAAAAGCAGGAATGGTGATTTATTTAATTTATTTTTTGACACCTAAATCTCATTCATTTCAAACGGGGGATTACTGTTGTCCCAATTTTCTCCTGCCTTTTGTGTTTGCTATCACATCCCTCCAAATGTCTGTGGGAGGCTTTCCACCTATCCAGTAAGATGAAGTTGACTCGAGAAATGTTCAAATATATTATCACCTCCAACCATGCTATTCTCTCTGGTGGGGGAAATGAGAGAGGAGAAGCAGAGGAAAACCTGTGCAGCGTTTTGAAGCTTTCTATGGCTACAGCCGTCCTTTCAGTCACATAACAAAGGAAGAGACGATGTCCTTGCACTATATGTCTGCCGTTAATATAGCCAGACTCAACCACACCTGATAGTAGCTTAGAATAGTGCAATAATGCACTTTGTAACCGGGAAAGACAGGTTTCAAAAAGACAGTATTGTTTGTCTTTTCTTAATGCGCAATTATTGTACTGTAAAAATATTAAATATGTTTATGCTCTGTAGGTATGTTTTGTGTTTCCGTGTCTGGATGACTGTGCATATTAGAACAGAGCTGCAGTAAGTGAAAGGATGTGTAGAAAATTAGTATTAGACAAATTGCTAGAGATAAACACAAGGACTGCAGCAGTATTTGTCTGTTGAGAGTTTCTGTTTCCGCTCCAACGGGAATTTGGCTGACCACTGGGCTGCTGGTCAGATTGTTGTTGGCTTACGGATCAGCTGATTGTATTTTGTTGGTGATCCGAACGGGAGCTTTTTCCCTCGTCACATCTCCATCACCATTATACAACGTTTATGAGCCGGTGACAATGTCTGACAAATGGGCTTCCATTTGAGCTGCTGAAGAGCTTTTCAGCGTTCACTGGCTGTTTTGTTGGTTACAGAGTAAATAAATATAAACTGGTAACTGAGCTGCAACGTTGCAATTGGGGTCATTGTTCAGTGTTAATTAAGGTTTCCACTGATTGCCTTCAAATCTGTAGGTGTGTTTCTGAAATCCTAGTTCACTCTTTGGCCCAATTGTTATTTATCTTGTGTCGTTATGTACAAAAACTGGTTGCTACCACTTTGTATGGGCCGAGCAAGGTCACATAATGAATCTTCAAACATTTACATTTTTCTAGATGTGAGGGACATTTCTTTTTTTTTTCTTTTTTTTTTTACATTTTACAGCTGTTATTGTGCAGCAAAGCTAAATGAATACAAATACCTTACCTAGAAGGAGGATTTTCACACTCCTCAAGCAGAGTGAGCATTGTGCACTATGCTGTTAATCTATTTCTGTCGGTTACTTAGCCAGTACCTGTCTCAACCTTCAACACCGAACTGCAGTGTTGAAGGTTGTAGTTGGTACTAGAAGTAGTGACAGAACAATGTGAACAGTGACCTTGGTTCCTCTGCTGTTCTCCTCGGCCGAAACAGTGTAGCAGAATGTAACAAAACACAAGGACCTCCTGATTCACCTGGCTGCCAAGAGATTTGTACTCATTCAGGGCTTAAAACGGCGCCTTTAAAAACAAACCTACTGTAATATGGCTCAAGCACTTTATACTTTCACAGACGTATCTTTACTTTTCAGATAATTTCTGCTGTCTGTGTTCTTCGAGCTGAAGGCTTGGTGACTCAGAGTACAGTGCTCTGTCTGTAGGGATTGGAGGGCAGAATGTTAAACAGGAGCCCAGAGCCACTGCTGTTGAAAAGCAAACAACTACAGGGCTCAGACCACATTGGTGTCAAGAATGCAACTGACTATTTGTGTGGCGCGCATGTTGCTTGCATTCTTTGACGTGTGTGTGTGTGTGTGTGTGTGGGGAATGAAAGTGATGTACTGAAAAAGCCATTCATTTTACAATATACTAACATTTGTGCTAATTACACCCCACATTTCTTTAAATCTTCTGTAATCAGAAGACAGTGGGGCCATTTCAACCAGTCCAACGTTGATCTTTCCATTTCTAAGCTTTTTGCAAATTGATGTTTTTGTTTCATGCAGTGGTTTGCGTGGGATTGACATTTTCTTCTACTGGGAACATTTTATATTGCTCCACGCTGCATTCTGGGTCATTTTCTGCAGCACTGTTCTTGGCCAGGTTCATGCATTAGAAGGATTAGACCAACCAGGCTCCTTTTTTAAGTCTGGCACGGTGACCTGCAGGTGACCGTAGTTGCATTATGAAAATGCAAAAATTAAATACTGCTAATAATTGCTAATTACTGGAGACATTTTGCACCTTCATTTCGCATTCCACCTCCATCATTTGAACTTTAAAGGCCATGTTAGCCCTGGGACCAATTAATTTCTACACACACACACAATTGTGAATGCTGCAAGCAGCACCTATTATTATCGATAAAAATATTCATAATTTCAAAAGTTTTGTATAACACCATATTTTATTTGACTTGTGGTTTATTTTAAATTACATTGGCATCATCTCCACAATAGGAGAGTGCAACTCTTATCCAACGAATAAAGAGATGAATGAACTGAGTGCGGGTTTGTTTACTTTTCACAACCTCCTAGCCCGTCATGATGTAAGCAGACATCCTGTCGGTTCAGCCATTGTTCTGAGGACATTTATGAGATGGCGTGTGCTGCCAGATGCTGCATTGTAATTGAAAGGAAACCGTCTGGACTCTCTTTCCTCCTCCTCATCCTGCTGCTGCTGCTGGCACTTCAGGAACGTTAGCTCTAAGTGGAGCTTTACTGGCTCATTTATTTATACACTCTTTTTTTTTTTTTTTGCTGTTCCCTCTGTCTCTCCACACATTCCCTCTTTATGTGACATTCTATTTATTTTCACTCAACTTCATCCCCACACTGAATGTGCAATTTGTAAGAGGATTTTCTGATTTCTTTGGCGTCAAATGGTCTCATCAAACCATATTATTCAACTATGTGTACATTAGTCTTATTTTACACTACAACCAATGGGCAGAGCTTTTAAGTGGTGCTATGTTGTATATGTATACTGTGTGTGTGTGTGTGTGTGTGTGTATACAGTACATTTATATATACATATACCGTATAAATAATACAAACATGCACTTGTTACATCTTGTTCATTTTCTCTCAACAGAAAGGTAATGTAGTTCTCCCGCTCTCTTTTCCACACACCCTCATATACAACACACACATCTGCACGGTGACTTACAGGGTGCAGACACCCTTGAAGATGCAGGCCACTACTGTCGTCTGTGTGGTTTCCATGGCAATATCGAGCGATTTCCTCCTCCACTCCCCTGAGTGGCAGGAATGGCAACTGCTGAGGAACAAAGGTGAGACGATGGTCATGGAGAGAAAATACAGTTGCACGTGAGGGATGTACTGGACCGACGCGCACACACACACAGGCGCGCACATGCACACACACACTGACCTTCCATTACCTCTGTAATGACAAGGCAGCAGTGCTGTTGTGTCACTTTAGTTATAGTTTCATTGCTGGCTTGTTAAATATGCTCATGTATACCATACAAAAAGCAGGCATTAAGGGAAAGAATGACAAACAAAACTATACTAAAGAATAGCGATATCATCATCTTAAAATGCTGTAAAGGGTGGTAAGACTCATCATTTCACCCGCTAATTCAGGAGCGGTGTCTGAAATATTGCATCTCACCAGTGATAGAAGTATTGAAATCCTTTCCTTAAAGCTGCAATAATCAATATTTTCATATTAACAATAACTATAATTTGAGAAGGCTCACTTGTAGTGACAAACCCACTGAGAAAGTCTGTAGATCACCTCAGCTCTACATAGTGATAAGCCACTATACCTTTCCTGCCTAGCACCAAACATCTAATTAGATGAAGTTAGCAACTGGTGAACATCTCAGCTAAAAGACAGATATTTCCCTCAGGAGTTTGCTGAAAAGCAAAACAGAACTAAAAGAAGAGTGAATATTGGAATTACGTTGTGTAAATACACTTGGCATAACAACTTTGTCAGATGATAATATGTCAAAATAGTGTTTACAGGTTGTTGTCTAAATTAACGCATTAAATGGTTTTCTGATCTGACACCCATATCAACGGGTCAACGTTTGTCCATGCCTTCCTAAACCTTTACAAACAGTTTACTGATAAATCCTCTTCTATGAAGTGACAATGCAGTGGTTAACATTCAGCTTGGTTTAGGCACAAAAAGAACTTTAAGTTTAAGGAAAGGTCATTGTCTGGGTTAAAATAAGTACTTTGCTAAGATTAGAAAAACATCAGTTTTGGTTAAAATGATATGATGAAATTGTCATAAACTTGTGGTTCAGGTTTGGGAATGAATGTAGTCGTGCTTAAAATGTCTTTGAATTTCACTAATAAACAGGAAACAATGGTTAAAGTCTGATGTTTGATGACTAGTGATGTGTTGGTCACTATGAGCCGGTTCCTTAAAGTGAACAATGGGAGTTCTCCTCCTTTGAGCTAATTTAACACCTTTTTAAGTTTGTTTATGTAAATTCGGAAACAGCAAAGTGGCCACAGCTGCCAGATAAATGTAACAAAATCATACTCTCTGAAATTGAGCTGGGTGAAACAAAATAGAGTAAAATAAAAATACTCAAGATGCAAATCCCTGAAAGTAAGTACACTACCTGAGTTAGCTCCTTCATTGGTTTATTAGAGGTAATAAATTATGTTTAATCCCCAATAGATAGTAACACACACAGGTAAAAAAAAAATATATATATATATATATATATATATATATATATATATAGTTTGTCCAGGATAAACATACAGGACGGCTTGCTGCAGGCTGCATCCATATGACTGATGGGTGACAGCAACACTTTTTTGGATGTCTCACTTATGCTGACAGGCTGTTGTGACAGAGGTTGATGCTGGTATGTAAACAGTGCTGAGCCAGTGTTGGCGTGGGGTGAATTATCATGATACCCAGTCCTCTGGAGCTTTCTTAGCCTATATTTTTGTGTGTGTGTGTGCGCGCTACCTACCTGTCTGAGATTCTTGCGAGGCGGCTCTCTTTCCCTGACAGCGGTGCTTTTGTGTCTACATTGTCCTGGGCTGCTGCAGGTAATTTCCCCACCTATTGTCCCCTTCCACACTGCTAGAAACTATAATTCAGCTCTAACCAAGCGAGAACAGTACAGCTCTGTTGAACGCCGCTTCAGTCAGAGTGAGACAACTGTGGCAGTGAAGGATGGTTGGAGCGTGTAATGGTTTAGGGAGTTGTTACACCGTGCTGCGACTGGGAGGACTGGGCCTGTAAATGGACATACATGGGGAAGCATACCATCAAATACGCACTCATCAAAGTGGACCTACACACACACACCCCTTTCGGGTGAATCTACAGCTGTTGAAATGTCAAACATTGTCTTTTGTGGCTGAGTTACTGCATGTCACTGTATGTCACAGTGAAGTAATGTAAGAGCTTGTGATTGCTGGCTTACAGGCTCTGCACTAAAACGTCGGACTGCTTTGACAAACAGCGGTTCATCTTGCAGTAAAGCTGAAATAGTATAACGTATCTGACAGCTGGTTGTGTTATTGTTGCTGTCGGGGGGGGGAGGAAGAAAATGCCTCTTGATTCTTAAATGCTTCTTTGATTTTGATGTATTTGTTTTTGTTTGCCTGGCTTCATACTTGCATGTGTTCGGCTCATAAAAACCCTTCTGAAATAATTTTATTTCTCTTTTATGCAACTTATGCATATTTTAGTAAGATGTACACTTGTGGGATATAGAAATCTGTATCCAATGGCAATACTCTGGTATGGAAGAGTAATGGCTGTGTTCCTGGCGGCGGAACAGTTACTATGGCAGAGATCGGTGAGTGGGTCTGGCTCCTTGAGGCCTGACTCACACTAAACCACCGCGAGCATTCGGCTGTCTCTGTGCAGTCAGCCAGAACCTGCAGCCTGTCCAACAGGGCAAACAACAGGACACAGATTATTGTTAGAGGCGAAGAGACTGGCCAAGGATGGTAGTCATGGAGTTTGGTTATGCGTTGTGTTTGTCAGCAGCAGGGGCCGAAGCTTTGGAATAAGGCCTGGGTTTGGGATAGCAGGTTCGGGTAGGCCTATGGTTTTGTTTTGGCTCCAGTTAGTGGATGGAAATGAGCTAAAGTGAGGCCCAGAGGTGGATCTGGAGCCAGAGTGATTTTGTGTTTTGTCTGGATCTGTGTTTGAAAATGGGTATGGGCTGTGGTCAGGGGATGAGATGGAAAGTACCTGGAGCGTGGTCAGTCATAGCACTTCCCTCATTCCACAAGCATTAGATTCAACCCTGGGGGGTCTTGCAAATCCCTCTCCCGCACTGTCTGACAGTTTGTTTTCTTAATAGGCTGCATGTCCATTTATACTCTCTTCATTTATACAACAGGGCTGATGAGAAGGCCACAAAAAATGGGAACCACAGGAGAGACGTCTAACAGGAGTTAATGGGCCACTAAGGGAATATGTGGTTTTGAGGGCGGGGATGTTGTAACCACTACACCTTCTCTGGGTTTTCACGGCTCTTTAAGTAGACCTCTCGAAGAATTATAATGACAAACTTTCCATTTTGCTGCAATTCTAGATTTTGGAGTTTATTTGAAAAAGATGCTTACAAAATACAGCGCTATAGCTCACAAGAGACTTGGCCTGAATGAGCTATGAAGAAAATATTCAAAAAGTACAAAACACGGTGATGTCTATGTGCCCTGAGAATATGCCTATGATTAAGTGCCAGCTCGTGAGCAGTCATTTTCTTTCAGCTGTCATTTTGTTTCTTTCTTTTGTTTCCTTTTATGCACAATAGGGAAAGTAGAAGAAACAAAACAATACAATTGACAAGATGACAAAATGGAATTGGGAATACAGTTGACAAGAGTGCAAAAAGGGATTTTGTGGCATTGTGCGCAGTGTAACCTACTTTCAGTGTGGCAACAGTGCAGCTACATTATTGTGGTATGATATGAGCAGAATATTTGCGTTTCCGTGACAGGCGTCAGTTCATTTATCATTTGGCTTTGTCTCTCCCTCTTCAGAAAGTAGTGTTCACGAGGGAAGCACTGGCAACGACAATGATGGCAGCATCTGTGGCAGTGATTCCGCTTTCTACAAACAGAGTGAAGGTGAGTGATGAACGGGCAGCCTTCTGTGGCGGTGCAGATGGGTAATTTCAGCCACAATTATAATTGACATTATCTTTTCCACTCCACAGTTGTCTTGCCTGCTGTGTTACAGCCATATTGATTTTTTTTTTTTTTTTTCACAATTTGTCCCTTTTCCAATTTTCTTAAAAGGTTGAGCTTTTATGTTTATTGCTCACTAATTGTTGCCTTAACAAATGGAGAACATTATGAAAAGTGCATGTGTGTGGGTCATATCAGTGCTACACAACACTAAATTGACAATCCTCTTTCGGTCAATAAACCGCACACACATTAAAATTCACACCCGTATAACCCCCGACATGCCATCTCACACAAATGCACACGCTGATAAAATTATAGCCTCCTACACACCACAGACATTTAGACACACATGCTTTACTATACACACACACCCACACCCCTTCATACACAAATAAATATGCAACAACCAAATAGCCCCAACCTAATGATAAAGGTAATTTCATTTGTTTGCCTGTAATTATGAGTTGTTTATGCAATGATCAAGATTTGCCATTTAGATAATGGCAGCTCTTCAGAGGCCCACAAACAAAGTTTGTGTGTGTGTGGGATTTGTGTTTGCACCAGACTGTGGTGTTCAAATGGACAGTTTAGACTATGTTGCATTGTTTTCTTCTGTACTGCTTTGTTGGGAGTAGTTGTTGCCTGTTTATTCTTTGTACCAAATTGTTTCTGTAATTATTTCAAGTATGAAATACATTTTAATTTCAGCTTTTCTTCTGGCTAAAGCGCTAAAGCTAGGAATAAAATTCGTTCAGATCAGAGACTCACAACCTTTTCTGCTTTTGACCCCTTTAAAGAGCACTCCACCGATTTAGCCCTGAACCTCTGTAACACTGTCAGACTCGGGATGGACTGTTTAAAAATGGTATCTGCAGAATGTTGCTGCAGAACAGATATCATCTTTTTTTATTTCATGCATGCTTCTGCCGTGTCAAAACCTGGTGTCTACATTACCCACAATGCAACTTGACTTATCCAGGTGTGTTATGATAGATGTGTAAAATCAGTGGTGTTCCCCTTTAAAATGAATGTCTCCTTGAGAGCCCTTGTCACAGCTTGAAAAAAACCAACAGAGTAATTTTTCCCTCTGAACTTCTCAGATTATTTCACTCGAATACTTATTAGAGCCCAGAAGAGGGAAATATATCCAATATTTCACAAAATAATTAAGATTAGAGCGAAAACTAAAAACATTCAAATTTCCTTTTCATTATCCATTTAATTATCTTGTGACCCTTCAGATGTATCTTGTGAGCCATTGGAGGGGTTGTGACCAGGTTGGGAACCCTTGGATTAGAGTATGAGTTCATTATGTGTGCTGGTGGGATGTCTATATGTTGTCGCATAGGTTTAATATTTCTGAAATGTTTGTGTGTGTGTGTGTGTGTGTGTGTGTGTGATGTCAGGACACAGTATGGCAGAGACCCTCACAGTCGCCTTGCGTGTCGCTGAGGAGGCTATAGAGGAGGCCATCACCAAGGCAGAGGAGTTCAGTGACAGCTTGGTGAGACATCCCTCTATTCCTCTTCTTCCCCTTTCTTTCTCTCTTGCTCCCTCCTTTCCATTTGCTCTTCATTCCCCTCTTTTCTCTCCCTGCTTTCTCTGTCATGGCCTCTTACTTCTACCCTCTCTTCCTTGCCTCCCTCTTGGTTTCAGTATCAGCGGGATGCAGTCGTGGTTTTTGGCGTCTGCACAGACCCTCTCCTGGTAATTGACAGTAGCTTTGAACAGAATGTGTGTTTGTGTGTGCAGGAGAAGCAGAATGAGGCTCGGTATCTGCGGGACCACAAAGAGGAGCTCATAGAAGAACTTGCCACAACCATTGTACAAAAAGTAGGTCGAGTGTGTTTTATTATGAATGTTTACTTTCCACTTGTGTATAGAAGCGTTAAGTGTAGCTAACCTCATTCAAATATAAATGCACAGGGGAAGATGAAATTGCAGTATATCAAGCAAGTTCCACCACCTCTGTCTTCACTTTGACAGTGTGACTGATTAACCATTGTAATGTACACAAAAGTGTTTCCATTGATATTACACTTTGGCACAGAAACACCGAAAATTAAAGTTCTTTTTCCTCTTTTGAAATTGGGATTAGAGCACCATTTGAGAAAAGGGCAGAAAGCCTTTGAAAATTATATTTTAGTTGGAATTAAGATTCAAATGACAACCACTTTAGTGTTAATCATGTCTTCTAATTTGCATACACATAGTAAGTGGAGACAAAGTTTGAAGTTTCTGATTGCTTTTTCAGTTTTAATTAACATTTGTTGGCCATCAAGTCTTTGAAGGTGAAATAAATATAAAAATGATGGATGTGGTGGTGCATGTGAAAATTCAAATGGAAATTGGGTTATTGGATTTTAAAGTTTCATTATAACAAATTATTCATGCAATTGTAAACATAAAATGCTGTATGGGATTGCGCTTTTTATTTTCCAGTTTGCAATTATTATTCTAATGTTTTATTTAAATAAAGCTTGCTGTGTGCTTACATACCTCGCAGCACTCACATTTTGTCTACTTTCACTTTCTTCTTCCCCTTCCTCGTTTCCCTTCTCAGATCATACAGAGGAGGAAGCGTTCAGAGATGCAGACAGAGTATGACTTTGTCTGGCCTCAGTCCCTGATCCAGCCCAGTGAACTCCCCTCTCCATCTCAGCCTCACGCTTCTTCACAGGCACCACAGGACCCCCTGAAGACCTCCTACTCCCTCTGGGTCAGTCTCTCAAACTGTTAAAACTCTCAAAATGCCAGCCATACCCGGTGAAGTCAAAACAGAACTGTCCTGTTTGTGGGTAGAGACTGGTCCAGAAGGATTCGATCTTCAATTGTGCACCATGTGTTTAAAGAAGGGTGGTTTGGTTTTTCCAGCGTACAAGCTGAACATTTCTCACTTCATTTCACAGCACATTTAAAATAATGCTCCTCTGTCTGTGTTTTGGACCAGCCACCTTCTCTGTGTGTTTGTAAAGTGTAAAAAAAAAAAAAAAAATGTAAAAAAACACAGGAATGTTGTGTTTGGCAGAAAGTCACTGTAACTTTTCAGTGGCCCTGGTATCACATGGTGGTGACGATGTGGTCCCATTCAGAATTGTACTTTGGTCTCTTTCTTTGCCTGATGTCCTCTGTGGATTGGAATTTTGCACACGTAATCCTTGTATAAATATTCACAGGATTATGGTATTCTCCAAAAATGTGTATGTTGTTGCTGTTCTGGATTCATATGCAGACTAGAAACATTGGAGTAACTAATTTAGAGGATTGCTTGGACTTGGACAACACTTGGCACTCTTTGTGTTTTATCTACTGTATGCATATCTTTGGGATAAAGTGAACAGACCACCAAGCAACAAAATAGACACATATGTGCACAGGAAATGGCTCTTTTGTCAAGTCTTTGACCATGGATTTCCCCTTTAGGTAGCCAAAAGCAAAGCATCAGAAGTATCGCAAATGTGATCTGAACCAAGTATGAACCAATTCTAATTGATAGCTCGGTGGGCCAGACCAAAAAACTAAGAACATGTAGCTAGCATCGTTCCGCTAAATGTTTCAGGTTCCACACAATATGGTGACACGTAGGTTATGCAGAAACACATAAGCCCCTTTTACAATGGACAAAAAACCCACTAACACCGGCTAACATCAGGCTTTTTTCTTTAGTGTGAAAAGGTCCAATCGGCATTCACTCTCAGGTCAAATGACTTTGCAGTAGTGAACTTGGCAGTGATGGAAACATGACATCCGGGTGGACACGCAAAATCTTGCCCCTTTTCCTGTGCGACTCTTTCATCTGTTTCCATTTGCAGACGTGTATTTACATGTATGTTAAGGTATTATTAGCATGCTAGGCTAACAATCTGTCAGCTGTGACTTTATATCCGCTCTGTGACTTCTTATACAGAACATAAACGCCATAAACACACCTGTCACCTGCCGAACACAGTGCATTAACTGGAAACACCGTAGCTACCCCTTCTTTTTACAGTCTATGGGCTACACACATGCTGCTTTTTACTGTTTACTAGCCCTGTTTTTCAGCGTGATCATGATGTCAAACACGACAAATTTAGAAAAAGGCATAAAAGGCAAACTCGTCTACTGGCAATGTGAAAGGAGTCTATTTCCTATTTGAGCTGGTTAACTCGCCTTTAAAAAAACTTGCTTACACTTGTTGTAAACGGCTAATAGAGATATATAGTACAAACAGGAACACAAACCCACAAATCAGAAATACACACACACCTGGCAGTGGTTCACATTGTTAGTCAGCAGGGACTCGTGGAGATTTGTCATCGTCCCGTGTGTGAGCGGAGCATCAAAGCTGCGCTCCCCGGGCCTCACCGTTCTGTTTCCCGCTGTTTCACTCAGCGAAGATCAAAGTGCTGTGAAATACGAGGGGATCCTCCTCAACCGCTCGGCCCGCCATGGGACGGGCTCTGTTTATCAGCTCTCTGCAAACACACTCACAAAAGACAGCCTTGGGGTAATCTTAATGGTGCATCCCATCCATTGTCAGAGCTGATTTTTTTTTTTTCTCTAATCTTCTGTGATCTACAAGAAAGTTCATTCCATACTAAAAGAAAATCTGGATTACATAAAAAGGAAATCAAGATTAAGACTTAATGTTCACCAATTAGACTTTAGTTTGAGTTTGTACACCTGAATCCAAGCACTGTCTGCAGAGTAGGAAACATTCCTGTTTAATCCAACCCAAATTAACCTAACCAGAAAACCTCATCCTAAACCTAAATCAGTCACTTGGCAACGAGTGGACTAGACTATTTTTTTTTCTCATCTTTCTTTCATTATTATGACAGTTTATGATCATATATAAAGCTAGTTGCAGAACATCTCACTCTCACTGTGATGGAATGGCAAGAGCAGTAACCCCACCCGGATTTGATACATACAGAGAGACTCAGAGCTGCAGGTGTCTATAATTATTTAGTTGTTTTCTAGCGCCACCTGCTGATGAGATTGTTGACTCTCAGCCACAATTGTACAGCTTTCTGAACAGAGAGGAAGCGGACTAGACAGATTGACCCAGCGCTCTCTCTTTATCTATATGTGGATATTATATGTCAGTCTTCCAGGCCCCTGTGCTGTCCAAAAAGTAATATTCTGTCTGGAGCTCCTTTGACTGAAAGTCTGTCTGAAGGGCCTGCTGAGTGATGGGTGATGTTCAACTTTACTTTTCCTGTCAAACATCTGTGCCTCAAACCTGTGTGTGTTGTGTGTGTTTTGTGTGTTCTGTGTGTGTGCTTGCAGCGCTCACGGTCAGCGTTCTCCCTCACCAGTGACGACTCCCCTGAGAAAGATCCAGAGGAGGAGGGCGCCGGGGCAGGCTGTGGCTTGCAGGAGTACGCTTCTCTGAAGAGGGAGGGAAAGGCCACCTCTCTACCCAGCTGGAAGAGTGTAGACCGTCTGGACAACTCCAGTAAATACCACACGACCATAGACTCAGTTTTCCTTTGATTCCTCCTGATCCCAGTACTGGTGCAGATGCAATTGTACATATTTGCACAACAGGGTAAAATGTGGGAGCACCATCAGGTCCTTTCTGAATGTAAACACCTTGCTCAGTGGGATTCATAATGCTTTTGTAGAGCTTAACTGTGAAGTATTTTAACTAAATAAATAATAAATAATCTTCTGGCAGGGGTGTGATCAAGAGGTGTTTCTTTCAGATTAGGTATATTCCCAATAGGAATGTCGTTTTCTTGTAATATTATTACTCCTTTTTTGTTGCTTTTTTGAGACATAAATATATTACATTTTACTTGAAAGTAGTACTTCATCCAAAACACTCTCCCCTTATGGCTTAAAAGGTAACAATAAAAAGTTTGTAGTTCTAACTGATGGAGAAAAGTGGCTGTCCAAAGATGACATGTTTTTATGATGCAACAACTATTTAAAAAGTCTTAAATGTTAGTACATGTCTCATTGTTTTGTCAGAATATTACTTGCTACTGTGCACAATGATCATAATTTTAGAATTTTAAATTTATACTGTAATACAAGTATTGTTAAAGAGTAAAATCTTGCATTGCTCTTAAAGATTGAGATTTGAACTTCATGTTCTTCCAGGTGCGTCCTCAGTGCTACAGAGCCCAGACGGTAACTGGATTGCTCTGCACAGCTCGCAGCTGTCCCGGCCCAGCCTGCTTACCAAGAGGAAGAGCCTGGTGTTCAGCGTGTTGGAAAAGGAGTCTGGTGTCATCTCAGCGTACGACGAGATGGGGTCCGACTCTGAGGAGGACGATGAAGGCGGCTGGGGTGCGGCGTTGCGACAGTTCCGGCGCAAACTGTCCGATGAGACTTACTACACAGACTCGCAGCACGACCCAGAGTGGACGTACACCCAGCACCTTCCCATTACCTCACCGTCCTCTGGCCAGTACACCAACACAGAGACTCTCAACTCAGACTCAGAGGCTTCATCGGTGCTGTCCGCGTGTCCTCGCAAACCGCCGCACAACCTGCTGAGGAAGAAAGGACCGCCGGACACACACCTGCACCCTCATCACCAGCCGCTCTACCACCAACACCTTCACCAGAACTTCTCTCCATATTCACTCCACTCTGAGGCACTGGATGTGAACTTTAACCCTAAGGTAATTTGCATTATGACTTTGTTTTATTCTGTATTAGAAAGTCTGATGTGAATATCGTGTTTAAAATTTTTAGATGGGATGAATTTATACTGAAATTGTGACTCATGTGTCTCATTGTCTGGAAAGTTGGACATTATTTTATTGTTAATACTGATGCATGAATGTATAATAATCAGCATTTATAGCTAGGTCCAGTTAAAGCTAGTTTTAGCAACTTTATACACAGTTAGTTTAGTCGTTCTAAACCTAGGGGTCAGGCCCCTCCAAAGGGTCACAAGATAAATCCGCAGGGTCATGAGATGAACAGACTGGCAGAACTTAATTTTTTGGACTTTTCTCTCTTTGCTGTTTTTATGAAATATTGGATAATCTGACCTATTTGAGACACAAACAGTTATTTTAATTAAATCATCTGAAAATTCTCCTTTTACTGTAAACTCAGACGTCTAAAACATGACGAGAGAGAGATTTTTTTTAAAGGGATCACAAGCCAAAAAGGTTGTATTACATGTTTGGTTTTTTTTCTTTGTTTGTTTGTGTAAAATGTTATTCTGAAATGTAGCCAGTAACTGTAACTGTCAGATCAATGTAGTGGCACTGAACAGTACAATATTTCCCTCTGAAATGTTGTGAATTAGAAGTATAAAATAGGATTAAATGGAAGTATGTGTACTTGAGTAAATGTACATTTTTATTTCCACCACTGTTCCTAGGTGATGGGAGACAGCAGCGAAGCTGAAGAGAGGCAGAGTGACCCGGTCAGAAGATCACGACGACGCAGAAAAAGCAAAAGAGAGCCATCAGCAGAGCAGAGCAGGCCTGCAGGCCAGAGCCACACCCAGTCCATCTACCCATTAGTACAGGTAATAAAATACCTGTACTTCTACTCTTACCCAGTGTTTTCTAATTTATCCTTAATAGTGACTTTTTTTCTGGTGGACATGATGGATTTATTTTGCTTTGTTAGTATGCATTTCTGTCCTTTTGTCTCCTCACTCAAGGAGAACAGTGGTTTTCTACTCAGTGCCCTCCTGAAGAGGGGTTTAAGTGAGGAACAGTCAGTACCTGACACTATGCCAATGGCCACAGCTGCACCAGACGCCTTCAAATTAGATGCCATGACACCCGAGCCAGAGGACTTGGACACAGTGGCCCCAAATTCAGCAGCCCCTAGCCCTTCACATCCACACTCTCTGGCTCCAGGGTCCCAGCACTCACCCAGCAGCCCAGGGCCTGGAGACCCTCTGGAAGAGGAGCTGCAATCCAGACTCAGCCAGCTGGTCAGCCATGCCAACAGCAGAGACAGCAGCTCATCCGAAGAGGAGCACACAAAGTGGCCTGCGGACAAACAAATGGATAAAGAAAGTGACAGACTGAGAGAGAAGAGGCCAAAAGACACAGAGAGAGAAAAGCAGAAGGCAAGTGACAGATTAAGAGACAGGAACGGCAGTAGGGGAAGAGAGAGAGCAACTGAAACAGTGGAACAAGTGAATGGACAAGAGATGAAAAAAAGTGAGAGGTTTAAAAAGAGTCTTTCAGTGAGAGAAGAAGGAAGAGTTAGGGAGAGGAGATTAGAGAGGGGGGGGGCAAGTTTCAAAGAGAAAGTAGACGACCAGGAGCAAAAGAGAGGAGATAAAAGAGAGCTGAACAGACAAAGCAAGAGACAACATACAAGAGATGTAGAGAAGGAAGCAGAACAGAAAGGAGGGGCAAGGCGGAGTGGATCCAGCGCAACTTCACCTGCTATTACACCTTCTTCCCACGAGGGGGTGCAGTCAGACAACCAGGTAAGGAGATTAGAGAAAGTACAGTAGATTTGATTCCACCGCTGACCTTCAGCTTTTGTCACTTCCCTACTTGGGAAGTACTGTCTGTCTGCCTGTCTTTTGATACGTTTATTTTTCTTTCTTTTTTATTTTACCCACAATAGCTCTTCATCCTCTTACCTTGGTCTTTTATCCTTGTATTTATGTGACAATCACTGCTGTCCTTTGTCCCTCATCCTGTGTTTTCACTCTTTTTCTGTGCTGTCCTTCCTCTTCTTTTTTTGGTTGGTCTGTGTGTCTCTTTGTGTGTGTGTGTGTGTGTGTGTGTGTCAGGAGGGACAGAATGACTTGGAACAACAGCAGAGGCTTCAGTTGCTCTCTTCTCTCTTACAGCAGGTGAGATATTAGCTAGAAAGCAAAGGAATTGTGTGATGTCTTGTGCAGGATGGCACACCTGAGGAAATACATACTATGACACCTACAGCACACACACACAAACACATATCCACACTTGCATGCATGCATGCACACATTTCTTAAATACTCTGACTAAACGTACCGTCACACATTTACTATCATGTCAATGATAGCTGGTGGTGTATTTTTTCTTTTTTCTGCAGCTAAAGTAGCATGTAGTAGCAGACAAAATTGCAGCTGTCTAAACATAAGTAGTAACATTTCTGCTGTTCCTCAAAATTGAGGTGTTTTTTCTAAACCTTCTACTTTGTGTTGTAATTTTCATTCATACTGGAAGACATCCATTACAGAAGAACCGCAGATTATTATTTTTTTCATTAATAAGTCTCAAAAGGTCAGAATGCAACACAGCCACAGGCCCAGTTGTGTTTATCACTGGTAAAACTGCATCTGTGCAATTGCTATAACTTTCACTTTCTTTAGCCATAGCTGAGTACAGAAAGTCCGTGTTTGTTTTCTGAAGTTGCAGTCAGACAAAACTATTCAAATTAAGTACACAGTGAGAGAAGACATCCATATATCAAAATGACATATTTTGAAATATAGGAAAAGTCCCTTAAAGGTTCAGTGTGTAAGTTCTAGTGACATCTAATGGTGAGGGTTGCAAATTGCACCCCCCTCCCCTACCCAAGCGAGGAGTATAGCTTCGGTGCCTGAGACAGGACAAAGATGTAATCGATGAAATAAAAGAGATTGCCAGTCAAGAAATGAGGTTTGTTTAAGTTATATTAAGAAATTATATAAATTAAGAAGAAATGAAGTGCTACATGATGTCTCATACTCCTGTAATACATTATTTTACATCTTGGGAGGGTTGGCACACATGGACTAACATAGAAGAAAATGAAAATGAAGAAATTCTCAAAAACTACCACATTTAGTGCATCCAGTATGACCACTGACAGATAACAGGACAACGGTAAGCCTCACTGTTTCCACACCACAGCCTATTATAAACTACATAATACATCACGTTTACAAAGGCATTGGCTGGGGAGGATCAAGGCTCCTCTGGCTTTGCTTAATTAGATAAGCATGCAAATATTACCAAAATGTCTTGGAATAAAATACTGGAATACATCAGAAACACAAAGTCAATGACGTCAGATTTCATTCACTATATTCAAACTTTCATTCACTATATTCAAGGTTCATTTCATATATTCAGATGGACAAACTTCATATATATATATATATATATATATATATATATATATATATATATACTAGTACTGACAGCCATAACGTTTTTAATGGGCATTTATCACGTGAAAGTACAAATTACACATTTGTATGCACAGTGGGAAGCAATATAACATTTTTTTAATGCAAATTCGCAAGTATTCATTATTGGTCACTTGATAGGCACACGGTCTTATTATATATCACCATTAGCAGTAAAAAGAAATAAATGTTTTCCACCAGGGCAGTAAGATGTGAAGTTTAGCTGCTGATCTGAGCTTCCCTGCTGTTACCTTTTCATTACCAATAATATTCATCAGCTGTTTGTCTCAGGAAGGTAACGGCGCATTTCTGTCCATGTAACAAAGCCATAATAGAGCGCTGGAGAATAACTACATGATATTAAAATCCAACTACATATATTTTCTACCAGCGCAGTTAAAGTTTAGCTTGCTGATCTGAGCTTCGATGCTGGAAGCTGCCGTTTTATTGCCAATTAGTGACCAGCTTCTCAAGAACATAACCGACAAAGACGAAACAGAGCGCTGGAGAGAGAGAGAGAGAGTAACTACATGAAATTAATCCAACTAACAATAAAAAATGTATTTTTAAATAAATTAATTAAAAAATTTACCAGTCAGTAAAAGTTCAGCTGGCTGATGCTTCCATGGTCTAAGCTAACGTTACGGTTTTATTGCCAATTAACGTTACTGATCAGCTGATTGTCTCCCTAACATAACCAGCAAAGCCAAACCACAGGCATGAGAATAAGTAGGCGCCATGAAATTAATCCATATTTCACACCACTGACAGGGGAAACATGGCTCTGTGATTATGGCCAGCTAATAGCTAAAGTCTGACAAACAAAGTTAATCACCTGTCCAGCAGAAAACGGACAACTTCAGCTCCGCTTTGAAAAACACATTAACCTTATAGCCTTCCATCTGGGAAAATCCACAAAATCCGTGATTTCTACCGTCAGATGTTTGTCCCGACTCAGTCTGGCTGTTGGCTCTCATGCTAAATAACACCTTTGTGCTTCTTGTCCAAATTTCACTTCTCTTCTTACTTCTAATAAACCAGAAGACTACTGGGAGCTGTATATTACTATTATTATTATTATTATTCCCTCTTCTTCGTCTTTGTAGTATTCAGTGTGAGGGGCTTATACACTACAGGAATTACACATGCAGAAGAAGAACACCGTGATGACGAAACGCACTCTGTAGGGCTTTTTGTTCGTTGAGGGCTACAGTAGAAACATGACGACAAAATACAGCTACCTCCATAGAAGGGGGTGCCCGCGGTTATGTAGATATAAATGTCTCATTCTAAGGTAATAAAAACGTAATGGTTCATTATGGTCTTTACACACCACTGAAAAGGTAGTTATGGATCTTATATTGCATTTCTGTAAATAGAGCATCAGAATTATTACACACTTTTTAAAAAGGAAAAATGTAGCAACTCCCAAAATCAACTTCAACAACTGGTGCAGCGTCGCCATCATTATGTTAATAGACAAATTGCACCTTCAGTCTAACACATGAGCTGTGCCCCGATTTCATAGTGCATATTAATTCTAAGCAGGTCCTGGGAATGTAGTAAGTGACTAAATGAACTATCCACAAATATGTCAGTATGCAAATTAAATATTCTTGCATGTTGATGTGCACTATTGTCCAGCAATCCACTGCACAAAGGGAATAAAGGATTTTTTTTTATTTATTTTTTTTTGTGGATTGGAATTGCGTGTGCACATTGCATTACTTCCTAAAATGGTAAAGTACATTGATTCCTTGTATGCTAACTGCAAAAGAGCATTGAAATTGCCGCCCATTTCATAAAGTAAATGTAAAATCTATGATCCCTTATGTTAAAAGCAGTGTTCCAGTATTGATATTTTCACATAGCAAACTCATTCATGAACATATGTACAAGTCAAAACCAATACAGACACACTTAGAATGTGCACTTATGAGCTCACCTCCTGTACTAGTGTTACAGCTAAGGCGTGTGGGTCGATGTTGGTCATTGGCCAGACTCATTATAAAGGCTCCTATGAGTAATGCCCGTCTCTTACATTGTGTATGACTCATATACTGGTGTGGTCTATTTCTGTTTGTTTTTACAGATCCCTTTCAAAGCCACCAGGATGACCCAGTTTGACGTGTATGAGGGACATTGATTGTGATATTTGTGGCTTTTTAGTCTTTATTTTGTATTTACCTAAAAGTCGCACGAAAGTTAAGGAGTACCTGGAATTTAGCCTTTATTTTTTGTTTTTATCTATAAAACATCTTACAAAGGATTGTAAAATTAATAAATAAATAGTTAAAAATTGGAAAATGAGGGCGAAAGTGCAAATGTACATGAACATGGGTGCATGAAGTCGGACAGTGTGCAGGTCATTATTGTTCTGGTTGTCCTTCTCTGTAACACACATGTCATACATTAAGGTGAGGATAAATTTTAAAGTTTTTAATGATTGTACAGGATTGATGATATAGCTGTTAAACGCTTTATATTGTAGAAAGATATACCTTTAGTTAGACATTGCTAATAAGACTAAGTATTCAGCCATGGTAAAAGCTCTAAGAGGTTGTACAGTGCTGTGAGCTAAATGCTAACCTCAGCGATACTAACATGCTCACAATGACGATGCTAAAATCGTGTGTGTGTGTGTGTGTATATATATATATATATATTATTTTTTTTTTTTTTTTTTTTTATGTATATATATATGTATATATATATGTGTGTGTGTGTGTGTATATGAAGTTTGTCCATCTGAATATATGGAATGAACTTTGAATATAGTGAATGAAATCTGACGTCATTGATGTGAAGTGTGACACTGTTAGTGAATCAGCAAGAAAGTGTCCAACGACCGCAATTTTGAGCAATGAAGAGATTATAAAAACACTGGTGAATGCATGTATGAGCCAAAATACTGGAAACCACATCCAGTACCGTTCTCCTGATCTAGAAATGTATTCTCTTTTATCGTGGAAGACCAAATGCAGGAAACCTCCCAGGCAAGGCAGTTCCCATTTATCAGGCAAACTGAAATACGCCTTTAACCTCACAGGTGCCCCCCACAACAGCCCCTATAGAATCTTCGTATGTCCACCCAAAAGGGCTCAGGCAGTAACTTTTTAAAGAGTAAGATCCTGTGTTTAACCAGAAATAGCTTTTATATCACTCTCTTCAAAGCCACCGAACTCCATTGATAAAAAATGGTGGTGCCAGGTTATTTTTTCTGTGATATATTCAGACGGACAAACTTCATATATATTATTTCCTAAACGGCATGCCATAATAAATATATAAATAAATAATATGGCTAACATACTGATGCTAAGCAAGTGCATTCTCTACCATGTTTACCATCTTAGTCTAGTATGTTATCATGTTACTTGAAACTAATATGGTAACTAGTACCAAACACAAAGTGCTCTATCCAATAGTTGTTGACATATTTCAGTCTGGATCAATGTGGTGGACTGACTATCTGGAACAGAGCTACCAACTACAAAGCGACATAAACGGATGCAGACCTACCAGAAAAAGACACACAACGACTATAGAGACACACAGACACAAAGGAACACAAAATGACCAGAAAGAAAAGCAAAACAAGATGCGAAATGACATGTAAAGCAACTCAAAAGAGATGGAAAAACAACCTGAAAGTGACACAATACAACTGCAGGGAGATGCAACATAACTACAAAGAGACATAAAGCGACAAACAAAGAGATGCAAAACATACAAAAAAACTACAAACGATGCAATATTGTCATTTGGTTCCTTTTCTGTCTGTGTGTCTTGCTCCTGAGTAGGAGGGTGGGGTCCGTTTACATGTCTGTGTCTAGGGATCCCTTGTCTCTTGCTTTAGTACTGCAAGGTTCAATTGAATTTTGATTAACACCAGTGTTGTAGAAAACAGTAGACATTCAAAAAACAAATAATTTGGTTATAATAATAGCAAAGAAAATAAATCTCAATACAAACATGCACTTGTTGTGTGTTGTCCATTTTCTCTTAACAGAAAGGTAATGTAGTGTAATGTAAAGGTAATGAGTTTCTTTCACACTCACATTAACGAAATAATGCAAAGATGCACACTCACTCGACATCTTTGCAGATGCAGGCCTCCGTCGTTTTCTATGTGACTTCTAAAGTTTCTTGTTTGGAAGTCAATCAAACACCTGCAAAGAGAGGCAAAATAAGATATAAAACAACTAAAAAGGGATGCAAAACAATTAAAAACACACAAAACAACCAGAAAGAGATACAGAACAACTGCAGATGTAAAACAAGATGTGAAATGAGACACAGAGCAACTACAAAGAGATGCAAAACATCCAGAAAGAGGCATAAAACAACTATAAAAGGATGCAAAACTTTTAGAAAGTTCCCTTTTCCCTTACTCGCATTATATTTCTAGAAATATATTATATCTTAATATGGAACCAAATAAATACACTTTCAGTGTATCTTTCAACATCAATAGCAGTGAGATGTATGTATGTGTGTCACTGTTTGATCTGCATGCTGGTGGCCTGGTTCTTTTGGGCTAGATCAAACAAGCATCCATTTCTACATCGACCAACCCAAGTCAATATCTCAGACTGTACATCTCTGCTTCTCATTCTCAGATGTCGGATCACTGCCCCTCAAACCGCCTAAAACTCTGCCTTTCAGGCTGTCACTCTGGCTGAGAGAGGGATCAATATGCCTCTGGTCCCACTGATCAAAGCTTCAGCTAGTGATTCATTCATTATTGAATTAAATCTGTCTCTCTTCACTGCTCTTTCCTTTACTTTCTCATGTGTTTTCATCTATTCAAGAGAAAAAAAGCAGCAGCTTTCTTTACTTAGCATCTTCACAACTGAATTTTTATTTGTCCCAGACAGCCTGAATTTGGAAACAAGCTTGGATTTGTATGAACAAGCTGCTCCAAAAAACACAATGACTAAGGTGTTTTTTTTCTTTTGTCTGTCTACGGCATCTTGTTGTGAAAGTGAGAGAGCTCCGCCAACTTATTGGTCCATCCATTCCAAAATTAACACTTTTTTTGTAACTTTTTTTGGAAATGTAATGTACCAATTGTACCATTTTTTTAAACTTAAAGGTCAAAACAGATGATTTGTCATGGGTACGTTCATATATACACTGCTCAGAAAAATTAAAGGAGTACTTTGCGGGGACCCCGAATAGTCGGAGATTCGATGCTTCGATAGAAGGAGCCTGATTCTTTGCATAGGCATTAGAAAACAAGGATTATGCAATTCTGGCTTTATGGGTGTGCTCAACGTCTGATTTTACATAGAACTACCAGTTTTCTCCCAATAAGTTAATATACAGCCTATAATGTTATAAATATCAACATTTAAAGCTGTAAATAAAAATGTGAAAAGAAAAAAGCTTTTAATGAATCTTTTTATTGCGTGAATAAATCCAAAATTGTAACCCTAACAGTTAATTCTTGGCATGCATGCACAACTTTGCACAAGACCGGTGAATGGCAGGCAAGCAGAGAGAAAAGGGTCAACAATAAGCCTCAGTTTAGCTGTAAATGTACACTGTAAGTTAAAGTGACTAATGAATAGAAACTGCAACTCTGCAACTCCTCAAGATTAAAGCGGAGGTACCTTGTGTATGTTTTTTTGAGCAGTGTATTTTTAGGGGTTTTGCCCGCAGTGGACATACAGTATTGGATACAAGCCTTAATTTGAATTTGGTCCCTGTTTGAAAATAGCTGATTGAATTCCTGATTCCTTAGCTGCACACCCAAATTACAAAATTGCTATCCCGCAGCCCAGTAATAAAAGACATTCTGTTCACTGTAACATCCTTTATCTTTAGGGTTAGGGTTAGGTCAATCAATCCTCCATCTTTGTCTTGGAACCTTTTCGCTTCCTTTTCTTCCTCCTCCTTCCTACTGCGTTTCTCACCTCTAGTTCTTTGTCCTGCACTTTCTGATTGCAAGCATGTGCGGATGTGCGTGTTCACAGAGCAAATTATTCGGCAACAGAGAGAGTGACAAATATGTGTGACCTGCACTGTGTTCTTATTCAACACCATGGGTTAGAAGTGCTGGTAAAAACACAACTGTTTTAGGTTTAGCAACATGTTATTTGTTCCCTTTGACTTTAAAATGGTGATATTAACATGTTTTTTTCCCACCCTAATAATTACGATTCGCATTTTGTTACATCCATTTGTTCCCTGAATGAAAGATATGTTTTCATTATAATCGCTTTCATTCTTTACGCTACATTAAGCCACACAGAAAACAGCACAATTTTCCTTACTCATACATGCTCCCAAAATCTCTTCAAAGGTTTCTCAGCATTCATTTTTTAATCATGAAAGTTGAATGTTTTTTTCCTCTTTAAGCTGTTCAAATGATGCCTTTCAGGATGTATCATGTAGATTACTGACTGCTGTACTGTGTGTGTGTGTGTGTGTGTGTGTGTGTGTGTGTGTGTGTGCATGCGCGCATGTTTTCAAATGAAGCAGAAGTACTCTGCGGCCTCTCTCTGCTGCATCACTACAGAAGTGCTGAAGGTCTTGAACGCTACAGAGGAGCTGATCGGTGAGGCAGGAGGTGAGAGCTACACCCCATCTGAGTCGATGAGTGCTTCTCCTATCTCCAGCAGCTCCGAGAGCCGCAGGCTAGACCAGAGGCTGACCAAGATGGAGGAGAATGTAAGCTAAAGGGCAACTTAGCTCAGTAGTTTTACCACTCTGTGAATTTCCACCCAATAAGAAATGTTTGTATTATTCAATTTAATTGAAGACTAAATGTCTAACTCTTCTTCCCTGTACAGTGTAATGTACAGGGACTGTGCTGTAATTAGCAACTGCTAAGAACACTATGGTACACACAATGGATTGCTGTTTTCAGTTTATCTATGTCAGATGTATTGGTCCCTAATAAAATAAACCATAAATAAATACAGGTGTACCTGACTGCTGGTGCTGTGTACGGGCTTGAGGGGGCGCTGGGAGAGCTGGAGCAGTGTGCCCGCAGTATTAGCAGTGGCACCACAGACACAGAGCTGGCCTTCCTGGAGGACCAGGTGGCCACCGCAGCTGCTCAGGTTCAACAGTCTGAACTACAGGTACTAGAGAGTTTTGGCCCCTTTCTCTGCAGCTGACTTCTTCTTCAGTTGTGTTTGTGCCAAACAGCCCCCAAATCATTTCTCCCAGCTCATTGATTTTTTTTTTTACTAGGATTGAATGTTGTATTGTGTTTTTTAATGAAGTCTGTTTGTCCTTTTAAGGTATCAAACATTGAGGCCAGGATATCAGCTCTGAAAACAGCTGGGTTGAATGTGACTGTCTGCAATCGCTTCTCCAAGATCAACCCAAAGGCTAAGGTAACTCGCTGCCCTTCAAGTACCTTAACAGCTCTCCCTCACAGCCAGATATGCTGTCTTTGTGGTTACTACTTTTGTAAATAAAGGAGAAAATAAAGTGAGAAAAAGAGAGCATGTAGCAGCTCTGAGACAGGAAGATTTTTTGATTTTGAATGTGTATGATGTGTTTGATACAAATACTCCAATTACAGCCTCAAACCCTGGACTCATCACGCCATCAGAGAAGGAAGCTTCCAGCCCCTCCACTGAAAGGTATCACACAAGTTTATTTTGCTCAAATCAGAGAAAACAAAGAAAACGTTGTGTATGCAGAAGTAAATACAATTTAAACAGCAGGAAGAAATATAATCGAAACTGTGACAAATCTGCTTCCAAATCTCTATTCATCATGTAACTGAAGACTGTGTTGCAAAGAGCAATGAATAATAATAATTACTCATTTAGCTGACTTACAATTGAGATATATATAGATATATATCTCACACATTTGAAAAACAGACTCCTTAAATATCTTCAATGACATGTCAACTACTAACAACTAGTGATTATTTTCAGCCATGACCAAATAACAGAATCATTTCACATGGTATTAATACGTATTGAAACAGGGAGAATGTAACTTCAAATTTCAGTTTGGGAAAGTTGACTAAATGATCCATACTGTTGGATATATTTGCTGCTGTGATGTTTGAATTACTGTACATCTATTAACTTACAAGTCTTCAATAGGTTAAGCAAAATTAAAAAGTGAGTGCTAACCTATTGTGACTTGGACAGTATATGTCAATTCTGTGTGTGTGTGTGTGTGTGTGAAACACAGCTAGAGATGGGGAGTGAGACAGAGGCGAGTGGACACTTTTATTCACCTTTAGTCAGCATCACACATTTTGGGCTTTGTCCTAGGAGAAGAGAGTAGCATCTGAATGGATGTAAAAATGAATACGTCTGCTAGAAAGGGAATAAGTAACTGAAAAGCTCCATTAGATGTAAAGCAGCCAAATGGAAACACGCATAGTACAGGAGGATAAGGCTTGTTTTATCAACCAACAAGAAGTCTGCTCCTTTTCATGTCAGTGAATGGCCTTTTTCTGTGTCTTTATTTTCAATTTTGTCTCTCTTTTTTTTCTTCACCAGCATCCACACAATAGCTCTGATTCAGGGTGGCTCTTTCAGCACAGCTCAGAAAACTGACAGCACTAGGACAATAGGGCACAATCAGTGTCCAAGACTTGTAATCACATCATTGAATCCAGCTTAGAGTGCCTTTTTTTTGTCAGTCCGTCATTAGAGTTGGGTATCATTCACATTTAAACCGATACCGTTACCTGGTATTTTGTACCGCTATCCAACGATATCTTTTTTTCGGTACTTTACTCTCTATAATAACAAAAATGTAATTTCAGTTGTAAAAAATAAGTCTAAACTTCTCAATTTCAACATTGTTATTTATTTAGAATATTTTGTTATTCTTATGCTATTTTACACACATACAGTGTGGAAAAAAGCACAGTTGTCTCCAACAACAACATATTCAACTAACTAATTAAGTACCTGAAGATTTCGATGGAATTGTCGATGCCTCACTTACAGTTTAGTCGTCCATGGAGGGTTTAGATTTTTTGGCGCTGGCTGTGAGCGTGCTAATGTGGCTCTTATCAAACATGGTACATTCTTCAGCTTTTAGATATTTCCCATTACAAAGTGAGTCTGGGAGTGTTGCCTGCCTCCAGTTTTGAAAAGTGTAACCACTCTACTGATACTTTTTTTTAATAATACCGATACATATACTGATCATTTCTTATATGTGTTATAATATGTCATTTTTCAAAACAATAGTCAGTTTTAGAAACAAAAGATTATTACGCCTAAAGGTTTATTGTGTAATCTTTAGGAGGATCTATTGACAGAAATGCAATATAATACACATAACTATGTTTTCAGTGGTGTGTAAAGACCTTACATAATGAACCGTTGTGTTTTTATCACTTAGAATGGGCCATTTCTCTTACATGTCCCCTTACAAGTCTCCTTGTAGCCCAAATGAACAAACTGCTCTACAGAGCGTGTTTCGTCACTACATGGAATACTTACAAAGAAGAAAAAGAAGAACTAGTAACGTTAGCAGTCCTAGTGTGTGTATATATACTAGCACTACTAGTACTAGTACATATTTTGCAATCATGTAATTTGTAATATGGTTATAACAGTTAATTTGCTGTCCATGTAGAGTGAACTAGATGTCTGCGTATTGTTTATATGCTCTGATAATGATAATCCAACACATCTTTGTTGTAAGGACCATGTTGATTCCACATTCAGACTAAGAGCACATGAACACACACTGAAGTCGGAAGAACGACTTCACAACTCTGGAAATGGGACCATCCGAGGAGCACGTGAATGCACCGTGAGCTGTTGATTTCAGTTCACAACCTTCACCACTAGATGCCACTAAAACTTACACACTGAACGTTTAAAGGCAAATCACATGACATGTACATCATTAATAACAAATGTATTAAAAAAGTGAATATGAGTACAGTTAAATAAAAATGTTTGTGCTAATAATTGTAAAAAATCTAGTACATCCAGGAAAAAATCCAAAAAATAAATGATGATAAAATAAATTATTTCAAATATCAATAAAATAAATGAAAAACGAATAACATAAAATGTGCACATTTTTACTTTGTCATCCTCCTAAATAGGCCATGATTTCTCTAGGGCAACTTAATATATGTGGCACTTTCTTGTCACAAATTGTATATCTTGTATTTTTATCTAAAGGTGAACACTACGTTTCATTCTCATAAGTTTGATGCAGAAATGTGCTGTATTTAATTCGGATGTTTTCTTTTGCACTTGTTGACAGGCTGAAATTAAGATTAGACAGAAAAGGGCTGAGCTTGGTTCTCATGTGGCATGGGTTTCCAGTTATGTGAAACGGGCCAGCTGTCAGGGGTGTTTATTGGCACAATCATCATACAAAAGTACTGAAAATGTATCTATATTTTTAAAAAAAATCTAAACCAAATGAGTAGCTTGTGAGTACTGATGTATCAATCCTGAAGTATCAATCCACCCATCCCTACTCTCTATACTGAAATTTGGCACAGATTAATTTAACGTGAATCGGTACTCAGTTGTACCAACATAATTTGGTTGGTATTCTTAAAAGTAAAGAGTTCGCTACCCAACACTATCGATCGGTACAGTATTGTTTTTGACAACCTATGCTTTCTGCAGGAGATTTCTTTTTAAAATGCTACTTTCTTTAATGTTGAGTTTTTTTGCATTACAGAAAAGTTGGAGCCAGAGCAGCAGGTGAAAGTGTTTCGGCCATAGTGACAGTTAGCAGCACAACAAGTCCCTCAGGGCCACTTCAGAGCCCCAGGGACGGGGGGCCCTCTCATCCAGTGCCTTGACCCAGTGTCCGCCTCCAGCTCCAGGCCAAGCATGGTTCAACACCTGCCCCATGTGACCCACCAAGCACTCAGCCCTCAGCCAGGCACCGTACTGCATTAGTCAATTGTCTCACAGAAGACATGACTGGCTCTTTCCTCTTTTCCACTTTATTCTGCATTTTCTCCTCCTCATCAAGCAAGGATGACAGTCAGTGTCTCTGCCTTAAAAATCTGCAAACACTCCTCATGACCCAACTGAAAAAGAATATCTGTATAGACAAAAAGAAGACCTCTCATTTCCTTTTTTTAAATCTGTTTGCAAGAGTGTCGTGAGTTACTGTACAATGACGACGTGGAAAAATCGTGTGAAACTTTCTGTGATTCAGTGTCCCAAAAAGAGGCTGAGCCGTGTTTTATACTTCATATTCTTTCTCACCACGAAATGTCATGAGGAATCCTATCACACTGTAAGCCCCTTCAGAGCTTTTTTGGATGATTGTCCTTTTTCACACACACACAGCTATTAGATGGTAATCCTCATTTGGAGGAATGATTGTAACACCTTTGCCATTTTACCATTTAAAAAAATCCATGCACACCAGAAAACAGTATTCAGATGTGCAACATATCAGGACCAAAATGTTTTTGTCCCTCCTTTCTGCCACTAAAATTGCTAGATGGCAATAACGGTACACAAAGCACACTTGGTAAATCTGTCATTCTTTGTAACGGCCTCAATAGTTAAATTTAAAGTTTGGGAAATATTCACCTTTTAGTTTTGGGAGAAGATCGATACCACTATCATGTCTGCACAATGTACCCTGAAAGCTTAGCATAGCATGAAGAATGGAAACGAAGGGGGACAGCTACCCCGACTCAAAAGGGTGTTTAAACAGTACATGAAGGCATCTTTAAACTAAGCGCAGCTAGCCAGCTGCTGGCAGTAGCTTCATATTTAGCATACAGACACAAAGGTGGTATCAGTTTTTTTTCATCTAACTAATCTAACAACTTTTCTCATCATCTAATTCTAAGCAAGAAAGTGAAAAGGCATATTTCCCAAGATGTCCAACTATTCCTCAAATAAATGCAAACTGCAATGATTTACTGGGGAAATGCGCAATGCAGAAAAAACTTCTTAGTACTCACATACACATACTACAGCCTTAATGTGAAATAGCTATGAGGCTAAATAAGGTTTGATTAATGTCTAAATGTCAGACAAACTCATCTCAACATAACATAGGTTTGATGTTCAGGTTTGGTCTGACAGCCTTCCCCCGTGCAGTATTCTTCAACCCAAAGTCATTTTCTTCGTTTACTTTCAAACATTGTGGCCTTTTATTTGAACAAAAAGGTATTTTCATGTTTTCCCTTCGCTGGGTCATGTCCGAACATTTTGTGTTGCATTCAGAAAGTCTTGTAAAGATTTTTACATAATGAAGTCTGATGGGCAATATAACAAATGCCATGAAACCATGATTTTGTTACAAGCAATTTATTTTTGTACTTACTGAACGTTTTTATGCAATACCACTGAAATAAGTACTATTGCAAATTAAAGGCTTTATTCTCTCCTGAAAGGAGCCCTCCTCAGTCAGTCCTATCAGACTCTCATGTGTGATGTTTCAAAGTGCTTTCAGTGTATGCTTGCATTTACCATTTGATATTCTGCCAGTAATGACGATGGTAAATGTTACAAAAACACAGGTGACAACAGGCATTTTTGGAGCGGCTAGTACGATTCATATTGTATTTGTACTCCTTAAACACTAGATTTGAGAATATAGCCTTTCATTTTTGGGTTATTTTTCTTTACTCTGTGACCACTTACATTAGTCAGAATCTCAGTTAGCCATGCACACAGTTGTCAAAGATTTTGCTGTGGCTACAGCTTAAGAACAGAGTTTGATTCCCTGATGGACTTTTTGAACTAAAAGGTGTGATGATCTTCTGTATGAATGCTCTGTCCCTTCTATTAGTGACCTTTTCATCCAAGCCTTTCACATCTCTGGTTTTGCACATTGATCCTGTACTTTTGTCAATCTTGTTCTCCAGAAGTGTCGGTGTATAAAAGCATGTTTTTGTTACTGTCAAAATTGATGTAAAATTTCCCATGAGAAGCACAGCCACAAGGGTCCAATCATCAGTGTCCTGTATTTTTCTAATATAAAAAAAGTATTATCTCATAAAAGAATTTGTTAATAAATGTATATGTGTGAAAAGATGGATATGATATAGAATAATATGTGTATTACCCAATCATAGCTGACTGATCTTTCAGTGTTGTGTGGAAGACTATGTATAATTGTCATGACTTGTAGGGCTGGATTCACACAGGAAGTTGAATTTACTACTGTAACTGTGTCCCAGATACTCAGAAATGAGACTCACACAGAGCTAAAAACAAATCTTACTTTTGTTCCTGTTTCAATCCAGTGTGAATGACTACAATGAGGTTCACTGTGCACAGCTCCACAGGGGGGCCATTCACATTTATGTGCAATTGTTTGTTGCAGTCCATATGACATGTTGGGGAAAATATTAAGAAGCAAAAAATACAGATTCTCTATGTGCCACAGTACTCTGAGGAAAAAAATGTACTATGAAATTAATAAAATGTGCAAACCTAAAGCTTTCTCTTTTGAGAGTAAATGTTTTACAGGAAGGCTATAAGAAAAGATGAACAGATATACTCACAATATCCTGGTTTATTAATCAATATAGAATGCATTTTTATATACAGATACATTTGGAGAGTGATTTCATCAAGAATCCTATCAATGAAGGCCTCGGAACAGACACCAGAGAGAAACACTGTTAAGAACTAGAGCAAACGAGTATATAACCTCAATCTAGATTTTATTTTATTTTTTTTCAAATTAAGACACACTGAGTTTGTGAATGAAGGGAGGACACGCTGTCACGGTAACCAATCCCTGTCCTCCCCATCTAGCACTTCCCCCGAGGTTCTCCTTGTTTCTGAGGCTGTTGAACAGCAGCGCCAACATCCTGACCACAGGCTGCATCCCCCCGCTGGCCAGAGCCTCCACGTTGCTGTGCCTCTTCCCGAAGCGCCCGATGGGTCTCACCCCACGCCCCACATACCAGAATGGGTCGATCTCTGGACCTGGACACCACACAAGCACATCAGTGGCAGTGATTATGACCAACATTACTGCCAGGAAACAGTATGATTTTATGATGCTTTAACTTCAGTGAGTCCATTGTGCAGTGCCAAAAGATAAAACTTAACACAATTACAATTTTCATGGGAACACTAAAAGTTCTGACTCCGACAGGTCTAAGGTTCTTTTTTAGTATTTATATTGACTTTTGTCTTTATACACTGTAAACATAAAATATTTATCTTTTAAGCTGATTTATTGTTTTCAAAAACTATATGGAGAAATTATTTGTTGGTCTTCCATCTATTTAATCATTAAATGAGAAAAAGAGATGCTGAAGTAACACTGGCGGCTTCTAGAACAATACTGTTATATCTAGTGTAAGTTTTAATGTCATTCATCATGATAAATACCCTGTGAATTAGTCTTTTTAAGTAGCAACCTTCCACCTCTGTGCAACTAAATCAATCAAAATAATAACATACATTTAAATGCAAACACTTACCTATATAAGTTATTTAATAATACAAATTAATACAGTAATAACCATACTTTACTGTTTTGTACAGTAAATTATGAGACTAGGCTGATTTTGTACTAAATAAAAGGGGCTTCTCTCTTTAAAAATAAATAGCTAATGCTTAAATGCAGTAAATGACGCCTTGAGATTCAGAGGTTTTCAAACTGACAACGTACTTTCTAGTTAAATCTTATAAAAGGGTATTCTTTTAAGTAAAGTGCATCCCTGTGGGAATAATAAATAACAGAAAGTAGAGGATGGTCGCTATGAGTTCCCCAATAAGAGCCACAAATAGACTATAAACAAAGTAAAGAGGAATTTGCTAAAACATGTCTTAACCTTTAGCCTCTTAAATCTCCCTAAACTACATCAACAAATTCTGCAGGTTATGAAAATGAAAATAAAAATGGATGGTAGAATAAAACCCTTACTTCTGTTGTCGACATTGTGAACAATGTGGAAGTCGTGCTCCACCGTGGTGCTGTGCGCTCTGCTGAAGCTGGAGGAGAGGAGGAGGAGCAGAGCCAGAGCTGCAGGCAGCCAGCGGCTCGTCAGGACGCAGTGGTGGATGTCAGCCGCTCTCCCAGGCAGCATGCTGTGTAGTCGCTCAAGGCACCAAAGAGGAAGTATCACTCACCGTTTAAGGACACTGAAAATAGAAAGACCAGTTAAAGAAAGCCTGCAAGCTGAAACTAGACATCCATAATATATGTATGTCAGGTAAGATTATTAAGAAAAGTCACTTTTGAATGTCATAGACAAACAATACTTCCCTATTGGAACATGTACATTATTTATAAAAGATAAAATCTCATCATCATGACATAGGATTAAGTCAAATACACATCCTTATTAGGCACCAGAAGCTCATACAGGAATATTACTGAATTTGCTAGGGTTTAAAAACACAAAATGATGACCTTTATAAACAGCAGAGCATCCTATTTTCACCCCATTAGTAATGCAGCAGGGTTAAAACAAATTCATCAGGATCTATCACAAAATAATTGCCTAAACATATAATATATAAAATACGGTATCCTCATACTCATGCTCCTTACCCTGAACTTTGGTAACAGGCTGAGGTCAGCTGGCGGACGTCTGGAGTTGTTATCGTTGAGCAAGTGTGCCCCAGCTTATATATCCATGCTGCTCATGTGGTTGTTGGATGATGAATCAAAAACTTCAGTCACACACAGTGATCCCAGACTCCAGGATGCATCACCCCCACCCCCTCACCCCCTCACCCCCCTCTCCTCCTCCCACTCTTTAAACCCCCTCATCCCTTTGAGAAAGGAGGCGCTGGTGTTGGAGCACTCCTGCTGTCGGTCACGTAGCAGAGCAATCCATCAGGAAGTCAATGACATGCGGACAACTTTAAATTAGTGAACACGGGGAGACCCACCACCTCATCAATCAGCTTTATTATTGGGAGCACAGGCAGGACACAATTACCTATTGCAAACAAGCTTTTGGAACTTTCTATTCAAAGCTCTCAAGATATAAATACAATGTCTGATACTGAAACTGAAGATACTGTTTTAAATCAGTGATTGTAAGACTACAATATCAAAGTACTTCAGGGAGCAGAGAGAGGGCTTTAAATACACTCTAAGTGTATGTCAGTTCATACAATGACAAGCACTTGCCACCAATACATGCGCTGAGAAGTGACAGTGTTGAATCTCAAGTGAGAAGACAAGGTGAGGAGAACTTCGCTCACTCACATATTCAGGTGTAAAGTCACCTTGGGGCCTTAAACGGTGTCTGTAAAGGTCACAATACTACATCGCAGTGCTACTGAAAATGTGCTCATGGAGCTTAACCTTAAGATGTGCATAACATAAATAAATTAATTAATTCCTTTCAACTACAATTTTTGTGTGTGGGGCGTGGGGGTTGTTGTGACTTATTGAAGGAATACAATCCAAGGAGAAAATAAATAATTGCAGCTCTAGCTGTATGTGACATTTTAATACAATAGTAACATTATCGGTATTGGTATAAATGTTAAAATTTGTACTGTGTATGTTGAAGAACTTAAAAGGTAACAATTTCAAATCACAAAACATGAGACTCATTTCTGATGTACTATAAGTTTTGTTAGAATATGTATTTTAAGTGGGTAAACCTTTATGATCAGGTTGAAATAAATGTGTCCCCATGTACCATATCATCATCTAAAACGGTAAAAATAAATAAATAAATAAAATTAAGTTAAGGAATTATCAGGATGATATAATTGTCCTACGTAGCATGTGATGTAAAATGTTCTGTGTGTGTCCATGTGTGCACAGCTCCACCCTAGGGTAGCACTTTGGTTCTCCTCCACACATTAGGGCCATAATTTTGTCATGGACTGAGATCAGATGGTCAGACGCAGACGCAAGCACTGCCTGTGGGAGAGTACATGGCTGCAATAATGAGAAGATAACTACCTGAAGATGTATGATCACCACAACATGGAAGAATCCATGGAGCTAATTAGATTTTTCACTGGGAGCCCTTATTTGAAAACATAGTGTGTGATTTGTTGCTTCTTAGATATCACCAGCAGCTGTGAAACGTAAGGTGCTGTGCAAAAATGCAGAACATGAATTCGGAAACAGTTCCTTATCATCCCTGTTTTGTGGGTAAAACGTGGCCATGTTGCTACTTTTCGTGATTAGATTTATAGACAAATAAATGTGAACAGACTACAGAATTAAATGCTCAGTTACAATTCGATACTATGAATTGATATCTCCTTATTTGATTCAAAGATGTTCCTCATCTTCACATTATGACACCATGGTCTCATCAGCACCTGATTGAACGGCTTAATTTTGCCTAAGTCACCTGCGTTTCTGTGAATGGCGGCACAACGGATCTCTAGACAAGTCACAGCGTGAAGTAACCTGCCAGACTTCCTGCGCCATTAAAATGAAAAACATTTTTGAGTGACAGTACAAGGAAGAATCACACCCAAAGTGCAGATGATTGAAGATATTTCATTAACAAAATAATGGCATGAACTTACTACAAAGATCAAAGAAGATATTCCCTTGTTATTGTGCTTGAGGCCCCTGAGGAATGCAGTATTGATTGAGAAAACCCTGCTTGCAGAATGATTAACAACTTGAACCGGCTAAGCTTTGTGGTCTAAATCATTGCCCTTTACTTGCTACAGTATATTTTGTTAATTGCCTCCTAATTCGTGACCTACAGAGTGCGTGGGCCGGGGCATTTGTTGACCATGTTTGGTTGACCCTCTTAAAAAGGCCTCAATTGGGAAGGCTTTTTGACAGTATTTCCTGTGAAGGATTTCATTCTGAGCAGAAGCCATCCAGTTTTGAATTTTTCTAGTCCCTGTAACAGGAATGTTTTACAAACCAAACACGTCTCGGTGGTTACAAGGATAGAAAAGACTTTGCTTTGGGACAGTTTTAAAATAAACCAAGAAAGACTGCTGTCAAATTGTTTTAAGACAATAGCTGAGAAATATTAAATAAACTTGTTCTCTGTGTCAATAAGGAAATGTGTCACAGATGCAGCCTAGCCTGTCAAAGCTAAAAGAATGGGGAGGCATTGTTGTGGCCCAGTGGCCTAATGGAAAAGGCATCAGCCTCCGGAGCTGGGGATTGTGGGTTCAAGTCCCACCTGGGTCGTGTGTCACCTAATTTATGATATCTATGCAGCCTCAGCATCTACAGAATCAATGTGGCTGGGAACTGCACTGCAATTGAGATTATAATGTAGGCTCTCACAAGTCTGTGAAAAAGGACATATTTGATGTACTAGCAATATCTATAACTGTAAATAGCAAAGAAAGTATTTTGTTTTTTATGATGGCTAAACATTAGACTAGAGTTACAATTTTAATAAATATGTAGGCTACAAGTTACAGCATAGAAATACTGATTGGTCATAAAAAAGACGTTTCCTTTACTTAAACATTAGCAAAACCACAACGTAAAAGTACTTTGTGACTTTTTATTTGAAGAGCAAATTTTATCAGCAAACATACAGTATTTTAACTATTAAAAGTACTAAATATGGAGAGGGTAGGCTACTTTTAATATTCAGGGTGTTGTTTACTATTATAGCTTTTGCTGGATTATAACCATTAGTAAACAGCACTTTAATGTTGTTACAGGTTGAGGTGGGACTAATCTTCTGCTTTATAGTGCTAGGTAGTTTAATCTATTAAAACATCATATTTTACAAGGTGATCAAATATTTTACAGAGTTCAGCAGTTATTATGAGAAGAGGGAGGACATTTAGCTCTTTATATGGGATGCTTTGCTGCCCCTTTGTGGTAAAATATGCGCGCACACATAGGCCCAGGCTTCTGTTTATAATACCAAATTGCTTCTGAAACCACAGGCTTAAACACCTGTCTGAGGAACAGCGCCTAACATTAAAAAATTAACTAACGGTCCACTAACAGAGGAGCTAACAAAGCTCATTTGTCATAAAGCTAATTTTAGCATCAACCCTTATTAATATTACATCAGTACACGTCACCCAAGCGACGCATGCGCAGTAAGACGTGAAATCGAACAACAGTCAGCGTCACGAGAATCAAACTACTGTCAACAACCTTGGCGTTAGAAAGCTAAGGGATATCCCGAGGATAGTTAGGGCTTCACCGCCAAAAACAAACGCTAAATTTGCCTGAAACGACGCTACATCGAAAACGGAAGAAGAGAGAAGTGAAACCTCCATATAGGGCTTCACTTTTTGGAAGTCGCTCCAAACTGTTGTCAGACTCTACGCACTTGCTTCCTGTTGTCAGTTTGGCTGTTAAATATCCAGCGACGCGATATTATGTGAGAAACATCGTGAAAGGATTCTCAAACCAAGGGGCGGGAAACGGCGTGAACAATCCGGGACCCCGTGTGTTTGTTTTCTACATGAGTGTGTTGGCAGGATGTCGCTGAGTTCGGGCGGTTGGTCTAACACTGCTGGACCAGACCAGTCCGCCGCCCTCCCGAGTCACTATGGGGGCTCGCAGTCACAAATTGTCTGCCAAACCGTTCTCATGTCGGTGCGGGTGTCGGTGTGCCATTCTGGTATTCGGCCTCTGTGTCTTCCGGGGACAGGTGATGAGTCACTCCGCCTCCAGCTCAGCATGGACCAGGGGAAATCCGGGGAATTCCGCCTGTCGCTCCAGGACAGCAGCGGGACTGGCCGGAGTGTGGTGAGTTTACAGCAGCGAGACAGCAGTGCTGTTGGGCTTTTTGTGGCGTGTTTTTAGTGGGGAACACATGAAAACATGTCCAAAGTTAGACCTTTTAAACAAGATGTGACCCCACATTACTCAGTGCAAGGATTTGGTGCGTGGAAATATGGCGCAATAAAACTTTAATTTTAAAGAGGGGGGGGGACCTAGAGCAGTGGTTTCCAAATGTAGTGGCTTGTGACCAGGGCCAGATTGACCAACAAGCAGGCCGTGGGGCAAAAATGAACGCACTTGTACCTTGACATTGCTGAAGGTTTGCTGTGTGTCAGTTACTTTGTATATATGTGTGTCAGTTACTTTGTGGTAATTTGTTTCAGCACACGTTTATTTAAGAATGTGAAACATATAAACACAATATCAAGGGAAATAACAAAGCTATTGCATCTCCCTCTACAAGACAGGCCTTCAAGATTGGGTACATACAAGTTGCATTGTCAAATGAAATAACGTCAGATTCACTGCCACACTGCCTTTGATGAACCTGTAGCTTTTGCGCCCCATGAGAGGTGGGGGTTAAGGATGTGTGTGTGTGTGTGTGTGTGTGTGTGTGTGTATACACATATATATACACACACACACATATATATACACACATATATATTATATATACACACACACACATATATATATATATATATATATATATATATATATATATATATATATATATATATATATATATATATATGTATGTATGGATGTATATATAATATATATATAGATATATATATATATATGTATGTATATGTGTGTGTGTGTGTGTGTGTGTGTGTATATATGTATGTATATGTGTGTGTGTGTGTGTGTGTGTGTGTATATATATGTATGTATATATGTGTGTGTGTGTGTGTGTGTGTATAT